>NC_138160.1:93578990-94178990 GCF_964165515.1 Mesoplodon bidens | reverse complement strand
CAGCGGCCATGGCTCACGGGCCCAGCCGCTCCACGGCATGTGGGATCTTCCCGGACCGGGGCACGAACCCGTGTCCCCTGCATCGGCAGGCGGACTCTCAACCACTGCGCCACCAGGGAAGCCCTTGGGTTTGCTTTTGTGGGTCTTCTTCTTCTCTTGTGTTTCCCTCAGAGAAGTTCCTTTAGCATTTGTTGTAAAGCTGGTTTGGTGGTGCTGAATTCTCTTAGCTTTTGCTTGTCTGAAAAGCTTTTGACTTCTCTGTCAAATCTGAATGAGATCCTTGCTGGGTAGAGTAATCTTGGTTGTAGGTTTTTCTCTTTCATCACTTAAAGTATACCCTGCCACTCCATTCTGGTCTGCAGAGTTTCCACTGAAAATTCAGCTGATAACCTTATGGGGATTCCTTTGTGTGTTATTTTTTGCTTTTCCCTTGCTGCTTTTAATACTTTTTCGTTGTATTTGATTTTTGATAGTTTGATTAACAAGTGTCTCGGCATGTTTCTTTTTGGGTTTATCCTGTATGGTACTCTCTGTGCTTCCTGGATTTGATTGACTATTTCCTTTCCCATGTTAGGGAAGTTTTCCACTATAATCTCTTCAAATATTTTCTCAGACCCTTTCTTTTTCTCTTCTTCTTCTGGGACCCCTATAATTCGAATGTTGGTGCATTTATGTTGTCCCAGAGGTCTCTGAGATTGTCTTCAAATCTTTTCATTCTTTTTTCTTTATTCTGCTCCTTGGCAGTTATTTCCACCATTTTGTCTTCCAGCTCACTTATTCATTCTTCTGCCTCAGTTATTCTGTTATTGAGTCCTTCTAGTGTATCTTTAATTTCAGTTATTGTGTTGCTCATCTCTGTTTGTTTGTTCTTTAGTTCTTCTAGATCTTTGTTAAACATTTCTTGTATTTTCTCAATCCATGCTTCCATTCTATTTCCGGGATTCTGGATCATCTTTACTATCATTACTCTGAATTTTTTTTCAGGTAGATTGCCCATTTCCTCTTCATTTATTTGGTCTTGTAGGTTTTTACCTTGCTCCTTCATCTGTGACATATTTTTTTGCCATCTCATTTTCTTTCTTTTTTTTTTTTTTTATGAGTGGGATTGTGTTCCTATTTTACTGGTTGTTTGGCCTGAGGCTTCCAACACTGGAGTTTGTAGGCTATTGGGTAGAGCTGGGTCTTGCTGCTGAGATGATGACTTCTGTGAGACCTCACTCTGATGAATATTCCCTGGGTTCTGAGGTTCTCTGTTAGTCCAGTGGTTTGGACTTGGAGCTCCCACCACAGGAGCTTCTGCCTGACCCCAGGCTCATGAACTAAGATCCCGCAAGCCACGTGAGATGGCAAAAAAAAAACAACAACAAGAGAACAACGATAAAGTAAAAAATAAAATTAGACTAGGAAACTAACAGATATGTTAGAAAGAATGTAAAAATAAAAGTACAGATGAATCAACAACTGGAAGGTACATCAGTACCACAATAGTAAAAAAGAGGAGGAGGGAAAAGAAAAAAAAAGAAATAAAAAAGGGCAGGGGGTGGGGAAAGGCCTTGGCTGTGGAGGGCAGGGCCTAAGCATGAGCGAGGCTTGGGCAGTAGGTGGGGCCAATGCTCAGGACCCACAGGGCTGGAAAAGGCCCTGGGGGCTGTGGGGGGTGGGGCTTAGGCTCAAGGACCAGAAGGGTCTCAGGTGTGCCCCCCACCCCCGGTCTCAGAGGGCAGGGGATCTCACCTGGGAGCCCAGCAGGCTTCCTGGGCTTGAGTGGGCCAGGGATATGCCCTCCTCTCCTCTCCTGCTCCTCTGGTCTGGGATCTGGGAGGGCCCCTGCCACCTGCCTCTCCTGATCTCCCCAGCCTCCCTCTTATGCCCCCAGGACCAATGTGGTGGGAGGGGGTGGGTGTGCCTTGGAGAGCAGGGGACTGGCTTGGGAGCTCAGCAGGCTCCCCTAGCCTGAGTGGGCAGGGCAAACGCCCTCCACTCCTCTCCTGCTCCTCTGGCAGGGCCCCTTCCGCCTGCCTCTCCTGGTCTCCCCTTGGCCTCCCTCCTATGCCCCCAAAGACCCACGTGGCCTTGATGCGGCTTTGGAGGTGGGGAGCCAGCTTGGGAGCTCAGAAGGCTCCCCAGACCAAGTGGGCCAGGTGATCGCCCTTCACTCCTCTCCCGCTCTTCCAGGAGATTCCCTCCCACCTGCCTCTCCTAATCTCCCCAGCCTCAGGGGTGCCGATCCTGTCTGGCCTCCACTTCTCCTCCCCTCTCAGTCCCCCTATGTCCTACTGGCTCACTCTGGGGTTCCTCCTGTCTCCTTGGGCGTCAGAGTCCCCCACCAGTAGCCTCCATGTATTTGTATTTTTTACAGTTTTTTACAGGGTGCCAGCAGGCACCCTGGTTGTGGGGAGATGCTAACTCTGCGTCTTCCCACACCGCCATCTTGACTCCGCCCCTCCCCCTTATTTTTATAGAGAAAATACAATGATACTATCTGGGAACAAAATTACTTTCCACAAAGTCAGGGGGGTGTGCCTGGAAAAAGGAGAAACTGTTCCAGCCAAGGGAAGGCTTATATTCTCAGGGATCCCTTGGTGCCATCCTCAAGCTTGGAGTTATAGAGTCACTGAGTATCTTGCCCAGAGAGAACATCAGATATGTATATGAACTGCAGGCCAGAATCTGTATCCTATCTTCCTGGAGAGAAATAAGAGGAAGTGTTCCTAGCAATAACCCATCACTGAGATTCCTGTTTCATTTCTTCCTTTGATACAGATTCTTTGGACCACAAAATATCCATCATGATTTTCTTCATTAACAAGAAGCATGACTTTGTTAAACACAGAGATGTTGTACTCAGATGTGACTCATTTCTGTCTTAAAGTGACTCCAAGTTTTGGAAGCTACTGTTGGTAAAAATAGGTGCATGCCATAATGACTCCAGAATTTATACATAAGAAGTGGCTTGAGGTGGTGAGCTGGTGGAAGGGAAAAGAAAGAAGACTTGAAGCTGTTCTTGCCCCCCCCCACATTTTATTAGACTGGGGAAAACATGGATTATCAATAGCAATGAATGGGAATGGAGGGGGTGAGAGAGGCAACACTGGGGCAGGAGTGAGGTCTAAAGCACTCATATGTCTTCCCAAGTCCCCTTGGTTCTCATGTGTAAACTACAAGAAGGAGACGGAGAAGTAAAGGGAGGGAGATGTAGAGGGAGGATGGGGGCAAGAGCAAGAGCTAGAAAAAAAATGAAAAGAGACCTCTACTTTTCCATCAAAGTGTTGAGGAGCTGGAAAGGGCCTTAAAGGCCACCTTGTCCAATTTTCTCTGAAAGAGCCTCTATCTTTCATTAATGTTCCTTCACATTCTGATCGTTTGCTTCCAATGACAGGGTGCTTATGCAGTTCTCAAAGCAGCTCATTTAATTTTCAAACAACTCTAATTACTAGAGGGTTCTTTCTTACATTTGTTAAAATATCTGTCCTTGGTGCTTACTTCCATTTCTTGGTTCTAGTTCTGCTTCTTTCCTGGCCTCCTAAACTACACAGAAAATGTCTTCAACATGACTGTCTTAAATATTTAGAGACAGTTAGCATGAACTCACTAAGTGTTTCTTTTCTTCTCCAAATATCACCAAGCCTGTCACATGTTCCTCAGATATGATAATATGAGAAACCTCCCCCATTCTTGTCACTTGCCTCTGGATACATGTCAGGTATCCAGTGTCCTTAAAATTTGGTATGAAGTAAATGCAATCAGTGTACAACACGTAACTAGTGCTGTTGTATCTGAAGATAGTACTTTTGGGGAACTAGGATCTTTGGAGATTTGGTAATGTTAATCTCCTTACAGGGAAAAAATGATGCGAATTTTGTATATTGGAGTGGACCACATGGAACCACTAGCAGCCACTAGACCTGCTGGCTCAGAACATGTCTCTGTCATATATTCTCAACCCTGCTGGATATTCCCTCACTGTGCTTCTTCCCAAGTCCCAACTGGTAGTATTCTCTGCTCAAGGTCCTATAACCACTCCTCATCTGACAATGGTATTCCTCAGTGACCTTAGCAGAAAAACATTCTGAAGCTACATACACATTAGCTCCAATGCCCAATAGTTAGTGTGTGTGTGTGTGTGTGTGTGTGTGTGTGTGTGTGAGAGAGAGAGAGAGAGAGAGAGAGAGAGAGAGAGAGAGAGAGAGAGAAATATTTTTATTATTAACACAAAATAATTTGCTTTAGACCCAGGTGTGCAGAAACTACTTGCTTCTCTGAGCAGATATATTATTTTTCAATGGATTGACGATAAGAGATTCATATTTAATTGATAGCTTAGAGCCCATTTTATGGCCCAGGTTTTACAATTATATAAGCTCTTATGGCCTGCATGAATGCATACTTAACTACCACCCTGACAGTCTCATTCTCCTAGTTAAATTTTTGAGTTTCCAATTTTAATTGTCTTGTTTAGAGTTCTATACACTGCTCTAGATATCCTATATAGAATGAGAGACCATTATTAAGTAACCAACTAATCCAACTTTATGATATTTTTGGAAAATGTTTAATATATATGTTGTTACCAACATCTTAAAATTAAAAGAAAAATACTGTAAAGATTGTGTAGATTAAATTTTGGTGTACAATAAAAAAAATAAATAGCTTAATTTTCCACAGATGATGTGGTTTTAGCAAACTAGATAACAGCTCAGATTCTACTCTAATAGGGCCCTTGTGAGAAAAGGGTAAAGCATAGTTTTCTCCTCTTCAAGATACTTTGCTTATATAAATAATATCTACATAGTTTGAAAAGGAGAGTGGTTAGATGCCACAGAACCAGTAGAAAAAAAATATTTTGGTAACTTTTTGGCATCTGAAAATAAGAGAAAGAAGAGAGAAAAGAAATAAGAAGGGAGGGGAGAAAATAGGAAAAAATTGAATGAAATGAACAAATAAAATTCATTTCTGCTAGTGATAACAACTAGTTATAACTTAGTTTATAACTAGGTTATTAAGTTTACTAACTTAGATAATAACTTAGTTTCACGTATGTCATTTGTAATATGGTTGACACTTGGCTAAACTGGCACATGTTAAAGCTACGTTAGGATTCGAAAATTCCTTTGTGATAATATTTCTTATTATTTGGTGGTCCTTTGTGATTTCTAGTTTTTCTAGCTCTTCACTGTTGAACACCACTGTACAAAGGATACAAATGGGCCTTTGCAAGGGAAAGGGGATGTGTGGTACTGCTTAAAACTATAACCAGGCATGTCAAATAACAGAGCTCTCCGCAAGCCACTCAGTCAAGTGGGTGCTATGAATTCAAAGGAAATATAGGCATTTCCCAACTGAATTACCTTTTTTCATTTTGAGAAGTGTTAGGTTTTAGCAATCTGCCTCACTCTCTTGCATAATGCTATACACCCAATAATATTAGGGAAAGTTGATGAGTGAGTATCCATTGTAAAAAATTTCTGAAATCAAAGTGGTATCTATAGCATCCATCTTTAATAAACAGAAAATAAATTAATTTAATGTGTCCTGTTCAGAATTCAATATAGAAATTTGATGTAAAAAAGTGCCTTGTCTTAAAATAGTTAACTGGTATAAGTATCTTTGATTCAAGTAGCATTATAAAGACATATAAGGAGATATTGATATTCCACCATATTGTGTCTCTATTTTGTTCTCTTTTAATCTTTCCACTTTGTATGACTAGATGTGGAAGCACAGATGGATCATTATTAAATGAACACACAAGAATAAATAAAATGAATATGTCAGCAGCCAGGGAGTGGACTGACTACCTCATGGCTATATTCTATTCAAGACTGCTGATTCCTGTAGGAAACATCAAGGTGATTTTGCTGACACTGCTTCACAAAGAAGCCCTGCACAGCAGAATGTGGGGGAAACTTAGCTTTCATTTGGCAAATTCAAGCTGTGTAGACAATCAATCTGAATTATTCTGAACTATTTCCCTTGACATCAAAGTTTTTCCACAGTTGCTTGAATCGTCCTTTTGATTTGTCTTCACCTGTCCTTTACAGTCTATGACTTAAAAAAAATAATAATTTTTCTAAACTGAATAGGAGGTAAAGTTTCTGTTACTATTATTATTAATAGTCAAGTCAAAGAATTTATATATATTTAACCCTGAAATCCAGTAACATATATTTTTGTTTAAGAAATGATTCATGCGTTAAGCTATACTAAGTACTCTGAGAGTAGGTTGCTTTGGTAAAATTTAGCTAATTCTTCCAGGAACAGCTAATTAAATAGCTCAAAAATACATAAATGACACCTACAATTGATATTTTAAAATCAATTGGAAACAGAATACTTGGTGCTTACATGTCCATTATCTTTCCCTTTCAAAAGAATTTCCTATTTCCTTTTTCCCTGTGAAGGATATTGTAAGTATATGAAAAAATATTAAAATGTATTTATTAAAAAAAGAATACTTGGTGCAAATAAGTATTTATTAAAAGTCAAGCATAGGGCTTCCCTGGTGGCGCAGTGGTTGAGAGTCCACCTGCCGATGCAGGGGACGCGGGTTCGTGCCCCGGTCCGGGAAGATCCCACGTGCCGTGGAGCGGCTGGGCCCGTGAGCCATGGCTGCTGAGCCTGCGCGTCTGGAGCCTGTGCTCCACAACGGAAGAGGCCACAGCAGTGAGAGGCCCGCGTAACGCAAAAAAAAAAAAAAAAAGTCAAGCATAGCTAAGCAATCATCTAAGAGGAATGTGCTTTCATTATTCTCATTTGGAGACAGAATAACTGAGGCAACGCTGTGTTTCTGAACAGTAAAGCCTGAGTTAACAACCACGTAGTTTCCTATTGCTGCTGTTATAAATTATCACAAACTTAAAACCGTACAAATGTATTATCTTACAGTTATGGAAGTCAGAAGTCCAAAATGACTTTTGCTGAGCTAAAATCAAGAAATCAGCAGGCCTGCATTCCTTCTGGAGGCTCTAAGGGAGAATCTGTCTCCTTGCCTTTTCCAGCTAGATTCTAGAAGTCTGTGTCTCTTGGCTCAGGGCCCCTTCCTCCATCTCCAAAGCCACAGAGTAGCATCTTCAAATCTCTTTCTCCCTTTCTCTGTCTCTCTCCTCCTCCCTCCGTCTTTCTCTTTTTCTCTCACCTCTAGCTTCTGTTCCCACACCTCCTTCTCCAATTCTTCTACCTCCTTCTTCCATTGTTTTTAAGGACCCTTGTGATTACATTCAGCCCACCTGGAAAACCCAGGTTAATCTCCCTAACTTAAAATCTTTAATGTAATCAGATGTGCAAAGTGCCTCTGCCATGTAAGGTAATATATTCACAAGTTCTGGGAATTAGATGTGGACATCTTTGAGGGACACTTATTCTGTCTACTACAACCACTGTATTAATTGGCATCCCAAAGTCACTGAGTCGAGAAAGCAGAGCCAAGACAAGACTCAGGGCTTCTGCTTCTTTACATAATTCTGATTTTTCATCATATTGTGAGATGGTGATTACAAGGACAGTAATAGCAAAGGAAAATATTTTGAAAGAAATGTCTACTCAAACCTACTGTGGTGTCACAGTCTGGCCCAGTAAGTATTTGGGGAATTAATGAATAACTAACAATAGATGACTCACTTAATCAAACATTCAGAATATAATGATCACTTACTCATTGCCTAATACTTTGATATGACCTATAAGTACAACAAAGGGGCTTGTGGCATTTTCCCCTGCTCTCAAGAAGCTTAAAATCACACTGCAGAAATCAAAACTACAATGAGGTATCACCTCACACGTGTCAGAATGGCCATCATCAAAAAGTCTACAAACAATAAATGCTGAAGAGGGTGTGGAGAAAAAGGGAACCCTCTTACACTGTTGGTGGGAATGTAAATTGATACAGCCACTATGGAGAAGAGTATGCAGGTTACTCAAAAAACTAAAAATAGAGTTGCCCTATGATCTAACAATCCCACTCCTGGGCATATATCCAGACAAAACTATAATTCACAAAGATACATGCACCTCTATGTTCACAGCATCACTATTCACAATAGCCAAAACATGGAAACAACCTAAATGTCCATCAACAGACGAATGGATAAGGAAGATATGGTATTATACATATATATATAATGGAATACTGTTTAGCCATAAAAAAGAATGAAATAATGCCATTTGCAGCAACATAGATGGACCTAGAAATTATCATAATAAGTGAAGTAAGTCAGAAAGAGAAAGAAAAATACCATATGATATCACTTATATGTGGAATCTAAAATATGACACAAATGAACCTATCTACGAAACAGAAACAGACCCACAGACATAGAGGACAGACTTGTGGTTGCCGAGGGGAAGCGGGGATGGAAGAGGGATGGATTGGGAGTTTGGGGTTAGCAGATGCAAACTACTATATAGAGAATGGAAAAAAACAAGGTCCTACTGCATAGCACAGGGAACTATATTCAATATCTTGTGATAAACCATAATGGAAAAGAATATAAAAAAGAAAAAATATATATATATAGCTGAATCACTCTGCTGCACAGCAGAAATTAACACATCATTTATCGCCTGTACTACAATTAAAAAAAATCACATTTCAGAGACAACTTTACCGTGTATGAAACCTTTAAAACAACTACCAAACTGATAAATAAGAACTAAGTTGTATTTAGGGGGTTGCTGTTCCTGCTGTAAAATTGGATAATAATTTTGAAAACTGAAGAATCAGTGGGATCCACCCTGCTAAGAGAAACAGTGAAGTCTTGGGAATGACAGTGTTTACCAAAGAGATAAGAAAACACAATTGCAGTATCTGCAAAAATAAATAAAGAAAGAAATGAAAGTAAAAAACTCACTAGTGGTAAATACACATGGACTATGGGACACCTTAGAGAAGAAAATTGAGATTCAAAAATTCACCCATTCTACAAATATTTATTTTCTGAGCACCTATTACGAGTCAGGCACCATTCAGGTGCCAGATAAAAAATATTGAAAAGCTCATAAACTGAAGCTAAGACAACACTGCAAATTAACTATACTCCAATTTTTAAAAAGTGGTTTAAAAAAAAGCTCATAGCTTGTATTTATACTGTGACATTTTATTTTCTTGCAATTGAATTTTTTTACTTATAGATTAAAATTAGGTGGAGGAATACTGGCCCAAGTGTTATCCTGTGAAAGGTGCTAACACTTTCAGGATCAAGTCTATATATATACTAGAATTTAGAGAAGAAAAGACAACTTGAGCAAGAGTCCAGATTTTGCAAGTACCATCTTCTGGATGGGCTGTCTTCCCTTGAATTTATGAAGTCCGTCACTTAAATATGCACTTTCTGATACTAAATATAAAGCTGATAATCTTGGTAGAGCTCTTAGAGTCTCTGCAGCTAAACTGGGAAGGCCAGCAGCAGGGCTGCTGGATTGCAGTGTCTCAGATGTCAAATGAGTCCAAAATTGTGCCATCTTTATGTTCAAATGAAATGAGTCCACTAAATAAGATAATTGAAGTGCTAGAGCTGGTAGCAGCCTGAATGAGTCAGAACAGCCTTCCAACTGCAAATGCCCTGATGAGGATGGGACTTTTATCCTCTTTAGAAAAATTGGTTTTCTTAGAAAAAAGAGTGTAATAGCAAGAGGTAGATTTTAGACAATTCAATAGAATACATTTATGGAGAAAGGGAAGTAGTCTAGGTAAAAGGAGAACTAAGCAATGTGTATAAAGTTCAGAAAGAGAAGACTGATAGGAAAAGATATCAAGTCTGCCAGAAACAGAGAAATCATTCATTTTGTCACTTTTACACATTGTTATTATTTGGAACTTTACATTAAGCACAGATTACTGGGAACTAATTAAATAATGATATAGATTTCCCCTTACATTTAATGACCTAACTTAGATATTTTGACCTGAAGAATATAATAAATAGCTATTTGAAAAGATTATTTCTTTTGATACAACTGGATCTTGAAAGACAGGTAAAATTTAATTATAACAAATATGATTGAACTCTTATTTACATAAGACCACAGAGAAATGAGAAATTACATTATTTAAGGCCCAAATTTTCTAAAAATGAAATACAAAAATCTTCGGAAATGGATTTTAAAATTCCACACCTTGGTCAATAGAGAGTACTATAGCTATTTTAACATTTCCTGGGAGGCTTGGCATTATCAAATGTTAAATCCCACATGGGACTGACAGATGTTGAAGATCTTTTGCCCTAAGATAATTGACTCCATAATACAATTACTTTAAAACCTTTCTCTTTTGTTTTCTCCCTCGGCTGTAGTCTTGCTGTTTCTAGTGCCTAGGTTTCCTATATGCTTCTAATCTGCTCTTGTACTGAATATGCAAATGTTTGCATGAAAATCTGAGATAGGTCCATATCTCCACTAAGGAATAAAATATTTGGGCCTAATACCAGTTATTTCTGATTTAAGT
The DNA here is from genome assembly GCF_964165515.1 of Mesoplodon bidens. NCBI lineage: Eukaryota > Metazoa > Chordata > Mammalia > Artiodactyla > Ziphiidae > Mesoplodon > Mesoplodon bidens. The sequence continues at coordinate 94,168,552 of NC_138160.1, read as the reverse complement.
TTGTCCAGAGGTTATAGTCACCTACTTCTGGTTCAATAAACCCCGAACCAGGAAAAGTGTTATTTTCTTGGGAAATTATTTGTAAATAAAATGTTCAAGACCTAGCCAATAGTCCACTTCCCTTCCAAAATTTGCAGAAAGTAGGTAATGGTGATCATGGAATCATATAATTTACTTTCTTACTTGTGTTACTTCCCTGTGTTCACCGAACACGCATAAAATGATGACATAAAAGGAAAGAGAAAGTTAAAACTTTTCCTAAGTCCTTTTCCTTTCAGTCTTTCTTTGCTCCGAAGGTAGAGAGTGTTGATAGAATGTGTGCATATCAAGAACTGAAAGAACAGTTGCGTTAGTTTGTGAAGTTTTCCACTGTTCTGATAAGAAAAAATACATATGCATGTATAAGCTATGGAGTATGAATTGAACTAGATACCCTTATATTTGCATTTAAAACTGGCATTGTACAATATAAAGATAAACAATAAAATTCACTCTAACGACTTAAAATTTTATACTTTTTAAATAACAAACTTAAATCGCAGGTAAAAACTAACATGGCGACTTGAGAGAGAGAGAGAGAGAGAGAGATCACGGGAAAAAAAAAGAAAAAGCTTTATATTTTAGTACTTTTAATGGCATTTTCCCCCTGCTTTTTGAACAAGGGACCCAGCATTTTTGTTTTGTGAGGAATCCTGCAAATTATGGAGCCAGCTCTGATCACTGGTGGAACTTTAAAAAACAAGTTCCCGGGCTTCCCTGGTGGCGCAGTGGTTGAGAGTCTGCGTGCCGATGTGGGGGACGCGGGTTCGTGTCCCGGTCCGGGAGGATCCCACGTGCCGCGAAGTGGCTGGGCCCGTGAGCCATGGCAGCTGGGCCTGCGCGTCTGGAGCCTGTGCTCCGCAACGGGAGAGGCCACAACAGTGAGAGGCCCACATACAGAAAAAAACAAAAACAAAAACAAAACAAGTTCCCCAGATTATATATCTCAGACCTATGGAAGCACAGTCTAGAGACAGAGGACACAAGCATCTATACTTAAAAAAATTTTAATGTAAAATAGAGGATTCTGATGAGTAACTCTGATTAAGAACCACTACTATAGGTTGTTAGGAGAAGACACTGCTGCCTAGAGTGGTCAGGAAAGGCTTTAGAAGAATTGAATAGAACCTTAAAGGAAAAATAAGATTTGGTTGAGCATAAGTTTAAGTGGGATCGTAAATATTAAGGCAAAGAATCCAATGAATAAAAACATTAATAGTGTGTCAAAGTGTTGGAAAGGACAGTAGGAAGATGGTTTGTCTTGGGCAAAAAAATAGGTGGATCATTAAGCAGGTGATCTCCAAATCGTTAAAGACTTTCAGGATGAGATCTAGTATTGAAAACATTAGGGAGAACAGAATGTTTTTAAGAAACGGACTTGGTACCTTATGTAGGAGAGAGTGTTGATATGAAATATGGGAAGCAGGAAAGACAGTAAGTATGATACCACAGAGCTCCAGGTAAGAGATGGCAAGGGCCTAGACTGGCACAGTACTTTTTTTTTTTTTTTTTTTTTTTTTTGCTGTACGCGGGCCTCTCACTGCTGTGGCCTCTCCCGTTGCGGAGCACAGGCTCCGGACACACAGGCTCTGCGGCCATGGGTCGCGGGCCCAGCCGCTCCGCGGCATGTGGGATCTTCCGGGATAGGGGCACGAACCCGTGTCCCCTGCATCGGCAGGCGGACTCTAAACCACTGCGCCACCAGGGAAGCCCTGGCACAGTACTTTTAAAAATAATATTTAACAAATGTAAAAATAACAAACTAATAGTACGAAAAATATCAGCTAAGGTGCACCCAACTACCTGAACATTAGCCACAGCAAACTGACATGTTTCAGCACAAGTTAGAGGACAGAAATTATTTTAAAACATTATGTATTTTTAATTAGAATTAATTTTATATTTAAAATACACAAAGTGTATATGAAAAAATAATTTCATAGCTTTTTTTTTCTCTGAAAATACAAAACATCCTGCAGAATATTTAGTGGGCTGCAAGGGACTGTGGGATCCTTAGATCGACCTTTGATCAATGCTGGACCAGACTGTGGCAATGACCCTAAGAATGAAGTTGAAATAACAGAAGCAAGAAATAATGTGATGAAAGAGTCACAGAATTTGGTAACCGATTGACTGTAAATGACTATGAACCAGTGGAATCAAAAACTGGGAGAATAATGTGTCAAAGAAAAAAATTAAGATTTCAGACGTAAATTTGGTTTTAGGTAAGACGAGTTTAATACAACTGTGGAGCAAGTCCATGGAAATTATTAAGTGCCATTGTTACCAGCCATACAGTCAGAGGTCAGAAGAGGAAATTATTACTTCGGTAAAGTCTAATAATAGGGATTTTATTTAATCTGGATAGGAAATGAAGTTATAAAGGTAGGTGAACCCTCCAAAGGAAAAGCCTTAAATAGAGAAGATCTTGACAAAAACTGACAGAGGTGATTACCAAAGGCAGAGAAGACTATTTCAGAGAGGTTTCAAGAAATCCAGTTTGACATACAGTCACAAGGAACCAAATGAGTATTTTGTCTAAAATACACATTCACTAGACAGCTAATTGATGTGTCTAAATGCTGTACACATCTTTACCATGATTTTCTTTCCTGATGCTTTCATCTGTTTCCTTTTAATTACCTGCTCATTTTGATAATATTCTAATGTTTGGGGTTCTCCCTTTGCAGGAGATGTTAAGTTTATCTTTTATTGCTCAGAGCATTTATGTCGATGCAAGTGGGAAAAACAAGGTCGCATTTTAAATGCATATTAATATTTATTATTGTCACAAAGCAAGAATATTCAGCATTATTAATAGCCCTATCATATAAAAATCCCCTGGCTGTATTATCAGTTATATTTCCTGATAGAATTTTTTTGATGTCATTTTATGTTACGTCCCTCACAGATATCAGTGTTAACATTTGGAAGGGGGAAGATTTAAAAAATCATGCGTAGACACTAAAGATAATATATACAAGAATAACCTTAACAAGTTATGTGAAAGTCCTCCTCAGTGACATAAAAGTATACTGATCAAATAAAAGATATTCCTTATTCCTGAATAAGACAAATAAGGACCATAAAACTATGACTTCTCCATAGATTAATATATAAATGTAATGCAACCCCAGTGAAACTAGTCATCTTTATTTTTGCCTCTGGAACTAACAAGTTGATTCCAAACTTGCTATGAAACCTTTTCTGGAGTGGTCAGGAGAGGCTTAATGAAGAAGAATAGAGATGAGATTATATGAGAAAAATAAGAAAAATGAAAGAGGGACTACTCCATTAGACATTTAAACAGAAATCTATAGAATTAAAACAATATGGTACTGGCACATGAATGCTTAGTTAGAACCACAGAACAGAATAGAAAATCTAGAAAGAGATAGCATGTGGAAATTTAGTATATGTTGAAGGTAGTATTTTAGAACATTGGGGGAACAGACTTTTTTTTTTTTTTTTTTTTTTTTTTGCGGTACGCGGCGCTCTCACTGTTGTGGCCTCTCCTGTTGCAGAGCACAGGCTCTGGACGCGCAGGCTCAGCAGCCATGGCTCACAGGCCCAGCCGCTCCGCGGCATGTGGGATCCTCCCGGACCGGGGCATGAACCTGTGTCCCCTGCATCAGCAGGCGGACTCTCAACCACTGCGCCACCAGGGAAGCCCCGGGAATAGACTTTTTAATAAATGATTTGGAACACCTGGACAGTCAGTTGGAAAAAGATAACTCACATATACAAGAATAAACTGAAAATAGATCAGTGATCTAAATGTTAAAATAAAATGAAACCATAAAAAGACTGTAAGAAAACATGAGTAAATTCCTTCAAGACAAAAAGTATAAGGAAAAATGTCTAACTATGACTCAAACTCCAGATGTAATGAAAGATACAATTAACAATTTGAACTACATTAAACAATAATAAAATAATGAAATCTATTATGCATAGGAAGACATATATTATGTACATAAATCTATAGGTATAGGAAGAAATCTGTTACGTATACAAAATCTGTTGTGCATAATAAGAAACAGAGTAGAAGCTGTAGAGGATGGGATAGGATTTCACTGATTACACCACCTTATATAGTTTTGAATTTTGAGCAATGTTAATGTTTTATATATTAAATAATAAAGTTAAATAATAAAGGATAGGGGGATCCAGAATCCAACGCAAGCAGAAATAAATGAACCTAGTTCTATCAAAAACAAAACATAACCACACAGAAGAGAATTAAAAAGAATCAAGTAACTTTTTAAATGTGAGCTCCCTGACTGATACATTGAGAAGGACACAGTACCCCTTATGTAGTATTCCTGACAAGAAATGTGTGCCTTGAAAATAATCATGAGGAAACAGTCAGACAAATTGAAATTAAAGGATAATTACAAAATGACTAGTTTGGACTCTTCAAAAAATGTCAATGTCACATAAATACAAAAAATTTAAGGCAACATTTGGAAGATGGCGGAAGAGTAAGACGCGGAGATCACCTTCCTCCCCACGGATACACCAGAAATACAGCTACACGTGGAACAACTCCTACAGAACACCTACTGAACGCTGGCAGAAGACCCCAGACCTCCCAAAAGGCAAGAGACCCCCCACATACCTGGGTAGGGCAAAGCGGAGAGATCCCCACACAGAGGATCGGTGCCGAGCGGCACTCACCAGCCCGAGAGGCTTGTCTGCTCGCCCGCCGGGGCGCGCGCTGGAAGCTGAGGCTCGGGCTTCGGTCGGAGCGCAGGGGGAGGACTGGGGCTGGCGGCGAGAACTCAGCCTGAGGGGGGCTGGTGTGCCACAGCTGGCCGGGAGGGAGTCCGGGGGAACTTTGGAGCTGCTGAAGAGGCAAGAGACTTTTTCTTCCCTCTTGGTTTCCTGGTGCGCGAGGAGACGGGATTGGGAGTGCTGCTTGAAGGGGCTCCACAGGCGGGCGCGAGTCGCGGCTGAGGGCGCGGAGCCCAGTGGCGGGCGGGGGACGCTGGGGCTGCTGCCGCCGCCAAGAAGCCTGTGTGCGAGCGCAGGTCACTGCCCACACCGCCCTTCCGGGAGCCTGTGCAGCCCGCCACTGCCGGGGTCCCGGGATCCAGGGGCGGCTTCCCTGGGAGAACGCACGGCGCGCCTCGGGCTGGTGCAACGTCACGCCGAACTCTGCCGCTGCAGGCTCGCCCCGCACTCCGTGCCCCTCCCTCCCGCCCGGCCTGAGTGAGCCAGAGTCCCCGAAGAGGCTGCTCCTTTAACCCTGTCCTGTCTGAGCGAAGAACAGACGCCCTCCGGCGACCTACACGCAGAGGCGGGGCCAAATCCAAAGCTGAGACCCAGGAGCTGTGAGAACAAAGAAGAGAAAGGGAAACCTCTCCCAGCAGCCTCAGAAGCAGCGGATTAAAGCTCCACAATCAACTTGATGTACCCTGCATCTGTGGAATACATGAATAGACAACACATCATCCCAAATTGAGGAGCCCCGAGTCAGTGCTGTGCCTCTGAGGTGGGAGAGCCAACTTCAGGACACTGGTCCACAAGAGACCTCCCAGCTCCACATAATATCAAACGGCAAAAATCTTCCAGAGATCTCCATCTCAACACCAGCACCCAGCTTCACTCAACGACCAGCAAGCTACAGTGCTGGACACCCTAAGCCAAACAACTAGCAAGACAGGAACACAACGCCACCCATTAGCAGAGAGGTGGCCTAAAATCATAAAAAGTCTGCAGACACACCAAAACACACCACCAGACGTGTACCTGCCCACCAGAAAGACAAGATCCAGCCTCATCCACCAGAACACAGGCACTAGTCCCCTCCACCAGGAAGCTTACACAACCCACTAAACCAACCTTAGCCACTGGGGACAGACACCAAAAACAACGGGAACTACGAATCTGCAGCCTGCAAAAAGGAGACCCCAAACACAGTAACATAAGCAAAATGAGAAGACAGAAAAACACACAGCAGGAGAAGGAGCAAGATAAAAACCCACCAGATCTAACAAATGAAGAGGTAATAGGCAGTCTACCTGAAAAAGAATTCAGAATAATGATGGTAAAGCTGATCCAAGATTCTATTTCCCAGATCCAAAATCTTGGAAATAGAATAGACAAAATGCAAGAAACAGTTAACAAGGACCTAGAAGAACTAAAGATGAATCAAGCATCGATTAAAAACACAATACATGAAATAAAAAATACTCTAGATGGGATCAATAGCAGAATAACTGAGGCAGAAGAACGGATAAGTGAGGTGGAAGATAAAATAGTGGAAATAACTGCTGCAGAGCAAAATAAAGAAAAAAGAATGAAAAGAACAGAGGACAGTCTCAGAGACCTCTGGGACAACATTAAACGCACCAACATTCGAATTATAGGGGTTCCAGAAGAAGAAGAGAAAAAGAAAGGGACTGAGAAAATATTTGAAGAGATTATAGTTGAAAACTTCCCTAATATGGGAAAGGAAATAGTTAATCAAGTCCAGGAGGCACAGAGAGTCCCATACAGAATAAATCCAAGGAGAAATACGCCAAGACACATATTAATCAAACTGTCAAAAATTAAACACAAAGAAATCATATTAAAAGCAGCAAGGCAAAAACAACAAATAACACACAAGGGAATCCCCATCAGGATAACAGCTGATCTCTCAGCAGAAACTCTACAAGCCAGAAGGGAGTGGCAGGACATAATTAAAGTGATGAAGGAGAAAAACCTGCAACCAAGATTACTCTACCCAGCAAGGATCTCATTCAGATTTGATGGAGAAATTAAAACGTTTACAGACAAGCAAAAGCTGAGAGAGTTCAGCACCACCAAACCAGCTTTACAACAAATGCTAAAGGAACTTCTCTAGGCAAGAAACACAACAGAAGGAAAAGACCTACAATAACGAACCCAAAACAATTAAGAAAATGGGAATAGGAACATACATATCGATAATTACCTTAAATGTAAATGGACTAAATGCTCCCACCAAAAGACACAGATTGGCTGAATGGATACAAAAACAAGACCCATATATATGCTGTCTACAAGAGACCCACTTCAGACCTAGAGACACATACAGACTGAAAGTAAGGGGATGGAAAAAGATATTCCATGCAAATGGAAACCAAAAGAAAGCTGGAGTAGCAATTCTCATATCAGACAAAATACACTTTAAAATAAAGACTACTAGAAGAGACAAAGAAGGACACTACATAATGATCAAGGGATCGATCCAAGAAGAAGATATAACAATTGTAAATATTTATGCACCCAACAAAGGAGCACCTCAATACATAAGGCAAATACTAACAGCCATAAAAGGGGAAATCGACAGTAACACACTCATAGTAGGGGACTTTAACACCCCACTTTCACCAATGGACAGATCATCCAAAATGAAAATAAATAAGGAAACACAAGCTTTAAATGATACATTAAACAAGATGGACTTAATTGATATTTATAGGACATTCCATCCAAAAACAACAGAATACACATTTTTCTCAAGTGCTCATGGAACATTCTCCAGGATAGATCATATCTTGGGTCACAAATCAAGCCTTGGTAAATTTAAGAAAATTGAAATTGTATCAAGTATCTTTTCCGACCACAATGCTATGAGACTAGATATCAATTACAGGAAAAGAGCTGTAAAAAATACAAACACATGGAGGCTAAACAATACACTACTTAATAACGAAGTGATCACTGAAGAAATCAAAGAGGAAATTAAAAAATACCTAGAAACAAATGACAATGGAGACACGACGACCCAAAACCTATGGGATGCAGCAAAAGCAGTTCTAAGAGGGAAGTTTATAGCAATACAATCCCACCTTAAGAAACAGGAAACATCTCGAATAAACAACCTAACCTTGCACCTAAAGCAATTAGAGAAAGAAGAACAAAAACACCCCAAAGTTAGCAGAAGGAAAGAAATCATAAAAATCAGATCAGAAATAAATGAAAAAGAAATGAAGGAAACGACAGCAAAGATCAATAAAACTAAAAGCTGGTTCTTTGAGAAGATAAACAAAATTGATAAACCATTAGCCAGACTCATCAAGAAAAAAAGGGAGAAGACTCAAATCAATAGAATTAGAAATGAAAAAGGAGAAGTAACAACTGACACTGCAGAAATACAAAAGATCATGAGAGATTACTACAAGCAACTCTATGCCAATAAAATGGACAACCTGGAAGAAATGGACAAATTCTTAGAAATGCACAACCTGCCAAGACTGAATCAGGAAGAAATAGAAAATATGAACAGACCAATCACAAGCACTGAAATTGAAACTGTGATAAAAAATCTTCCAACAAACAAAAGCCCAGGACCAGATGGCTTCACAGGCGAATTCTATCAAGCATTTAGAGAAGAGCTAACACCTATCCTTCTGAAACTCTTCCAAAATATAGCAGTGGGAGGAACACTCCCAAACTCATTCTACGAGGCCACCATCACCTTGATACCAAAACCAGACAAGGATGTCACAAAGAAAGAAAACTACAGGCCAATATCACTGATGAACATAGATGCAAAAATCCTCAACAAAATACTAGCAAACAGAATCCAACAGCACATTAAAAGGATCATACACCATGATCAAGTGGGGTTTATTCCAGGAATGCAAGGATTCTTCAATATCCGCAAATCAATCAACGTGATACACCATATTAACAAATTGAAGGAGAAAAACCATATGATCATCTCAATAGATGCAGAGAAAGCTTTCGACAAAATTCAACACCCATTTATGATAAAAACCCTGCAGAAAGTAGGCATAGAGGGAACTTTCCTCAACATAATAAAGGCCATATATGACAAACCCACAGCCAGCATCGTCCTCAATGGTGAAAAACTGAAACCATTTCCACTAAGATCAGGAACAAGACAAGGCTGCCCACTCTCACCACTCTTATTCAACCTAGTTTTGGAAGTTTTAGCCACAGCAATCAGAGAAGAAAAGGAAATAAAAGGAATCCAAATCGGAAAAGAAGAAGTAAAACTGTCACTGTTTGCAGATGACATGATACTATACATAGAGAATCCTAAAGATGCTACCAGAAAACTACTAGAGTTAATCAATGAATTTGGTAAAGTTGCAGGATACAAAATTAATGCACAGAAATCTCTGGCATTCCTATATACTAATGATGAAAAATCTGAAAGTGAAATCAAGGAAACACTCCCATTTACCATTGCAACAAAAAGAATAAAATATCTAGGAATAAACCTACCTAAGGAGACAAAAGACCTGTATGCAGAAAATTATAAGACACTGCTGAAAGAAATTAAAGGTGATACAAATAGATGGAGAGATGTACCATGTTCTTGGATTGGAAGAATCAACATTGTGAAAATGACTCTACTACCCAAAGCAATCTACAGATTCAATGCAATCCCTATCAAACTACCACTGGCATTTTTCACAGAACTAGAACAAAAAATTTCACAATTTGTATGGAAACACAAAAGACCCCGAATAGCCAAAGCAATCTTGAGAACGAAAAATGGAGCTGGAGGAATCAGGCTCCCTGACTTCAGACTATACTAGAAAGCTACAGTAATCAAGACAGTATGGTACTGGCACAAAAACAGAAAGATAGATCAATGGAACAGGATAGAAAGCCCAGAGTTAAACCCACGGACATATGGTCACCTTATCTTTGATAAAGGAGGCAGGAATGTACAGTGGAGAAAGGACAGTCTCTTCAATAAGTGGTGCTGGGAAAACTGGATAGGGACATGTAAAAGTATGAGATTAGATCACTCCCTAACACCATACACAAAAATAAGCTCAAAATGGATTAAAGACCTAAATGTCAGGCCAGACACTATCAAACTCTTAGAGGAAAACATAGGCACAACACTCTATGACATAAATCACAGCAAGATCCTTTTGGACCCACCTCCTAGAGAAATGGAAATAAAGACAAAAATAAACACATGGGACCTAATGAAACTTCAAAGCTTTTGCACAGCAAAGGAAACCATAAACAAGACCAAAAGACAACCCTCAGAATGGGAGAAAATATTTGCAAATGAAGCAACTGACAAAGGATTAATCTCCAAAATCTATAAGCAGCTCATGCAGCTCAGTAACAAAAAAACAAACAACCCAATCCAAAAATGGGCAGAAGACCTAAATAGACATTTCTCCAAAGAAGACATACAGATTGCCAACAAACACATGAAAGAATGCTCAACATCATTAATTATTAGAGAAATGCAAATCAAAACTACAATGAGATATCATCCCACACCAGTCAGAATGGCCATCATCAAAAAATCTAGAAACAATAAATGCTGGAGAGGGTGTGGAAAAAAGGGAACACTCTTGCACTGCTGGTGGGAATGTGAATTGGTACAGCCGCTAAGGAGAACGGTATGGAGGTTCCTTAAAAAACTACAAATAGAACTACCATATGACCCAGCAATCCCACTACTGGGCATATACCCTGAGAAAACCATAATTCAAAAAGAGACATGTACCAAAATGTTCATAGCAGCCCTATTTACAATAGCCCGGAGATGGAAACAACCTAAGTGTCCATCATCGGATGAATGGATAAAGAAGATGTGGCACATATATACAATGGAATATTACTCAGCCATAAAAAGAAATGAAACTGAGCTATTTGTAATGAGGTGGATAGACCTAGAGTCTGTCATACAGAGTGAAGTAAGTCAGAAAGAGAAAGACAAATACTGTATGCTAACACATATATATGGAATTTAAGAAAAAAAATGTCATGAAGAACATAGGGGTAAGACAGGAATAAAGACAGAGACCTACTAGAGAACTGACTTGAGGATATGGGGAGGGGGAAGGGTAAGCTGTGACAAAGTGAAAGAGCGGCATGGACATATATACACTACCAAACGTAAGGTAGATAGCTAGTGGGAAGCAGCCGCATAGCACAGGGAGATCAGCTCGGTGCTTTGTGACCGCCTGGAGGGGTGGGATAGGGAGGGTGGGAGGGAGACGCAAAAGGGAGGGGATATGGAAACATATGTATATGTATAACTGATTAAATTTGTTATAAAGCAAAAAAAAAAAAAAACCTGCAACATTTGAAAAAAAAAAATTTAAGACTGGGGAATTGTTCTAGATAAAAAGGAGACTAAAGAGACATTACAATGAAATGCAATACTTGCTCTTTTTTTTCTAAGATTATTTTTAAATCTTTTCTTTTTTTAAAAATTTATTTTTAAAATTATTTATTTATTTTTGTCTGTGTTGGGTCTTTGTTGCTGCATGCGGGCTTTCTCTGGTTGCGGTGAGCGGAGGCTACTCTTTGTAGTGGAGCATGGGCTTCTCATTGTGGTGGCTTCTCTTGTTGCAGAGCATGGGTTCTAGGTGTGTGGGCTTCAGTAGTTGTGGTGCGTGGGCTCAGTAGTTGTGGCTCACGGGCTCTAGAGCACAGGCTCAGTAGCTGTGGCGCACAGGCTTAGCTGCTCCTCGGCATGTGGGATCTTCCCGGACCAGGGCTTGAACCCGTGTCCACTTCAATGGCAGGCGGATTCTTAACCACTGCGCCACCAGGGAAGCCCCAATACTTGCTCTTAATTGGACCCCAAACTTTAAAAAGATAAAAACCCAACAACTGTACAGTTCCTTATTGGGACAGTTGATGAAATTAGAATATGAACTGTGTATCAGATAATAGTAGTATATAAATATTAAGTTTCATGTGACAATTGTATTTATGTAGGGCTGTCTTGTTTTATTTTATTTTTTTAGCAGATATACATATAAGTATTTGGAGGTAAAGTATTGCAAGGCCCATAATTAGCTCTCAAGTGCTTTAGCAAGTAAATGAATTAATGGTTGAATGAATAAATAAATGTGTGTTTATTACAGAGAGCAAAAAGAAAGAGAGATTAAGCAAATGTGACAAAATGTTAACAATTGGTGAGTCTAGGAGAAGACTATGAGTGTTATTGTATTATTATTGCCTCTCTTCTGTAGGTTTGAAATTTCAAAATAAAAAGCTGTGGTGTGGAGAACATACATATGCCTATATATTAGGGACAGGAACAGCTATGTGTATCTAGCCCAGGGTCAAAGAGCACATATACCCAACTCTCCCTGTGGATGGGTACTGCTGCCTCTGATGATACAGCCTTGACAACAACATAGTTTTTCATTTTTTGGTTTTTTAATTTATTTTATTTTATTTTTGTTTTTGGCTGTGTTGGGTCTTCTTTGCTGCACGCGGGCTTTTTCTCTGGTTGTGGCGAGCGGGGGCTACTCTTCGTTGTGGTGTGCAAGGTTCTCATTGTGGTGGCTTCTCTTGTTGGGAGCACAGGCTCTAGGTGCGTGGGCTTCAGTAGTTCTGGCACACGGGCTCAGTAGTTGTGGCTTGTGGGCTCTAGAGCGCAAGCTCAGTTGTTGTGGCACACAGGCTTAGTTGCTCCATGGCATGTGGGATCCTCCCATACCAGGGCTCGACCCCGAGTCTCCTGCATGGGCAGGCGGATTCTTAACCACTGTGCCACCAGGGAAGCCCAACAACAACATAGTTTTATGTCCTGCTATCCCAGAGTTTCTCCATACAGGGAGAGAGAGAGGGAGATTCATGTGGTTTTAAAAGTGTGTACCACCCTTCATCAAGAAGAATGACAGGTTCACTGCAGAGAAGGAATAGGCCTCCAATGCTCTTCCATGGATAATAGATCTACAATTGTGTATTCATAGTCTGTTGTAGTAAATCAGCACGTTGACAAGGGTATGGAGAAGAATAAAGAAGAGAAAAATAATTTGCCACCAAGTGTTATTGGTGGGGGATGAATTACTCAGCTTAATTTTTACAACCTCCAGCCTTGGAGAGCACCTTAGCCCTGAATTTTTGATCCAACATGGGAAGGATACTAAGCATCTAATTCAGACCTCCTAACCCTATTTGGATTCTGGTGCCAATCCAAAAGTTTGCCTTATTTATTTATTTACAGGAACTGGTTTTTCTCTACTATGAGTTTGAATGGCTCCCTCTAACCCTATCCCCAGAAATGGACCGAACTGTGGATTGTCTCACAAGTCTCATCTGAATTCATATGTATGAATGGGGTAGGAAGGTGTGCTTTAGTAGGAGGTTTCTGGTGTTGGAGTAAGACCCCAGAGATCATGCTTCCTGAAGTAGAGTCCTGAGACCGGCCTTGGTCCTGCCTGGACCTCCAAGGACAGCCAGACTTGATGTGGCTTTTGGCTGGAGGAGAAGGAACAGGCTGTGCTGGGGAATTTGTGACTTGGAAAGTCTATTTTTTACAAAATGTGGGCTGGCAAATTTTGATGTCTTTACAAGGCTCCATGTAAGGTAATTAAATCTCATTTATTTTAAATAAATAAATAAATAAATAAATAAATAAATAAATAACTTCATGTATCTGACTGTAGACTTCAGCTTAAAAATAACCCCTAAATAAAATCTTACACCTCATAGTTGTTGACTCAGTGTTAAACAACTGGAAAGTCAGAGATTCTTTATAGCAGGCCCAAGTTTAGTGCAAACTCTCATATAAGATGGAAAAAAAATCTCTGACTTTATTACAGCCCATCAGGTTATTCAATTTTTAGAGAATAACAATCCTAACCTTTCTTTCAGATGACACTTGAAAATAACTAATAAAAATGAAGGAATATGCCCAGAAGTTACCAAAGATTATGTAAATGCATATTGATGAAAACAATTCAACCAATTTTATCACATTATGAGTTTAAACTTTATAAAAATATACTTTATTTTAAAACTCTTTTTCTGATTTTTTAAACAAAGAAATTGTTGCTTTAAAGGTAGCAAGTTTTAAAGACAATTTTTAAAAAAACTGTAGTAGAAGGTGAAAATTAATTTTATTAGGTAGATTGAGATAATCGAGTGAGTTATTTATATGTTTAGAAGCCCTAAAAGAAACTTTAAAAACTAAAAAAAAAAAAAAAAGATTTCAAGGATAATTTAGAAACTTTTATAACATGCCTTACTATGCACATTTTATAAGTTCACATAAATTTCCATAGAAAATGACTCAGCAGTTCCATGAGTGAAGTTAACCCACCAAGACAGTGCTTAAAAGAGGAAAAGGCTCATCTTGATAACAAAACAAAGCTGTTTACAATTATTCAATTAAATAAAACGTAAATGCAGTTTTCCCCCTTTGGGGAAGGTTAGAGATGACTTTTTCTCCTGCTTTATAACCTCTCAACAGTTCTGTACTCTCTCTCGCCTCTAGACACATACACATGGTCTTCCTTCTGTCTGGAGCAAGACATTTCTCTTGTTTCTTCACCTGGTTAACCTTTAGTTATTTACAAGAATGCCACCAAAGGTTTACTTTGTGATGCCCAAGACTGTGCTAGCTTCTCCTCCAATGGGTGTCCATCTCAGGTGCTTCTCCCACTGAGAATGCTTCTCACACTTAGGATAATTGCTCCTCTGCACTCCCCACTGTGTTGTAATTCTCTACCAGGGAGGGAGGCATGTCTATCTTGTTCAGGGTTATATCTCCAGCTTTTGGTGCGGTGCCGAACATTTGGTGTTTAAAACAAAACCAAAAACTTTCTTCTCAATTATACCAGGTAACCAGGCAGAACTACTTAGTACTGTTATTTTTTGTTTAGCAATTATTCTTTGGCCTAGAACTGAATGCCCCACCCCTTTCCCCCCAATATCATCCTCTGCTTGGATAATTTCTATCTAGCCCACAGGTCTCGATTTCGATAATATTCCCTTTCAGGAAGGCTTCCTTGAACTTCTGGCTTGGTACCCCTCCTACGTGCTACCCTCGAACTCTACAGTGTTCCTATGATAGCCTTTACTGTTCAGATCGTAATTGCTATTTTGCTTTTCTGGGTCTTCTGTCAGAATGTGAGCCCTATGATGGCAGGACCACGCCACCTTTTAAACCTTTCTATTTTCAGCATGTGGCATTGCTGGAATGTTGTGAGCACTTAAGAAATATTTGTTGAGTAAGAAGTATTACATTATAATAATTATAATTACAAATGACATCCTTTTCTTCAGGTTCTCATTCTTCTCTCCATCCTTTGTATCACTGCCAGGTTGGCCTTTCTTAAACTCTGCCTTCCTCAGCTTGCTGCTCAAAACTTTTTTTAAAAAAATTAATTAATTAATTAATTATTTTTTGGCTGTGTTGGATCTTTGTTGCGGTGTGCGGGCTTCTCATTGTCGTGGCTTCTTTTGTTGTGGAGCATGGGCTCTAGGAGCATGGGCTTCAGTAGTTGTGGCACGTGGGCTCAGTGGTTGTGGCTCGCAGGCTCTAGAGCACAGGCTCAGTAGCTGTGGCGCACAGGCTTAGTTGCTCCATGGCGCGTGGGATCCTCCCCAACCAGGGCTCGAATCCGTGTCCCCTGCATTGGCAGGTGGATTCTTAACCACTGTGCCACCAGGGAAGTCTGGCTCAAAACTTTTGAATGCCACTTAATTTATTACATAATGAACGCTCAACTTCTATGTGTTTTTCTTTTTAATATAGTCTCTCCCTACTATTCTCACCTTAAGTCCCTCTACTTCTAATTGTATCTCCCACTTGAGTTAGGCCAATCACCATAGTCTAGATCTATATGACTCTGGACAAATTGATGTTCGTTTTTGATTCTGTGCTTAGTTTAGTCCAACACGAAAAACACCTGCCACATCCATGGTTCCCTTCTATAGTTTTTATCACAGCCTCCCCCTCCCTCCAAAGAGTCTTTTTCATAAAAGTCACTATGTTCATATATGTAAATTTTGTCACCCTGCTGACGGGGCCTGATGTGTGTGTGTGTGTGTGTGCGCGCATGCATGCGTGTGTGTGTGTGTGTGTGTGTGTGTGTTCTTATTCGGGGTTCTTGATAAAATAACAACCAACCTCTAGATGAGCTAGAATCTATGAAGCAGCCAGGGATGCAAGTTCTGACTAATATGGACAATAGTGATCTAGGAACCAATCAAACCAATCTCTTAGGGAAATTTGAATGAGATATTAGTGAGCCAGATAAATATCCAGACAGAGATATAGGTAGACCCAGACAGGGGAGAGAAGGGAGAGAGAGAGAGAAGGAGAAAGAGAAAGAGAGGAAATAGTAGATACACAGGGGAAAATCAGGCAATAAGACATGTGTGCAGAGCCGATGAGGCAACAGAAGCTGTGAGTAAGAAGAAGAAGAAAAATATACAGAAGAGAATGTGAGGTAGTTGGAAGAAGTTGCAAATCAGGAATTAATAATCCTCTGCTGGTGTGGTGCAATGACATAACCAGGTCACAAGTGCTGTGCTGGCCTGTGGGTCACCCTTCAGTTCCTGACCCATAAGCCACAAAATCAAAAAGTCATTCTCCACAAAATAAAACTGTACAACTCCTTTCATTCCCATAATGCCTGACGTGTGGCCAGCATCTGAATCTTCCTTATTTCCAAACGCAGTTACAATAGTCATACCTTTTGATTTAAGATATCTTGTGTGAATCTCTGTTACTGTCACTCTGAAAAACTTCACACAGATTCATTTTGGCTTTATAAAACAGTGAAATTCAATTTCACTTGAAGGAATTTGTAAAATAGAAATAACTTTCAACATGTAGACCACAGTGTAGCCTCTGTGTCATGTAGTTTCTGGTGCTGAAATTTTATAAGCCATTCCATCACTGCAAAGAATGAATGAGCATCTTGCTTTGTTAAAAATGGTTTCCCTCTTAACAAGTTTCATACATATTGAGTCTCTCTCTCTCTCTCTCTCTCTCTCTCTCTCTATATATATATATATATATATATACATATATATATATATATATATGTATATATATATATTTTTTCCCCCCGGTACGCGGCCCTCTTACTGTTGTGGCCTCTCCCGCTGCGGAGCACAGGCTCCGGACGCGCAGGCTCAGCAGCCATGGCTCACGGACCCAGCCGCTCTGCGGCATGTGGGATCTTCCCGGACCGGGGCACGAACCCGTGTCCCCTGCATCGGCAGGCAGACTCTCAGCCACTGTGCCACGGGAAGCCCAGAGTCTTTTATATTTTTTTTGTACAAACTTGTTACTGAATTATGTGAGCACTATAGTTATGTTTCAACATTGACAAGTAATATTTTTATTAATTTTAATTTTTGGCTGTGTTGGGTCTTCTTTTATGTGCGAGGGCTTTCTCTAGTTGCAGCAAGCAGGGGCCACTCTTCAACACGGTGCATGGGCTTCTCACTATTGTGGCCTCTCTTGTTGAGGAGCACAGGCTCCAGATGTGCAGGCTCAGTAGCTGTGGCTCACGGGCCTAGTTGCTCCGCGGCATGTGGGATCTTCCCAGACCAAGGCTCGAACCCATGTCCCCTGAATTGGCAGGCAGATTCTCATCCACTGCGCCACCAGGGAAGCCCTGACAGGTAGTATTGAATGTTGGCTGAAGTAATTTTTTCAAGTGCATTACAAGTACTGCATACTTATTGAAAATTACTTGGCTTATCTGGTCAATACTCTGTAAATTAATTGAGGGAATTGATTCCTGGTGTTCACTGGGAAAAGAAAAACCAAGCAGACTTACAGGAAACAATTGTAGAGGAGAAAACCACATCTTGTTGAGAAAAATAGTACAATAATGTGGAATGACCACTGGACCTGTGCCCCTTAATCTTTGCTTCCATTTCCTCCTGAACTTCAGATTCGTCTAATCATGATTTCCCTCTCTATCCAGTCTGCATCCAAAGCACCTCATCAATCACTCTCTTGGCATCAGCCTTAATCTCTGTGTTCCCCTGCCCTTTTGCCTACTATTCTGTAAGACCTGGTCTCAGATTAGTTCTGAAATAGCCTCTTATATTACTGGAATTTTGAGTACCACTAGAAAATAAAACAATTACGAATATAGGTGCCACTACACATGAATTGTCTTCAGCCTCAGCTTGGGAAACATTTTTATGTGTTTGGTCACCAGTCATTGCTGCTCCTATAGCAGAGAAGTCCAGAATAGGTTGTTCTTTTCAAGTCCCCGAACTCAGGGCCCACCTCTTTCAACAAGGGTTTTGCAATCCCTTTCATAGACACACACTCAAAATATCAATAGAAACTACTAGGCGTGCAATTCCTCAAATTCTGTTCAATACACCTCCTGCAGGTTACTTATAACCTAACCTGTCTCTGGCCTTCCATCCAGTCTCAGAGGCTGGGGATTTTCAAAGTACAATGTCATCAACTCCAGAAGGAAGGACTTAAAACAAAAGAGTTTTAAGAGCTTTCTGGAGGAGGACAAACATTCTCCTGGGATATTTATTCTTCTCTTGACATTAGAGAAGCCTTTTTCAGAGATACAAGTGCTAAACTGAAGTTCGGACCTGGCTGCAGTTTTCATTAGTTCCAGATTATTGGGATTATCATAAAGGGTTTTGTTTTCTATACAATGATGAATGACTAGAATAAGAGTCAGTGATCTGATTCTTTTTCAGTCTTACCCTCACTGATACCTGGTCCTGGAGAAACAATGATCAGTTTACAAAAGGTAAATATAACTTAAAAAAATTAGAGATTAATGTTTTTCAATTAGATGAAATTGGGTTCCACTTGTTTCATCTCAATTTGGTCCCTGAACTTTTTTTGCAAAGTCCCACTCTAATTCTTAAGAGAGTAATATATTGTGGCTTAGATACTTTTAATACTTACTTTGACCTAAGCAAAAGTCATGAAATATTATCTCTGAAAATAAAAATATTTTAAAGTGATAAGTATGCATTAATTTCTTCATTTAATATGGCTAAAAAGGGAGAATGAAGAGAAACTGCTTTGGTATTACTTTTAACACAAAACAAAATCTAATTCTATATTATAATCAACATATTATTGAGCAATTGAAGCCAAGGATTTAAAAGTAACAGCTTTTCAAAATTTTATAAGACAAATCTTTTATCGTTATCTTTTATCTTCATCTCTCTCCTTTAATAAGTCATACCTATGCCAATCACTTGGGATCCTTAACATTCTCCAGGGCCTTATTCCCATATTGTAAAACTGAAAGTTGCCATTTCTATATAGATAAGTGGTAGTTCTAGTATAGTAATAACGGTCACTTCACTGTCATCATTAGTTACTATGAATACCATATGTTGCATAAGTATCATATTTGTATAATATTAGTAATAATATACCTTACCTAGAACTTTTTTATGTGTCACAATTTCTTAGAGCTGGGTATAACTTATTCTCATCTTTTGTAACACTAAAGATCTGAGCAATTAAGTAACTTGGTAGTAGTCAATAGTTAGTACATTCTTGAGTCAAATTTTAACCTAGGCCAGCCTAACCCAAAATGCTAGCTTTTAATTACTATGTTGTATTTCATTTTATAGGTACTTTACCTTCTGTGTTCACATGCAGTATTTTATTTGACTTTGAGAGTCAACATATGAAATAGGCCTTATCACTTCCATTTTACAAATGAAGATTCTGAGGCCCATAGAAGTTATTTAGGTGGTAAGTGGCACGGCTGGCCCCCTGATGACAAGTCCATCTACAGACTTCTCTCAAATGACCTTAAGGGATATGGCATATATGGTTAGAGGAACAAAGAAGTCTCTCTTTTGTTGTTTCACTTTCAGTAAACAAACTTAATAACACTTAAAATATTTTTTCCAAATTAGAAATCCTCATAGCTTTGTTTGAGGATAAAATTGAGATGGTTAGTGATAATGGTTAAAAAAAATAGAACTGACCATTTATGTTCAAATTTGTCATCTCTGTTTGATTTTCTAGATACACCTATAGATTTTTCTTCCTTTATTTTAACCTCTAATTTTAGAACATTTTCAGAGCCTTAAAAACAATTTCTGTAAAAAATGAACATTGTCCAAAGTATACTTTATAGATGATCATATTACATGATATACTCTTTTTTAGTAACTGACCTCTCTGAAAGGAAATGGTTGTTATGGTTACCACAGAGCAAAAGTGAAAGAAAGAAAGAAAGAGAGAGAGAGAGCGGGAGCGAGTGCAGTCACTTTGAAACAAAGTGCTGCAGAATTTTGTTCTGAGTGATCACATTAATAATTTCCTGGCTGGCTTATCTCATCATCCTCTCAGGAAACAAAGGACTAGTATACATAAGCACAATAAATTCTGTTTCTTAGTTCTTTTAGTGTCTGGTATTTTTCAGATTCCACAGATATGGAATCTGCTATTGCTATTCTTTTGTGTGCATACTCTTAAACAATTTTAATTAATAGCTATAGGACTAAACTGTGCAAGTGTTGGAGAAAAGAGAGTCTTATAACCTCCAGCCAGTTTTTCTTTGTTGCAGCGGTATTTGTCTGATTAGGATTCTGCTGAAGGCTGGTAGTCATGTGCAAATCAAAAAGCATGAGTTTCAGTTATGCAAATATGTCCTCAGAGTATTTGATATGTTAACTTGAGACACTGAGCACCTGCAGATGTGATCAGTAAAAGAAAATAAAAGTTATTCAAAGGGAGTTAAGTTTCTGACTTATCTATTTATTTATACAAATTTTCAAATGTTTAATCAAGACACAAGGAACAGGCAAGTGTTTAAACAAGATTTCTTATTCATTCTCATACCAGGATGTATTATGGGATACAATAAAGTGAAAATAATCATATACCATTCCAAGAGCTTAATATTAAAAAAAGGCAAAGACAGAAAAATAACTATTTTACCTCTCCACTGCCTCTAATGACTCACTTTTTGATTGATTTCTGCCATTTATTGACTTGCCCAATAAACAGATATTTATTGAGCAACTACTATGTACCAGGCTGGCTGCTTTGGAGGACTTTTAGGGGTATTGATGACAAACAACTCCCTCATCTTCTGCTGGGAGAGACTGGGATTTAAAGAAACAGCCAGACTTGGAAAGACTGTATGTGTAAAGGATTCGAAGGGCAGATTAGTCTAGGGGTTAATGGGAGAAAATGGATTGGCCAAGGGGCATTGGGATGCTGGTAAGTAGTTGGTAGGAACTGGTGATTATTGGGTTTGAAAGGAATGATAGGGAGGTTTAAAGTCAGTACAGCGAGTATGGAAAATATTGGAAGGAATGAAAAGAATGGGGTGAACTACTGAAAGAAAAAAATAAAGGAGTGCAAAACACTAAAGGAACTGAGGATGCAGGAAGGATGTGGACCTATCAAGGAACCTTAAAGAAGTAAATCCAATAATCAACTCAGTTTTGCCCTCGAGGCGTTTGCCAAATCCTAAATGATATAGGGACAAAATTAGAAAGAAACCTAGTAGACACCTGCTACACCACAGATTTTCACAGTCTTATAGGCTAAAGAGATAAGAATTTCAGTCCAAGATCTACCAAGGAGGATATGGCTGATTAAACACCCAGGCTTTCAGTTGACAGTTTAGAACCCAGTAGGGTTATGCCATAATACTGAGAAAAAACTGGAAATTGACAAGTCTGAAACTCAGCCTTGAGTCAACTCCATATTTGATTGGATTGAGATGATTATCCTTTAACTTCTCTCCAGGAGAAAAGTAAATCATCTCTGAAGAAAAATAAAACTATCTACAGCCTATATAATTTTAACAAAGACTTTGGTTGTCACTCAAGGAGAATTACCAGGCATACAATGATTATTGTACAAAGATTTGTTTAAACTATTATAAATAAGTTAAAGAAAATGGATAAAAAGATAAATTTTTCAACAGAAAAAGTATCTATGAAATATCAAATGGAAATTCTAAAACTGAAAAATGCAATCAATGAAATAAAGAATTCAAAAGCTGGGTGTGGGAGAAGGTAAGACAGAACAGAAGAAATGATTAGTAACATAGAAGATGGATCAGTAAAAAAGATCCAAACTGAAGCACATAGGGTAAAAGGAACAGAAAATACACATCAAGTCACAGATCTAAGGAGATTCATAAAGCCTAAACAAGATAAGATACAAGCAAACCACGTCTAGTCACATCAGAGTGAAACTGCTTAAAATCAGAGACAAAGAAAATAATCTTAAAAGCAGTTAGAGGGGAAAAAAGACACATGGCCTTCAGAGGGGCAATAGTAAGAAAAACAGCACTATTTATAATAGCCAGACATAGAAACAACCTACGTGCCTACCAACAGATGAGTGGATAAAAAAAAAATGTTGTGTGGATACATACAATGTAATGCTATTCAGCCATAAAAAAGAAGGAAATCCTGCCATTTGAGACAACATGGATGAACCTTAATGACATTACATTAAGTGAAATAAGTCAGAAAGAAAAAGACAAATATTGCGTGATCTTACTTATATGTGGAATTTTTAAAAACCAAACCCCCCAAAAACAACAACAACCAAAGTCATAGAAAAAGAGATTAAATTTGTGGTTACTAGAGACAGGGGATGGGGGGGTGGGCAAATTGGATAAAGGTGGTCAAAAGGTACAAACGTCTAGGTATAAGATAAATAAGTACTGGGTATATAACGTACAACATAATGACTATAGTTAACACTACTGTGTGGTATATGTGAAAGTTGCTAAAGAGTAAATCCTAATAGTTCTCGTGACAAGGAAAAAAGCATTTTTTTTCCTTTTTCTATTTTTTTATATCTATACGAGGAGAAAGACGTTAACTAAACTCAACTGGTAATCATTTCACAATATATGTAAGTCAAGTCATGCTGTACACCTTAAACCTACACAGTGCTATATGTCAATTATATTGTAAAAAAAGCTGAAAGAAAAAATAATCCTAAAATCAGTAAAAATATTCCCCTGAAATATTATTTTTATCTTTTTAAAAACATTTCTTTCCAAAAGAATTTTGGAATGAAAAGTAGAAACCTTTCAAATAAATGTAAACTAAGGGAATTCACTGTCAACAGGCCTGCAAAGAAAGAAATTCCTTCAAAAAGATTTCAACAAGCAACAGGAAAATGATCCTGGATGGAGGCACAATAATGAGCATGAGAGAATAAAGGGCTCCAGAGAGAGTAAGGAGGTAAATCTAAATGAATATAGATGTTTAAAACAATGATAGTAATATCTTATGAGGTTTAAAATATATATCAACTGACAATAAAGAGCAATAACAGTAAAAAAAGTAAAAGGATGGTAAATAAATTTAAAGTATTGTTAGGTCCTCTCACTGTCTGACAGGTGTTAAAATCACTAACTTAATGTTGGACTCTAATAAATCAAGGGTACACTAATAAAATCTAGGATACACTAAAGGAATAGCAAAAAATATACACTCAGTAAGCTAAGAGAAGGAAAATAGAGTGATAAAAATAATTGATTAATCCAAAAGAAAGTAAAAAAAAGAAAAACTGATATTACCAAAAAATAATAAGATAATAAATAGATGACAATTTCACTAGACATAAATGGTCTAAATATTTCCAATTAAAGTTTTATGATTCTCAGATAAAATTAAAATATTAACCATAACAACCAGAAAACTTGAAAACATAAAAGGATAGAAAAGGATATACCAAGAAAACGCTAAAAGAAGGGTGAAGTAGCTATACTAATAACCAAAAATGTAGACTTTTGGGTGGGAAGTGTTACTAGAAATAAAAGGGACAAATTTATTCTTTAAAAAGGTCAATTCAGTATGAACATATTACATTTATAGATTTTTATATAACTAAAAACCTAGTTATGAAGTATAAAAAAAATAAAATATGATCAGAAGTAAAAGAAATAGATAAATACACAATAATGTATGGAAGTTTTATACAAAACTGATAGAACAAGTGGACAAATATATCAGTGAAAACAAAGAAGACTCACATAACATGATTAACAAACTTGATTGGTTGTAATAATTCCATAAATAATACACAGTTTTCTCAAGTGCACATAGAATGTTTAACAACTTTATCCTTAGACTGGGTCATAAATCAAATCACAACAGACCTTAGGGGAAAAAGGATTAAAATCATAAGGAGTATGATTTTTCTGATCACAGTGGAATTAAGCCAGAAATCAATTTAAAGAAAACTAGAAAATCCCCACATATTAGAAAATTATACAATGTATTTCTAAATAGCACGAGTTGAAGAGAAAATTACAACAGGAATTTGAAAATATCATGAACCAACTTATTTATTACTAGATATCAGGTGCCTTTTTATAATATTGCAATAATATCATTAAATTTTTTTATTTCTAATTGTTCATTTCTAGTATATAGAAATACAATTTTTTTGGCATACTGATCTAGAATCCAGCCATCTGAATAACTTCACTTAATTCTAATATTTTTATCTGCAGATTATTTTGATTTGACAAAAAAATTATATTGTCAACAAATTATGACAATTTTACTTCTTCCCTGCCAGCTCTTACATATTTTATTAATTTTAGTGCCTCATTGTACTGACTAGGACCTCAGCACATCATTGAATAGAAATGGTGATGGTAGACTTCCTTTCCTCATTCCTGATCCCATCAGGAAAGCTTAAATTTTTACCAATAAGTATGATGTGTGCTATAGGATTTTTGTAGATTTTGTCAATTAAAGAACTTCTGTTATGAGTTTGAATTTTTTTTCTTTTTCATATGTAACTGAAAACATTTTACAGAAAGTGTTTCACTATAGAAAATGTAAAAATACATTAAACATATTGTTACTAATAGAAAGTTCCATCGATGTTAACTTTATGATCTTTTATACTTTAACTTTTATTTTTATTTTCTTTGAATTTTATTTTATTTTTTTATACAGCAGGTTCTTATTAGTTATCTATTTTATACATACTAGTGTATACATGTCAATCCCAATCTCCCAATTCATCACACCACCACCCCTCCCCCACCACTTTCCCCCCTTGGTGTCCATACATTTGTTCTCCACATCTGTGTCTCAATTTCTGCCCCGCAAACTGGTTCATCTGTATCATTATGAGTTTGAATTTAATTTGCAGTTTTCTTCCTAATTTCTTTCTAGAGTATGTATATTCAGCCTTTCTTTAAAAAATTATTAGAATACAAAAAAAAATAGTCTACACTTAGAAGTTTACTCTGAGCATACAAGTTCAATATCTGCAAGAGAATATTTTCTCAATAAAAATATTAGGTAAAATCATATGAAAGAGCCATTTTTTATAGGTCTAAGACAGTTGGATATCAGAAATTCCACAAGTTTCAATTAATCATTATGGCATACCCAGAATAATTACTCAATTGAAGCTATCAGCTACTTCAAATTTATTAATTGCAAGCTGCAACTCTGAAGAAAACTGCAGGCAATTAGTAGGAAAAAAAAATGTAACTAAAAAGACCATACATTTAAAAAAAATTCTTCAGAAAAACTGGAGTGACATGATATTACAAATTGATTCCATACAATTCAATCTAATATTGTAACTTACTGTGAAGAGTCAAATGAAAGTGTCAACAATTTCAACTTTATTAACTATAAGATGCAATTTTAAAAAAATTTCAACAGAATTTCAAAGAGACTTCTTTTTTAAAAATCAAGTTAAAAAAATACATTCTTTAGAAGAATAGTAGTGACAAGGCATTCAGAGATTTGAGTAAATAAAGTCCTTGATTATGTACTAAGAATAATCATTCTGTTAATATTATTTTTAATGTTCCCATAATCAATATAAAGAAGTTTTTCTGTTTTGTTGTATGGTCAATGACATTCATTTGTAACTTGGCTGGCTGAGTTCAAGGCTATGGTTTGCTGGAAAGCATTCATTTTACAAACCTCTGTAGGGAATTAGTATATCTCACTTGACTATGAAGAAGACATATTAGGGTTGAGTTAACGATTTCTCTCAAGTATTTAAAATAAAACTGACTAAAGATATGAGGTCTTCTAGGAACATACCCAAGTGACACTCTCATGCAGATGCACAAAAAGACATGTGTAAAGTCATTTGTTGTTGCATTGTTGGCAAAAAAACTAAAATAATCTAATTTCAGTGGTAAGAATAAATAAAGTTTGGTCTTTTTGGACAGTGGAATTTAGAGGTTAAAATAAAAGAATTAAATATTCATGTATAAATCTCAACAACAAAATGTTGAGTGAAAAAGGAGAGGTAGAGTATGATACCATTTAAACTTAAAATGCATAAAACAATACCATTTATTATTTACAAATACAGTTGATTCTCATTACTTGTGGTAGTTATGCCCTATATAGCCATCATGACCACTGAATTAGTAAAGACGGAACCACTACTCCTAGGGGAAACACAAAGTTAGGTTCCTGTGACCCTGGTCACAACATTGTTGTCAACCGATCACTATATAACTTTGTTTTATGTATATATCTGCTTGTAGACACCTTATTTAATATATAGATTGTTGACTCATTAACACTGAACTCAGGGCCAGCAGCACTGTAACTCACACCTGAACAAAGCTTATCTAACACGTGTATTTTCTCCACGAGGTGCCCTGCAGGCTTCTTGCCCTTAGGAATACCGGACAGCACTTCAGTACGACATTTAGGGGACATTTTAAACAGCAAAATCGTCAACAAAAAGCACAAAAATGCAAAACACTGGCACTAAATAGACCAGAAAAAGACCACCTGTTTATAGGATGAGAACGAAAACAAGGAGGCAGATCACTGCTCTGGTCAATCTCAGCTGAGAAGGTGCACATCCAGTGACTCAAATTTTTCACTACTCTGTACATGTCTGCAAAAAACTTCATGAGTATAGATTTGGGGGTTACAAATGAGTTTTAGCAAGCAAGCAAATTTACAAATACAGAATCCACAAATAATGTGGATTGGCTGTATATACTGGGTTGGCCAAAAAATTCATTTGGGTTTTTCCATAGCATCTTACAGAAAAACCCGAACGAACTTTTTGGCCAATCCAATACATATATAGCACAATTACCAAACTATGTATGAGAATGATAAACACCAATTTCAGAATAATGATAAACCTCTGGTAAAAGAGGGAATGGAAAGCGGTGAGGGAAGGTTACAAATGAATTTGCTTTTTTTTTTAATAGATAGAAAACTGGTATACATATGGCTGATCATAGATATATATTATTTTTAGTAATTTTCCACTTACTTAAAATATTTTATATTTAATAAGAAATTATATAAGTGTGATCTGTCTTCCTTCATTGTTTTATTTAAAGACTAAAAAAAACTTCAATTACAGATGAATGTTATTAGATAAGATATGAAGAATTTTTGTATAAAAGTTGTCAAGGATTAAAGTGGATTATTGAGAAAAGAAAAGGAAAACCATCAATTGAAGATGATGTCTGAGAACAAGAAAAGTCTAAACCTGTAACAGCATCTTAGAAACACAGGTGGGGGTAGTTCCCTGGTGGCACAGTGGTTGAGAATCTGCCTGCCAATGCAGGGGACACAGGTTCGAGCCCTAGTCTGGGAAGATCCCACATGCTGCGGAGCAACTAAGCCTGTGCACTACAACTACTGAGCCCGTGAGCCACAACTACTGAGCCCGCATGCCACAATTACTGAAGCTCAAGCACCTAGAGCCCACACACTGCAACAAAGAGTAGCCCCCGCTTGCCACAACTAGAGAAAACCTGCATGCAGCAAAAAAGACCCAGCACAGCCAAAAATAAATAAATTTTAATTAATTAATTTTAAAAAAAGAAAAGAAAGAAGCAGAGGTGGGAATGAATTTGAGCAGAAGTTTCCAAACTTGGCTGTGCTGCAAAAACAACTGGATTACTTTCAAAAACACAGACAGATCTTTGGGTGCCAACCTTTAAGATTCTAATTCAGTAGGTCTAGAGTCAAATTTTTGCAAAGCTCACTAGATAATCAGACACATAATTAGGACTGAGAATCAACAGACTGGATGTTGGCCTTAGACACAGGGCTTCTGCCCTGCAAGGACTTCAGAAGTCATTATGCACCCAGACCATGATCAGTACCTCCTGGGGTTGTGCAAAGAGGCATTCCTATTAGACTCATGTGCTTTCTCTGTTATATTATTTTTATATTCCTGATTGTAATTCTGAGGAATTATGAGATCTAATGACTCATTCAAGAGTGTGAAATATGAAACAGAGCTCCTGATACATACATCTTTAGTTCCATTTTGTCACGCCCCTTCTTAAAAAAAAAAAAATCAACTCCTTTCTTTGGTGTTAAATGAGTTGCTTAAGTCATGTATATGTATATAAAAAAACTTACAAATGTGGTCTAAAATAGATTTAATATAACCTTAGTTAAAGTTATCAATGTAATCATATTTAGGGACACATTTATACTTATAAATCTGAATACAAATATGTGAAACAAATCAAAGTACAAGTATTTAGGAACAAAAAACATCAAAGAGGGCTCCCCTGGTGGTGCAGTTGTTGAGAGTCCGCCTGCTGATGCAGGGGACACGGGTTCGTGCCCTGGTCCGGGAGGATCCCACATGCCGCGGAGCGGCTAGGCCCGTGAGCCATGGCCACTGAGCCTGCACATCTGGAGCCTGTGCTCCGCAACAGGAGAGGCTGCAGCAGTGAGAGGCTCGAGTACCGCCAAAAACAAACAAACAAACAAAAAAAACATCAAAGAAATTTCTTGAGAAAACCACATACCAACAGTTACTCTATTAAAATGTCTGCTACTGGTATTTCTTAGCTGAGCCTGGTTGTTGTTGTTGTTGTGTGTGTGTGTGTGTGTGTGTGTGTTTAACATATTGAAACAGGAAGCAAGTAGGGCAAAAGATGTTAACTAGTTTTGTGTCCCTTTTTCTTCCTTTCTCTCTTCATCTAATTTGTTCAGCATCATAGTCCCAACTCTGGTACTGGAAGGTCCTTCTTCAACCCCCTCTTGCCTTTGCTGTTTGCCTGGCTATGGCTTAGGACTCAGAAAAGGCTGTTTACAGAAGAAAAAATGTTTATATTGGGGTTTTTTTTGAGGGTGCAGAATGATCCCATGTTGCTGTAATATTATGTAGGTTGTGTTGCTTTCTAAATAGCAACAACAAACTCTTCTACTATGAAAACACTTGAAATATTTTCTGTATATATATTTTTAATGCACTTTTTGTTATTTTTAAACCACAATTAATTTGCAAATTGGTTGATCAAATTCTGTATTAGCAAGAGTTGCCTGTATGTCAATGTACACCTATGGAAGCATAGGCAAATTCCAGTTAGGGTAGACTAGCTTGTTTCAGACCAATTCTCCCAATGTAAACAATCAGAAAATCTGTAAAAAAAAAATGGTAATTAGCTCTTTGAAGGCATCAGAGAGCTACCAAAGCAGTGAAGATTAGGAATCCAAGACCCTGGAGAGAGAGGGGAAGTATGGAATAATGAGCGTGACATGTGGTGTTACTTTTCCCTGAAGGTATTTGTAAATTTACAGTAGATCTGCGAGACTGGGAAGCTAGAGGCAAGTGGCAGAGACGAAGAGAAGACCTGAGACTGAGAAGCTCAGTAGAGCTTTGGGGAGACAAAAACTAGAGGTTAGGGCCTGCAAAAGAGGAAAGATCTTGGTAAATACCCCCAGACTATCAGTTGGGACCCCTGAAAGGCTACATGCTAGAAGTAAGGCTGAAAGGAAATAGACCAGCCCTTACAAAGACCAAAACTCAGCTCCATATCTCTTTCCTATCAGACTGGATGAAGGTGACCTGCCTTTACTCTGCCTGCCTGTCAAAATATAAATACTGTTGGTGGGAACATAAAATCATTCACAGCCTGAAATTTACTCTACATAAACACTGTCCACCATGAAATAACAATGATAATTTTAAAAAATGCCAAGCATACCAGACAACAAGATCAAACAGTCAAAATCAACAGAAAAAAAACACATATTGTAGTTATGAGGATTTTAAGATACTTGCCATTAGTGTGCACAAAACATAGATGACAAGATGAAGAACATCAACAGAGCACTGGAATCTGCAAAAAAATAATGAAGTAAAAATTATAAAACTGAAAACCATATACATCTGTCTTTCTGCCTACTACCCCGTCCAGCTCTGTTCCTTGATCATTGTAATTAACCTAAATTCTGACTTCAATTAAAACCCTCATATATATTTATCTTTTGTTTTTCTTTAATATACTTTTTTCCTTAAGGAAAGAGAATGTCTAATTGCTAAAACAGAATGCTACAAATAGTTCAGTAAAAGCATTACATATACCACATACTTCCAAATGTGTTACATTATTTGATTCATAATCAGATAGAGTTATTCATTAACTAGGACTGTTTATAATTCCATTATTAATGAAAAATATATATTTATTTGAGCTGAGCTTTCTTTATAAGATTATAGTCTAACCTGTCACTCACAGATAAAGTTTTCAGGTTTCAAAAAATCACTTAATTCTTATCGTTTTACATTTCCTAGGAGGAGTCTGGAGTAATTCAATATGTTCTCTGAGTAAAAAAATCTCAGGTTCTTACTTAATCTAATAAAATCATTATTTTATGAAGTCAGATGACAAATGAGAGCCTAATCAATTAGTTTTTTAATAGATGTTTCCTAGTTACAAATGCATTTTAAAGTATTTTATGAGTTTATTTTTAGGGTGGCATATATCTATAAATATAAATAAACACTTGCATATAGATAAACAATTGCCTTTAAAATTAGTTAACAGATTAATGAAATGAACACTAATTTTCCCGAAATTCTGAGGAGCCAGAGGTGGGAGTGGCAATTAGGAAAAAAGGGAAAGGAAATAATATTTATTAAGATCTAAGCCTTGTAAAGTAGGTATTACTCCTTCCATTATACAATGATGTTCAGAGAAATTAAGTAATATGATCATGGCCACAGACCTAGTAAATGGCAGCACTGGAATGCAAACACAGTTCTATTTAATTTTTAAGCCTATATTCTTTCAAGTACACTGTGCTTTCTATCTTTAGAAATAGATAGATGAGTGGGCAGATTTATGTTAAAACTGGTGAGGATATAATCGGGTTAGGAGTTTAACAGGATTTTTACGTGAAGTCTATTGTATTCCAAATTTGAGTGTGGCCAGGAAGTTCATCAAAGTTGGATCTCATATTTCAAAAGTGTACAGAATTCCATATAAAATTTTTGTATCTACTATTGATAATCATCTCCAGGTAAGTTTTAGCACACAATGTTCAGTTATATAGCCTTGAGTGTGTAGGTGCATAAGGTATACATTAGTTAAAATAAATTAATTCCATGAAGTAGAAAGGGATTAAGATATAGATCTCTATATAAAGCACTATGAACAGTTCAATAAATGCATTACATTTATTTATTTTTACATCTGTGTTGTACTTGAGCTAATTCATAACCAGAGAAGAAATATAAGTTTCCTCATTAACTGTTTCCTATCTAGTCAGAGTTGAGGACAATGACGTTGTATCAGAGTTAAGAGATATGTATATTACATAGTTACCATGCAGACTCTAATTTCCCTTCGCATTAAACTGCTTTAATATTCTGTTATGATACATACTTATGAATAGCAATGTTAGATCATTTGACATTTAATGGAAAAAAAAAAAAGCCCAGAGGTTCTCTATATTTTCAGAAGAGACCCAGCTAGCAATGCTCATACTGAAGCAAGATGCTCGTTTGTTTCTTCCTCTAGTCCTTAGTTGCAAGTGGATTGATGGGTATTTGGGTTGGGAGATTAGAGCAGGGCTACAGCTGCAAACTTCAACCCCATTATTTTCCATATCTCCCTTTGCTTTTTCCATAACAGGAAAATCCTAACAGGATTATATCCTCACCAGTTTTAAGTCCTCAATTGCAGTTACATGTTTTTCATTCTATTTATGTTTAATATCTATCTCCCCTTCTAGAATATACCAAAGCACAGGGAATATGTGATTAGTACACCAAAGACAAGCAGAATTCTTGGTTACAAACAACAGAGGACACTCCAGTTTGTTGAAACAGAAGGGATTTTTGGTAGCTTACAAATCTCCAGGAGGTCTAGAGAACCAGACTTTGATACTACCTAGCCAGGTGCAATGAAGGCAGGAAAAATGTCTACTTCATACCATAGACTCTTCTAATAAACCACTGAGGCTGCAGCCCAAAATTCAGCACTGAGCATGCTAAAATAGGAACACCACAGCTTCTACCAGAGCTGTTCCAAAAGAACCAGCTTCCAGCTCCACTGTGCATGTCAGAAGATCTATTCTCTCTCGAAGACCACAGCCTTGAGTTTCTCATGTTAGTATTCAAGTCTCCTTTAGGGCCATCTGACTGGTGGCACCTAGGTCACAGGTCTGCAGTCTAATTGCAAGGGGGTATGCAAGTATGATTTTTACCTTTTCAGCCTCTTTAGTGGAAGATGACAAGTTGGAAGAAGGTTGAAATGGGAACTGAATGACTTCATGTACAAAATCTGTTACAACACTCCATTAGTATCTGTTAGATTTCCTTCTTTGTAACTAGGATTTATTTTCTTATTTGAAGATGTATTCTTGTGGACCAGAGTAAAAGTAGAAAATGGATATTTTCTTGAAAGGCAATTCTAATTGCTTATTAGTAGCAGGCTTTCCCATGCCCAGTGGGAAAATGTTGTGATTGATTGGTGATGTCCTTCTTACATACTGAAGGACCATTATTGCTCTAAATATATAACTTTTTCCTAGTGGAAAAATGGGCACTATTGCACAATATTTATCAATGTAGGGGATGTACACTTTTGGTTTGCTTGCTATATATAGATGTAGTTTAGTGTCAGGGAACCTTGAAGATCAATGTGTTACATCAGAAGGATTGTTAAGGGATGCTGAACTTTTTCTTAATTTCACTTCAACAATATTTAGCATGAAGACAAGGGTCACTGGCAGAATCAAAGAACTTTTTTCACAAAATGGCCACCTAATGCCTAAGATACTGAGAAACTAGGTTATTCCTCCAGAGTAACAAGATCTTCCATTTACTGTGCTTTTCCAGAAAATGGTTGAGTCAAATGTTCTTCAGGATGAATAAATGCTGTGCATCCTCTGGAGATTCAATACACTACAAAGTGTACAAGAAGTATGTTTTCCAAATGTTCCTTCAGACAACCTTTCAAATAACTGCTTCCATAAATATCTTTTGTATTTATGGATAATTTGACACAAAATCTCTATTTCTTTTGGATATTTGTCTTTTAGGCAAGGGATGAAGAAGAAAGTTGTGTGGAGGGTCGGAGATACTGCCTCTGGGACCAAGTAAGAGCATCACAGACAAAATCTATTTAGTATGTGTATGACCTGTGTCGCTTTAAAAAAAAAAACATACACAAACATTCATTCTCTAAAACAATGTTCACCTGCTGTCCCTTGGATGAGTTTAGCTTAATTTCACACTTAATAACCTTAAAGATTAGAGTGCTTAATTACAGTAGTTACTGCTGATTGCTTTGGAAATGAAAAATGGATATCTAATATAAAGGCATTAATATTATATTTGATGGATTATTTATAATAATCCAGACTCTTGGGTCCTCATCTGTTTTTTTAACATGATAAAATGAGACACTTCTTCAGCAATCTTCAAGGAAATAACTTGGTACATCATAAAGATATAAATGTATTCCACAAATATTGAATAAATGTTTACTATATGCCAAGGACTATAGTAGGTAGTGGGGCTACCATAATCAATAAGACAGGTTCACTCAAAAAGGTCACAGTCTGGTGGCAACACAGACATAACCACTGCACTAACATGGCATCATAATCGATGTACATATGATACCATGGGAGCATAGCCTGCCATTTAGAGGGGGAGACTGAGCTGAATCTAGTAGTTTTCCAGGCAGAGAAAGGCAAGGTCATTCCAGGCAAGACAATTAAGGCAAACTGGCATGAAAGAGCACAGTGTATTTGGGGGAGAACATATAATTCTATGTGGCTAGAACATTGGGTACATGTTAGGGAGACTCAAGAGATGAGGTTGCAAAGCAGACTGTCAAGCTTGTGTAGGATGATACATGACCTACAAAAGAGTTTAGACTTTATTATTTTGCAGTGGGAGCCCAAAGAAGGGTTTTCAAGCAGTGAACTAACATAATAAGATTTGGGCTTCATAAATGGAACTCTGGCAGCCACAGGGAAGAGGTATTGGCAGGGGAAGAGTCTGGAGTCAGGAAAACTAGCTAAGACTTTATTTCACAACACCAGTGAGAGATGATTATCTTGAACCTGTTCCTCCAAGATAGCTTGACACCCACTGGCCCATAAAGACAATGTTGCTGATACTTCTGGCTTCTTCTCAATCTGTACCCAAATATATCAAGTTCCCACTGGGTTTTCAACCTTTGATTCCAGGTTCTGCCCCTTTATATCCACTTTCTCTTCTAAGCTCAGTCCCCCACTAAATTTCTTACCCAACAATGGATGAGCTCGAAAGTAAATACCTAGTAAATACCTGGTATCTGACCCTGTGAGTCCAGACCTTATCTGAACTCAGCTCCTGTGCTGAGGGCTAGCACCCCATTCATCCTGCTATTCCTCTGGGTTAGAGGACAGAGGATCTGGACTTTGAATAGCTACTGAATTTGTCCAACCCATTCCTGGTCCTTTAAACTCAGCTACCTCACCCACAAACTATGCCATAGACAAACTCCTGGGGGAAACTATAGATGAGTTATTGACTACGATATGACTACTTACTGCCCTGTATTGGGTTTACAATGCTGATGAAGGTGATTCACTAGAGGATGAGAAACTTACCCAAAGTAATCTAGTTACAGTCTTATATCAGCCCTGCCTCTCTGGAAAATTCCCCTAGATCACATGTTAAAACCAGCTGAAAATTTAAGAGATGTTATTATGACAAAGGATCAGGAAATGCCCCAGATTAAAGAGGATTCCTTTAAAAAAAAAAAAAAAGTGACAAAGAATCAAGCCCAATCAGGCAAAGGGTGCAAATCTCACAGCCTAAGCTCGAAAGCAGTGTGACTGTCACTGCTGAGCCAGAAGGTGTCACTGCTGAAGTGGTGGTATCAGCCATGAGGATCTCATCTTTTGACATAGAGGATTAGGTGAGCCCAAAATATTGGAAGTTCATTTGATTGAATCATGATCCACCACCACAACATTCTAACCAGAAAGTGAATGCAAAGATGTGTTTACTGGCACAGAGCCATTTTCTCCCTCCATGCCCCTTGATGCCTCCCTTCTCTCCAGTCTAAATGACCTTAAGAGAAAGTGTGATTAGGGGTGTGGCCAAGGTCTTTTGGTCTCCAATGGTTAGATACACCCATAAGAGTAGGTTGGGGAATTTCAGGGAGAAAAAAGACTCAAACTTTTATGACTGTTGTATACAGGTGCCCAATTCACCATCCTACTATTTCCATGAGGAGTGGGGACCTCAGAATTCTACTAATAAGTACTGGCAGGGACTACAGCGGGACAGGGAAGCTAATGTGACTTTATGGGTGGGGCCCTTTGGGCCAATTCAATGTACTGTTGAGTTATTTGTAGTGAGGTGGATGAACCTAGAGTCTGTCATACAGAGTGAAGTAAGTCAGAAAGAGAAAAACAAATACCGTATGCTAACACATATATATGGAATCTAAAAAAAAAAAAAAAATGGTCATGAACAACCTAGGGGTAAGACGGGAATAAAGACACAGACCTACTAGAGCATGGACCTGAGGATATGGGGAGGGGGAAGGGTAAGCTGTGACAAAGTGGCATGGACATATATACACCAACGAATGTAAAGTAGATAGCTAGTGGGAAGCAGCCGCATAGCACAGGGAGATCAGCTCGGTGTTTTGTGACCACCTAGGGGGGTGGGATAGGGAGGGTGGGAGGGAGACACAAGAGGGAAGAGATATGGGAACATATGTATATGTATAACTGATTCACTCTGTTATAAAGCAGAAACTAACATGCCATTGTAAAGCAATTATACTCCAATAAAGATGTTAAAAAAAATCAATGTACTGTTGTTGCTGCTTCTACAACTGACACTATTAAAAGAACTAATGTTATATGCTTGTACTTTCTAGTTCCATAAGTGCCAGAAGGAATTCTGATTAGGAAAAGCTGCATGTAGTGAAGTGTTAGTGAAACATATAAATTGCTTTCCAACCGTCTCTCTAGCCCACCCCAAGTAGGGCTCAACAACCTTAATGGCCCCTTTGAGCTACAAGTTTCTATGACTGATGATTTTGCCCATTGAAGCCTCTGGCGAAAGATGCCTTCATCTGGAAGCCTCCACCAGGGGCACTCCTATGGTTCTGGACTCATCACTTCCCTGACAAGGCTACTGGGTACATCTCCTTTGAAAAGCATCTATTAGTTTGTTACTGGGCTCTTGTTGACACTGAACACCCGACCCATAAAAAACTTGTAACTCTTTAGACTGATAATTCCATTTTGGGGTGGATCAACTCAGACTCAACAACAACTAACAAGATGTGAAGGGTACATCAAGCCTCACTTGTCAAATGAAAATGGAATGTTCAAGAAAACAGCTAGCCTAGCCCAAGCAGAATCTTGGCTTGACATGAAGAAATGGCAGCTATCCTCCTGGGGGAAACATTATTCCCCACCGCACTGCCTAAAGCAAAGCCACTAGCTCAGTGAGATCATCAACGCACAGAAGTTCCCCTAAATGACTGGTTCATGTCTAAGCTCAGCTAAAACCAAATGGCATCCAAGTGCTGCTGTGGTACTTCAATCTCAATGCCATCAATACAGAACCAAAAGTGGACATGATGGTTGCTATTCTCAATGGGTAGGACTCAAGGCTGTTCTTTGTCCAATACTCACTTTGATGAACCTTGTTTCAGTTTTGTTGACTCGGGTTGTTACCAACGACCTAGCAATTTGGTCAGCCCCTCTTTGGGGCCATGAGCAGTAAAAATAAATTACAGCTGCTGATTCAACCATCTGGGTCACTCCTGTAGAAACCCACAGTAAGGGCTTGTTCTCCTATGAGACCAACTATAATCAAGCTGCTGATGAGCCTGCACCACCCACATTGCTACTATTCCTGTCTAGATCCATGTTCTACCAGATATGGAAACATATCCACCAACATAGAATGGGCAAAAAGCAAAGAACACTTTTTCTAATGCCAAGGTTACTGCTGCATGCCAGATTTGTGACTCCTGCCAAAGGCTGACCTGTCTGTCTCAAGGTGAAGGAGACCGCATTGTATGCACGTGGATTCCGTCTGCTCCTGTAAGACTGACTAAATTCGATTTTTTATTCCTACTTGGGGCTATTGGTGGTTCCTTCCTCTACTGAAAGTTTCACAGAATCCTGTATTATTGTTCCAGTCCCATCATTCAACTATGGTCGCACCATTGCACCCTTGAAACTAACTTGTGTCATGTTTTCTGTTTTTTAGAGTTTGAAAATGTGTGACTTTTATTGCAAAAACCACTCAATAGTGGGCTGGTTGTCAAGGTATTCCGTGGACTTTTCACTCTCTTCACCACCCATAGACACTCTGCATTGTGGAGTATGGACCTTCTCAAAAAACAACCCCCAGAGATTTCTGATTCTACCTGTCTCAGCTCCTGGTCTACAATATTTTAGCAAGGGGGTTTGTTCACTAAATGTGGCTGTTCCCAGAAAGGAATCATCTTCTCTCAGACACTTCCTGGGTAATAATCAGGAATTACGTACATCTGTTTTGAAAACTTGAGGTTCCATCCTGACCTTTCCTGGACAAGATACTTCTTTCTTTCCCCTAATGGCAACCTCAGACCAACCTGGTTGGTACAACTTCCTGGTGGCAGCCAGATTAATGGGAACCTAGAGAATCCATACTTAATTCTGGTGCTACCATCTGGTTCTCTTGTGGGTTTGACATGGTCCTAGGATGGCCTAAGGCTAATGGCTACTTGGTTGGGTACACTGCTTTCCAAGTGACCCATAGAGGTCAAAGTGGTGGACATAAACAGTCTCTGTAAGTCTTATAACTCTTTACTCTTGCGTTGAAACCTTCTAGGTGAAAGGTCTAAGGGTAAGGAGGAGATGATTTTAAACAAGCTAAAGCTACAGATGGGACTGGAATGGGACTTGCCAATTTTACGGCAGTAGAACTCTGGCCCCAGAAGAAGGAACACATTAGACCTTGATAGGTACAGGAGAAGGAGGGATAATAGTTACCTTTGTCTTTCAGAACCACCCCAGAGCTTTCCTCAGGGAGGAAAATGCCCTAGTGCAGTTTTCCCTGATTGTTGCAAGCACTTTAAATTTACCTGACTGCTGGCTCTGCCATTCCCCACCAGATGGTTCTGGACTTGACTTAGTTACCATTTCCTTTAACCTTACTGAGCAATCTCAGAAATAGTGGGAAAAGACCCCAGCTTCTGCACCTTCCATGCAAAATACCTGCCAGCACCTCTGGATCTCTTTATCTCTATTCCCATAGCTAATACTCAGTCATTCAATGGGTTGGATGAATGCCACCAAGATGGCACCATGGACAAATAGGTCAAGTTGCCCTCAGGCAGTTCCTCCAAAAGCAAGGATTAGATTACTGTAAGTAAACTTGGAACCTGGGCTGGCCCTGAGGACACACTGGCTATGAAGAACTGTCAGCTTGTGCCCCTGACTGAAGTTGGCCAAACTTGGTGGGCCCCAAGGACTGTAAACAACAGCTACCTCCCCAGGACTGTATTTCTTTGTGGAAGCCAGGAACTAACTTGCCTCCCTCCTTAAAACACAGTGCTTTGCACCTTAGAGATGGTCATAGAAGACCTGAAAGTGTTTAAAGAAACACCTCTAGATCACGTAGCCCTCAGACAATTGCAATGATCTCTCCAAAATAAGGCTACTTTTAGTTCCTCAGGGAAAATTCTCAGAGGGAGAACTGACTTGTTATTTATGGGCACCCTCAAGAAAGTTTTCCCTACAATAGGAATCCTTCAATTACAAAAGACAATACACATTTTCCCCCTGACTTTAGTTGAACTGACTGATGACTCACTTTGACACTGGAAGGCATTTAAGTCAGTCTCAGTCCACAGGCCAGAGTTAGTCTGGATGACAGAATTATCCTAGACTTCCTTCCTCCTTGCAGGCCAAGAAGGAATCTGTCCAGTCACTAATACATCTTGCTGTACCTGGATTAATGTCTCAGGCCAAACAATTTAAGGAGAAACCACCTGACTTTCTATAGTAGACACTGATCGCTTATGGGATTTGTTTAGCTAGGTGGGACCCTGGGTGCACAATTAAAGTAAGCACTGCAGAT
This sequence comes from Mesoplodon bidens, assembly GCF_964165515.1. Taxonomy (NCBI): domain Eukaryota; kingdom Metazoa; phylum Chordata; class Mammalia; order Artiodactyla; family Ziphiidae; genus Mesoplodon; species Mesoplodon bidens. Next base: position 94,129,461 of record NC_138160.1, on the reverse strand, counting down.
GGCCTCATCCTATTGCTTGAAGTTTTGATAAGAGTATCCTTAATTAAGTGCTGTGTAAAACTACTTCACAGATTCAGTGCCAGCCTCTCTCAGTCAGATTAAGCAGAGTGGCTGATGGAGTGGCATACTCATGGGAAAATTCACCAGAAGCCAAGGCAGTATAGAAATGAGTAGGTAGGTATTAGTGGGAGACAATATTCTGTGGGTCCACTTTGTTTTCACATGTTTTGTGAGCAGAGGAACTGACAAATCTCTCTTTCAGATTATCTTTTCAAGGATATTTTTCTGTTTGTACAGCCTTGGGAGATAGAGATGGTGTCTCCCTCTAAAGTAAAAGGCAGTCAGCCTTACTGCCTATTACAGAAGATTCAAATTCCCTAGCCTCCAGGTTCTTCTCCTATCACACCAACCACTGTGAGTGCCAATGTCACCCAGCCTTCTTTGTGTTGTCCTGCGGGAATTGGGGTTTAGGAAACCAGCGCAAATGCTGATACTCTGGCTACTGCTATTGCCAGGAGTGATAAAGTCCTTTGATTCTAACCCAGGAGATTTGTGTCTTCCATCAGCATCCACGAAGCTGACTTGAAAGAGTACAAGTATGGTAAAACTTCAGACCCTTCCAAGTTCTTAACAGCTATCCAATGGCAATTTGGCAGTTTCATTATCAAATACTGTGGCTCCTATTAATCCTGTCATTGATTTCATGATCTTTCCAAAAGTAGAACCATGCATTTTGTAGTTAAAGAATCAAAATGTGAAACAGTTATTTTCAAACTAAAATATTTTAAGTATCAGGAAAAAGCAACACCAGGTCATAGATCAATGTAAGGAAATGACAAATGCAATAGTGTTTGGAATCATATGTAAGTTGTTAAACTATCTTATTGTACCATAATACATTCCAGCTGTTTGGTCATCCCTTTTTCTCTTCATGTACTTTGTCTATTTATGCACTTAATTAGCATAATGAAGTTGAAAAAGTGTTGGGTGGAATATCAGGAAACCTGAGATCAAATACCAGTTTTGCCAATTACTGGCTGTGAGACCCTAGACAGGTCTCCTCCCACTACTCTGGACCTTAGACTATTCATCTTTAAAATGTGAATTAGGGTAAGCAAAATGAATGGGTTTTGTTAGATGATTTTTAAGTGTTTTTTTTTCTAGTTCTTATTTGCAATGAATGGTAGAAAAGAACTTTTAGCCAAGATGGGTAATTATGAGGTTATTTTTTTTTTCTTTTTCCTATTTGCTTTAGTGGAAAGTTCAGACACTGGAATAAAGATTTCTACAACCAACTACTTGTCCTAGCCCTTGTGAGCAAGATTTGTTGTAACCCTCCTTGAATTAGGGTTTACATTTCAAGGAGGCACCTCCTGTGAAATGTAATGTAGGAGAGGAACGTTCCTTGCACAGAAGGTCTTTTCATTTGCTGCCCTCACCCCACACAACCATCTTTCCTTTGGCCAGCATATTACACAAACAAGAAATTTAGTTGATTTCCTATTCAATACATGACACAACCTTGCCAAGGTCAGGGTGCCCTTGCCAGAGCTGGTACAGGAGGAACACACATTGGCTTAAACTATCATGGGATTTTTCCTGAGCACAGTGCAGCAGCTATAGGCAATGAGATGGTCAGTCTCACTGGTTTATTCATTAGTTGGTATATCAATTATAGCCTTTAGGACCTACTACAGCCAGCCACTGGGAATACACATGTTATTAATAAGACCGTGTAACTGCCCACAAGGATCCCACAATCACTTTGGGGAGGCAGATCAATCAACAGATAATTATAACACATATGAAATTGGTGAAATTATAGAAGGGAGCAATGATCAGCTCTTCTCTGAGAGTTGTAGAGGACTCCTCAGAGGAGAGAATGCTTGAGTGAGACTTGGAGGCAAAGAATGAGGCAAAGAATGAGAGGATATTCAAGCAAAAGAGCATGTGAAAAGCAAAAAAGACAAGTGAACGAAGATAGAGGGTCAGATATTTCAGTATGGCTGGAACATAGCTTTAGGGCTGCAAGTAACAGGAGACGAAGATAGAGAGGCAGGTAAGAACATTTGGGGGCAAGAGAGGAAGAGGGTTTTAAAAGATTTGAAACACTTGAGGCTGTTTATACGCTGACTAGAAGGAGGTAAAGATAGAGAAAGGGAGATCACTGCTGAATCGAGATCCCAGGGAAATTAGAAGATGGTTTCTAGACAGGCAATGAGCAGAAAGGCTAGTGTGAGACTGAAAATGGATCTCTTCTTCCTCTTAAAAAGACAAAGAGAAAATAGATGCAGACAAAACTAAGTTTGAAAGAGAAGCATGGAAAGCTAAGAATTTAGGCATCTTGGTCCTAGGAGCTAGAGAAAAGATAAGGTTCCTGCAGTCCGGGTGGTCAGCAATTCACATGCTTATTCATTCAGCCATTCCTGCCTTCCTTCAGAAATATTTGCTGAGTACAGAAATACAATGGTGTACTAGACACTGATTCTCCTTCCAAAGAATCTACAATCTAGTTCAGATTTAAAAAGCACAAACCTTAGCAGGAAGAAACTTCTTAGTATATGTTTATAGAATGAATAATGAATAAAGTAATAAGTCCGACAAGAAAGGCAGAAATGAAGTATAATTAGAATAGAAGGAGAAAGGACTATTTTTTAGGTTTGTGTGGGCCCTGAAGAATGGGTGGATCTGAATATACAGAGACTGGAAGGGGGTGGGAAAGGTCAATCTATGCAAAAAGAACACGTGAGCAAAATTCTGGAGGTGAAAAATGGTAGGCGCTAAAGCAGGGAATAGCAAATCTCGCCTAAGTGATGTGCAGCAAAATAAAATTGGAAACAATAACACTAGTCTTTCTTTTGGCCCCCTACACAAAAATTAGTGATATTTATTGCCTTGGGTAGGACACAAAACAGTTCAAGAGAAGCCAGCATTAAAGTAGAAATAGGTGGTGAGGAATAGAAAGACAGTCCCTTGAACCTTTCAGAGCCCCAGAGGAGGGAAAGAGAGCATCCTAAATTTTCTTCCATCCCAGATGCAGGTGGCAGTGGTTGTGAATGGATGACTAGACCTAGAAATTCCTAGCAGCTGGGACAAGGAACACAGAGAGTGGTCTGCAAAGACCTGGTGACCAAGGAGCAGAGAGAGCATGTACATTTTAGTTGTGGATACTGATGAAAAAGGGCATCCTGTGTTTTTATTTGCACCATCTGGCATCCTACACATGAACAAGACACCTCCTTTTAGGTGTTAGGACAACATAAAACACTCTTATGCTCCTAGACCCCAAGTCTATACCAACTTTGGGGAAAATGGAAGGATTGCGAAGAAGGAGAGAGATCTAAATTTGATTGAATTTTAATCCAACTAAGCCTAGGAAAAATCCAGAAGGGACTAAATTTATTTGGACTGGAAAGATTTAGTTTACTGACATCAGTGGAAATTGAGTTTGTTTATAGGGAAATAAAATCCCACTCTTTTTACCCTTAAGTTTATGACTGTAAAATTCAGATATTATTACAAGTAAATAAAGAAAATTTATGACTCTAAGCACAAGATCGCAGTTTGTAAACACACTTTCTAAGACAAGGCTTTTCATAGAAATGACTGATTCAAGATCTGAGCAGGAAGGCACAAAGTGAGTCTGGGATATAATATTGCTTTCCCAGAAAGCAAGAAAGCCTTCCAGGATTGAAGAGGTTGCGTCAAAGGGCACTGGAACCATCCTGAAGGCCCTCCCATAGTTTAAGTGTAAAGATTCAAGCATCAAAGAAAATAATGATTGAAGTTGACTGAAAGATATTCTGTATATGAAGAAAATCTACAAGTTTATAATATTCAAAAAAGAGAAACCAAGATAATTTATCATCATTTATGGCATCCATTAAATCAATTCCTTACTTTGAAAACTGGCAATTAAAGGTAAGAGATAAGAATTTATCCCATCTTTCCAATAAGTATTCATAGCAACCAAATGGTCTCAGTTAAACAGGAAACCACTACTTTACAGATTAATGATAACTAATTATGTCTAAGGAGTGACAAAATTGGACATTAGCTATTTTGAAATCTCTGATAAAATTATTGATTTAAGCAAGAATTATCAAAGGCTATTGAAATCATTGGTGAATTGGTGATTAGAAACGGAATGTTCTTTTATGGCAGCAAACTAACACCATGAGGATTACTTTCTGGTGACAAGGAGAAAACCATAATTTTACCATGGGAGATTCAAGGGGTCATCCCCTTAATCCTGTGGCCAAACTCTAAATCACTAATAGTATACAAGATAATACTTTCTACTCCTATATGAAGTACCAAGACAATGTAATCTTACTGGGAAAGTTTAAATTTAATCTAATCAAATCTTTAGAGTCTAATTTCTAGGTTACCAAAAATATAGGAGGCTAAAGTGGCACTACCCCACAAAAATAAAATGCTGCCATATATATAATTTAAAATTTTCTAGTGACCCACTTTGAAAAGTAAAATGAAATGATAAAATTAATTGTAGTAGTTAATATATTTTTTAACCCAGCATACCTAAAATACTATCATTTCATATAAACAATAATAAAAATAATTAATGATAATCCTCAATAATAAAAAATTATTAATGAGATCATTTATATTCTTTTAATTTGTATTATGTCTTCTAAATTTGGTGTGGATTGTACACTACAGAACACCTCAGTTCAAACTAACAACATTTCAAGTGCTCAGAAACTGGTGGCTGCCATACAGGACACCACAGGGCTGGAAGAATAAGCTAAACAACACTGTGACATTTAGTTCTATGTGCCAACTTGGCTAGGCTACAGTACCTAGTTTTCAACCAAACACTAATCTAGGTGTTGTTGTGGATGTATTTTGTAGATGCGGTTAATATCTATCACATCACTTTAGGGAAAAGAGATTATCCTTGGGGTAATGTGGGTGGGCCTCATTTAATCAGCAGAAAGGCCATAAAAGCAAAACTGAGGTTTCCTTGAGGGAGAAGCTCCTGACTAGAGCGTCTAGCCTGCCAGCCTGCCTTTCACATTTCAGACTTGCCAGCTCCCACAATCCCATAAACCAGTCCCTTGGTTTTCATATACATACATGTATGTTTCATATATGCATGTATGGCTTTCACACATATATACACACATATACACACACATATATAGGATATCTGTATATAATCTATGTTTATATCTATATATTATAAATGAGCTCTAAAGGATATGTTAGAGACAATTAGAAATTTTGGAACATGGACTTCTTGAATAATTAAGGAGCTACTGTCAGTTTTGATAGGTGGGAAAATGTAAATTTGTCAGTGGAGGAAAACATCAATATTTTTTAGAGATGCCATTTGAAGTATTAAGGGATGAGATATCATGATGATGATGGATTATACTCTATTGACTAAATCTACATGAAGTCATAACCTTTAGTGAAATGAAGGTAATAAATCCAGCCTTCATCCCCATGGACATAAACCATGTTATCTCTAGCATAACAAATAATAGTTAACAAAGTTTTAGCCTAATATTTAACGGAGCTTTACTGCATGATAAATTGGTCTTAAAAAATTAAATGAGAGGGAATCTAAGGCTGTGATGCAGTTAGCTCTCACTAGCTGAGAGACCAGAAGGCATTCTACTTCCACAGCATGAAGGGCAATGACGAATCATAGGAGGTGATGTAGATGATTCAAAATGTGAGTTTTTCCCCACTTGGCCCATGTCTCCACATGACACCCAAGGACACTATGCCTCAGAATAATGACTTTTTCAAATCAGCTACAAAACCAATATTTTGGCTCTCCATGTTGTTTTCTTAAGAGTACAGATGTCCTGGCCAAGTTACAGTATGTTCTTACCAAAATTCTCCCATACAACTAAAATGACAAGATATTTTTCCTTCCTGCCTGCCATTAAATTGTAATGAAGTGCTAATGGTCCTGTTGTTATGGTTACCATTATTGCTATGGTGATAGCCTATACATTCCAAAAGAAGAAAAACCACACCAGCCCAGTGTATAACATTATTTTATAAAGGTCCTCTGTCAGTAGTAGAAGGTAAATGTATTTTTCAACATAAAATTTAAATACTGTGTAACTATTATGTACTTAGTTCAGTGTGGGATAGAATAATATTTTCCTATTTGTGTGTACAATAAACTACTTAATAGCTTGCATGGCATTCTGCAAAGCTCTTTCACATATGTGATCCTACTTGAACTTTATAGGACTCTGCAGAGTTGGTAGGTTAGGTGTTATTAACTTCATTTTGCAGACTGGGAATGTGGCAGACACAATTGGGTGTCTACCTGACATCCATTCATCCCACCATCCCATCTTCATTGCTAACAAAATCCTGATTGTGTCTGAGAGAGAAATTGCTTTGCTTCAGTCTAGGTATTTGTTTTTCCCAGTCCTGCTGCTAGGGGTATGTGCTACAGTTCAGGCTCATGACTCATAAAGGAGAAATCTGCTAGGGTTTCTGGAACATTTTTGTTTGGTTGTATGTGTGTTGGTTTTTGCTTAAAGGACCTAATACAGCTGTCTCTGTCCTCTACTCTCCTTCCTGCTTTGTATGTGAATGTGAGGACTGGAACTGCCATAGCCATTATATGACCAGGAAGGAAAAGAAAAAAAAAATCTGGTTCGCCAGCTTATTTCTGGATTTTATTATGTGAGACTATAAACCCTTATTTGATAAAGAGACTAATGCAGGTAAGTTTTCTGTTACCTATAGCCAAATGCATTCCCAACTGAGGCTGAGACTGAATGTTTACATGACATTCCCAAGATCACACAATCTATTAGGGGCATACAGAAGACTACTTTAAGTCAATTACTCTTTACACTTTGCAAAGCTGCCTCATCCATTCAATGGTCAATAACATTTTATCCAAAGCTTACAAACTGCCACTATATGGAAATACAATGATGAACAGGACAAAATGCTTCTACTTAGTTCCACAGAACATAAGCCAAGTCTCAAACATGTAAACAAGTATAGATAGAAGAGATGTTTACAGGAAAAACTGTGGACCAAACCAGGCCAAATCTAGTGTATGACCTCTGATGTAGATGATATTTGAGCAAGGGTTTGAGGATAAGGAGATTTACCAAATAGAAAAGGAGAGGGTATTTTAGACTTAAGGTATAGCAGAATAAAATGTGGAGCCAGAAATTGTTTAGTGTAATTTCTGTGTGCTTGAGTTTGAGTTTCTCCTGAAAAGCAGAGTCTGAGACAAGGGCTCACATGCATGTCATTTATTTTGGTACATGGTCCCAGGGAGTAAGTGTAAGAGTCTGGGAAGGATGAAGCAAGGACAGGGAGAAAGCTGACACATGAGGGCATTATCGCGTGGGACCTTACTTTGTGCAGTCTTACTGGGACACTCCAAGGGCCTGTGTAAAATACACCTCCTAACTGTCCACCTGAGGTCTGGAAAATGAGAGTGCTAATTAATCGATTCCTGTCCTCCAGCAGTCAAGGGTGCCCCAGGGATTGTTAACTACTGTGTACTTTCAGGTTTGTACATGTGCTAATGTCAAGAAAGTTATCAACAGCATCCTTGCCTTCCTTCCAGAAAAGTCCCAGGACAGAAAGCAAGAGATAAGAGGTTTAGTTATACATGCAGGAAGATGGTCTCTGCAGCAATAGCTGGAATAAAAGGTACACCAGTGGGATATGAAGCTAAGCACAAAGGGTGGTCTGGCACACTGTGATATGGTTTTGATGGAAGAGAGAACATCTAGAGATGAGACTAGAAAGATACATAGGACTTGATGAGAAAAGGCCTTGAATTCTGGTGGAAGGTTCTTAAACCTGTGGTCTCTACTTTGGGTACACTGCTGAATTTTATGTAGAGGTTTGTTTATGTGAGTGTGGGTATGCATTTTTTTCTTAGTGGAAGGTCTTAGAGTTTCAGAGCGCTCGGTGATCCAATAGGTTAGCAACTCCTGCTCTGGGCAATAAGCAGAGTAGGGGCAAGAAAATATTGGGTTGGGGTTCACATTTCAACTTTTTATAATTGCTAATGTTTCATGCATTTTGATTGGAAGGCCAGTGTCAAAGATGTGTTCAGTGACAAGCCTCTCTGGTTAGCACTCTGTGTTTTAGCCCTGAAACACCCAGAGGCCTCTGGATGGAAAACTCTGGTGGGATCATATTGCTGCTCTTAAACACCACTGTTGAGCACTGATCATTTCTTGATTTCTATATATCATCTCATTTCATTTTCACATGATTCTTGTAATAGGTAATGATGAAATTAATGCTAATTTCTACTTAACTGAACTTATGATGCTCTTCTGTTACTGAAATGTCTAATACAGGCATACCTTGGAGATATTGCAAGTTAGGTTCCAGACCACCACAATAAACTAAATATCACAATAAAGTGAGTCATACAAATTTTGGGGGTTTCCCAGTGCATATAAAAATTATGTTTACACTATACTGTAGTTTATTAAGTATGTAATAGCATTATGTCTAAAAAAAGTATAGACCTTAATTGAAAAATACTTTATTGCTAAAAATGCTAACCATCATCTGAGTCTTCAGTGAGACGTAGTAGAAACATCAAAGAGCCGTGATCACAGATCACCATGACAAATATAATACTAATAAGAAGTTTGAAATACTGCAAGAAGTATCAAGATGTGACACTGAGACATGAAGCGAGAAAATGCTGTTGGAAAAATGACTTCGACAGACTTGCTCGATGCAGGGTTGCCACAAACTTTCAATTCGTAAAAAGTGCAGTATCTTCGAAAAGCAGTAAAGTGAAGCACAAGAAAACAAGGTATGCCTGTATTTTCCTTTTTCTAGGGGAAAATATGTCTATGCTCCAAATTCATGATTGAAATTGAGGCCCTAGAAGTTTGGCTAGTGGAGACAACACAGCCTTTCCCAGCTGAGAATTTCTGTAAGGAGTCCAGGAGCCTGTAGATGCACCAAAGAGTCACATCTTATGCAGGAGGAGGTTACGTAGGGATGAGCTTAAGAGTCAGTTGGGTACAGGCAAAGTCACCCTTGAAAACCCCTTGGGCAGAAGCTCTGCTGAAGAAGCCTAAGTATCTCCCAAGTGGTACAGCACAGCCCTATCTTCACCCTTGGTGGAGCCACGTTCTCTTCCTTGGGTGAGTGAGATTTCTTCTTGAGCTGCAAATTAGCTTTCATTAGGAGGAAAATGTTGTTCAAACACCAGATGCTAAAACTCTAGAATCACTCTGAAGGCTGCAAGATGCTTACACTACGGAAGCACAAGGACCGGGGCAGCTGAGATGGGCAGTGACTCACATCTTCCCTCTCACCCTCCCTCTCGGGCATTTGTGAATTGAGTAGAACAACAAGAGTAATTATTCTCATTATTTATGTTGTGGCCACTCTTTTTGCTGAGCTACTTGAATTTACATAAGTTAAATGCAATTATGAATGACTCTGTGGATTAAGAATATTAATTAATATTAAGAGCCAGCAGTTACTGAACAACAAAACCAAACTATGTGTTTTAACTGATTTAAGCCACATACCACTCTAAGAAGGAGGTACTATTATTATCCTCATTCTACAGGTGGGAAAGCTGAGGTGCACAGAGGTAAGGTAACTGTGGTCACATACCTAGTAAGTGGAGAGCAGGTACTATGCCAGACAGACTGGCTACAGAACCTGTGCTCTTAACTAGACTCTGGGGTGTGGTATGTGGGTGTGCGGGTGTGTGTTGGGGTGCGGTGTATTGGGGGAGGGCAGTGAGAAGGGGAATATTTCAAAATATTGAAAAGGTTGGGAGCTAATTTAATACAACCTCCTCATTGTACAGATGAGGAAAATCAAACCCAAACAAAATAAGGTGCCTGATACAACCATTCATGGGATACAAAGGTATGGTAAGTTGCATAATAGCCCCAAAGATACTGATATCCTAATTCCTGGCACCTGCTAATGTTGTTTTACATGGGAAAAGGGGCTTGCAGATATGATTAACTTAAGAATCTTGGAAAAGGGAGATTATTCTGGATTATCCATGTGGCCTTAAATGTAGTCACAAGCATCCTTATAAGAGGGAGGCAAGAAGGTGAAGGGAAGGAGCTGGAAATGTGACGATGAAGACAGGAGATTGGAGTGATATGAGTCAAGGAAGGCAGGCAGCCTCCAGAAACTAGAAAAGGCAAGGAGACAGACAGACTCTCCCTTAGAGCCTCCAGAAGAAACCAGCCCTTGACTTCAGCCTGTGGAATGGACTTTGGATTTCTGAGCTCCAGAACTATAAAAGAATAAATCTGTGTTGTTCTAAGCCACTAAATTTGTGGAAATTTGTTACAGCGGCCGCAGGAAACAGCACAAAGGGCCTCTTGCTGTTATTATGCTTTGGTTAAGCAGATAGCTTGACCTCTGTTAGACCACAGTCTATTCTGAGTTACATTAACTTGAGAAGAATAAAACTTTATTTCTTTTATAAAATATTGTGCACTTCAGTTTCCACTAATTCAACTTTACCTTTCCCACTGTTTTTTGCTCAGTGATATTTTAGTGTTCTTCTCTGTGACTTTCTGGCTGTACAGTTCAATGAGATGATAACAAAATCGCCTGGGTTTTTTTCTCTTAATATGACATTTCTTTTATTAGCTAATGTTGCCTAAGGCATATCTAATGCTATTTGTATATAATTTAAGAAACCTTGATTAGAAACCAAAATGTGTTTATTCATATTCATGGTTCATTCATTCATACATGAATTAAACTAATGTTTTATTAAGCATCCAACAAATGTCATAAAGTCAAGCACAAAGACTTAGGGGACCAAACACTAATCAAGGTGATTCCTGATTTCAGAGGCTTCTCAGCCGTGAGAGAGCCGTGGCCTCTTCAGTTTCATGAGGCTATGGATATATTTTCAAAAAGGAAGACATGAGAAACGTGTTTTGTTTTCCATGTCAAATATTTACGTTTAGCAAACCAATGCTTTGGACACATGCAAATTAATGTGATATAATTACGCTCTCCATGCAATAATGATGAAACTTATAAACTGTACTATCTCATAGTGTTCTGCAAAGCAGTATGATCCAGCAAGGGACCCAAGTTTAGATATATGATGAATGGTGTCTGGTTCCAATTCTGTAAGCACATCTCTGACTCTTTGTATATGCTTGTTTGGAGACAAGGTCAGACTTCTAAATTTGCTGCCCTTTGTGAATGTGAGGCCTGGGCCAAATGTCCCTGCCTACCCCCAGTTATTTCCTATCAGATTAGAATAAATTGCATACAGAGTTACCAGTCACATAGTTAACTATATACAAATAGAATTCAAAGTTTCTATTCATACCCATAGACTAGTCAAAACCACTGGTTGCATCAACTCTGAGGGTAAATATACATGTGTTCTTTCTAGGTCCTCCATTCCAAAATATTCCCAGAGGACACTTGCTGGTGGATTTTTCAGCATTGCCAGAGATTTAAGACCAAGAAAGTCTTAGGGAGGGCTCTGTCTGAGGAATGCCTGACCCTGAGACTGAGCACGGCTCAAGAGACTGGGTCTGCAGGGTTGGGTCCTGCTCAGATTCCTCTCTTGAAGGGAACACCACAAATACTCTAAGTCAATAGATGTCTGGTTTATGGCTTTGGGTGTCTTTGTGTCCAAATACTGATGACAAGAAGAAAAGAGTAATTAAAAGACATTTTTGATGCTTGGTTTGTTATAAATTTGAAAGTTAGTATGCTTTCTTTCACATAAATTATTTTTAGACACAGTTGGCAGACCATATGGGTGTATTTCTAGTTCTTTATTTCTAGTAAGGTTTTATTAGAAAAGAAAAACACAGACTAACTAGAGCTTTCAAATTAGTGCAGATTTCAATGCTAGTCATTTAGATGCTCACAGGAAGCTTTCAACACTCTCATTTGCCCACATGGAAAGAAAACCTTTTCTTTCCCAGTAGCACCTTGGATCTATACCTGCCTATTTAAAATCAAGCATACAAAAGAGGAAGTGCTGATGAATTTGGTACTGTCTAGACAAGTACACTAATGTGCAGTGTTGGGCTGGTGGTTGCCATGGTAATAAGCAAAAAAGCTCTTACAGCTCTGCTAAAGAGTGGGTTGTGGATGCTTCATTTACAATAGGCAATTTTCCCTCCCTTGAAATGGGGATTGCCAAAAACAATCTGACTAGCTCTAAGACATGGAATCATGACATCCAACAATGTTTCAGGTTGTAAGATAAATGCCACACTCTAATGTTTCTTGTCAAGGTAATTCATTTTCTTTGCCATTTGTCAGCATATTAATAAGTTCCTCATTATATAGCAGAGGGGCCTGAGCCTAAGAAACAACAGTAAATGGGCAGGAAATCCAAAGTGTGTTTACCTGCTTCAATAAATAATAGCTTTTAAGTTTTTCTCTCATTAGAGTTATGCCTTTCTTTCATGAAACCAATACTTTTGGGTCTCCTACTCTGTAACAGGCCCTGTGCTAACCTCCGGGCACACAGATTTGCATAATGGGCTTCCTTTTTCTTCAAGGAGCTGAGTTTAGTGGGTGACACGGAGAAGCCAAGCATTACAAGGCAGAGTTGGATAAGTGGTCCACGTGACACTCCGGGTACTTCCGGAACACGTAGATATGGCACAGAACTCTATCCTGGAAGGCCTATGAAAGTGTCCCAGTGGGCGTAGTATCTAAGCTAAAAGAAGACAGGAAGAATCCAAGCAAAGTGGGGGAAAGTATACTAAGAAGGGGGAAGAGGAGATTCAACACATGGGAGGGAGAGGAAATTAACCCTGCATTCCAGTCAATGTGAGAAACTGAGTGAGGGAGGAATGTAGGGTTTAATGGGCTGTGTGAGGGAAGGGAGTAGAGAAAGGTGAGTCTTCAAAGGTGGGTATGGTTCTAATCACAAGAGCCTAGCTATACTTATGGTTTTAGACTTTATCCTAAAAGTGCTGAGGAGTCAATGAAGTGTTCAAGCAGAGGAGTGACACTTTGGAAAAATTACTTCTAATTGTCGCATGGACGATGGGTTGGAAGACAGCAAGACTGGAGGCAGGAAGAAAAGCTAAACAGGCTTTGGCAGTAGCCAACCGCTTGTCAAATTCAAGGGTCTTTTCTGAATTACTATTATCCTTTCTATTCATGATGGCGAGGGCTAGTGGGCCCCCAATACCCATGCTTCCCTTATTACACAGTAAGAAGTTGAAATTCAGTTGGGCATGTGGCTGCCCAAAGATTTACATTTCCCAGGTTCCCTTGTAACCAAGTACAGCAATGGAATCTACATTGAGGCGTGCAACTACCAAGGTAGGCCTTTCCCATTCCTCTTTTCCTCCTTTCTGCAGGCTTGAATACAAACGTGATGGCAAGAACTGGAGGAACTAACTTAAACCATGAGAAGAAAGCCCAGTGTCTTCGTCAGTTCTGGCTGCTATAACAAAGTACCATAGAGTAGGTAGCTTACAAACAACAGAAATTTATTTCTCACAGTTCTGGCGGCTGGAATAAGGATGCCATAATGGTCGGGTTCTGGTAAGCGCCCTGTTCCAGGTTGCAGACTGCCACCTTCTTGTGCTATCCTCACATGGTGGGAGAAGGACGAGAGCTATCTGGGGTCTCTTTTATAAGAGCATTAGCCCATAGCTCCCTAGTTCACCTTCCAAAGTCCCCACCCCATAATACCATCATATTGGGGGCTGGGATTTCAACATATGAATTTGAGGGATACAAACATTCAATCCACTGCATCCAGTGTTAAAGGAGGCAGAGCAACACAGCACAAGGATCCCTGGACTCTGATGACTGCGGAATCAACACACCAGCCCTGCCAGCACTTAACGCCGCCAGTTTGAGTTTTCAGTTACAGAATCTCAGCCAATACTCTAACACAGTCTTTATGTCATTTGACAGTGTTGGGAGCTAGTCATTTTCCCCATACACTATTGTCTCTTCTTTATGACAAATTCTCTACCTGTCTATCTGTCTAGCTAGCTATCAACTCTGTTCTCCTTCCACTTCTCCAACTACTCCCTGTGTAGTAGCTTTCCTGGATTCTCTTTGTCTTTGTCTCATTGTGGGTATGATTCAAGGCTCTGTTCTACACTCCTCTGTTGACAGAGTTTTTATTCAAGGAAGAAGGCTTCCAATTTTATATTTAAGCCTGATCTTTGTCTAGACTCATATTTTTAGATGCCCGTAGCATATTTCCATTTATGTCTCCAGCTATCATTCCCAAATCAACATGTCCCAAATTGAACTGGTCATCTTCTTCCCCTCACCCACAAGATTCTATTTTCCAGAACTGTCTTTTTGTTCCAAGCCAGTATCATTTTCTTCTACCCTGTCAGCTCCCAAATCTTATGATTAACTTGAACTGCTCCCCTCATCCTTCATCCCTTATGTCTAACCTGTCGCTAAGCTTGGTTACTTTGGTTTGTCTCAAATAACTTTAATATTTGTCCTTCCCATCACTGCTGCCACTATTCAGCTCAGCCTTTTTGGCTGGGCCCCCAATGTCCTTTCTCATTCTTTAATACTCTGTCTTGAGTATGGACCCAGTGAACAATTTTCTAAATCACTACCTTTCCTTTTCCCTCCTTAAGAACTAAGAATAGAAGTGATAAGGCTTTATCACATTACTTCCAAACACATCTCCTAAGAAAGAGTGTGGCACAGTGGGAAGAACCAGGACTTTAGAGTTTGACAGAACAGGGTATGAATTACTAACCTGTTGATCACCGGGTGTGTGACCTTGAGCAAATTCCTTTACTGCTCAAAGCTTAAATAGTTACATGTATGAATAAAGATAGTAAGAATTCATATCTGGAGATTCAAGTGGGATAAGTCATCCTTACTGTAGTTTGCAGTGCAGAGAAGGTGTCAGTAAATGCCATCTCCCTGTTGGGCAACTACAGTCTAGTGCTACTCTACCCAGCCCATTTCAGTTCCACTTTTTTCTGCCCTCGTCAGGATGACTGCACTCAGTTCCATCTCTGTGCCTCTGCCCATACTGTTCCACACATAAGATATGTATTTTCCTTCTTTTTTTTATTGAACAAATATTTATTGAGAGCATTCTAGGTACCAGGCACTGTTTCAGCCACTTACTTAAATCCTGTTCATCCCTTATGATGTGTCAAGCTCCATGAAGCCTCTGTAGATACTCTAGTGTCAACAGAATGTTCTTCTCTAAACAGCTATTGTCCTAACACTGAGAACCTGGTTGCTGCCTAGTTGTTTGCTGGCCATTTTCTCCCATAGTTATAAGCTACTTGAGAGCAGTAGAATTTGTTAATTACACTCCTTCCCATTTCCAGTTTGATATACCCTCCCTATTAGTAGCCGACTGACAAATACTGTTGCTTAAAAAATAACTTCAGGGGCTTCCTTGGAAGCACAGTGGTTAAGAATCCACCTACCAATTCAGGGGACATGGGTTCGAGCCCTGGTCCAGGAAGATCCCACATGCCATGGAGCAACTAAGCCCGTGGGCCACAACTACTGAGCCTGTGTGCCACAACTACTGAAGCCCGTGTGCCTAGAGCCCATGCTCTGCAACAAGAGAAGCCACTGCAGTGAGAAGCCCGCACACCACAAGGAAGAGTAGCCCCCGCTCGCCGCAATTAGAGAAAAGCCCACGCAGCAACAAAGACCCAATGCAGCCAAAAATAAAATAAATTAAAAATAAAAAAATAATAAATTAATTAAAGCAAAAGAAAAAAGTCAGCTTTGCTGTTTAAAAAAAATAACTTCAACTCCAATATTTATCACTTAATAAGGAAGCCTCTTTGATTACTTCAGCTCTGGTTTAGGAAAAGTTTAAATCAAGGTAAACAAAAGTTACAGCCATACTAACGGGTAATACAACAAGCCATCTTTAGCTGCTTACATAAATATCATTGGAGATTGGAACCATCTTTTTAGCCTTCCTTCCCACACTGAATATTCACAATAAAGACTTAATGTCCTGCACAACATGAATCATTTCCTAAGGGTCACTTCTATGGAGATGCCAGGTAATCTCATAAAGAGCTTCAGTCGGGAGGCAGTTCTAGATCACCTGCGGGGATGGGCTGTCAACAGTCAAACTTTTTTCCCAGTGGTTGGTGGACAGTGGGGGACAGGGGTGGAGTGAGGCTGTGCAGTGTAATTTCTCCACCTTCATATGTGTAATCTATTTTTTTGTATCTCTTGCTTTCAAGCCAAAGTCCCAAAGGGCATGTTACCGTAATGTTGTGCTACTGCCCTACAGATTCTCCTGTGTGTCAGGCTTTCTTCACAACATTCTGACGGGGGCGCGGATGAGAACACTGACATGGCCTCAAAGCCTAGAGACACGCAGTATCTTAGTGCTTCTCAGACTTACAGTCACCCTGACTTGTCATCATGTCCCCTGAGAATGTGAATATATTTCAATTCAATTGAAGAGATACTTACAAAGTGCCTATTAGGAGCAAAGCATGCCCTCAAGGTTTTATTTAAAGTCAGGAGTCCTGGGTTCTGGTTCCATCCTACCACTCACTTTGGGACTTTGAGAAAGCCATTTCCATTTGCGGTGGCACGGGGCGCTTATTTACTTTGCTAGTAAATTAGGAGATTCTTCTTTAGAGTACTATGCTCTATGATACAATACAGTTCCATTGTTTTTGGAGTATACAAGCAGGACATTAAAACACTGCAACCAGGCAGTAAAAACATGGCCTGTGGAGTCAGATCACTGAGGTTCAAATACTGGCCCTACCTCTTTAGTAACTGTGTGCCCCTGAGCAAATCAGGAAACCTCTCTGTGCCTAGATTCCTCACTATAAAGTGGCCATGGGAAGAGCACCTTCCTCAGAGGTCTGTAGAGAGGATTTATAATACATA
Organism: Mesoplodon bidens; assembly: GCF_964165515.1. Lineage (NCBI taxonomy): Eukaryota > Metazoa > Chordata > Mammalia > Artiodactyla > Ziphiidae > Mesoplodon > Mesoplodon bidens. The sequence continues at coordinate 94,112,604 of NC_138160.1, read as the reverse complement.
TCCAAAAATTAATAGCAAGGGCCATGAGGGAGCTGCTTGGGGTGATGAAAGCAGTTTATATCTTGACTGTGGTGGTACTACTGCACATATTTGTTAAAATTTATAGAACTATACACCTAAAAAGGGTGAATTTACCTAAAAAAAAAACCCTAATTTTAAAAATAAAGGTCGACTGTGTGATTCTAATGATATGATATTCTGGAAAAGGTAAAACTATAGCTATAGTAAATAGAGCAGTGGTGGCAGGGATTTGGCAGTAGAGAGCCAGGGATGAATGGGTGAAGCACAGGGGATTTTTAGAGCAGTGAAACTATTCTTTTGAATCTGTAGCAGTGGCTACATGTCATTATACAGTTGTCAAGACCCAAAGAATATACAACACAAAGAGCTAGCCCTAATATAAACTGGGGACTTCAGTTAATAATAAGGTATCAATTTGACTCATCAATTGTAACAAATGTTACCACACGAATGAAAAATGTTAATAACAGGGGAATGTGGGAAATCTCTGTACTTTCCACTGAAACTTCTGTAAATCTAAATCTGCCCTAAAAAGTAAAGTTTATTAAGAAAACAAAACAAAAAAAGAAACAAGTACTTAACGGAAACAAGCACTTAGTAAATTAGTTACTATTATTACTATCCCTTTCTTTGAAAAAAACAACGAAGGCTTTTTCCTTAAAAGCACACCAACATACCGAGGCCTGGGTTGCATCTAAGGGGAATAAGAGTGTACAAACAAGCAACAAAGAGTGGTCCTTCCCACTCAGACATCTTAAATATTGCTTTGTTTAAAAGGGGAATATAATCTCATAGATGTCTCCTCTCAGATCATCTCTCTGAGGCCTGAACTGCCTGTGGAAGCTGCTCTTTTCTCCCGAGCTGCTCTCCTTCTCCATGATTCAGCCACAGATGCTCTTTCTCATTTCATGATCCTATCGGCTGTTGTACCAAGGCACTGAAGACATGGAACAGCCAATTAAATATCATCACATTTTCAGTGCCCTTGGGAAAGCCATACAGGAAACAGACTGTGTTTATATCTCACACCTCTGGGGAGGCTGCATAAGCTGAAAGCAATGTAGGATTTTTCCTTCTCTTTATTCTCAGAGAAGAATTAACAACAAAAATCCAAGCCACACAGCCACCCAAAACAAACAAAAAAATGTAGTTTCAAAGATGGAAACACTCTCCTTCATGATGAATATGCATGTGGGAGAATTGTCACAAAGTCTGTGAACAATCTGGCCAAAGGCTGTTTCATCTGGGGGGCTCAGCAGCTCTTGGTGCTCAGGGTTATTAGAGCACGTACACGAAGTTCACTGAGCACGGACGGGACCAGGCTCCGGGTGGCTCTGTCAGGCAGCACCTTGCAGGGTCACCTGCCGATGGAGCACTGGTAGTTGAGCTGAGTGAGGGGTGTGAGCCCTCCCTATGAGCCAGAAGGCTTGTATCCCAGGCTCACCATGATGAGGACTCTCTGGGGGACCACAGTCAGGTTACAAAATCTCCCAGAGCTTCACTTTCTTCATTGGTGAAATGAGCAGGTGAGATTAAAAAATCTCTGCGGTCCTTTCCAGCTCCACCATCCTGTGATTCTACATTCCTACCGGCAGGAGGTGGGGGGATTCCCAGGGCTGAAATACTACATTAAAAATACTTTTAATTACTCTATTTATTTATGTTTATCCATCTGTCAATTTCTATTTTTAATTGTATAAGTAAAACATGAAGATGTGAAAATGAATATGAATAAGAAAACATGAAAAAAAGAGAACATTTTACACATAAGGCCAGACCCCTCTGATTAACATCTCCATTACCTTTCCTTCCACCTCTTCCCAGAAGTAACCACTGTTATTATTCTCCTGGTATCCTTCCAGATATTTTCACACCCATATAGATGCAGAGAAAATATAGGCAGTATTGTGTTTGTTTTTTTACATTAAGTGGTATCATACCATTTGCTTCATTCTGCAACTTGCTTTATCACTCCATAATAGGTCTTAAACATCTATCCATAATGTGCTTCATTCTATAACAGCTCTATGTTATTCCACAGTGTAAGAACTGTGGTTTATTCATCCATACCTTTACTGATGGATATTTAGGTCGCTCATACAAACAGTGGTACAACCAATGTCTCATGGTGAATGAGTGAGTGCATATCTCTAAGGTAGACATTAATAAGTGGAACTGCTGAATTAGTTAATCAGTGCTAATTTTCATAGGTATTACTAAATTGTTCCAGAAACTGTGCCAAATGACACACCTGTAGGAAGTACATTTTCACAGAGTCATGTGGAATAATGGTTAAAAGCACAGGATTGGAGACAGACTGCATGCATTTACCCTCATGCCACCACTCAGAGTTCTGGGACATAGGTCAAGATATTTTCTCTGTGCCTCAGTTTCCACGTATTAAAATAGGAGTAAAATGTATGATAGGTTTCTCTGCGGCTTACTAGACACTTGCTGGCACAGAGTAACTGCTCCACATTAGCTTTAATCATCATTTTTACTAGGTTTTGTTTTGAGGAGCTTTAAGCTTCTTAACCAAGTTGGTCTGCCATCCACTTCCGGAGAATCACTCCGTGAGTCACGATTTTTCCAGACCCAGAGGTTACATGCCTGCTGGGCTCATTTAACTCACACTTCTGAGTCCTTCTCTGAAGTGAAGCCAGCAGAGCCCTGACTGACAGGCTGCCAGTGCCTGTTTGTACAACAGTCTTTGCTAATGTAAATAGCTAAATGCAAACTGCACCATCTAAGAACCTTCAGGGGATTTGAGGACATTCTTGGAGGAAACTGATTTCATTAATATTTAAGAAGCAAACCACCTAGGACACAGGCCACCCTGACCCCACGTGCAAGTCCATCCCTAGGGGTTGCAGAACAGGACAAATCGCCCGGGGCCTCTCCTCCTCTTTCATGCAGGTGAAATCAAGTTAAAATGAACACTGAAGACAGCTTGGAGGGGAAAAGAGAGGTGAAAGAAAATGATCTGCAGCTGTAAGCATGTTTGTAAAAAGACAAAAATCCTGTTCTGTCCACTTTCCTCTGTGTTATTGGTGAGGACGTGAACAAGAACAGACTGTGGATGAACCAGTCTTGGTTAATTTGCTGAGCGCCAGCTGCAGAGGTCCCACTCTGTCCTGTCCCTCCCTCTCTTGCTACTTGTATGCTAGTCCACCTGCCACGGAGGAAGGGGGAAGGAAGGTGGAGGATCTGGGATGTTTCCACTTAGGAGGAAGGAACTGCCCCCAAAGGGCTACTGAATCTAGCTGTGTCATTAAATATAAAATATAAAATATGAACATAGTTTTTTTTTTCTTTTCCCCCAAATCTTTATAAAAAAGGAGTTAAGTTCAGAGAGTTAAGTTCACACAGGAGTGTCAGAGCCACTATAGGCCCCAAGTGTCCTGTTTTGTAGCCCAATTGTCCTTTCCATATGTAATAAGCCAATTAAACAAGCAAACTCAGATCCTTATATCGAGGCTCCTAAGGCATGAATTCTTTCTAACAGTTGCCTTGGACTTTGGTCTTCTGTATAAAGGACTGTGTTTGAAGCAGTATGGTGGGTGATTAAGAACAGAAGCTGGGACTTTCACCAACCTCAGTCTGAATTCCAGAGCCAAGTTCTTGACAGCTCTCTACACTAGAAAGAAAACAGTCTACCCTTAGCTCAACTACCTGACCACCTGACAGTGCTTATCCCAAATAATTACCATGTTGATTGTCAAGGCATTCAAATTTACCCATTTTATGATACCAAAATGAAATGGATTTAACGATTTGTTCCAGAGTCACTGAAAGAACATTTAAACTCAAGCCTTTGTCTTCTTTTCAGCTTCCCTCTGACAAAAAAGAGACAATATGGTGTATTGATAGGTTGATCAATTCATACTTTCAACACACAGTTTTGATCTACTGTGTGCTAGATTGCTTTTGTAAGTTTGATGCCAACTTTGGTATTCCTTAATTTTAAGTCACTTTTGTATCTGTATGTTTTAATTTAGTCTCTTTGTAAATTTTACCTCAATATTTTTTCTTTTTATAGAAACATGCTAGTTAAATATTGCTACACGATAACAAAATACAGCTGTAATAGGAAATTTCTGCGGAATTCAAAGCACATGTGCTGGATTTCCAAATGGACGTTATCCTGCACATTTCCCTGGAAAGTAGGGTTGGGAGAGCCAAGAGTAATTGTGGGAGTCTAGAAAACACAATTGAGTGCTTGTTACCCCCATGTTGTGGGACCTAGAGGTCACAACATCTAGAAGCTTATCTGGGCAGGAACTAGGCCGGACACTGGAGCCATGAAGTGCAGAGCTGAGTGGTGCTCTGTGGTACTGGCTTCACCTTAAGCCCGTGGTACTCATCATAGATGAGGGAGCAGAACCTAAAAGCCAAATTGCTGGTTCTTCAGCCTACATGATGGGCCTCCCCTCCTAACTACTGACCTTAAAATCAGTATCACACAACTTAGCATTTAATGAAAAATGGAGCATCCTGCATAATACTCCCTGAACCAAACTGGTAGCTTCATGTGTTTTGGTGTTAACAACCCACTAAACCTTAAGCCTCTTGAGTGTGTGGATTGTTTGTTGTTCTCACCTAGCGTGAGCTGTGTATTAGGGTGCTGGGTGTAGAGTAGGTAAACCTTAAAAATATCTGATGACTAAAATGTCTTCCTTGGGACAAAGGGAATTGCTTGCATTGAGTTCTCCTTACTACACTCTGGAATACAAACTCCATGAATAGACAGATTTTTGTCTGTCTTTTTCATCACTAGATCCCCAGCTTCTAGCAAAGTGAATGGAACATAGTAAGAACTCAATAAAATATTTGTTGAATGGAAAAATAAATGAATGCATGTGCTATTTTTCATTGTCCTCTGAATGGTGGCAGAGAGGAAATGAGTAGCTGCCCACCTTCCTATAGTACATAAAAGCAACAGCAAGTGACAGTAGCCACTGTCTCAAGTGGCAGTCCCTTCCAATACCAAGCCTGGAATCGACTGTAAAGGACATGAAAAGATAACCCATTCAATCCTCTGCTATTTGAATCTACTTTAGAGCTAAAACGCTCTCCTACAGATTATAGCACGTAAAAGAGAGAAAATTACTTACAGCAATGGCTCTCAAAGGAGGTCCCTGGAAATAGCAGCATCAGCATCACTGGGAACGTGTTAGAAATCAAAATTTCAGGTATTACAGCAGACCTACTGAATCAGAAATGCTGGAGGTAGGGCCAGCAATCTGTGTATTAACAACCCTCTGGGTGATTCTGATGCAGGCTGAAGTTTGAGAACCACTGACCTGAGGTCCACAGTTCTGGCTTCTGCACCTCCCCACTCACCACCATGCCCAGAGTAAGGTTCCTTTCTATTTTATTTCTTTTTACTTTTCTCTACCTACGTGCTCTAGATTTTCCACATCCCATATTTTGCCCACCAAGTCCAGATCACCTTGTCTTGTCTTGTATGTCCCGGAAGCAGCTGTGTCCAGATTTTTTCTGGCGGGGGGAGTAGGGTAACTGTCATGAGGAGACTCTAGATACTAAGTTTTAACAAACGTTCATAAGAATGCAGGAGCCATAGGGGCTTTGGAAGTCATAAGGTCTGAATCACTCATTTTACATATGAGGAAAATGAATCTCAAAGAGACTTAACTTAGCCAACACCACATAGAGATACATTTAAAAGACTACAACTCAGTCTGGCCACTCATAAACAAGCTTTTCCCACTATTACTGCAATATGCCCCACATAACCTCACATTTACACTTAAGATGTATATTTCCAGAACTCTGAACACCAACAAGAGTGCATGGAACCTTTTTATGCTACAGTGATTCTCAAAAAAAATGCCGTATTCATTCCCATTTCCCAAGAAAGCCAAAGCAATGTGAAAGGCCACATATGGGTGACCAGCCAAAGGACTGGTCTTGAAAAACAAATGGCAAAAAGCAGGAAAAGTTTTTCTACCTCCTACTTCACAGCCCTGGGGGTAGATCCTGCTGCCCACGTGCCTCTGATAAGAGAATGTGAATTTTGGGGGCTGAAAAGGGGGTTAAAGAGGTCATTCCCAACACTTTGAATTACAGCTTAGACAGCATGTTCCCTTATCTCTCTCAGGCTGGAAAGCCTTTATCTAAGAAGGAGTCATTCTGAGCAGAGATTTTTGTCTTTGGCTGCTAGACACTCAAAAAGGGACTCCACGGTAATAGGTAGACAGACACTAGTTCTAGCTAGCCAAAGAAAACCCAAAGCACAATTGAAATGTTGCAGCAAAAGATCCATCCACTGAAAGGCAAAAGATAACAAGTTTAGAAAGGAGAAATTGCTTTCAGAATGAAAATTTTTGCCAAGGAAAAAAGGCAATATTTGAGTAAGTGAAGAGAGTGTGCTAGGCAGCTGTGCCCCAGAGCATTTCCTCTTGCTGTTTAGTGTAAATTAGGCCACCAAAGCACCTTAGAGGCCTTGAGGGTGAAGCTTGGAGGACAGGTCTTAAAAGGGCAATGCTAATGTGCTCACAGATCTGCTGGGGATCTGGAGCCCGGCACAGCCTTGGCCCTGCTGGTTCACTGCTCTCCTACCCTACCATACCTGGCCATATTGATTTCTCCAAGGGCTGCAAGAGGAGGTCACGCGCGGCCAGGCTGAAAACAGAATGGTTCCAGGAATCTTGCTGAGAAGTCCAAAAATATCTACCATCCCACAGGCAACTTTATCTGCCCAGTCTTTTTTAATCAGGTCATCCTACTACTAACAGTGACTGGTAATGTTCCTTGGGCAGTGAACGTAAACCTAAACTAATTCAGGATCAATGCACAGGTCATATTGTACATTTTTATTAGCATTCTTACTTTGCATCAATTTGGCTTTATAGGCTTACCAAAATTTCTTACAGATTTCAGGTCTTTGGGCTAATTTACAGGGCAGGCAAATACTCTGGAGCCTTATTATGACTTTCCTATTACATGCAAGTTGCATAATCATGTTGTTAAGTGAAAAGTGATGTTGTAATGAAATCCTTCTAGGACTTCCAGGAATAAACTTTCTTGGATGGGGTCCAAGATGAAATCAGCTTACACTGAATTCAAGGCTTATAGGAATGAGATCAAGGCACCAGTGTGACTGTGTGTGCACACAGGGCATAGGACACGCTCCCTTTGAGTTCTCTGTCTCCACAAATGACACCACTGTCTTCTTTAGACTTCATTGAAAACCTTGTCATCCCCTTTGATTGCCTCTTCCCAACAATCACATACATTTTGCCAAGACCTATCATGTGTTTCCTTGAAATATTTCTTCCATTTATACTTTCTTGTCCATTCTATTTGCACTTTAATCCTGGGTCTCATCAGTTTAGTGCTTAGATTACTGTGGAAATCTCCTACCTGACCTTCCAGATTCCAATCTCTCACTCCTTCATTCTGTCCTAAACTCAGTTTCCAATCTACATACACAGGAAAAAAATTTTTTTTGCCTATTTTCCAGAGCAAAATTCAACAAGGTTTGTATTCCATATCTTAACTGTATTTCTTATCCATCACCCAGCATACAATAGATATCATTTAAAAAGAGCAAAGTGAAAAGTAGTTGTGTTAGGAAAGAATAGGATAATTCATATGAAAATGCTTAATGTATTCAGAAACATTATATCAATGTAAAGAATTAAAGAAAAAAATCTCTCAGGAACACTTGGGAAACATTTGTAACATGCCTTACACAAAATTTTGTGGTTCACTGCTCATAAAACAACAACAAATGCTCTGGAGTTTGGATCAAGGTGGTGCTCTGAGAACACAAGGCTGTGTCTATTTCTGCCCTAAATCCTTAAAAGTGACAGAAAAGAATTTTAAAATTCTGAAAACAAAGAAAAACAAAACATGATGAGGAATCCCTGAAAGAAAACAGACAATGGAGAAAACCATGGCCTAGAATGCATTTCAAAGAGAACAGCTCTGAGAATGGAAAGGGTCAAAGGCACCTTGAGCTTAGAAGCTTCAGGGACAGGGAACAGGAAGTGTTCCTGTAGCAACTGCTATGGTGGTGGGCTTGGGCTCTGCTTTTGGAACAGCCAGATGTGCGGTGTCCCCTCTCTAACTTCTGCCTGGGCCAAGTAGTGGCTGCAGAAGTCTTTGTCCCTGGGCTAATGCCTGGGATGCTTGGGTTTGAAAGGTTTGGTAGTGATGCTGATGGCTACAGATACACAAGGGGGGTGAGGACATTATGCCATTCAAATACTAAGTAAAAAAATGAAATAAATGAAATGGTGCAAATAGCACATTCACACATGATTTTCTTATTTACTTTTCAGCATAATGACTATATTTTTTATATTCCCCTAAACAGTCAGGGAAACTGCTTATTTTTAATAACTTATGAGTATAATTTTGAAAGCATATATATTTTTATTAATAGAAATGCACTGCCATACTATATCAGAAAATAACGAACCAAGTGCAATTCTTTGTATAAAGCCTCCATTTACAATGAATTCACTTGGAAATTATAAGTTTGGTGAAATGTCTATATTTTGGACAAGAATTAAAACCCCCTGAGGATAGTCAAATTATCCATGCATGAAACATGTAAATTTTTCCAGTAGTTGGTAGGTTGATAGATGATGGGGCATATTGGTACGTTAAACAGACTGTCACTGAAATATTTCCAAGGACGTAGGTCAGATAGCAGGGAAGCCAGCTAAGTGTGAGCACCTTATTATTAGCACCTAGTTCATTATGCAAGAAAGGAAGCTGTAACTCTCTCTGAGGCATGAAGGAGAGTACAGTGAGGCTCCCAGGGAAGGTTCAGTCCTTCTGAGGCACAACACCAGGACGTGGAGTTCTCTTACTCGAGGCAGGATTATTGGGAGAATGGAGATATATGACTGTCGCAATTTTAAGAATGGACTTTTAAACAGCTGTCAATGTTCTAGAAAAATTGGCTTCCTGGACCATGCTATATCTTTTCACACATATATAAATCTGTTACCAATCACAGGCCAGGAGAAGGTAAACATTATTCATTGATGCATCAACTTTTTTTTTTTTTTTTTTTTTTTTTTTTGTGGTACGCGGGCCTCTCACTGTTGTGGCCTCTCCCGTTGCGGAGCACAGGCTCCGGATGCGCAGGCTCAGCGGCCATGGCTCACGGGCCCAGCCGCTCCACGGCATGTGGGATCCTCCTGGACCGGGGCACGAACCCGTGTCCCCTGCATCGGCAGGCGGACTCTCAACCACTGCGCCACCAGGGAAGCCCGATGCATCAACTTTTATTACCTAATTCTTTGTACCAGGCCCTGTGCTATATTCTGGGAACAGAGCAGGGAATCTGACAAGCAGGACTTATAATCTGTTAAAGATGATAGACGTAAAACTACTCATTGCACAATTATTTGTTTATAATTGTGACATATATAACAAGGAAGAGAGTCAGGTAAGAGCATGTTATGTTTAAAGATTCAAGAGACAACCAGTGTAGCTCATTTCATCTGACAAAGAGAAGGGTGACACCAGAGTAGGTTTTCTAAGGTAATCAGGAGGCTGGATTATTTAGGGCATTAGAAGACATATTAAATATCTTAATATTGATTCTAAGAGCCATTCAAAGCTTTAGTCAGGGGATAATATGATTTTATTTGCAATTGTAAAAGATTACATTGGCTTCTGGGTGAAAACAGATTCAAGGAGGAAAGAATGGACCCTAGGGGACCAGTTAGAAGGCTGTGGTAGTGTCCAGGTGAAAGTGGTTGTGACTAGGTGCAGAATGATAGTAGTAGAGATAGATAAAAGTGAAAATGTAAGAAAGAGTAAGAGTTAAAATCAAAGTGATTGGGTGATAGATTAAATGTGGAGAGTGAATGAGAGGGGATGATTTCCTGGTCTCCCTTTGCTGGCAGTGCCACTCACTGAGGTAGATTACATTGGAAAAAAAATAGAGATTTGAGTTCAGTTTTGTATGTGCTGTATGAGAGATACCCATAAAACACCCAAGTAGAGAGACTGAGGTGGATTAATGGATGTTGAATACACAGTCTTGGAAGTCAGAAAAGAGATCTGTGCTGAAATTGTCTCTATCCAAATGGTTGAAGACTTGTGCACAGATGAATTGGCTTGCAGAGAATATTAGGAGGAAGGGGAAGGGAAAAGGAAAGAGAAGGAAGAAGGGAAAGGGGAAGGGTAAGGGGAAGAAGAAGAAGGAGAAGGAGAAGGAGAAGAAGGAGAAGGAGAAGGAGAGGGAGAGGGAGAGGGAGAGGGAGAGGGAGAAGGAGAAGGAGAAGAAGAAGAAGGAGAGGGAGAGGATGAAGAGGAGGATGGGGGGGCAGTGGTGGTGGTGGGATGAAGTGGGAGATTGGGATTGACATATATACACTAATATGTACAAAATAGATAACTAATAAGAATCTGCTCTATAAAAATAAATAAAACTTAAAAAAAAAAGAAGAGGAGGAGGAGGAGGATGGTGGTGTGGTCTAGGACAAAGCATTATGGAACTCTTAACATCTCAAGTTTGAGAGGAATACGGTAAGACAAAGAGTCTGAGAAATGGTAGCCAGAGAAATGAGAGAGAAACTATGAGAGTGCAGTGCCACTGAATCAAGGGGAAGTGAATATTTAAAGAAGTGACTATAATTAATGTTAAGTGGTGATGAACAGTTGAAGAAGATAAAGACCTTATTCCATTATCAGTTATTCCTATCCAAGATGGTTCATATGCATGACCAGCAAGCTGGTGCTAGCTTTCAGCTGGAAGCTCAGAATTATCACCAGGAATCCTCAGTTCTTTCCCATGTGAACCACTCCATGGGTACTGTTTGGGCTTCCTCACACCATGGCGACCAGCTCCATCAGCAAGTGTTCCAAGATATAGGAAGTCTTTTACGGCCTGAGCCCAGAAAATGGTACAACATCATCCCTACTATAATCTATTCGTCAAGCAGTCATGTTGTTCACCAAGATTCAAGGGTATGAGACACAGACCACACTTCTTGAAGGAGGACTGTCAGAGAAATCATGACATCTTTAATATACCACAGACCTCAATATTTGACATGTATAATCCTAATCATGGTAACATGTTTTATAAGCAGAAAAGATTGGAAATAACCTAAACATTCATCATTGGGATGAAATAAATTAATTTAGATTATCTTAAGTAAATTAATTTAAATTTATAAAATTAAATACTATGCATCCATTAAAAAGCAATAGGGATACTTTTAATACAACATTATAAAAATATTACCATGAGATATTTTGAGTAAAAAAAAGCAAAGGTTAGTATGTGTATAATATGTTACCATCTGTGTAAAAGGAGGGAAATAAAATGCATTTGTATTTGTATTTGCACAAAACACTTCTGGAATAAGCATTCTCATTGGGGTGATATCACCCCCAAAGGGGTAAAAATTGGTTCTTGTGTGGGAGAAATCAATGTTTTAATATATAAAGCATGGTTATACATATAATGCAAAAAAAGATATACAATACACCTGTGTATTCAAATTAAAGGGGGAACCAATAATCAGGAAAAAATGTCTTCAAAGGCTCCTTAGGAGAGTGGTGGTGAAAAAAAGGTTTAGAAACACTTTTCTAGAAGGATGCAAAGGAATGAGTCCATATGGTTGCCTGAGAGAGCTGAAATGAGCTACTGGGAGAAGGAAGTGATGAGAATAAGAATGTTCAGTGTATGTTCTTTCATATTTTTGGTATTAGAACCATGGGAAGAGAGAATCTACCAAAATTTAAATTAAAAAATAAAATTTAAAAAGAAGGTTATCCATTTGATTTAATCATATAGTATTACTAAATAGAAGCTCTTTCAGCATATATTACAGTGTATAAACCTTATACTTTTAAAGGGCTAGTCTGGGCAAGTAATTAACAATTTCACTCATTTATCTTGACTATTTGAAAGGGAAGCTGGTAAAGTGACATTTCATGCAAAGCATTAAAAGTCAATTATTACTATATATTCAAGGTAAACAGTTTTAAAACACAGGTTGTGTGGGTACCTGCTTCATTCTGAAGGGATAGAGAGCATATTCCTCTCCCAGGGGGTGTGAAGGATCACTGGAGTTCTCTCATGCTAAAGTGTTCCGTCCTTCACCCTCCAGGATAGGAGAAGCAGCTATCCTGAAGATAGAGAAGATTCAGAGAAGTAGATGCAATGTGAACAATAAAAGTCCTTAGCAACATCCAAATTCGTAAAAAAAAATTTTTTTTTTTTTTTTTTGCAGTACGCGGGCCTCTCACTGCTGTGGCCTCTCCCGTTGTGGAGCACAGGCTCTGGACGCGCAGGCTCAGCGGCCATGGCTCATGGGCCCAGCTCCTCCGTGGCATGTGGGATCTTCCCAGACCGGGGCACGAACCCGTGTCCCCTGCATCGGCAGGCGGACTCTCAACCACTGCGCCACCAGGGAAGCCCGTAAAAAAAAATTTTTTTACATGTACCAGTATGCCCCAACTTACACTGCAGAAGAATGTAGCCATGCTAAACGCTTGGCAATCTTCTTCTAGTTGGGCACACCCATATGGAAAACTGGACAAGTAGCTATGTCCTTGCTGTAATCTCTGCTCCTCTAACATTGAAAATCCACAGTAGGGTTGTAGCTCTTCGACTGCTGAAGTCACCAGGAAAAGAGCAACATTAGACTTGACCCTGGTATGTGAATGACAGCATGTAGCACTGGGAGCTGGACCACATCCTAAGGAGGGGATCAGTCTCGCCCAGTGTTGCAAGCAGAAGCCAGTGGCACAGGCCTCATGGTGCCACGTTGCCACTACAACCAATACAGGGCAGCCTGAAAGGATAAGGAGGAGACTTGGAAGCAGTAAATAGTTATGGCTTAGCTTAAAACTGGCCTTGCAAGACTGGCTATTTCATCATCAGAGTTCCTATCTCCCTCCAATGATCCCAACTGACATTGATGAAGCTCACTTAATTGCACAGAAATTCCACAGACAGTTTGTGGATACAAAGCCCTGAAAATAATTCTGAAAGTCCACTTACATCATCCATCATTTCCGAAATTTACTCCCAGGTCATATCAAGTTCAACTCTGGTCACAACTGCCATTTAAAAAAGAATGTGAACATATGTGGTGTAGTCTAAACCATAAATTCTGCTCAACAATGCATAAAAGCTAATGCCAAAAATCACCAGGGAATATGTAGCCACTCCCTGCCAACTTTGGATGAACTCCATTGCCTTGAAATGTAGCTCCCTTGTGTGTTTCTCTATGGACACTCAGACAGGAGTTGTTAGAAAGAGAATGGTGGTTAATTCTCATTAAACTACTGTCTTAGCTCTGGTTGCCATAACAAAATACCATATACTGGGTGGCTTAAAGAACAAAAATTTATCTCCTCCCAGTCTGGAGACTGGAAGTCTGAGATCAGTATACCAACATGGTCAAGTTCCAGTGAGAACTCTCTTCCTGGCTGGCAAATGGCTACCTTCTTGCTATATGCTCACATGGTCTTTTCTCAGTGCATGCATGGAGAGACAGAGAGAAAGAGAGAGAGAGAGAACCTTTCTCTTCTTATAAGTCCACCAATTCTATTGGATTAGGACCCCACCCATATGACCTCATTTAACCTTAAATACCTCCTAAAAGTCCTATCTTCAAATACAGTCACATTAGGGGTTAAGGCTTCAACATATGAATTTGGGAGGAAGGGGGGATCACAATTCAGTCCACAGCATCTATAAACAGAGATAAGAAATATTTACATATTCGCAAGAAAAATTTATGTTGACTATTAGAAAGGTTAAGAATTACATAAGGAGAGCTTGAGAAATGGAGCCATCTATTCAGAAAACAAAACAGAAGAAAATATGGTACCATTATCTGATATTTTATGCCCCTCTAATGATAAAGATGCATCTTGGCCCTATGGCAACGACTTTTTTCTTTAAATTGAGGCAAAATTCACATAACAAAATTCTCTACTTAAACCACTTTAAAGTGCAAAATTCAGGGACTTCCAGTATGTTTACAGTGTTGTGCAACGATCACTTCTATCGAATTCCAGAACATTTTTATCACTCAGAAAAGAAGCCCCGTACCTGTTAAGCAGTCACTCTCCTATTGCCCCTAACCCAAGTCCCTGGCATTGGTCTTTTAAAGTTCAGGAAAAAAAAGTTACAAAGGTGTACTTATTCTTTCCACTTAGGAAAAAAAAATGGCACTATTTTAAAAGGTACTGGTACCACTAATTCAGAGAGAGTTTAACACAGAGAACTGAGTCTTATTTTGTTGTGGAAAGGACACTTCATAGAAACATGGAGTCAGAGATCATGCAGCAGATCTCTGTTTCCAGGGTATCTCTAAATGCATAATACCACAGTTAAAAAAATTATGGATATCATGTCCTCATACACCCTCCTCAACAAAGGAACAGATTTTTGTTGAAATACATTTAAGGAATTCTAAATTAAATTGTTGACAGATTTCTTTGCCAAGCAAAGAGGATGGATAGAGCACCAACAGGGAAGTTTTGTTTTTTATCTTAATTATCAGTGTAGAATACCAGTTGCAACCTGGTGGTTTTTCACAACAAATGGACCAAAATCACAGATAGATTTTATTTTTCAAAGAAATTGAACCAATAATGTAATGTCTGCAAATTTTACATAAAATGTATACATTTCTAGCTTCATTCAAAAAAATACTAGGTTAAGTGGCACCTCTGGGTCCTTATAGCCGAGGTGAGAGACAGTTGCTGGTTTTGCAAGAATCATGCACAACCGAGCTTACTAGAGCCCGCGTCTAGTCCATTTCCATCATGTGTTAGCTGCTTGGCCCCTGATGGCACTTGAATTTGCTTCTCCTATTGTACAACAGCCTCTGCAGAGATATTAAACAGGCGTATTCTTTTAATCATACTTCAAGCACAAAGCCATCTAAATGGCAGGCAAACTTGAAGCATCCTCCAACTTTTTATCACAATCTTGAATTTTCCATACTCAAAATGAATGATAGTTGCTATCCCTATAGATCTAGCAACTTGAGTGAAAAGTACAAAGTTTTTGAGTGGCAGACCAATGACTAAACCGGACTTTTTTTTTTTTTGCGGTACGCGGGCCTCTCACTGTTGTGGCCTCTCCCGTTGCAGAGCACAGGCTCCGGACGCGCAGGCTCAGTGGCCATGGCTCACGGGCCTAGCCGCTCTGCGGCATATGGGATCTTCCTGGACTGGGGCAAGAACCCGTGTCCCCTGCATCGGCAGGCGGACTCTCAACTACTGCACCACCAGGGAAGCCCTAAACCGGACTATTTTGAAAGGTACACAAAAACTTCTGCTTATGTGGCAAACAGTCGCTGCACATTGGGTCTCATCAAAGGTACATACAATTCGCTTACAATCTAATAAGAAATATGTAGGAGCCATGAGGTGGGGATAATTTGAGCAATAGCAAATAGTTTACAAAATTAAGTCTATTCGCATATGTATCTCTCTCACATAGATACAATTACAGATAAGGAGGTATAGTTATAGAATTTCCATACGCATACTAGTTAAGGAGGAGAGACAATTTACCAACATCAGAGGAAGCAATTGTGAAGCACAGAGGTTTACCCAAAATTACCCATTTGCTCAAAGAACAGTAATTAGAATTTCCTTAAATTCCATTTGTTAACATGCAGCTTGAAACTATACTGAAGTTATTTCAAACATATATATTTCTACCATTTAAATATGAAATCAAGGACTTTTCCAAAATTATTTTGTTTACATTTCATTTCTCCTCTAAAACTCAGTAGCATAATTGCTCTTAAATTAATCACTGTTGGGCTTCCCTGGTGGCGCAGTGGTTGGGAGTCTGCCTGCTAATGCAGGGGACACGGGTTCGAGCCCTGGTCTGGGAGGATCCCACATGCCGCGGAGCAACTAGGCCCATGAGCCACGGCTACTAAGCCTGCGTGTCTGGAGCCTGTGCTCCGCAACAAGAGAGGCCGCGATAGTGAGAGGCCCGCACACCGTGATGAAGAGTGGCCCCCGCTCGCCTCAACTACAGAAAGCCCTCGCACAGAAACGAAGACCCAACACAGCAAAAATAAATAAATAAATTAATAAAAACTCCTATCCCCAACATCTTCTAAAAAAAAAAAAGAAAATTAATCACTGTTAATCAAGTTTTAACTAAATGTCCCAAGTCTTATGAGCAGTTGCATGCTGTTCTGTACTTGTTTTATAGTCATACTATTCTTGGTGTTAAATAGTGTAATACATGTGATCCAGTACAATGTCATGGCAAAAAGCTCAGGTTTTAAAGTCAGAGAGACCTGGGTTAAAATGCTCATATGGAAAGGACGAACAAATGGAGTCATGAGGATTCTTCTTAAGAGGAACAATGGATTTGTTTGGAAGGGATACGCTTTGAGAAATGCTAAGGAAGAAAGAGTGAGACCCTAAGAGTACGCTCAAGAACAACAGAAGCAGGAGACAAGGAGAAGAACTTGTTTCTTTCCTGATAGAGTAAGTAAAAATAGGAAGAACCAGCCTAAAGTTGACCAAATGCAAGACGTGTTTTCTGGGAGTGAATTTCTTAATAGAGAAATATGTATGTGCAGCCAAGGTGATACAGGGCAAAAAAACCCAGAACACATTAGAATGTCTATGATTTAAACTTCTTCAGCATAGACTCTGCAATATTGTGTATAAGCCAATTATTGGCTTGGCCAAAAAGTTTGTTTGGATTTTTCTTTCATCTAACAGAAAAATCCGAATGAACTTTTTGGCCAATCCAAGAGTTTGAAACGCTAGAGGCAGACTATTGACCTTAATGCACCATGAAGGAGTGGTCAGCCAGCTTGTTCCTACAGCTCTCCATATCCCCCCCAACATCTGAGGGTTTTTAGCCTGACACAGATAATTAGCACATCAAAAATGGATTTTGTTTGGTGAAATTAAAGGCTTAATTAGCGTGATGCATTTTTGAAAATGGATTTCATTGGTGAAATTAAAGGGTCTTCATTATATGTGGGTTGGTTGAAATATTTCATAAACAAGTACTGTCGGTTTAGTTGTGTCCCCCCAAAAGACATGTTGATTTCCTAACCCCCAGTACCTCAGAATGTGGCATTATTTGGAAATAGGGCTGCTGCAAATGTAATTAGCTAAGATAAAGTCATGCTGGTAAGGTGGGTCATTTTCAGAATGACTGGTGTCCTTATGTCAAATAAGGAGAGAGATATACACAGGAAGACTGCCAAGTGGAGATGGGGGCAGAGATTGGAATTACACAGCTGCAGGCCAAGGAATGCCAAGGACTGAAAACCAGAAGCTAGGAAGAGGCAAGGAAGGATTCTACCCAGAGCCTCACAGAGAGCATGGTCCTGGTGACATCTTGATTCTTGACTTCTAGTCTCCAGAACTATGACAGAATAAAGTTTTGTTGATTTAAGACATCTAGTTTGTGGTCATTTATCAGTTTGAAACTAACATAACAAGATATAAGATTTTGGAGAGGATCATACCCTGCACCCTTAGGGATGGCATTCATAATCGTCAGAGTTCTCCAAAAAAAACAAAACTAATAGGTCATGTGTATGTGTGTGTGTGTGTGTGTGTATAAAGGAATTTATTAAGAGGAAGAGGCTCATATGATTGTGGAGGTGGCAAGTCCCAGAATCTGCAAGGTGAGTCAGCAAGTTGGAGGCCCAAGAGAACCAATGTATAGTTCCAGTCCCAAGGCCAGCTGGCTTGAGACACAGGAAAAACCAATGTTTACATTCTAGTCCAGAGGCAGAAAAAAAATTGATTTCAGCTTTAAAGGTGGTCAGGCTGGAAAAATTTTCTCTTACTCAGGGGAGAGTCAACCTATTCAGGCTTTCAGATGATTGGATGACTGACAATGACTCCACACTGTGGAGGGGAATCTTCTTTACTCAATCTACCAACTTAAATGTTAATTTAAATGTTAATCTCATCCAAAAACAGACTCATAGAAACACCCAGAATAAGGTTTGACCAAATAGCTGGGGCCCTCGTGGCCCAGTCAGGTTGACAGGTAAAATTAACATCACAGCATCCACGCCTGATCTCGTGGAAATCATGTGTTCTATCATTAGTTTAGGTGTATTGATAGTTGCTTGTGCCACCTCTAAGGGTAACAGAATCTTGTCCCTGGAATGTAGTTACATCTGCCTGAGTGAACCTTTTGTACGAGGTGGGGTTGGAGTATCTAAAGGATAAAATATTGGAACTTGCTAATCTGTGAACTGTGTTGGCTCTGCATCCTAATGAATATTTGTTTAATAAATGTTTGTATTTGTGGCAGAATTTGAGGTGAGACTTGCTTTAATTTATATCCTGATGGCAAGTTTCGAGAGTAAGTAGTTAAACCTCACAATTCTCAAATTTCTTATGTTTTACTTTAGCTATCGAAAAGAATGTAAGAGTCATACTTGACCAAATCTCTGGGAAGGGCTTTAGATTTTCACAGACTGAGAAACTGTCAGCATTCCAGCCATTTTTACATGGATCAGAGGCATAAGGCATTCCCAGTTGATACCAAGGTCATATCACTTATGTAATTGCAATCTGACATTGGGCTATTAGCCTTTCCAAATCTTGGTTTAGTCACCTGTAAACTGGGGAAAACAAAGTACTTACCTCAAAATTAGATATCATAATTCAGGTAACATATTTATCATAAGGCCTGACACATTTTAAGCACTCATTAAAAGTTGTCCTTATTATTTTTAATCTTAAATGATGTTTGACAGGCCAGAAAAATAACCGAGGAGAGCAAATGGGAGTGATCATAAAAGGAACAGAGGGAACAAAGAATGTATTAATTTTCTATCAGTACTGTAACAAATTACCACAAATTTAGAGGCTAAAACAGACACAAATTTATTATCCTACAGTCATGTAGTCATGTAGGTCTGAAGTCTAGTAGGCTCTCACTAGGAGATAATCTGTTTTCTGCTCATTCAACTTGGAAGAATTCAGTTCTTTTCAATTATAGAATCAAGGTCCCCAATTTCTTGCTGGCTGTTTACTGAGGGCTGGTCACAGCTTCTGGAGGCCACCTGCATTTCTTGGTTTGTGGCCTCCTTCCTCCATCTTCAAAGCCAGCAATGGCTGATCAAGTCCTTCTCACATCTCATCTCCTAGCCCATGCTTCTGACTTCTTCTTCCATTTTTAAAGATTTGTGTGATTAGGTTGGACCCGTCCACATAATCCAAGATAATCTCCCCATCTCAAGGTCCTTAACCTTAACCACATCTGCAAAGTCCTTTTCGTGATATAAGGTAACATATTCACAGATTACAGGGATTAGGATGTGAACATCTTTGAGGGGACCATTATAATGCCTACCACAAGGAATGAGAGACAGAGGGCAGGTAGAGTCCTAGTAACACCATGAAATCTCCTCACAACTTCTCCTGATCTACACATCTTCTCCCCACTCCCACCCCATCCATGCCCAACTTTCTCTTCACAAACCCAGATAGTCAAAGTGTCTCAGGTGGAGACAAAGACACAGTGTTAAGACAGGACCACATTATTTGGGCTGGTGATTTTTGTTCTGAGGGGTGGTATAATCTCATCTCTTCAGGAATTGGGGGCCTAGATATTGATGAGGAGAGTTTGATGTAAAAAGAAAATAATCCACATGTACCAAAGCCCAGTCCCTATGGGGCATTTGAGGTGTCATAAAGTCCTAAAATAGGACATGTTCATTTGCAGATACAGGTGAAAATATAAGCCATGTTTTAAAGCTCTCCTTATACTGTTCTCCTTATTAGTCAAAATACTAAAGCAAGTCACCTGTATTAACACTACATGTGTGCTCTATGGTAAGATTGAGAGCCAAATGTGGAAGAAAGTGAAAAAGAATCATTTCACAAGTCCAAGATAAGAACATGTAAAATCCTTCACTGATTGAGATCTATGGGTTTTGATTCTTAGGTGAATGTTCCTTTATCCAATGCTTTGATCCTAAGAAGCAGGGTTTTTTCCATTATAGTTCTTTCATGATTTGTGGAATTCATAATAGGCCCAAGCAAGGTTGGCCCTGTCTAGAGAGAAAGTTTTGTGGTTTAACAGGCTTCATTTAGATTAGTTTGCTTGGAGCTGCTAATGTAGGGGGCCTAGTATTTTTTACTACAAATCAGAGAGGCAGGTACCATAAACTTTTGCAGGATGTCTTCTGAGGACTGCATGGAACTGTGGGCTGAGTGGGAGAGACACTTCTCCCTCCACTCTGAGTTACTTGTGAAGTAGGCTACCTAGTACCTTATGACCCATTTTAGGCCTACCTCAGTGTAGCCTTACTTCTGGTCATTTGTCACAGAGCAGAGTGCCTGAAAGACTCTACTGTCTTCTACACTCTCCACTAATAAAAATGATTTAAATAGGATGATTCAGATGGCTCTGGAACATGAGCTCTAAAACCATAATGTCCTTCTATCCTTGGGTTGACTAGAATGTCTGAAATCACATTATTAAAGACTTGTTCTTTGGACTCCAAACTCTGTTAAAATGCAAATACAGGTAAAGGGAAACAATTAAACTTTACCAGCCACTCACCTCTTGAACAAGAGAATATTTTATCAGAACCTTTCCAAAGCATAGATCTTTACAAGGAGATTTGTGGAGAATGAGCAAAAATGGGAGTAAGCTTTCCAGAACAGTAAAATCAGAAGAACCAAAGACAAGGTGCACCTACCTCAAAATTTTGCCAAGGGATAATATTTTCCTCATTTTGTGACTTTCTTTGCTAAAAGTTCTTAGAATTTTCTCTTCCTAAACTTCCCCTTAACTATTCAATTTTAAAATAGTACTATTCCTAAAAACATCTTTTAATAATAGGCCTTATGAGATGAATAGAAAAAGAGATAGATAAAAAATGCTTTCCACTAGATCTGGAGCTGTCATTACATAACAAAACAAAAGAAAAAATTGCCCTCATTGCATTTTTGCTGAGAGGATCACTTTTCAGAAATGTAACAGAAAAAAGTAAAATTTAGATAACATGGGAGGCTTATTGTAGTCTCCACCACTCAGAATATACCAACAGTTTACATAATGGCTCTTGGACACCAAGCTCTGCCAGCTCTAATTTCTTAGAAGTTTATTCCAAGTTTTTTTTTTTCTCAGTACATCTCCTTATATTATAGATAAAACATTATAATGCAGAAACCACATTCAAAAAAAATCCAGTTAACCCATCACTTCTGGAACATTCAATTTAACTCTTATTATACTTCTGACTGGTAGAGGTTAATTTCGTTTTTTTTTTTTTTTTTCATTTTTGGTAGGCCAATATTATATTACTCCTATACATTCAGTTAAATATGTTCAATTTGACTTACGATAAGAGTTACTTGAGGTTGGCAGCAATCTCAAATGCACACACATCTTAAAATATTACAAGTACTAAAGAAATGCATGAAACGAGCTTAATGTAAAAATAATTTGAACAATACAGAAATATATAAAGTGAAACCAGAAAGGCCTCTTCCTTAATCCTCATTCTCCCCAATCTATAGAGGTTAATTTCTAATTGGTTGAGGAAATTTCTGTTTTTCTCTTGCAGGTATGGAAACCACACCCGAATTTCATTGGCCATCAGTGATGATGGGGCTCAGAACTAAGAGTGAAGCCTGGGTACCAGTTTATCAACTCTCTTCCCCTTGACCATGAATCCCAAAGCACTTCAGAAGGGCAGTCCCTTAGTCTCCAATGATGTAAAATTCCCATGCACAGTCCCAGGAGGGGAATTGGTGTTCTTGGGCTGTGAGTACCAAATCCCTCCACTTTCTAAAGCAAAGCAAAAGAAAATACAATCCACCAACATGAGGAGACACTATCCAACAACATTCTTTTATTTAAAATATACGTCAGGGGCTTCCCTGGTGGCGCAGTGGTTGAGAGTCTGCCTGCCGATGCAGGGGACACGGGTTCGTGCCCCAATCCGGGAAGATCCCACATGCTGCAGAGCGGCTAGGCCCGTGAGCCATGGCCGCTGAGCCTGCGCGTCCGGAGCCTGTGCTCCACAACGGGAGAGGCCACAGCAGTGAGAGGCCTGCGTACCACAAAAAAAAAAAAAAAAACAAATAAAAAATAAAAAATAAAAAAATAAAATATATGTCAGTAGAATCAGGATGTCAACCCAGGCAGTCTTTGCTCGTAACTATTCTACTTAGTTGGCTCTCATTCCCTAATAATAAAATAGTGGCATATTTTGTATAGCTCAATGTTCCATTACTGAAATCACAATTTTTTCTCAAAATCTGCTTTTATTCCTAAGCTACTGATTCTGGTTACTGACATAACGATCTAAGCCATCTACCCTAAGCCAGATACCCGCTTGTTAATTCCCGAAGGCTAATCTATCACTTTTATCTGTCAATTCTATTTCCTACAGGTCTCTCAGTCTTTCCTCTCTTATCTCTTGCTTCTGCTACAGCCTTGTCAGCTCTCTCTGGGCCCCTGCAACAGCCTCCTCCACAGATGCCCTGTTGCTTCTTTCACATCCTTTATCCACTCTTTCTCCAATGATCCTAAAACACAAGCTAATCATACTACTCCCACTGATAAAAACCCTCTCATAATTTCCCATCCTCTATACCAGGGTCTCTCAAATTATTTCTCATGAACCACCAACATATTAGACATTCTAAGGATCTCTTCATTTTTTTAAAAAAAGAAATATTTATTTATTTTTTTTGGCTGCGTTGGGTCTTTGTTACTGCAGGCAGGCTTTCTCTAGTTGCGGTTAACGGGGGCTACTCTCGTTTCCGTGCATGGGCTTCTCATTGCAGTGGCCTCTCTTGTTGAGGAGCATGGGCTCTAGGCACAAGGGCTTCAGTAGTTGTGGCACGTGGGCTCTAGAGCGCAGGCTCAGTAGTTGTGGTGCACGGGCTTAGTTGCTCCATGGCATGTGGGATCTTTCCGGACCAGGGCTCGAACCCATGTTCCCTGCATTGGCAGGTGGATTCTTAAACACTGTGCCATCAGGGAAGTCCATCTAAGGATCTTTTTAAAAGCAAAGTTTTGTGGCTGCCACCCTGACCCTACTGAGTCAGAATTTCTGGGGATGAGGCCCAGGAGCCTGAATTTTGATAAACACTTCAGGAGATTTTTATATACACTTAAATTTAGAGCAGTATAGATCGGCTGAGGAAACACCAACCCCCATTGCAGGGTACAAAGGTCCACAGGATTCTGTCTTACCTACTCTCCAGTCTCATCTCCTGTTGTCCCTCTCTCACTTGCTCTCCCACAATACTCAGCCATGCCATGGCTTTGCTAAGCCGTTTGCATTGAGGCCAACGGCCATATTTTGAGGCAAATCTCCCATATTGCCTACTCCATGAGGCCTTCCTCAAATACACCACGCTAAGCAAATGAATCCTTTCCTCCTTTAACCCTTTGCCCCATGACGATGCCTTTCAGATAGCACTGTAGTTGTTTGTTTACCTGTCTGCCCCCGTCACACTGAGAACTCCTTGGGGGCAAAACCTGTCTTTTTCAGATTTTACCTCTACTTCTACTATAGAGCCTGGAACAGAGAGAATTTTGGACCAATTTTTGCTGTATGAATGATCTTGAGTTTACAAAGCTCCGTGAAATAGATAACTCCACATCAGGACAGAGCAGCAGGAGTGGGTATCTTTAGAGGTGACATTCATGTCAAGAAATGGAGCCTCAGCACAGACCACATCCAGGTCATCCTTTTCCTGTCTAAAGCCAAAAAGGCCTATAAAACCTTCCCCACTGCCGCACTCAGGGTCAGTCAAGGTGAAACTTCTTGGCAAAGCTGTGTGTATCACAGTTTCTTTTTCTGAACATTAAAAAATTTTAGAGAGAAATTGAAATGATGTTTGAAATACAAGTCTGTGTAATTAGCATAGAAAGCCTGCACCTCGAAAAATAAACTTTGAGCCACTGAAGGCAGGTATGCCGGACGTTGTATTAATTGGGTTGCTTTTGTAAACATATGACAGAAACTAACTTGAACTAATTAAGTTAAAAGGAAAATCTTATAATAATACCAGAGTATTTTACAAAACTCAGGCTTAAGAATGCAGCTGGAGATGCAGGACGATTTGAACTAAGGACATGTACACTGTTGGGAATCCCCCTCTGCTCAGCTTTGCTCCATTCATCACTCTGGCTACACATGGAAGGCATGGTTGCTGTAACTCCTGAGTTTTAGATCGAATAGTTGTGGACTCAAAGAGATCTGACTGGGGAGCAGCTCAATAACCAAGTTGAGTCAATGACTGAGTTTCCCCTGGCTAATTCAGTGTGACCAGGGACACTAACAGAGCCACACTGGAATATGGGGCCCCAGCTAGGGAGAGAAAAGTGCAGTGGGAAATCCCTTAGGTGATCACCAGCGAGAATAACCTCATTGATACTGGAAGCAAAGAGGATAGTTTAAATTGTGGGTAATTCAGGTGGGAGTTTTGGAATGGGACAACTGAACAAGAAGACTCAGGCTAGAACTATGCCAGAGGCTGGGCTAAATCTCCCCTGGTAAAAGCCTTTACCAATACCACAGTGAGGAACTGACTGTTAGGCCCAAGATTATCTGTATAACATTTATCATTTGCTGCTATGCCTGCTAAAGTTAAATATTAATATGCTAAATAAGAAGTTTGTTTCATAGAGTAGTTTCAGTTTTTAACTAATCTTTGCATCATCTTTTTAAAGCCCCAAGTAAACAAACCTTTTTTAAAAGAGCAAACAAGTAGAAAACAGTAAGAAGTTTAGAATCCGATATGCCTGACTGATACTCCAATGCACTAGAAGGTACTTGTGTTAGTCTGCCTAGGCTGCCATTTCTGGTATCTGTCTTTATGTGTCCAAATTTCCTCTCCTTATAAGGACACGAGTCATATTGGATTAGGGCCCACTCTAAAGATCTCATTTTAACTTAATCAACTCTTTAAAAACCTTATTTCCAATTACAGTCACATTTGAAGTCCTGGGATTTAGAATTTCAGTATATGAAGTTGAGGGAAGGAAACATCAGAGACACAAGTCAGACCATAACACCAGAAACGCAAACCTTTTAAACTCTCAGGTATATTATTTTTTGGTCTTCATAGTAACTTTTAACATAGCAGGGAGACTTGTATTACCCTTATCTAAAGTGTACAGATAAGAAAACTGCAGGTAACAGTAGGCAGAATCGTGACTCCAAATCAAGTGCTCAATCCCCAAGATCACAATGCCTCTACAAGCTGTCATTTCCACTAATCTCAGTGAGATGCAATTATGAGCTGCTGAGGTCCAATTTGGGCAAGACAGAGTAGGACTGTGGTGGAACAACTGCTCTGAACACTGTAGAATAGGAATCTGTACTTTGGACAATTTAATTGGTATGGAGAACGGAAAAAAGGAGGTTACATGCCTTAAAATATAGCTGAATGCCTTGTCATCTGGGGTTTGCTTGACTATTTTTCACTGAGGTTGTTCAAATCCAACCAAAGGTATCCCTGACAGATTTTACCCAGAAAACTCTAATTTGAAAAAGTGCTGACATTGCCATGGGTGTTGATCTTGAGATGTAGGCAGACCTGATACACATTCACCTTTTTTTTTTTTTTTGAGGTACACGGGCCTCTCACTGTTGTGGCCTCTCCCATTGCGGAGCACAGGCTCCGGGCGCGCAGGCTCAGTGGCCATGGCTCACGGGCCTAGCCGCTCCGCGGCATGTGGGATCTTCTGAAACCAAAGGCCTGTTGCCTGACCTGACCCCTGGCCCCAGCCTACAGTCCTTAATCCCATTCTGAGGTTACTGTTTTTCTTCAGTGCTACAACAAACTGTGTTACATAATGCTTGTAAAGTACAACCCGTGTCCCCTGCATCGGCAGGCGGACTCTCAACCACTGCGTCACCAGGGAAGCCCCACATTCACCTTTTTTATTAAGTCCTGCTCCAACCCTGTCCAAGTACAAATTGGATTCGGCCCTCTCATAGCCACCCAGCTGATGGGCCCAGAACACACAATTCTGATTACTTCATAGCAGTATTCACAGAAGTACCTTGTTAGAGCAATCATAAAACCATTTGAAATAGAAGGGAAAGTCCTGGCAAATGAACTACTAAAATGGTTGTACTTTACAAGCATTATGTAACACAGTTTGTTGTAGCACTGAAGAAAAACAGTAACCTCAGAATGGGATTAAGGACTGTAGGCTGGGGCCAGGGGTCAGGTCAGGCAACAGGCCTTTGGTTTCAGAAATGCTGTCATGCTTTTGGATTGAAAGTCAAGCTGTTGCCTCTAAATTATGAAACAATGATCACTGCCAGTACCTACCTTTAGTTAGATGCAAGCTTTCATTTTAGTCTATGTCCCACTTCCTAGGCAATGGGTCTCAATGAAAAGCCTACGGCCAATTGCACACAGCTTACCATCAATAGGAATGTCTTTTCCTCACTCTCTCCTACTCCTCATCTTTGTACCACACCCCAAGCTAACTATAATGCATTGAACAGGAGATGGTTGAGCTCCAGTTCAAATGTTGGACTGAGCATATACATTTGCCTCCAGTCTTTCTCAATACTCCATTGAAAGAAAATTTTAGGAGTGCACAATCAATCAACATATAGCAGCAAAGAGATCAAGAGTGGGGTGGTGATTTTTACTGAATTGATGGATTTCAACAAATATGCAGAAGCCAGAAAATGGAACGACGTGTATGGCCTATGACACTGTAATCACACTCCTGGGATATACGTCAGAGAAATTCTCACTTAGGTCTGCAGAGAATGTGTACATGGATGGTCTTTGCACATGAACACAATGGCCAGTAAGGTAGTGGGGAGCAGAAGAGACTTAGGGAAAGGATGATTAGAGAGGAGTGAATGCATTCTATGAAACACTGGGCAGTAATACGTAGAGAAGTTAGAAACAAATAAGTAAGAATTTATCAGAAAAGTAAAAACAACAAGAAAGTACAATATCATTTGTTAAAGACTCTAAAACACAACAGTGCATATTATTAAAAATTACATACATATTTTAAGGACATGTAAATACATTACTGCAGGTACCTATGGGGGAGAGGCAGATGGGAGGAAATGAGAGTAAAGATTAGAGGAGAAGGAAAAAAAATAATAATAGAAGGTACTCGCTTAAATTACTAGTAACAATGTGCTCTGCATATTGTGCCTGGGACCCTATAGGAAAAATACATTGAGTGGAATGGACTGGATGAAACAGGGAAGAAGCCACATCTCAAAATGGGAGGGAATCAATCTATGTACTATAACATCAAGATGATCTCACACATTTATTTATATATATAAAAAATTACTTGGGCTTCCCTGGTGGCTCAGTGGTTGAGAGTCCGCCTGCCGATGCAGGGGACATGGGTTAGTGCCCCGGTCCGGGAAGATCCCACATGCCGTGGAGCGGCTAGGCCCGTAAGCCATGGCCACTGAGCCTGCGCATCTGGAGCCTGTGCTCTGCAACGGGAGAGGCCACAACAATGAGAGGCCTGCATACCTCCAAAAACAAAAAAAGAAAGAAATTACTTGAAAATGCACTCTAACTTTTCAATATAAGCAAGTCTAAATAATTTCATTTTTTCACCATGGTGCATACATCATTTAGATTAAAAAATAAAAATTAAGAAAAAGGAGGGTTGCGATACACTGAAAAAAATTCAATTTGCTCCATTTTCTGCAAAAAAACAAAACAAAAAACCCCCACACCAATAGGGAGAGAATGCCTGAAGGAAATGTAGGTTAAAATTTTAACATGTAGAGTGCCTACAATCTTATTTATTTAAAAACTTGACTTTCTTTGTATGTTTTAAGAAAACTACTCCGAAAACACAAGAAGAGGCTCTGGAGAGCAGTTGCAGAGGGCAGCCTTTCAAGACATTGGTTTGGGCTTCCATACACCCTAATGAAAACTTGGGTTTCTTAGGATCTGAAGGTTAGTGGATCTTTTATTAACAAAAGTCAAGCCCACCAGCAACATGAACCTTCTACTACGTGAAAGGAAATACTGATTAGATGAAGCAATCATTAAATTGGAGAAAACTTAGAACTCCAGTGGAAAAACAGCTTTATTGATTCCCCATGTTTGCCACTGAAGTACCAGCAGCAGGTCTCATGATACTACACAGGAAGTCCACGTCAGTCAGAGGATTTGCTTTGTTGTATGATAGTTGCAGCCAGATCTTCCTGTCTAGATGAAGATACCATCCAAATCCCAAGAAAACAAAACAAAGGGTAAAAACCCTAGCAACTGCAAATAATTTCTGTCCAGTCATCAGGATGGCTTTTTGCTTTAATTGCAATTATCATGCAAATGTTCAGAACTAAACAGGGAAATAACACAAAAACATTAACTTAAGCAATACTCAGATTCTATATACACTGTAAATTGAGTAAGGAAAATAATTAAGGGCTTTTAAGAAAAGAAACAGTTGTTTCATTGAGCAAAGACTAAATGGGTAAATCCTTAAAACTTTTCTTTCTTCTCTATCTCTAAACTATACTTGACATTCAAGTATCATTTTGAAAGGTTTCTAGAAAAACTTTATTCCATATTTCCAAAGCAAAGACTATTTACAACAAGAGAACTGTACACTAAGTTTAGAACATAAAAATAGAAAATTAAAGCCGAATAAAATGATGTATGCAAATATATCCATCTTAAGGGATGTAAGGAATCTGAGTTGCCGGGATTTCCCATTTAATTTTGGGGGGACCTGAGCATTCAAAATTCATTTTATAATCTTATACCTGTCATGAGGCACAAATGGATGGGAGCAGAATTTTTACAGAGAGATCTAAAAAATGCAATGACTTTAACATAGGAATTACTTTAGCAAATAATAATATAATAATGATAAATTTTCCCAATAAAAACTCTTGGTTAATCTTAATTCAGGTATAGTGTATTGAAGAGAATCCATTTAAATAGCTATGTTTATGATAAGCAATTTTATTGTTTCAAGGGAAAATTTGCTTTTTTTAATGGACAGTTCTGTGATTAAGACAGAATGAATTTATTCTCATTAGGTTTTCTGCCAGCATAACCTTGAGGGATTTTCTTTTTCTACTTTTTTTTTTTTTCAGTATGAGGTCATGCTAGAACAAAAGTAAATTTGGTGATTTGGGGATTCAGCTGTGCTTTTCCTTGAAATTTGATCTTTTAAAGTCAAACCAAATGGAAAACCAGCAACTTTACAAAAGCACAGGCACTTGTGTGTTGAAACTTGATTTTCTAATTCCCAAGACAAATTAACCTACTGATTCAAAGCAACTCAGGCCTTGGCCCAGCTCTTTATTGAATGATTTTTATTTTCAGGCAATGAGAACATGATTGTTGGTGCACAACAGCAGACAACCCTATGGGTGTGGGCCTTCAGACTATGACCAGAGTGGGGTAATCTCAAGGCCAGGATGGGGAGGCCATTCACATGAAGTGAAGAGTCATCATAATATTTATATAGCTATCTATCACAGTAAATTGAAATCGGATCCTCTGCAACAACATTGTTAAGACGTTTAATCACCAGGGAAGTCATAACTCAAGTTAAGCAGAGGATGCCTAGGCAAAACAATCTGTGTTAATAGCTCTTAGAACACCATCTGAATAGAAGGTTCTGGGGCATGGCTTTGGCTATCATGCCTTTTGAGGCTGCTTTGTGCTGCTGATCCTGGGGATGTTAAAGAAACAGTCATTTTAATTCAGAGACAATCTGATGGGGACTAAAAACAAATCAATACACTTTCAGCTGTTTTTATTACCCAGTGATGTGTGAAACAGACATGCTTATCTTATCCTTAAACCTCACCAAACCCTTTACAGATTGGGCACAGAGTAGAGCTCAGGAATTGGTGGTAGTGCAAAATAAGTGAGGCTGGGTGTAGGGAATAGGGAGGATGGAGAGAGGACAGACATTCAGAAAATATTAAGGCACTGTTCTCCATGCTGGGAGAGAGAAATATTTCTTTTCTTATGCAGTTTACATTCTAGGTGGGAGTGCCAGAGATGAAACCAAAATAACTAAAAAAGGTAATATCAGATGGTTTTAGTGCTATGAAAAACAATTAAACAGATGACGTGATAGAGAACCCCTGGGGTAGTAGTAATTTGCCAGGTAGAGCAAGAAGGCAGTGGAGATAACAAGTGAGGAAGAGAGTGCTGCGGATGAGGCAGGCAGGAAGAAGATGGTTATCTTACAGTGTCGCGACTTGGGCATTATTGCCATCTGGGACCAGATAATTCTGTGTTACAGGGAGCTGTTCTGCATCCTACAGGATATTAGCAGTGTTTCTGGCCTCTCCCCAGTAGACGCCAGTAGCACTCCCCAATTGTGACAACCAAAAATGTCTCCAGGTATCGCCAGCTGTCCCTCGGAACATTTGAGACTCTCCAGTTGAGAACTACTAGCTCATGTAGGGCTTTAGGACCAGGAGCAAGAGGGAAAATATTGAACAACTCATGTGGCAAGAGCACTAGCCACTGAGACCAGGCACTGTCTGTAAATAACCCATAAAACTGTACCGGTGCATCCTGGATCAGCCCTGCTATAGCACACGGTAAGGAGTTCGATTTTATAATAATTGTGATAGAAAGCTACACTAGTGACTCCTATCAGTCTATTAAGACAAAAAGTGACATGATTTATTTTATGTTTTCAAAAAGGCCATTTCAGCTGCTAAGCAGAGAATAGATTTCATGGCAGGGCAGCATAAGAGGAGGCAGGGGCACTGGTAGGAGGCTGAAGAAATCTATGTGCAAGATGCTGGTGACCTGAACCACAGTCACAGCATTGGAGACAAATCAAAGTGACTACAATACATTCTACAGGTGGAGGGCAACTGAGGAATCATGGATTATAACTAAGTTTGGGCTTAACAATTGAGTGAATGGTGCTCATTTATAAACATGGGTAAGACTAGGGAAAGATCAGATTTCAGAAGGAAAATCAAAAAAAATTTTTTAGGTATGCTAAAGTTTCAGATGCCAATGAAACATCTAAATGAAATTGTCCAACAGGTACCAGTACCAGCTGGGAACTTGAGTCTAGAGGTCTGAATAAGTTTGATAATTAACAGCAATATACAATATAGAAACAACTGATATCCAGAAGTGTATGGTTACATAGGTAATCAACACAGGAGAGGCTACCAACCATTTAAATCAGTGTATCTGCTCATTTTCTAAAGATTGACTTGCATATTTCATGGCCTGTCTCCCATAACCTTCAATTTCTTCCCTATATTTTACAAAGATTAGCCTCATTTAATTTCAATTAACAGACCGACCTTTGTACTTTGTTTTTTACTGAAAAATCTTGAGCAAATACTCCTGTGCACTTTTCAAGGATTTCCTGATAATGCAAAATTGAATGCAAATCTGTTAGGGACTGGGATGGGGACAGGGGCATGGAAAGAAACTCATAGTTGTATGGGTAACAATATGGTTCCTTACTCTTAGTCCCACACAGCCCAGGACCCCACAATTAAATACCGTCTGTTTTTAAAATATTCAATGCATTTTGTCATCGTTTCATTTACTATTATTAAATTCTCATTGGTCTTGGAGGACATGTGTTACTCCATTAGATTCAAACCTGGTTTTAACAGGTGTCAGTATAAACTACTGTTAATAATAAATGAAATCTTATATTTAAATAACACACTGTGGTTTTCAAAGCACTTCCTATGCTAAGATTTTATTTTTTTTATTTATTTTTTTTTTTTGCAGTATGCGGACCTCTCACTGTTGTGGCCTCTCCCGTTGCAGAGCACAGGCTCCGGACGCGCAGGCCCAGCGGCCATGGCTCACGGACCCAGCCGCTCCGCGGCATGTGGGATCCTCCCGGACCGGGGCACGAACCCGTGTGCCCTGCATCGGCAGGCGGATTCTCAACCACTGCGCCACCAGGGAAGCCCCTAAGATTTTATTTTTACCACAATTTTATGACATAGAAAAGGTAGATATTTGTACACCAATTTTAAAACAAGGAAACTGTTGTTCAGTTAGATTAAATAATTTGCCCTTTGTCCTACAGTTGGTAAATGTTAGGAAAAGTATTGGAACACGAGTATAAAACAACTCTAATCCAGTACTGGGAGAGTAGAAAGTGTTCTGCCAGTGCATTTATGACAGTGTAACTCACAATATATGACACCAAAAGTGAACTCTTGACTTTTTCCTGAAGACGATATGAGCTGGTCCTCAACCCAGGCATATTTTCCTATGTTCCTTCTCTGTAATCTAATTTTCTATGCTTGATAAAATTTGTGTGTCTGCCTTCCATGTTCAACATGCTCTTTCTGTCTGCTTTCTTGGCTTGTCTTTACCCTAGCTGTTAACATCTTCCTGAGACTGCCTTGCTGGCATCTTAACTTTTCCCTGATTACTTCAATCTTATTATGAGCAAAACAGTGGTACAGACTATAAAAATTGAATTATATTTTCTCCTTTTCCATGCTTAGTGAGTCTACTCTACCTTTGCTCTCCATTATTAATAAAGTCTCCCATTTTCCTAACCTAAATGTCTCATTCTGAACTGACAAAATGTTTTCTTTACTGATCTTACAACTAATGTATGATATTGTGGAAAATGACATAAAAAAACAAAGAAAGAAAACATAAATTACCAACATTCCCACTAATCAAATATCAGTAAAATATGATTGCTTGATCACTTTTGCTGTCTTTTGAATGCTTGTTAACATTTTAAATTTATTCTTGTTAATAGTAAAGGGATTCAGGTTTATGAATTTTACTCAAAGTACAACTTTGGCCATATTACATAACCTTGGAGGAAAGTGGCCACATTCCATAACCTTGGAGGAAAGTGGTAAAAATGAACTCAGAGAGGCAACATGGCAGAATGTGTAGGGCCTTGTAGGCCATTCTGAAAACTTTAGCTTTTACTGAAATGAAATAGTCACTGGAGAGTTTTAGGCAAAGCAGTAGCATAATTTAACTAAAAGGCTCAACTGCATTGCAAAGTGAAAAGTGCCTATTTAGGAATGTGAACAATGCCACAGAAGTACAAAGAAGCCTAGTAAAATTAAAATGCAATTTAGCCTTCCCTGTCTGTAGGTAATGAGCCCTGTGATTTAACAGAGACATGTTTTATTCTCCATAACTGCAATAACCAAATAAACATTTAAGTAAATATTAGTTATTACATTTTCATCTGGTCCTAGTGTTTTATATTCATAAAGTATAGACTACTGAATCTTACATAATGAGTACCTAATAAATAAATACCTGTTGGTTTAAAAAGAAAGAAAAAAGGACAGGAAGGAGAGGGATGGATAGAGAGGAAGAAAGAAGGAGAGAGGGGACAGGAAAATCATTTAGTACACCTGCTTCTACAAATAAGGAAATACTTATACTGCTTAGGACAAATACTTAGGCTAATATATCTACTAACTAATCTCAAAATTGAGAGAATATAAAATATGATGATGAGCCTATAATTTAAAAACAAAGAACAGAGAAATGTTTTATTTCTTAAAACTGCTCTTAAAAACTGAGCTTGTAAGTGTCAGTTCTTATCTGTATAACATTTGTTTGCTCTGCCTTTCTCACTAGTGTAGATTAAACAAAATACTTACATAGTTACATGAGCCCCTACCCCCTCACATACACACACGGAGAAGGACAAATTCCTGTGAGAAACTAAGATAGTGCAAAAAGATGCACACAGAGCTGGCTTTCTTCCCTAAGACAACGCAGAACAACAAATAAAATGCTAATTTGCACATCTGGGCTTGGTTTTGTTATTAGTGTTTGAAACAATTTCATTTTTTATATTGATGATTGTTTAAAGGATTTAGTGTGTACTAAAGAGAGTTATTTGATGCATTTACGAAATGAAATAAGATCTGCTTCTCTATAACTGTGTTTAGCAGCTCAAGATATCATGAGAAATGGATTGGCGTGTAAACTTTCTCTCCCCATGTGAAGCAAACCTACTTCTAGCACAAGTGGCTTCTAAGTCTTCATGATCTAAAACCACAAAATGAGAACAGAGATACTTGAATTGAGGTTACAGCAGGAAAGTACTTTTGTGTGAATCCCCAATTATCTTTTTGTAATGGCTTGCACATCAAATGTATCCCATCTATATGTCAAAGTTTTCATTTCCTAATACAAAATCCACCCAGAGCCTCAATACCAAGCTGTGTTCTCTCAGCCTTTCCTGTCAATGTCAGATAACAGATCTAGCAGTAACAATTCATCTGACAGTTTTGTGATGAACACGTGAGGAACAATAGGATACAGATAGCTCTGCCATCATTGCGTTATCATTCTTGCAATTCTAACCATAAAATCCATGTTTTGTGGATTAAGTAGGCATTTGTGATTAAATGTCTGGGCCACAGCTTTATTTGTGACTTCTTTCTTTCTTTCCATGTATAAGACTGACTTGATTAATAAGTCTCAGGAAGGCACAATATAATTTACTGTGTCATATAATGCACATTTACAAGAGAATATAAATTACTGAATTTGTTGTAGACTAGAGTGATGTTACATTTTTCATTTCCTTAAATTCAATTATCTTCAGCTAGCCAAATTTATCCTGATTATACCCTGGATAAACCATTTGCACTTCTGATTGCCCATATACCTCCCTGAATTTTCACTCTGGATACCAACAAAAGATAACATTCATTTTCGTCTCTGACATGGAAGCATTTTAAATTTTTATAAATATAGATTAAATAAAAAACTTGCCACTTCTCTAAAAGGGTAAGTTAAATCATCTTTTTTTCCATAATGAGAGTTCTCATGGGGAACATCACAAAGGGTCAAGGTGTGGGAATTAATTGGCTGCTGTATTATGGGGGATTGGTTAGCAGAGTATCCTTACAACCAAAAAGACCTGAAGAACTGAACAACTCAGATGGACCCATATACTTATCATAATTGGCTTTCTCCATGAAAAGAAACTTACAGTAAATTTTAAATTGTATCAAAGAAAAAATTTAAAAAATATGAAAGGTGCTAAGGATAAGAATGCTTGCCAAGTGTGGGTATAGGCACAATGCCGTTTGGCACCATCAAGGCCCCAGGCTGGGGAGCTGAGGAACTTGGCCTCTGTGACTGTAAGAAACGTAAAGCTCTCCCAGGAGATAAGCCCTCTGATGCCATTGGAGTCACTCCCAAAAAAGAAAGCCCTATGAGGAAGGCACCTTGTCTATCTTGTTCACTGCCAGAATACATTAGTGTGACCAGCTTTCTAAAACACAGATTTCAAAATATTAAATTATTATTTCTCACTAGCCCATATACAGCTACCATTGTGCGTGCCCCCAAATGGTCTCCTACCACCCCAGCCCCTTTTTGGTCCTGGATGCTTCAGAGAGGCATTGCCTGGCAGAGTAGAGCACCCCAGGGTGCTGATTTATTACCATCAGTGTCGATTCTGCTGGCCACTTGCTCTAGACCACCCCGCACCCACCGTTCTGAGGGTCTCCAGTGTACAGACAGTGTCTGCCACACACAAACTGCTCAGCAAGCTCTTCTGAGTAAACTGATGAATACGGACCCATTTACTTTCCTTATTTTGTGTTTTTTAGTTATGCATTTCCCCAGAAACATTACCTATTTGCTAGTTCAACCCAACTAATACCAAATATCTGCATGGCTATTATCCACATTTCCAATGCCATCCATCCAGACAAACCCTGACTGAGCACCTACTATGTGGCAGAAAGCCTTCTGGATCCTGGACTGACCCTCCAGGAGCCTGAGGGAGATGGAGATAGGTTTGGACTTCTTTCCAAAAGCAGAGATCCCATAAATAATTAGCAAATAAGAGAGAAAATGAGATGCCCAAGAGATTAAAATGGCTCATAAGTGTGCTACTATTCTACAGGCTCCACTTGACTTCTTTTTGGCTTTAGTCATAGGGTCTTAAAAGTTATTTTTATGACCAGCTATAGACATTAAAATAGGCACAACTATATGACAGGTGAGGTTACATAAGCTTGAGGAGACTTCTAGACATACATGTAGAATCCAAACCCAAAAGAACTTACGCTCATTGCCTACCTACTATGTGCCAAGCACCGTGCTAAGACATATACATAGCCTTTCATTCAGTGTCCAAAACCATCCCATGAGCAAATTCTAGTCTTTACCCCATTTTATACATGGCATAACTAAGTTGTGGGAGCCTAAATAATTTGTCCAAAGGTACACAGCTGATAAGTGGCAAGGACAAAACGTAATCTCCTTTCCTTCTGCCTCTGGAGTTCGGGTGATAAGCAGTGCACCATCTACTTTGTAAAGATGTAAATCTAGCACACCAGGCTTCTCTGATATTATAAATTCTATGCTAGAATATCCAATATTTAAACTAGAGTAGTCTTTACACTTTGTTGGCCACTTTAATTTTCTTCCAAGCTTATGCATTGGTACAAGTTGCTATGGCAACACTCTCCAGGCTTTTCCTCCTGCTCTTTGCTCATCGTGCTCTTCTCTCTGACTCCTTCATCCAATCTGGTGTGGCTCCCATAAGTGACTGAACCCACTGTGGCAAAATGGCTTGGGTCTCCCTGGTCACATTTCAAGTGGACGTGGATTTGCTTGGTGAACCTCCTCACTTCACCCACTCAGAGCCTTGCTCTTCCCCCTTTTCTCCTGATGACCTTGACTACTGGTCTGATGCATATTATTGTGTCCATATATCGACCCTGCTTATGATTAGAGCTTGACTCAAAATATATTCTTTATATATCTCTGAAAATAATCTCTCTCTCAACTTTCCAGAAGGTTATAGTTATGTCTCTCTACTTTGACTCTGAATATTCATGGACAAACTTCAGAGGGGATTGAGATATTCTCTTTCTTGTCTTTCCAATATCCAAAATACCTAAAGACTTTTTTTTTGCGGTACGCGGGCCTCTCACTGTTGTGGCCTCTCCCGTTGCGGAGCACAGGCTCTGGACACGCAGGCTCAGCGGCCATGGCTCACGGGCCCAGCCGCTCCGCGGCATGTGGGATCTTCCCGGACCGGGGCATGAACCTGTGTCCCCTGCATCGGCAGGCGGACTCTCAACCACTGCACCACCAGGGAAACTCAAGACTTTTTTTTTAAACCACACTCAATTATAAGTCAAGACGGGACTATGTACCACATATTTTGTATCCTTCAGAGTACCCATTCTAGCATTTTGTACCTAGTAAGTACATAAATAAGTTAATAAATAAATGAATGGATAGTTGGCTGGTAGATGAATAGACTAGAGAAGAGCTAGTATAGTGCATAGGTGAAGGAGAATCTAATTT
Organism: Mesoplodon bidens; assembly: GCF_964165515.1. Lineage (NCBI taxonomy): Eukaryota > Metazoa > Chordata > Mammalia > Artiodactyla > Ziphiidae > Mesoplodon > Mesoplodon bidens. Next base: position 94,075,317 of record NC_138160.1, on the reverse strand, counting down.
AAGAGGTACCATTTGTATTTCTTTCCTACTATACAGAGTATCTAAGAAATATTTGTTTATTAAGATTACCAGCATTACTTGGAGTTACTTATTTGGTTTACAATATTGTTAATATATTAGCTACAATTTGTAAGACACCTACCATATATCAGACACTAACCTGGGTACCCTTTATAATTTTTAATTGAATAGCCCCCAAAACATGGAAGGTAAGTGTTAGTATCCCCTTTTTATGGGTGTGAAAAGGTAGGTTAGGCAGGTCAGTTAAGTAACTGTGGATGATCTCTTAGGAAATAAGAAGGAGAGATGGATTTGATCCAATGTCCGTTTAATTCCAAAAGCAGGACTTCACTTTCTCCTATACCACACTGCCTCATTATTGAGGGAGTCTTATAAAAATATTCCTCTTAAAACTTGCAGGTGTTTTCAGGAGATGAAGAATTAGCATGTTGTCTTTAATCCATTACCACAAACTAGCTGACAAGACCATCAAGCTATCTCCTAGCAGAAAGAACAACCTTGTATAAATAGAACTCAGGATGGGTTAATTTTGATGGAAGAAAAGGAAGTTTAAGAAGATTCAAATAGGCATCTTCCCAGATTAACAGGGGGATAAGTCTGTAATTCAATGCCCTACACGACCGAGGAGTAAGATAAGGACACAATGACCAGAAGAGACATAGAACCAGAAGCCAAAAGAAGGAACGAATAGAGAACAGGGTGGGAGAGAAGGGATGGGTGCTGAAAACAAGATTTTCTACTTCACAAGGGAGAAGGGGTAATTTCCCAGTTCTATTCTTCTTTTTCTCATCTCTGGCTCTGATTATAGGGACGGTGCTATTACTACAAAAGACAAAAGGGTAGGGCAGGATAAGAGAAGTAGAAGAGTTTCCCATTGAAATAACATCACCACTTAAAGGTACCTAATGATGGACGAGGGCATCATAAATTCAAATCAAGCCATAGATTTACTTTAAAAACTAAAAGCATGTCCAGTTTGAATTAGGAGATAAAGGAAATGTAACCATCTATAGGCATCAAAAAGTAAGGTTATTTTGTGGTCAATAGTACTTTTAGATTTGAGTCCATTGATAGAAAAAAATTTCAATGGAAATGACAGTCTGGTGCAAAAGTAGGCTCTAGGCTAAGGGCCATATTCCTACTTCAGGTCCAAGGATCAGCATAAAGAGCCATCTAAGCCTAAGGGCTGGTATGTCTTTAGCTGAAGCATTTATTGCAAAAGGGAGTACTTGGCCTCTCTTTCTCTCTGCTTACAGAAAACATCCTTAAGGCAGAACATTTCCATCTTAGGTGGTAAGAGAAGCTTAAGAAGTTTAAACATGCAACTTCCTCTGATATGAATTTAGGAATGTGCCCCAAAGTTGCTCTCAGGGAGTGGTCTTTCCACTTTTGTAAAAATCTTGCTCTTCTTTTTGATTATTCTCTTGAACTATGTCCATGCATGAATAAAAGTCCTTTTAATTGTAGACAGAGATAACCACTCAGACCAGGGCTAGCAAATGCTATTACTCCAGCCTGATGCCCTCAGATCCTTTTGGCCATTTCTATGCCCCTTTTGTGCTGGCTTTGTCAACTACTGCTTTCTGTGGCCATTGTTCTTTCAAGGACTCCCTCCAGCTACTGAGCTGTGCTCTCAGGAAGCTGGACATGCCTGGGAGTTTGCATCCCTTTGAGCCCTGAGCCAATGACTGATGGTGTGGGGCAATGAAAGACCAGCTTTCTGGCCTCAGGTCAAGAGAACACTGAGGCTGAAGCTACCTTCCATAGACTGCCTGAAATCACAACTTACTCTTCTCTTCTCTTATAGTGCTTTCTCCACTTTTTTCCAGCTTCTCTTGGGAGTACTTCCTTAGTCAATTACTTGCACATAAATCCTCACCTCAGAGTCAGCCTCCAGGGAACCTGACCTAAGACACCAGCCCAAATAAAAAATGGCCGGAGTGGCTTGGGTAACACTGCAAGAGGTGATCACAGACACACATACAAGGCACAGCACCGTCTTGGGAACTGGAGCTCAAGAGCATTTGGGTCCTAGTGCTTCTCTCCCCATTGCACCTCCATGCCACTCACACATTTGTATCGTGTGTGTGTGTGTGTGTGTGTGTGTGTGTGTGTGTTTCTCTCAGCACCTTCCCCAGTCCCCTCACTGTAGACAGCCTTCCCAAACTTCTGGCAGCCATGCGCAAGGACACAGGTCAGAGGTAGAAGACTGGTCACCCCGGCGTACCCTTTCATCAGAGATGCACACACACACACACACACAAAACCTGTAAGTTGTAAAGTGCACAAGTGAATTAAGCTGAAGGGGAGTAGAAAAAAGTTTTATAAAATACAGATACATTGGCATATTACTGTAAATATTTTATATGTGAAAATACACTAGCGATTATATAATATGGAAAATGTTCATGAGAACAGAATAGTAGAACAATTTACTAGTTTTATTAGCCTTTCACATAGGTATAGCTACCTTGTATTCTAGAATAGATGAATGAGAAAAAATATGTCTTGTTTAGAAAAGTATTTGTGTGAAGGGGAAGTGAGTGAGAGGGTTAATGTGAATTGTGGCCTTCTCTTTCTACCTTAAAGAGTATGAGTGAATATTCACATGTTCCTTGGGCCTGTCTTATGTTTTATGATGTAGGTAATTATTGAGAAAATTCAGAACCCTGTCTCCAAATCCTTCCCTCTTCTCTTCTTCCAGAAGATGTGACACACTGACCAATAGTCACATCTATTTTTGGCCCATAGTAATACCACAACCCAATATATGCCCACATATGCACATATAAACAAAACATGTAAACACAATCAAAACAAGCATTTTGTGAAATAATACTTAATCTTCCTACCTCTGATACACTCTGTTTTCCATTGTTTTGTTATAATTGAGTATATTTCCTTTTTAAAAATGCTAGCAGCAAGCAACTAAATCGATTTCAGGGCCCATTAATGGGTTGCAACTAGTGCCTTGGGACATTAAGGGTCTGCATCTAAATGCTAATATTACTAGAAGCATTGCCCCTATAAGTCATTATCACCCACTAACACCTTGCTGTGCATCAGCTCATTATTCGTGTAAGAAATGTGTTTTGAGCACTTGCTCCATGCAGGTCTTTTTGCTGAGAGCCAAGAAAGACACAAGCATAAAAAAGCACCCATCTTCACCTTTAAAAGCTCACCAGCAGGGTCCGATAGGTAGGAAGGTAGGTAGGTAGATAGATAGACAGATAGATAGATGGTAGTTTTCCCAGGACCACCAGGAAAGAGAAAGAACCATGTAGAAAGTTGCATGGCACAAGCTACAATCATAGTCATACCCCAGCAGTGGTCCACAGCTGTCCCTACTGGCACTCCAAGATGCACTGTATACGCCAGCACCCCTAGCCAGCTATCAACCCCAACTGCTGGCCATCACTGCCATGTTGCCCTGGGACAGTCTATGTGGTGGCCACAGTGGTCCTCCCCAGTCCCAGATAGAATCTCCTATCACTGGTTCCCTGAGGCACCGGCTCTTGAGTAAGAGTCTGCAGTGATTGTGTCTGACTGTTTGAACTTGGGCCTTTGCATGGTGACTTACAGCTGAGATTCTAGAGTCAGATTCCTTGGGGTCAAACCTTGGCTTGTCCAATTACTTGCTGTGTGACCATGAGCAAGTTACTTTCTCTCTGTGTGCTCCAGTTTCCTCAACTGTATCAACTGGGCCTTGGACTGGGGAAGCCTGGCTGCCAGAAATCTCTGTGAGGAAAACTTCAGGGGAAAGGCAGAGTGGAGAGAGGAGAAGGCATGAATGCCAGACACTTCCTCACTTGACAATTTTGTGATGGACTACTCCCATTTTTCCCCACCCTAAGATAATATGACATTCTAGGGCAGTACTCTTCAAATACTTTTGCCCAAATAGCCCCTAAAAGAATTCTACAAACTATCTAAATCCCCCAGATTTTTAAGTTAACATCTAGAATTTTTATCATAAATTTAAATAGTTGAAAATGTTGTGATTTCTGGCATATAGTATACATATATAGCTCCAGACCTTTTCACAGTCCCTGCTCTCCATCCCATTCTGGGCTTCATTCCTTCTGAGTCCCGACCTCCAAGAGCAGGGATCTAATTATTCAAATTACCTTTTAAACCTTTCTTCTGTTCCCCTAAATTTGCCTTCAGGCAATTGTCCAGCAATTGTAAAAGCTCCATGAAATGACTAAAACAGAGCACAGATGAGACATGACAAACCGCTGTGGAGATGCACTCTGAGTGAGCAATGCTGAAGTCACCCTGAATAGCTCTGCAGGTCTCAGGAGCACAGAGAGGCAAGAGCATCAAGGCCTATGGCCCTCAATGGTCTGTCTTATGCTCTGATTGAGCAAGAGCACTGGAGGGGAGGGAGGATGTGAAACAGAGGGGAAACAAAGTATAAGACAACCAATGCAATACTAGACCATTTAATACACAGCTCAAAACTTCCCTTTAGATGTTAGACTCCCATAAGTATTACCCGCCAGGGTTCTTAGCCTCCTTAATCAATAGAAATTGATCAGAGGCCAGACAAGAAATTCAGGCGAGGCTTTTTTGGGGCCCCTGCTGCAGCAGGGGGAAGCAAGAACAAACAACAGGTTCCCTTGCTTGCTCGCTCCCTGGGGTGGGGGGGCGAGCTTGTTCCTTATACGGGATGAGGGTAGGGGTGTGTCCAGGGGTGGGACTGGAGGGGTGGCTTAGGTGTTTTGCCCACCCCTCTGGTGGTGTCGTGTGCAGGGGGCATGCTCAGTACCCTGCTTTTGCTCCTGACACCCTGCTTTTGCTCTGGGCTCTTCAAAAGTGGCAATTGGGTTTTTTTGGTCTCTTTGTATCTTTTGTCCAGAATTTGCCCCGACTGCACATGCACCTAGTTATTTTTAGTCCCATACAGTTTCTTTGTATTTTGTTGCTTGAGGAGAGGTGTGTCCAGGTGCAAGCATTGCAGCACTGCAGCAAAGGGTCCCAGGTCCCAGCCTGTCTCATAAGGACAAATGACAAATTTACTCTGTTACTAACACCAAATGAGAAGAAACAGTCCCCTATACCCCACCCTCAATGATTCCCTCGTAAGTGGTGACTTTAATCTCTAACCCCTCTCTTCCACCAACACTGAATATTATTAAACATGTGGTTTGAAATTGTATTTTCTGAATCTTTTACACCTTTTAACTAGAATGAGTATTATATCAAGAGCTACTGAGGGGGCTGCCTGGACTTGACCTTCTGTCGAAAGTGTAAGCCTTCATATTCTACAAAGGAGGTGATGTTGCCCTGTTCACACGGCATGGTGATTGGAAGACCATCATGGAAGGAGGTCAAGGATCCAAAGCTAGCTACCTGTTTTTGCCAACCCAGTAGCTGTTTCCCTCTATTCCTTGCAAAGGGAACTCTAATTTGCTTCAGTGTCCACCTCAGGACAAGCGTCCTGATCCCTAGCTCGGGAACACATCCTGATTTACATAAGTTACTCATGGCAATCCCACTCTTCTTGTTTGTCATTAGTTTAGAGGACGTGAGACAGTTCTGGTCAGGGAGTCAAGACAGGAAACCATTGAGAGCTTCCAAGAAAGGTTTTCTTACATGTCACAAGGAAGACACAAACCATTTTTCCTGCTGGATATTGTGATGGGGCATGGTAGTCAGTACTTGTACAGTCATTTGGCAACTATGTGGGGAGCTAACTGGAGCACAAAGCCAAGGCACCGAGCATGGCAGAACAGAAGGTGGAAAGAATTCAGATCCTTGACAATGGCACAAAGATGCTGAACTAAATTAATTCAGGCACTGCCCTATCTTGCCCCTTCTCATGTCCTTATTATTTCAACCTTCTGTAGTGGCTTTAAAATATGCCACAGAGCTTCCCTGGTGGTACAGTGGTTCAGAGTCTGCCTGCCGATGCGGGGGACACGGGTTCGTGCCCCGGTCCGGGAGGATCCCACATGCCGCGGAGCGCCTGGGCCCGTGAGCCATGGCCGCTGAGCCTGCGCGTCCGGAGCCTGTGCTCTGCAATGGGAGAGGCCACAACAGTGAGAGGCCTGCGAACCACACACACACAAAAAAAAGCCACAATTCTCTGATCCTCTTCCTTAAAAGAGATGAAATCTAAATCTCTCCCGAGTATGAGTTAGACTTAGTGACTCACTTCTAACAAATAGAATAAGGCAGAAGTGACTAACTTCACAGACTAGGTCTTGGAAGTTGCCAAGGCTTCCTCTTCACTCTCTCTCAGATCACTCATAGTAGGTGAAGCTAGCTGTCGGGTCATGAGGACACCCAAGCAGCCTAAGGAGAGGCCCACGTGGTGAGGAACTGAGGTCACTTTCAGACAAAGGCACATTAATTGATAAAATGTTCTAAAACACTGTACCCTAAAGCCAGAGAATTAGAGGGCCTTCCAGGGGTCCTCTGGTTCATTTTCTTCTTAATTTAAAGGAGTATATAATGGTCTCTGAGACAAAAAGAAGTCACTCTCATAAGGCCTTCCAAAAAAGGAGATGAAAGTTGTTCTAGGGCTTTACTTTCAACAACCATCTGGTGAGAGGCCAAAATCCTCTGGTTATGATTAAACCAATTGCATCTTGGATCCTTGGAATTGAGTAGTGTTTCCCAAAATTTCTTACAGGAAAAGCATCCTGAATAATATTAGCAGATATTCTATCAAAAAGTGGGGGGGGAGGTAGAGATTTAAAACATACACAGAGCATATTGAAGACTTTGGAGAATTCTTTCTGTAAAGAAATCTGCTTAACTTTTGTTTAACTCAGAATTTCTCAAATTTAGGGTGACTATGGATAGTCCTCTGATGCTCCTTTCTCCCAACAAAAATACCTATGATAATTTCTTGGGACATAAATGTTCTTTAGGACACAGAGAAACATGAGTGTGGATGAGAAAGTGCTCATGACAATACACTGAATGAATGTATTAACATGAATGATCAAAATAATTCAACTCTATACTCAAAATACCATAGCCATCCTACGGAGATACAGTCACATCCATTATCTGAGTAATTCAAAGCGTCTAAGTTTAGACTTGGATTTCAAGTCAGAAATGGCACAAGAACTAGCAATGTGCTATGTGCAAAATAGGACTCATGCACATTTACTCAAAAAGATTAGCATTTTTCTCCCCAAATCCAAACTTTCATATTTTCTTCTTTTCCATTAAACAATAAAATTTTTGCTCCCTCCTTTAAAATTTCTTATTTTAATATTTCAGGAGAATTTTTCCTCTCAAATATTTGGAAAAGGAAAAGAACTTCTTACAGAGATTGTTAAAATATCCATTTCTGGTGTATAAAACCCCAAATTCGCATGCCAATGCCTGCGAAAAGGTCAAATCATTCACTAACAAGGCAGCCAGTATTGCCAAGGAAGCCAAGCCCTGTTGACTGGCAGTGTCAGTCCCTGGATTCTATCCTGTTAAGCCCCAAAGCCAAGTGAACAAAGCCCCACACTCCTGAGTGAGTAGGAGTCAATTAGGACTCGCTCTAACGAGACAAGGTCCCATAAGGTAAATGGTTCTATCCTGGGGCTAGGCCAAATCTGACATGCCCAGAATACCTCTAACTTCTCTTAATCATAACTTTGAATTTCTTTGCCATTTAAAATCAAATCATCAACCCTTTAAGACTCAGCAGAGATGGGATCTATGGAAATGAATATATGCAAGCAGCTATATGAGAAACCCCACTTTCCCCCTCCATCCCCATGGCTCTCCATCTTTCATTCCTGTAGCTGCCACCATGCCTACCACCCAGGAAGGGAGACCATTTTTTTTTTTTTAACTCTGGTTCAAGGGAGGACATGAATGCTTTTCCTTAGTTTCCTCAGTACAAATGAGACATACTGTCATTTAGGAAAAAGAACCCCAAAGAAAAGAAACAGAGTAATTACAGAGCAATCTTTGAGTGGTCAATTTTCAAAAGGACGTGATTCTGATGCTACAACTATACTGTGGTCCTAATGGCTGGTAAATCTGTTTGGACATTTTCCTGGTTTCTTCTATTAGCTAACCCATTAACTGCTTAACCCATTGCCTATAATCCTTTATTGAGAGGGTATTACCATCTGGGTCAAGGATGGAATGACTACATTCTTCCTCACCCACCCCCATAACCCCCAATACTCTAAGTTCCATTTTTTCTCTGGTATGAGAGATTCCTCATCTATAGCTTTCCTAACTTCCCATATCCAGTTGGTCAGCCAACCCATGAAGGGCACTGCTCAGTCCCAGAATTTCTAAGAGCTTAAGGACACCTGCACCATTTGTTTTTGCCTTGCTTGAGGGAAAGATGGACATCACACCACATGGTAAACAGCATTCTTAAACAGAAACCACAGCTACTAATCTAGAAGCTAGGGAGAACTTAGATGGTCTCAGAAACCAGAGAGGGTCAATGGAGTGGAGCCACACAGAACCTAAAAAGACCTAGGCTTCCTTAGCCTGTTTTCCCCCTGGAGCTAGACATAAGCACCTCAGAGACTCCTCACTGGCTCTCAGGAGAAGGAAGCTGTGGCTGTAGTTTCATGTTGGGACCCAGCCCACATTGCCTAATGTTTTAAGCAGTAGGCTCAGTATCTGTTATGTGAGGCCCAACAGAGGTTTATCCTAGGTGAGAAGTGTTGCCAACACAGGTGGCCGAGCAAGGATGGAGAACTTCCTGGGGGAACAAACAGCAACCCCCAGATGAGGGAGACAGTAACTTCAGCCAGACTTACCTACACAACTTTGGAGAGGCTGGAGAATACATCACCCACACGGCCAGATGCTTCTTGGCCTGTGGGAGTTACTGTCCTTGAGGAACGCATACATTCAGGATGAGGCCCCAAACCAAGGTGAGGTGGGTGGGTAGGAGGGGCATGACAGGGCTGCCTAAAAAAGAAAGGGTACTTTTTGTAGGATTTTTTCTGGTAGTTCTCTACTTCCTCACCCATATTCCTTGTCTGTGATACAAAGCCCTTCACAAACTGATCCTTACACTCCTCTCCCAGTTCTATTGCTCTATAAGAGGGTTATCAGAGGGGTCACCAGACTACCGAATACTACTGGAAAGACATTTTACAAACCAAAAACACCCGAATCTACACTGTGTGAAGTTATCATCAGTAACTGTGTCCTATTTTTGTTTTATTTTATAATAGATTAGGTACCCTTTAGTTCAATTTTTAAAATTAATTTTAACATCCAGACAAGTGAAATTGGAACTTAAAATTTTTTAAAGTTCACTTCCTCCTTGAGAAAGAACAGAATGATGCAATGGCTAAGTGTATGGGCTCTGTAAGCACATGGCCTTCTTTGAGTCTTAAATCTGATACTTATAATCTGTATGATTTCTAGAGCAAGTTACCTAACCTATGCCTGCCTCCTTTTTCTCATCTACAAACTGGGGATGATATGATTTCTGACCTCAAACGCCTATTGTAAGGTTTAATATGCCTTCATATGTATAAAGCACTTGAAACGGAATTTAGGTCTTAAAAAGCCTTCTGGGAATACTAGCTACCCTTATCATTGTTCCTGATTGGAGGCTCAGTCTACCACAGTCATCAGTTCAGAGTCATCCATGAACTCTAACAATACTCTCAGAATCTTCTGGCAAAGCAATGAAGACAGGTGATGAAGTCTCTATACAAAGTATGAAGAAGTAGTTTCTTTATTGGGAAAAAAAATAATATAACCCTGCTGCCAGGGTTACACTGAAAGAGCAGGCTGGATCAGTCTATCTCTATAGAGACCCTAATCTTACTGTCTTATTCAAAATGTATTTGGGATAGAATCTCAGATGGATTTTTTTTTTTTTTGTCTATAGTACCTAGAAACTACCTCTATTGTTCTTGGTCTTCCTTCCTTTTCTCCCGCTCTCCTCACAAATACTTTCATTCTTGGCAAAGAGTCCAAGGATCCTCACATCCTCCAGCGTGCAACATCCTCCAGCCTAGCAAACCAACCAAATTCCTTATCAAGACTGATGACTTCTCACGGTAAACATCTGATGCATTAGGTAGGCTAGAGGGGCGAAGATTCTGGCAACGTCCCCTTTGGAATATGGTGGGTCAGAAAAACATAAACAGCTTTCACATCTTCCAGAGACATGAACATCATAAACAGAGTACCAGTTTCCTTTGAAAGATATTTTAGAGCAATCAGCATTTTCCCCAGATGAGAGAGTAGATCCTCATTATTTGTGGATTCCATACTTGTGAATTTGCCTACTTGCTCAAATTTATTTGTAACCCCCAAACCTTATTCACAGCACTTTCTCAGTCATTAGTGGGCATGCATGGAGTACAAAAATTTTGAGTTGCCCCACGTGCAAGTTCCCAGCTGAGGTCAAACAAGGCAACATTCTGCCTTCTTATTTCAGCTCTCATACTATAAACGAGCTTCCTTTTCACAATCTAGTTAGTACGTGTTTTTTGCATTTTTGTGCTTTTTGTTGGTGATGTCACTCTTTAAAATGTCTCGCAACTGTAGTGCTGAACTGCCTTCTAGTGTTCCTGAGTACAAGAAGGCTACCTTAGGGAGAAAATACAGGTTAGACAAGCTTCCTTCACGCACGAGTTATAGTGTTGTTGGCCATGAGTTCAAAGCTACTGAATCAACAATACATTAAATAAGGTGTCTTCAAACAGAAACACACATAAAACAAGGTTATGTATTGATCAGTTGACAAAAATGCTGTGACCAGAGGTTTGCAGGAGCCTAACCCTGTACTTCCCCCAGGGGCAATGGTCCAGTAGTCATTAATTCAGTGTTTGTGGCAACTTTATAGAACATAACTGCAATAAATAATGAGAATCAACTGTATATCCAAATCTGAAATAATTCTTTCCAAGAAGAATTCTCATTGTTAGCCACTCTCCAAGCATAGTGCACTAGGTTTTCAAAACAAAACTACTCTTCCAAGGTAACTTTACTTGTTACATAAATTGAAAAACTGAATTAAGGTATCCAGCCTGTTGTTATAAAGATGTCTAATCAACCTTATGTGAAAAAGGACTCTGAGATAGCAAAACAAAATTTAGTTTAAGGACAGGGATAAAAGATAAAAATCATTATTGAAGTACTATTCCCTCCCTTTTCCACCTACTGATTTAAATGTCACCCCTCTACCTTATCACCCACCAGATAGTTGCCCTTGTCTCTCTAATACCACAAGCTGTAGCTGGCATGAGGCTATACTGACAAGGGGATCAGAGTGTCTATTTGTCTATCTGCCTATGTTCCAGGCCCAGAGGAAAATAACTCAGTATTCACATATCTCCCTTCTCTTACAACTTACAGAAGTCTTAGAGGAGAGGGCAAAAGCAGGCATGGTTTTCTCTATCACTCACCACCACCTACTCCATCCCAGTGGGGAAGGAGGGGGGTCAGAGTTACAGGGATGGGCCCTGGCCCTGAGATAGAGAGACACAGGTGACCCAGTGCAAAGATTGGGATCACCCAAGACCACCCTCACTTCTGACACCTAATGCAAGGTTGGGGGCCCTCAAGCCCAACTCTGGCATCAACTACAAGTTTCAATTTCCCCAAGAACATCCTCAGGTTGAGTAATTCACTAGATTAAAAAGCAGCAAAGGGAAGAGGCACATAGGGCCTCAAAAGCATTCCAGGTATGAGCTTCCAGTGGTCTTCTCCCAGTGGAGTCATGCAAACAGCGCTTATTTCTCCCAGCAAAGATGTATGACAATACACAGAGTACAGAGTATTGCTAACCAGAGAAGCTCACCCCAGCCTTGGCGACCAGAGTTTTTACTGGGGCTCAGTCATGTAGCTATGGTAGACAACCATATTGTGTGACTCAGGGATCCCAACATAAATCACACTGTCACCACAGATTATCTGCCATCACTCAAGGCCCCCAGGTGAACAGAGACACTGATCAGGAAGGACATTCCAAGGGCTAAAATTTACTTCCCAGGAGTCAGGGGCAAAAACCAAACCTCTCTTTGGCAAGGTAAATCCTTTGCTACACATCTGGTTAGAGATTTCCGCCCATTCTGTGCATGTGGCAAAAACAGCTGCTCCTCCTTTCCACGAGCCCAAGAGCCACTATGTTTTGACTGATGCGGAAGGATCTCTGCCCGGTGAACCTAGGGCAGGTGAGATGCAGAGGAGTGAAGGCATGAATCTCATAGACCAGTGGAAGGAGACAGAATGGTGTACTAATTTACTGTCACTGCTGTGACAGACTAACACAATTTAACTACACAAAAGTATTCTCTTGGAGTTCTGGAGGTCAGAAGTCAAAAACAGTTTCACTGGGCTAAAGTCAAGGAGGTTGCAGGGCTGTTCTTCCTGAACGCACTGAAAGGCGGCTCCATTTCTGTGCTTTCTTCAGCTTCTAGTGTCACCTGGAATCTCGCTTGCATTCTCTTCCTCCAGCTTCAGAGCACATCACTCCCTTCTCTGTTTCTATCATCACACCGCCTTCTCCCGTGACCCTGACTCTTCCTGAGTCCCTGTTATAAGGACCCTTATCCAGGGTAACCTTCTGTCTCAAGATCCTGAACTTAATCACATCTGCCAAGCCCCTTTGCCATATAAAGCAACATTCACAGCAGGCAAGGATTCGACATGGACACAGTTGGGGGTCCGTTATTCAGTCTAATTCAGATGGGCTATATGCCTAGAGAGTCATAGGTGCCATAAACACCTTTTATCTTGTATTTTATCTCCATTTTATCTCACTCATAGTAAGAGATTTGCTATGAACAGCAAATATTTGTTTCTCAGAAACATGTATGATATGGAGAAAAATTTTTCAATTTCCTTAATAGAAAAAAAAATCCCTCTCTAAAGAGACAAGCATTATGTAGCATAAATGTTTTGACAACCTGGAATGTCAGTTGGCTTCAAAGAGTGAAAGGGCTAGGATAACATAAAATTAAGTAGCTCTGCATAAAAAAGAGCTCATGGAGAGGAATTAGAAGCTACTTGGGATAGGGAAGGGGAGGGATCACGAGTGGAGAAGACAAAATGATGAATGAGAATCTGCTGAGTGGTGTGTGCTGTAAAACTTCTCCCCCATTTTCCATGAAATCTTCAGTAAAATCCATAATGTGCCTTGATATTTTAAGAAATAGGTTTCTTTTTGGGGTATGAAACACACTCTGATTCCTGATTCAAGGATGTTGCTGGGGAAAACCAGAGAATGACTATAGGATCCCAGCAACCTCTGGGTTACAATGAATAAATGGACATCAAACTTTTCTTTCCTAAAGCAACTGCAAACTGTGAAGGAGGAAATCAATGAAAATCATCTGGGAATTACAGTCATATTTTCTGGTAGTTTAATAATCTTGTTATAATCTGGAGTTAATACCTGGAGTGAAAGCTCAACATCATATCCTTTTGCATTAGTCTTCTAGTGTGGCTATAACAAAGTACCACAGACTGTGTGGCTTAAACAACTAAAAATGTGTTGTCTCACAGTTCTGGAAGCTAGAAGTCCAAGATCAAGGTGTTGGCAGGATTGGTTTCTTCTGAGGCCTCTCTCCTTGCCTTGGCGATGACTGTCGTTCTCCCTGAGTCTTCACATGGTCTTCCCTCTGTGTGTGTCTGTGTCCTAACCTCTTCATTTTTTTTTTTTTTTTGCGGTACGCGGGCCTCTCACTGTTGTGGCCTCTCCCGTTGCGGAGCACAGGCTCCAGACGCGCAGGCCCAGTGGCCATGGCTCACGGGCTCAGCCGCTCCACAGCATGTGGGATCTTCCCAGACCGGGGCACGAACCCGTGTCCCCTGCATCGGCAGGCGAACTCTCAACCACTGCGCCACCAGGGAAGCCCCCTAACCTCTTCTTTTAAGACACAAATCTATTGGATTAGGACCTACCCTAATAAACTCATTTTACCTTAATTACCTCTTTAAAGACCCTATCTCCAAGTACGACTGTCACATTCTGAGATACTAGGGTTTAGAATGTCAACATATGAATGGTGGGGCAGTGGGGGTGGGGTGGTGGTGGTGGGGAAGCCCACAGTGAACACAATTCAGCCAAACACTTTTACAATTAACAAATGCAAGGCTGCTAAGACGGGATGTTAGAGTGGGCTTAACTGATAGCTAAAAGCCTTGGTGCTTCTGGCCCAGAGCATGGCATACTCCTTACAGCTGATTTAAGAGGTTGACCTGACAGAATCAAAAAAATGGAATGTAAATCTCTAAATTGTGTTATTCTCTACAAGGTTTCTACCCTAATTAGTTATGTCTTCTTTTTTGAACATATTTAACTTTTATATCAATATAATAATATACTCACTACTGTTTAATTTGCATTTTAACACCATGTGGGGACTCTGGATTTGATTCTTGGTACAGTCAATCCAACATTTTGTAGAAGAGCAAAACTAATTTTCTTTTTCTTTTTCTTTGCTTCTGTGATAAGAGTACCTGTCTCAGGGATCAATTCCATAAGGCACTATCTTGTCTTATCCTTACAAAAATAACTATATTGATTTAGCCTCACAAAAGATATTTTTCTCTATTTTCTTATGGTAATTATTTTAGGAAAAACTACCAGTATTTAATAGCTATTTGTTAATAAAATTTTATCCTGATGCTTACCATAAAATGTTTAATATCATTTAACATTTTTATTGAGAATGACACCAAATAACATTAAAATCAAAATGATTCATATCTGCTTCAATTGTGGGCATTCTGAATTTTCTCACTTTAAAAAGTCTCATGAGATTTTCATTCCCATCTGATTAATGAGAATCATGGTCACATGTGATAGAGTCATTGTTCAGATCCCTGGTGCAGGTTAAAAACAGTCTCTAAAATAGGCTCTGTTGCTTTTCCTGGTGTCTCGGCTCTGTTACACTACATCTGCAACACTGCAGGTGTCTTTTATTCATTGCAAAGCAGTTTGTGCTATCAAATAACAACAGCAAGTGTGCACCAAGATCAAAAATCAGAGGTAGGTTACAAAATAATTGCAAAGAAATATGAAACGATATATAAGTTGACATTCCTATTTAAAGACTTCTAAAACACGAATTTGAAAAAAAATAGCTTTAGATTATGGTACTAAAGAAGCCTTGGAAATAGATTTTTGCACTCCAGATTTGGTTCAAAAAAAAGAAAGAGAGAGAAATATTTTACTATGACTACTCATATAATTAGGAGGCTGTACAGAGAAGAGGTCAAGCACATGGACTCAGGAATCAGAATGCCTGGGGTCAAATCTTGCATTCACCTCAGGAAATGCTAGGCAAGTTACCGGAACTCTTTGTTTCTCAGTTTCCTCAACTGTCAAATGTGGACAAATGTAGTGCTTTGTAGGGCTGTGGTGAGACTGAGTCAGTTAAAGCACTAAGAACAACACCTGGCACTAGGCAGCACTCAGTAATGGGGCTAAAATATTATCTTCTCCTCCTCCTTTTCTCCTTTGATCTCACTCCCATCTCATCACTGCTCTCTCATGTCCTCCTTTTTCCTTTTTCCCCACCTTCAGCTTTCTACACAGCTTTGACAATTGGCTCTCCTTTTGCATCTCCACTCTGTCCCCTGATGAATTCAATAACACATTAATAAAGCACCCTGCTATTACTCTTCAATAATAATAATAATAATAGCTAACATTTTTTGAGCTTTCACTATGTTCCTGTTATGCATCCTTTTGTGAAGTATATGCCACTGTCCTAAATCAGTGTCCTCCATGATCCCATGTGGGAACATACTGTCCTAATTTTCCTTGCTTCTTCTTCCTTTCTCTTAAACACTGGGTTCCCTTGGCATTCTTTCCCAGTCCCTTCTCTGTACACTTTCCTTTGGGTGGTGAAGATCACATATCTTCAGTCACCAACTATATGCTTTACATTCTCAAAGCTGTATCTCCAGCGTGAACTGCTCCCCAGAGCTCCAGACCCTTATATATGTGCACTGAACATTTCAACTTGGATGTCCCACAGTACCACAAAGCCAGCACAGGCAATCTGAGTTCATCTTCACACCAAACCCTCTCCTATCTTGTATTCCTGTCTGAAGAAAAAGCATCATCATCCCCATCCCATTACAGGATGGAATGTGTTAAATGCTGAGTTGAAAAAGTAAACAGCATGGAAATGCGCTCTGCCCTCATAGAACTTAGAATCTAACTGGAGGATACAGTAGAAGAAACAAGTAAATAGGCCATACTTAATTTTCTGTCTTTGTAATACTATCATTAGTTATATAATTAAGTGTATTCTTTTCTTGGGATTTTTTCATTAGCATTTTATAAAACTGATTAACTGTCATATTTTACTACAGATATTTTCTTATCCAGTAACATTGTTTTTTTTTTTGCATTCAGAAATTTATTATTTTTAAATGATCACATCTAATGACCTTTCCTTCCATGAATTTTTTCCTACCACTTCCAAAGTTACAAATGTTTTCTCTATCAGGAGATCTGATAAATATTCAATTTTGTCTTCCAGTTTCTCTATTTGTTTATGTTTCATTTTATTCTACTTGGAATTTATTTTGATGAGGTATGAGTAAAATTTAATTTATGAAGATTTCCAAATCTTCTTAATAGGTTGGATGAGAAATGGCTAGATAGCAATCTTTTTCATTTCTGAAATATTTGAGACCACCAATTTTTCTGTCTTAAAATTTGCATCTTCCTTGGTTTATCAATAGAACTTTTAGGTTTCTTCCTACTTTTTCAACTTTGATGCCTCTCTCCTATTTTCTCATTTCTCCTCCTTTTTCCTTCTAGTTGTATTTGTTCCCACAGCCAAAGTCTTGGACATCTGTCCTTATGTTGATTGCTTTCCTTGACTCAACTTTGGCCCAAGACATCAAAGATACTTTGAGGGACTTCCCTGGTGGTCCAGTGGTAAAGAATCTGCCTTACAATGCAGGGGATGCGGGTTTGATCCCTGGTTGGGGAACTAGGATCCCACATGCCGTGGGCAACTAGGCCCACGCGCCATAACTACTGAGCTTGCATGCCTCAACTAGAGCCCATGTGCTGCAAACTATAGAGCCCATGTGCTCTGGAACCCGTACACCACAGCTACAGAGCTCACAGCACCCTGGAGCTTGCACGCCACAACTAGAGAGAGAAAACCCACATGCCACAACTAGAGAAAAGCCCGCACACCACAACGAAAGATCCCACCTGCCTCAACAAAGATCCCCCGTGCTGCAACTAAGACCCGACACAGCCAAAAATAAAATAAAAAAATAATAAATAAATCTTTTAAAAAAAAAGATACTTTGATTAGGACGACTTTCTACTCAAATTCAGCAAGAATAAAACTCAACATACAATCTCCTGCAGCCTTCAACTGGCTCACTCTCCCATTTCTTGATTTATAATAATCCTTTCATCAAAATCCCAGTCATATATGCTCAAAACCTCAGAATCATCTTCAACCCTCCTTTATCCCTCTTATTTCATTAGTTAACAATTTCTACTAATGCTGTATCTATCGCTACATCTCTATTCTAATAGACTGATGATCAAAGGCCAGAACTCTTCCTTGTAAGTTTGAACAACACCCTAATTTCTCTTCATGAATGTACTCTCTTCATTCTTCAATGTCTACTACGCACTTCTACCAGAGTAATCATCCTAATGTACAACTCCTATCACGCTATTTCCAAAATTAAAAATCTTCAGGGTATAAATGATAAAGTCCAACACGATTATCCTAACTTTCAAGTCCCTGTATGATCTGATTGTATTTGCTTTAGTTTTTTACTAAAGACCTTTAAACTAAGGGGGAAAGGAAGAGAAGAAAGGATAAAAAGGAAAGGGAAGGAAAATGAAAAAGGAAAGAAGAAATGGAAGAGAGGAAAATGAAAAAAAATTTAAAAGAAGGGTATTTTTGTTGGAAATGACAGACACCAATCTCAAAATAAATTAACCACAGAAATAAAATTGTTGGCACCTATAACTAGGAATGCAAGAGTTGAATCTGGCTTCAGGATAGTTGGATCCAGGCTTTTACACTCTATCATTAGGACACTGTGTCTTTCTCTATTTCACAGCCCTGTTTTCCTTAGTATCTGCTTTATTCTATGCAGGGTCTCTGTAAAAAATGGAAAAGACCTAAACCAGTTTATAGCCAGCTCATTTAGATAGCATCACCAAATTTCTATCATTAACTCTGATTGGCTCACTTGGGATCTTATGCCCAATTCTGAACCAATCACTGTGACCAAAGACAAGTGGTACACTCATTAAGCAGATCTGGGACACATCCTCATTCCTGAAGCTAGGTAGTGTGAGCCCCACTAAACCAAATGGATGAGACTGGAGGAGAGGAGACTCTCTAAAGAGATTCTGATATGGCATAACACACATTTATGTAAGAAGAACTAAACTTGAAAGAGCTAGTGAGCAGAGTAATCTACTAATCTGAAATTGCCAATTCTGCTAATCATCCACTGGTGAGATTTTGTCAACCTAATTCAATTTCCTTTGTACTTCACTTTCTTTCACAACAAAATGGGCATAGAATTTATGCCACCAGCTGCTGCCAAAAAACAAGATCCTCAGATGAACCTTGACAGAGTACCGCCAACATCACAAATGGCAAAAGTTTATAGAGGTTAGTATGGGCCTTACACTGAAGTTCTTCATATACATATACTTTTGATTTTAAAGCACTTTCATGTTGTCTTATTTGATGTGAATAAGATCACCATGAAATACACAGTTTTTCATTTTACACATAATGCTTTGTTTCTCAGGCCATCGTCCCCTGAAAACTTCTCAGCTGTCATGCAGAATCAGTCATTTCCTCCCTTCCTACTCTCATTCTTTCCAACAAAGTCACTTGTAAAGAAGGCATATGGAGGTGCCTCAGTACTGCCTCTATCAGGACCCATTTTGTTAAGGGGCTGACATCTGTTTAGAGGACACCACATTTCCTCTTTACTCTCTTTCCCAGCTAAAAAAGAAATCTCCATTGACCCCGTGCCAAGAGCAGCCACAACTTCCTCCAAAATTATCTCTGCTTCTCTTCCAGACATACATCTTCTAGAGGTTTACAGTCAACCGACTGAGAGATCAAAACCAAAACCAACTAATCAAGAAACATATAAAATTTCTTCTAAGAAAAATTAGAAAATTCCAATCTCCTTACTATTAATCCAAATTTTTTTTCCCTACAATATAGTGAACTTTAACTCTCCTAGGGCAGTGACTATTTGTAAGATTCAGAAGCACAGTTTACAGTTTAAATGTTCTCAACAAGAATAACTTTGACATTTCAAAAGGTATAAATTCAAAGAAATAATGTGGAAGTAATAACTATGAAGTCCCTGTTTTTGTATTCCCTCCTCCACAATATTTTACAGTTGTCTGCACACAGTAGCTACTTTAAAATTCTTGCTTAAAATTAATTAAAACATTGTCTTTGGAGATCCTAAATACCAAACTTGCTAGAGAAAAACCTCTTTAATTCAGATCTCATTAATTCAGATTCTGTGCTCTTTCAATTAAGAACTGAAATAAATTGTCTACCTTTATAATATTAATAAGAAATGTGACATGATAAATCGTGGGTAATATTGAACTACATTATAGAGGGGTATCTATCAACTTTGAAAAATAGTTTTATCATTTACATATCAATTATATAATGTAATATGATAGATATGACTTATTGAGTACTGATTGGGGATTATGCTAACTGCTTTATATTATCTTGTTAAATCCTCACAATAAATCTATAAGGCAATTACTTTAATCTGTTCTTTACAGATGCAAAAATTAAATCTCAGAGAGAAACCACTCAGGGGTTATATATACAGGTTGGACCTTAGCTCCAAACATGAGGCTCTTAACCAATACACTGTACTTTTCCTCCTTTTAAGAGGTGACCACTCGTTGGAAGAGTGCATTGATGTGGTAATTTTAAATTATTTTTATACATACCTTAAAGTAAGGCAACTTGGCAAGGAATATTTTGATAACATACTTTAGTTATCGTGAAAATTTTAGTATTCGTGTAATGTTTGAAGTAAACATATTTCTTTTTGATGTCTTATAAATGTCTTTTTATGAGTTGTTGAGAGGTTCCTAGGCTTTGCTACTTCATTTATTATCAGTTTAAGTTCATATGCTATATTCCATACCTGCAACCCTCACTCACATTTCTTATAATTTCTAATTCAACATTTGCTGCCACCTCAAGTTTCATGAGCCATATTAAATGTTTTAGATATCAAAGTTACATTTGTTGAAAAACACATTTGTTGGTCCCAAATTTTAAATAATAAGCTGCTGTTGAGAGAGGTAGGGGACTAATCATCCCTATAAATCCAGAAATATTTAGTTTCCCACAAAAGCCTTATTCTAATAATTTCATCTTCCCTGTAGCGTTATTTCCCTGGTGGAAAGATCAGGTCAGTGTGTTCCACAGTTTTTTGGACAACTTTGTATTTTGGATCAGAAATGTATGGCAGTGAACAGCTGTGGAGACAGTAGAAGGCAGTGTGCTGGATAAATGCTGGCCAAAACACAATAAAATGAATTCTCACTATTTTAGAACAACAACCATACAAACTATATACTTCCAGTCTTCGTGGTAATTCAGCCCTGCCCTTACAGGAAGCATATGAAAGAGAGATGCCCTGGTGGTACTTGCTTCTATGTCAACAATCACTAGGCTAGAATCTGTTCTGGCTAACTCAGTTCTGTCAAGTTCAAAGACCATTTGTCATATATGCCCAGAGACAAAAACAACAGTCCTTCCCAGACAGCTGTGCCTAAGGGCCATGCAAAAGTGGTAGTCCAAGTCCAAGGCATGTCTTCATGGAAAAAATTCCTAAACACTAATCCAGCACTTCTCTCTCCTGCCCTGTCAGTCTGTCACCTTTCCCAAGCATGGAACAGCTCACTGTAAGTGGACAACATGTTCCCAGCTGCAGCTGACTCATATCATGACTGCGAATCCAAATCAGCATCTTTCCAGTGTGGGAAAAATCTGAACTTAATCAATTCCCTATGTAGAAAACATTTCCAATTTTTCTCATTCTCTCTAGAGAACAAGAAAGTCACCTAACTTGAGTTTTGGTGACCAAAACTCGCCCATCTAAAATGTGAAATAAAGTACAAAGATTGTTGGTGAATCTCTTACTAGAATGTTCAAAGAGAAAATGCAGATAACAACAAATAAACCATAGAATCTGGGCAAGAAAACTGAAGTAATAGTAAAGTACATAAAGACAAATAAATGAAAAAACAAAACAAAACAAAATCATGAAAACCCTTTCTCCCCTCAACCAGCAATTTTCCATAGCAACCTATTCTAATCACAAATAAGAGTGTTCCTGGAAGACCAAGGCTTTGGAAAGCATTTTCACTGCCCAACACAAATGTTCCCACGTTAAAAGTGCTGTCAAACAGGCTCCATGGATGGAGCATGTAGGTCACACCACTGAATGAGACATTAAGATTAAAGGTAATTGCAGCTGTCTGTCAACAATGGGTCAAAACCTGCAATCCAACACAAAGGCATTCAAAATTTAAAACCCTAGAAATTTTTTAAAATTATAAAATATTTGAGACAAACAAAAAGGTCTAGGATATAGTATAATGAGCACTCATTTACCCATTTGTGTCTCCCCCATGAGCTTAAGAACTAAAACATTAAAAGTACAATTTAAGGCCCCTATGTGCCCTTCCCTGACAGCACTATCCTTACTCTTGCCTTAGGTTATCACCATTCTAAATTTGGTGTTTGTCTTTCCCATAAATGTCTTTATACTCTTACTACATATATACATATCTTAAAACAATATGTGTAATTATTTTGTAAAACTTTAAATAAACTGTATCATACTGTCTGCATCCTTCTTGCTTAAACATTGTGAAATTTATCCATGATGATATAGAGTGCTCCTGTTTATTTATTTATTCTGATATAGTATTTCATAGCACACACATACAATTCGTTTATCCATCCTTCTGGTGATGAACATTTAGCTTATTTCTAATTTGTTCTATTGCCAACAATGCTATTATGAACATTCTTGTTTACTTATCTTTGTGTATATGATTAAATGTTTCTTTAGGGCAGAAGTCAGCAAACTACACCTTTGGGCCAAATCTGGCCTGTCATCTGTTTTTGTAAATAAAGTTTTATTGGAACACAGCCATACTCAGCTGTTTATATATTGTCTATGGTTGCTTTCACAATACAGTGGCAGAACTGAGTAGCTGTGGCAGAGAATGTATGGCCTGTAAAGCTGAAAATATTTATTATCTGCCTTTTTTACAGAAAAAATTTGCCAACCCCTACTTTAGGGTATAAACTTAGCAGTCACCTGTTTGAAGACTATGTACGTATTCAATTTTACCAAATGTTGCCAAAGGCCTCCCAAAGTAATGTACCAATTGATACTCTCTTCAATAATATAAAAACATTCCCATTCTCATTGTTCCTCAACCTCACCAACACTTGAAATCTCAAAAACTTTCAAATTGCGTCCATTTATTTTGCAGTTTCATTTCAAATATCCTGGATTTATTATAATGGTTCATGTCTATATTTGTGAGGTATGTTTCAAGGTAATAACTGAAATGGTAGAGCAATGGTATAACTCCATCCCAAGGTCAGGCTGAGGCACAAAAGTGCCAAAGGACATCTCCCTATTTGTTTCCACCTAGAGCTCCTCGTCACAAACACTACATCCCATTCTCTTTCCCGACACCTTGACCCCAGGCACACTATCTCTAAGGATCTGTGTGTCTGGATCATGTGTACCAAGTTCTTCTATAGCTCATAATTTGATACCTGCTGAATACTCCTTCTACTCCTACTGTTCACAGATAAATTACACGATGAAACATAGTCCCAGAGTATTTTTTGTTTTGTTTTTGTTTGTTTTTGATGTGGACCATTTTTAAAGTCTTTATTGAATTTGTTACAATATTACTTATGTTTTATGTTCTGGTTTTTTGGCTGCCAAGCATGTTGGATCTTAGCTCCCCGACCAGGGATCGAACCCACACCCCCTGCACTGCAAGGTGAAGTCTCCACCACCGGACCGCCAGGGAAGTCCCCCAGAGGTTTTTTTTGAATAGGGAGAAGAGAGGAGAGAAGTCCTACTGTTTCAGTTTGGGACACATGGTCTCCACACTGTATCTCTGAAGGGCAATTTCTACCACCTACACATGAGGCCAACCAGCTAGGCAGCAGTGAGAATATGTTGAGAGAAGGAAGGATTCAGCTGTGCCTCTGGTTACTCTGAAGGTGAGGTTCCCTGTCTAGGTAACTCTGGATTATCCAGTTTTGATTAAGCTCTTTGATGGAAGGAAATCAGCTTTTTATCTTCCCAGGGCCTAAAATTTTGTTCTGGAACACAGGTGTTGATTTACAAGAGTCTAGGTTATTATTATTTCATTTATTTAGTTGGCTGTGATAAGGGAAATTCTCCTCCTCATGGATATTTCTATAACCTGGGTAGGTAAATGAGGCAAGAGGGTAGCAGGGGAAGGGCAAGAAGTTTATATGTGAATACTCAGAGCAATGAAATATCAAGTTATGCTTCAATTTTGCAGTAAAGGCTGTTGATGTAGGTGAATTTAAAGAGGGAAAAGGCAGATAAAAGAGAAGAGGGAAAACTGGGTGAGGGAAGGAAGAGAGGAAGTCATGATGAAACAAGAGAAAACCAGCATGAAGAGAAGTTGAAGAAGAGAGCAATTAATAATAGATACGATAAGTAATGATCAGCGTAACTCCAGCCATGGTGAGGTACAAGTTGGGCAATCATAATACAGGAACGTGTGCTGATACTTAAGGACAAGAGGCAGGAACTTCCCACCATGGGGGTGAGCAATTCAGGGCAGCATAGCTCAAAATCCTGTCAAGCATATACTTCCCAGAAGGGCAATGAGGAAGCTGGTGTGGTGGGCAGGGAGGCCACTCTGCAGTAGACATGGCCATGGCCATGATACACCTTGGGAATGATTCAATGAATTTCCGCTTGAACACTCTGTGCATGGGTACAGGACCATCTGAGGACGTTAGTTTTGTTCCCAAAGATTTTCTCCTGCACTACTGGCAACCTCCTCCACTACTGTCTTTTATTCTATCAGACTAGTTGTCTTCTAAAATGTCTGGCTTTTAAGCTTTATCTGAGCTTGCTTTCATTCTCTGGGCATCGTGTGTCCAACCAACGTTTATGGAGAGCCAACTCAATAAATGAGCTCAAGTACTAGGAAAACAAAATTTTAAAAAGATACTTCATAGACACTTAAGTCACATTATGGAGTGGAAAGGAGGAGAACATGAACCAAGTGTCTAGATCTGGGAGCGTGGAGAAATATACTCTTCCTGGGGGAATCGAGGTATATTTTCAGAAGATTTGAGCTGGGTTATGAAAAATAATGGTGAAAGGGGAGAAGGATAGTCCAGGTAGAGGGACCAACATATGTAAAGGCACACTGATGTGGAAACATATGGCATGTTTAGGAGAAATACTTTTTAAATAACCACTCCTAGGGGGTGGGAATTCTTAGTTTCATGTCTTTGAAATACGAGCACAGGTACCTGCGGAAGTACCACCAAGTGTAAGATGGGTTAGGGCCAGAGAGTGAGGTGTATGACAGCTAAGGAATTGCGACATTATTCTCTAGGGCCCCACACATCTCACTAATGTGAATTTAATTAAAGTGAATGGATATCTAATTTTCAGCCAGGCACATGATTAACTCTCTCATGACATTCTGGCCAAGATGGAAAAACATGGGCTCTATGATGGCACATTTGGTATATCATGTGATCATCTTCAGATATTGGAAGAACTGTCGGGTAGAAGATGGATTTCATATTTTATGCCCAGATCCAGAGAAGAGCTGGAGCTAATAAATGAAAGTTACAGGGAAACATTACTGGTTTGGGTCAGAAATGCAAAGTAAGAATAAATATGTGAAATGGAAAGTGACAGGTTCCCTTCATGTTACAATGAGGACAGGGAGGTCTAAGCAGTTAAATGCCTCCAGTGTTTGCACAGAGCTAGAAGCTGGGTCCCCAGATTGTCTGGGGCCTTGCCCTCAGACCATGCTGTACCTACCTTCTGCTAGGAGCAAAGAGAGGGCAAGAACAGGATGTTAAATAACTTTTTGAAAAATACATTTTGATGACTATTGGTAACCAGTAGACTGACTAAGTGCAAAATGTTGCAGATTATATAAGGACTAACCTATTGTCAGAAGCAGATCAATTATTTCTTACAGCTAAGACTGCCATAACAAAACATCACATACTGATTGACTTAAACAACAGAAATTTATTTTCTCACAATTCTGGAGTCTGGAAGTCCAAGATCAAGGTGTCAACAGGATTGGTGTCTTGCCTTTCTCTTTGGCTTTCAGATGACTGCCTTCCCACTGTGTCCTCACATGGCCTATCCTCTGTGTTCACACATCCCTGTGTCTCTTCCTCTTTTCGTAAAGGATATCAGTCCTATTGAATTAGAGCCCCACCTTGATGGCTTCAACCTTGATTGCCACCTTAAAGGTCCCATCTCCAAATACAGTCACATTGGGGGGTTACAGCTTCAACATATGAATTTTGCAGGGACACAATTCAGTCCATAACAGTATGTAACAGACAGGGAGACACGTCCAGACAAAAGACAGCAGTGCCTGCATTACTGTTCCAAAGAATTCACTCTCACCTCTACCTTGCATGTCCTGTGGCACCTTACTGACCTCTAACACCCTACTTTTTTGCCTTTTACAATTTGTCAAAATAACTATTTATTTATTGACTTTATAGTCAGCTTTTCAACTCTTGCCTTTGGAACTCTGAACTCTATTCATGGACCTGCTACTTGTCAGTTTCTAACACAAAGACTTGATCCTCTTGAACTCTCTTGTTTGCCCTAGTTTGACCCTTTCCTATACACTGACTTGAGTATGATTATCCTTCTCCCCCAGCCCCATGCATCTGTGTGCTTTCAGGCTTCTGAGTGGGCCACATTTGCCAGCACAGCTTCCCAATGGAGCTTAAACTATCTGCCAGCAAGTGTTCTTCCACCACTAAACCAGAAGGTCCTTGTGACAAGGACTATGTCTTGTTCATACTTGTGTAATCAAGGCCCACAATAGTGCTTGAGAACATAATAATTTTCTGAAAAATGTTTTGTATTAAGTGACAAAGAACAAATCAGGTTCCCAGTGAAGATACATGAGGAAGAAGGCTAAATGAAATTGATAGTGAGTCTGGATTTTTTGTTTGCTCTAGTAAGGAAAATGTATCTCGGCACTCATTGATATTCTCCTCTACAATCACACTCACCCTCTGCCGGCCTGACATGTAGATGGAATAGGAAAGCATATGTAAAGGGTTGTGGTAAGAGTCACACTCCCAGTGCTTCATTCCTTCTCTCAACCAGCACTTTTTAGCACCAGCTACAATCAAAGAATGATCACAGTCTGTACATATCCAAAGAGGAATACCATTCTTATACTTCTTAAGGTCATAATCTGTTATGATTAACAGATATGTTAATAAAATAATAATAATATTGAATATTTTATTTATATGCCTCCTCATTCTACAGAAACAATTTAGAAATTTTACAAAAATTTATACAATGAAGAAATATAAAATTAATAGTTGAGAAAGTCCAAAAAAAGGGAAGAATTTCACATACATGCAGGCCATCCAGGACTCTGTATCTACAGGTGCTAGAAGTGAGTGACTAATTGGGCTATAAACTACCTATGACGAATACAGAGAAAAGAACATTCAGTTACAAGATTTGTGGTAAGAAACACAACTTGTCCTTATGTAGAGACCCATAAGTAATTTTTTTCTGTGTCTGTATGAGGGAAACACTGTAGAGATTTTCAAGTCAAGATGACATATTAAGTACACTTAAGGACTTAAGTCCTCACTTCCACTCCAATAACCGAACTACTAAATAAGATATATAAGCTATACTTATTTTTATATACATAACCTGGATGAAAGGAATAATGAGAAATACCCAGGTGACAGAAATGAGTGATTTTAGGCTGAGTTCTGGCAGCTCATGGTATAGGAGGCAGATCCTGGGAGTAAACAGAACTACGGGGTCTGTATTTCAACACCAATATGAGGATGAGAGTTAGAGTTACATATCTCACCCTTGTGGTGAAAAACCAAAGTTGGGCCTCCTGTGAGAGAACAGGACCTGGTAAGCAAACCATCCATTCAAGCCATGGTTGGAAATAATTTCCTATGGAATTCCAGAATCTTCGATCTGTGTCATATGATTGCCTAGTTACACTATTTTAATCCAAAAAACCCAGAGCCAAAACACAAATGTAAGAACTTGCCCAGGGACAGTGAAAGCCCCTAGGTAAAGCTGCAAGGGGAAATGTCCACAATCCAGGGTATATATGAGGGAGCTCAGAGAAAGGATGATGCTCCAGGAAAATGAACTCACAGACAAGGATGACACAACACATGAGAATGTCTGCATCCAAAAACCAGACAACACATATAACTCACAGCAAAGAAATAATATGACAATGAAAAATAGATTTTAAAATGAGTAATTTTAAAGTCTTCAAAGATATGAAGAAATTGTTTTTGTGAAACAAAACCAGAAAATTATAAAATAGTAAATTGATATTAAAAAGCTCAATAGAAGAATTAAATATTATATTAAAGCAATTAAAAAGAGAATTAATATATTTGAAGAGAAACTTAAGGACATTTTCCAGAATGAAAGAGAAAAATTAATTGAGTTGACAAAAAATTTTTCTTTTTAATTAAGAGACATGAAAGAGAGTGTGAGAAGATCCAAAACACATCTAAGAAGCATTCCAGAAAACAGAGAGTAAATTTGGGAAGCAGCAACATTCAAAAGGATAACAGTTGAAAATTTTCAGAAGTGAAGAAAGATGTGGAGAGCTTGTGGTCTAGAGCTCAAGCTCATTCTTCTCCATTCTTTGATCAAAGAAAAAAACTTTCCCTTGCTTCTGAACTGAACTTGTTCTCATAGTAGAATGAGAAAGACACCAGGCAGGAGGACCCTTGTTTGGGTCCAACTCAAAAAGCCCTGCAAGGGTACCTAGAATAAGGGGCTGTCGGGACTGGAAGTTCTAGTTCTCTTTCTTCCTGTCCTACAAAACCAACTCTAAGCTCGGGAGAGTGGCCAAGATGGCAGAGTAGAAGGACCCTAAGATCACCTCCTCTCATAAGCACACCAAAATCACAACAATCTGCACAAGAACCATCATTGAAAAAGACTGAAATCTACCAGAGAAGATCCTCTACAACTAAAGACATAAAGACGGAACCAAAATGAGACTGTAGGAGGGGCGCACTCGCGGTATAATTAAATCCCATACTCCCCCAGGTGGGCAACCCACAAACTGGAGAATAATTATATTACAGAGTTTCTCCCATAGGCGTGAGGGTTCTGAGCCCCACATCAGGCCCCCATCCTGGGGGTCCAGCACTGGAAAGAGAAGACTGCAGAACATTTGGCTTTGAAGGCCAGCGGGGCTTGACTGCAGGAGCTCCACATGACTGGGGGAAATAGAGACTTCACTCTTAAAGGGCACACACAAAATCTCATGCGCACTATGACCAAAGGCAAAAGCAGTAATCTGATAGGATCCTATCCTTCTGAAGCTATTTCAAAAAATTGCAGAGGAAGGAATACTCCAAAACGTATTCTCTGAGGCCACCATCACCCTGATAACAAAACCAGACAAAGATACCACAAAAAAAGAAAATTACAGGCCAATATTACTGATGAACACAGATGCAAAAATCTTCAACGAAATACTAGCAAACTGACTCCAATAATACATTAAAAGGATCATACACTGTGATCAAGTGGGATTTATCCCAGGGATGCAAGGATTTTTCAATATGTGCAAATCAATCAATGTGATACACCACATCAACAAATAGAAGAATAAAATACCAGGACTTCCCTGGTGTATTTAAAAAGAATATATATTGGGTTCACCAAAAAGTTCGTTCAGTTTTTTCCATAACACCTTACGGAAAAACCTGAATGAATTTTTTGGCCAACCCAATGTATACATGTATGTATATATAACTGAATCACTTTGCTGTATACTTCAAACTAACACAGCATTGCCAATTAACTACACTTCAATAAAAACACCAAAAAAAAAAAGATGTGAGTCTTCATTTTTAAAATGCCAATTAAGTACACTGACATACAGTGTAGTGATATTGCAGAATATCAAAGTTAAAGAGAAATCTTCAATTTCCCAGATAGGACAAACAGAGATTGCCTCCAAAGAATAACACTGGGGGCAAGGGGTGTGGGGGGGCAGGTTTACAGACAAATTGTATATATGAGAAATGAAAGAGGTAACATCATATATAATTGTGATTTGACAAAATAATATAGGTACTTTACCAATTTAATGTCAACAAATTTCAAAATTTGTTAAAATGGGAAATTTTCTAGGAAATGTTGAACTACCAATATTGAACCATAAGGGATTTTTAAAATCTCAGTATATCAATACACATTAAAGAAATTGAACGAGCAGTTTACTCCTTCTCACAAAGCCAGAACAATACACCTTTATCAAGCTTAAAGCATAGATAATCCCTATCTTATATAAATTCTTCCAGATAATGCAAAAAAAATTATCTAATCCATTTTATGACATTAGTAAATTTATGCCGAACCAAGACAGAGTACAAGAAAATAAAATTATAAAGAAATCTCCACGTATGACATGAATGAAAAACTTTAAATAAAATATTAGCTAAGGCAGTCTAACTTCATATCTAAATATATATATAGCTTTATGTAACAAAATACACTATGATCAAGTAGGCTTGGCAGTATAGTTCATCATTAGAAAACTTATCAAGTTAAATACGTTAGGGAAAATAGAGATTTTAAAAGTCACAAGAAAAGCATAAAGAACAAAACATATACATTTGGTGACACCAAAATTTTAAAAGATCATCTCAATAGATTTTTTAAATACTTGATAAAAAATCAACAATACTCATTCATGATTCAAACAATGAAAAAAACCCAACAAAGCAGTGATAGAAGAGAACTTCTATAAGGGAACTTTCAAAAACTAACAGCAAGTATCTTATGTAATGACAAACTTTAGAAGCATCCTCCTGAAAGCAAGAATAAGGAGATATTTTTCATTATGTAATAAAATTTGTGTGCAGAATTGTTTGTTTCCTACTTCATACAAGGAAAATATCAGATGGGTTAGGGAGCTAAATGTGGAAATTAAAACTGCAAACCTATTTAAAAGACAACATGAGTTTCAGATGGGAAGGTTTTCTTAAGCAAGTTACAAAAAAAGTCATAAAGGAAAGATAAACATATTTGACTAAATATAATATACAATGGCTAAACATCAAAATATACTCTAACTTACTCCATACGTTCATTCATGTAAATTTTAAGAGCAGGCAAAACTAGTCTATGGTGATTGAAATCAGAATAGTGGTTACCTTTGAGGAAGGGATGGGTGGGTAATAATTGCAGAGGTTTATAGCGGGGGGCCTCTGAGTGCTGGTGAAGTTTTTTCTTCCAATCTGGTTGATGATTCCACTTTTTGAAAAGACATCAGGCTGTACATATGTGTGCACTTTTCTGTATGTATATTAACTAAATTTAAAATTTTAAGTAAACACAGATATCTAAACATGATTAAAATGCAAACAGTGTTGGAGGGTATTGGATTAGATATCAAAGAAGCTGAGTATCCAGAATATATATTTTTGTAAAAACTCACAAAATCAAATTAAAATAATGTACCAATTTTTTTAACCTATAGCACTGATAAGAACTATTTTTTTTTTTTTTTTTTTTTGCGGTACACGGGCCTCTCACTGTTGTGGCCTCTCCCATTGCGGAGCACAGGCTCCGGACGCGCAGGCTCAGCGGCCCTGGCTCACGGGCCCAGCCGCTCCGCGGCATGTGGGATCTTCCCAGACCAGGGCACGAACCCGCGTCCCCTGCATCGGCAGGCGGACTCTCAACCACTGCACCACCAGGGAAGACCTGATAAGAACTTTTAAGAACTCGAATATCAAGAGTTAACAAAGAAGTGGAGAAAACTGTATTCTCATACGAAATCAGTGAAAAAATAAACTAGCTTAAACATACTGAAGAACAATTTAGCATCGTTTCTATACAAATTGAAAGCTCATATACCTTACAACTCAATAACTCCACTTTTACATATACATCATAGAGCAGTATTTTTCAAACTGCATGTTGTGACTCACGAGGGGGTTCTTCAATCAACTTCATGTTTTATAACCAGGTTTTTTTTTTTCATGAAGTGTAAAAACAATAAAACACTTGGAATAAATACCAAAATGCTATACATGGAAAGCTGCCAGCCCAAGACATGCTCTTCACTGAACCAAATGAAGAAACAAAAGAGTCAAGTTTTCCATAAAACCAATCTGATAATTTAATACTTTAAATTCTGAAATTGTCCTTACAACTTTTTTTTTTTTTTTTTTTTGCGGTACGCGGGCCTCTCACTGTTGTGGCCTCTCCCGCCGCGGAGCACAGGCTCCGGACGCGCAGGCCCAGCAGCCATGGCTCACGGGCCCAGCCGCTCCGCAGCATGTGGGATCCTCCCGGACCGGGGCACGAACCCGTGTCCCCTGCATCAGCAGGCGGACTCCCAACCACTGCGCCACCAGGGAAGCCCCTTACAACTTTTTTTCAGTACAGAAAAGCTCTTTTTATTACAAATTATGGTGACCAAATATTAATGGTGGCTGTTTTTTAATGTTTGCATCTAGCAAAAGTAAAAGTTGGCAAACCCGTGTGTATCCCCAACTTTTTTTTTCTTCTGAAATTTCACTGATCTCTGACATGCCAAAGCCTGGGTATCACTATTCTACTCCATACCACAGCAGTTCCGAGCAGATCAAAGTTACAGACTGAACCTTTCACACTGTAACTACTGAACTAATCACTCACTCATTCTTTAACACATTCAGTGAATGGATGTTGAGGGGACTGAGGCATAAAGGTCAGTTAGCTTGATTTAATTCCACAGTAAGGTCTTTAAAAATGTGTGCCATTGTTCACAAGGGCATGGCAATGGAGGTGGATGGATTATTACAAATCCATCATCGATGTGAAAAACAATCCAGTGGATGGGTCAAAAGCTTCATATTTATTTGAATATGATAGCATATGAGTGCAGTGCTAGTGATCTAAATAGGCAAGAATGTTGAGGATCAAAAAACAGTGCAGGTCTAGAGCCCACTCGAAGTAGCTCACTGGAGTGCTTGTGACAAACAGGAATGGAAAGAGGTTGGATTCTGAGATGGAATTTACCAGAGCTTTCTTAATCTGACAGTAGAAAGAAATAACATTTGATAGGACACAAATGGTAAAAACATGCTAAAAATATTCTAATTTCATCTATAATATTTTCTGTTCATTTAAACTAACTTTAAAGAGTTTTATATGGTATTTTAGAGTTGAGTCTATCATATTTCTAGCATGAAAAATACATCCTTTTATTTACTCTACATTTATGATTTTCAAGTAGTCCTATAGTTCCTGTGTATAATTTCTGCTGTTTGTAAATCCTACACTTTAGGAAGTGTCAAATATTGCTAATTCCCTAAAGTCTCCTGAATCTATAAACTACAGATTCCAAATTTGAATGCTTTTAGGGACTAAGCAATAACATAAACGTGTGAAGTGACAATTTGGAGTAATGAGGAATCAGTGAACAGGTTCATGTCTTTTTGTTCTACATGGATTTTGAAAACATGTAGAAACTTAACAGGAGTGTTAGAATATCAGTGAGCAATTAGCAAAAACTCTAAGGAAGAAGGGGAGAGAAACTGATATGGCCCTTTAGAAATGAAGGTCCTGCTTTCTATAACTTAGGGCTCCAGTCAAGGGTACAGTCAAATCTCAGGGAAGGTATAGCAGCCTCCATAAACACAAAGCTCACGTTGCCTTAGTAGTCCAGTGCTAATACCATGCTAATACCATACTTTTCATGCTAATACCATGACCAATAATGACCAAACTTTGTTTTTAACCAACTGCACTTCTTTTCTTACACCTTATTTTTGCCTGAGAAAAACCCTTCATTCTTTATCATTAGCTAAGGGGAGACTACCCTAAACTTGTATCATTACAAAAGAAACCACTAATTTCATTCTTCTACATGTAGCTGTCCAGTTTTCCCAGCACCACTTACTGAAGAGGCTATCTTTGCTCCATTGTATATTCTGGCCTCCTTTGTCATAGATTAGGTGATCAGAGGTACGTGGGTTTATCTCTGGGCTTTCTATCTTGTTCCATTGATCTATATTCCTGTTTTTGTGGCAGTACCATACTGTCTTGATTACTGTATCTTTGTAGTAGAGTCTGAAGTCAAGGAGCTTGATTCCTCCAACTCCATTTTTGTTTATCAAGATTGCATTTGCTATTCGAGGTCTTTTGTGTTTCCATACAAATTGTAAAAATTTTTGTTCTAGTTCTGTGAAAAATGCCATTGGTAATTTGATAGGGATTGCATTGAATCTGCTGAACACCATACACAAAAATAAATTCAAAATGGATTAAAGACCTAAATGTAAGGCCAGACACTATAAAACTCTTAGAGGAAAACATAGGCAGAACACTCTTTGACATAAATCACAGCAAGATCTTTTTTAACCCACCTCCTAGAGTAATGAGGATAAAAACAGAAATAAACAAATGGGACCTAATGAAACGTAAAAGCTTTTGCACAGCAAAGGAAACCATAAACAAGATGAAAAGACAACCCTCAGAATGGGAGAAAATATTTGCAAATGAAGCAACTGACAAAGGATTAATCTCCAAAATTTACAAGCACCTCATGCAGCTCAATATCGAAAAACCAAACAACCCATTCCAAAAATGGGCAGAAGATCTAAACAGACATTTCTCCAAAGAAGATATACAGATTGCCCACAAACAGATGAAAAATGCTCAACATCACTAATCATTAGAGAAATGCAAATCAAAACTACAATGAGATATCACCTCACACCAGTCAGAATGGCCATCATCAAAAATCTACAAACAATAAATGCTGGAGAGGGTGTGGAGAAAAGGGAACTCTCTTGCACTGTTGGTGGGAATGTAAATTGATATAACCACTATGGAGAACAGTATGGAGGTTCCTTAAAAACTAAAAATAGAACTACCATACGACCCAGCAATCCCACTACCAGGCATATACCCTGAAAAAACCATAATTCAGAAAAAGTCATGTACCACAGTGTTCATTGCAGCTCTATTTACAATAGCCAGGACATGGAAGCAACCTAAGTGTCCATCGACAGATGAATGGATAAAGAAGATGTGGTACATATATACAATGGAATATTACTTAGCCATAAAAAGGAATGAAATTGAGTCATTTGTAGAGACATGGATGGACCTAGAGACTGTCATACAGAGTGAAGTAAATCAGAAAGAGAAAAACAAATATCGTATATTAACACATATATGTGGAATCTGAACAAATTGGTATAGATAATCTTATTTACAAAGCAGAAATAGAGACACAGATGAACAAATGTATGGATATCAAGGGGGAAGGGAGGTGGGATGAATTGGGAGACTGGGTCTGAGGTATATACACTATTGATACTATGTATAAAATGGATAATAAGAACCTACTGTATAGCACAGGGAACTCTACTCAATGCTCTGTGGTGACCTAAATGAGAAGGAAATTCAAAAAATAGGGGATATATGTATACGTATAGCTGATTCACTTTGCTGTACAGTATAAACTAACACAATATTGTAAAGCAACTATACTCCAGTTAAAAATAAAGAAATAGGGCTTCCCTGGTGGCGCAGTGGTTGAGAGTCTGCGTGCCGATGCAGGGGACACGGATTCATGCCCCAATCCGGGAAGATCCCACATGCTGCGGAGCGGCTGGGCCTGTGAGCCATGGCTGCTGAGCTTGCATGTCCGGAGCCTATGCTCCGCAACGGGAGAGGCCACAACAGTGAGAGGCCCACGTACCGCAAAAAAAAAAAAAGAAAAACCACCCAACAACGAGAATAAATAAATAAATAAATAAATAAAAAGAAATCACTGATATGGTGGATGAGCCAATGAAAAGTAATCCACATAATAAAACTGATGTACTCAGAACATTCCTCACGTTTTCCAATCCTCAACCCTGATAATCTACGCCGCTGAAAAATCAGTATCACAGAAGACGTTGTCAAGTACTTTTTCTTTTCTTCTTTAATAGATGTTTCCCTAAATACTCAGTGAATGTGTCAGAGAGTGACAGCATCTCAGAGAAACTCTCTGAAGCAGAATCTATAAGCCTTGTACCAAAATATCATTCCACCAAGAACACACAGAACAAGAGATGTTTAAAATGGATCATCAAAACCCAGTTCAGAATAAGAGGAAACAGAGAGAGCAATCTGAGAATTGAAGGCAGTCAATTAAACAAGACTAAACTTCTTCCCTGTGGCCCTGTCCATAAATGTATTTTAAGGCTTTCTAACAGGCCATGCTGTTTTCATAGCTGAATTTATTACAGATGTTTCTAAGGCACCCTACTCAAATTCACAAGTTTCATATAGTCTGTACTCAAGACCAAAAGCTAGTAAGCTTGACAAAGAAGAAAATGTAGAATGAAGTGATACATGACGGAAACATAGAAAATTACAGTAAGAAGTGACTCTACTGGTTCAACTCCCTCGTTTTATAGAAACAGAAACTGAGCCCTTGGTAGTGACATGCTTAAATAAGGTGAGTGGCAATCTTGTTCATTTTCTACTACTCTATCTCCATTGGTAAAGGCTTTTTAAAAAATTCTTTCAAAGTATTATCAATGCATATAGGAAAGCAAATTAAGCAAATGTACATTTTAAAAAACAATAATAATAAAGCAAGAACTTGTGTAAGCACCACTCATGTAAAGAACTAAAACACTGCCAGTCCCTTGGAAACCCTCACATGCCCCTCCTAATTGCACCTTCTTCCTTCCCTGCAAAGGAAACTAGTCCCTCACTTTAGTGACAACTGTTCACTTGCTTTACTTTATACTCTTACTACTTAGGTACTGTATCCCTAAACAATATATTTTTAGTTTTGTTTATTTAGTGGGATCACATCATTATATGTAAATTTTTATTTCTGACGTCTTTCATTCAAGGTATATTTGTAAGATTCAACTAAGTTGGTGTGTAAAGCTATAATTTGTTCATTTTGTTGCTGTTTAATATTGCATTATGTGAGCATGTCATATTTTATTAATCTTTAGGGTATATATCTGTACAGAGTACAATTTCTATGCTGTAGAGTGTGCAGATAGTCTACTTAGAACACTTTCAGCAGGAAAAAATATGTAACTCTATTTAAAATGGCGTAAGCAATAAGAACATTTACTATTTTGCATAATAAGAAATCAAGGCATAGGTAAAGTCCAGTGTTACCTGTTTCAGTGGCTCAACAACATCATCAAAGACCCAGGCAATTCCATCTCCTGCTCTGATCCTTAATATCTCTCTCACTTTGTTCTCAGGCTAGGTCTTTCATAATCACAAGATAGCTACAATAGCTTCAGACACCATATCCAATCATGATCACATCCAGAG
Source organism: Mesoplodon bidens (assembly GCF_964165515.1). Lineage (NCBI taxonomy): Eukaryota > Metazoa > Chordata > Mammalia > Artiodactyla > Ziphiidae > Mesoplodon > Mesoplodon bidens. The sequence continues at coordinate 94,038,699 of NC_138160.1, read as the reverse complement.
GAAAAAGAGGCCATCTTCTCCAATGTTTCTCTCTTAAGTATAACATAACCTTTCCCTGAAGCCCCCAGCAAACTTTCTCTCATCTCATCGGTAAGAATTACATCACTTGCCCCACCTAAATCAATCACTGGATAGGGAAATAAAACTCATCTAAGCCAATCAAGGTGTTCAATACACACTCAGAGGCTGGTGACAGGCCCTGTCCCTGGGCACCTAGCCATGGGAATGAGGCTGTATGCTTGATCTTTTTTCCCTTAAATTTTGCTATCATTAAACATAATGATATATTTGTTTATGGTAGAAAATGAAACTTTAAATCTATAGAAGAGCATAATGAATAGAATAATAAACCCCATCCCGTGAAACCAGCTCCCAGCTTCACAATTAACTCATGCCCCATCTCCTTTCATCTATATCCCATCCATCTCCCCATTCTCTCCCCAGATTATTGTGACATAAATCCAGCTGTCATGTTGCTTCATCTGTAACTACATCAGCAAATGTCTTTAAAAGATAAAGACTTTTTAAAAAAACAAAGCCCCAATACAATTATCACATCTTTTAAAAAAGTTTCCTAAGTCAACAAATATCCTGTTAGTATTCAAACATTTCCAATTATCTCATAAATATGTATCTATGTGTATGTCTCTGTGTGTGTGTGTGTGTGTCTGTGTGTGTATTTACAGTTTGTTTGAGTTGAGATCCAAATAAGGCCGAAACATTCCAACTGATTGATACATCTCCTAAGCAGGACCAGGTATTCTTGAAAAAAGTCAGGGTTTTGTAAATGAGGAGGATGGGCAGTTAAGGAAATGTGAGCACAGGCTGGAGCCCCCAAACTAACAGGCCTCAACCAGGCTCTGAAAGGTCTTCCTAAAAGACTCATGCACCATGGTCAGTGGCCACACCTAGAAATGTGCAGGTTACAATCTAGAAGACCTCTGTCACTCAAAGGGCAAGAAATACTAAGGATCCAGATTTCTTAGGAAAAGCATATCCCAAAGAAATGAGCATCATTAAAAGTTGGGTGGGGAAGAGCATGAAATTAATGCTAATGTCACTGCAGCAAGAATTTGTTTTTAAGAAACCAACCATTAGCAAAAGATAAATAAAGATGGCAAAAGACTAGATATTTATAATTCCCTGGCAAATGACCCTATTGATCAAAATAAAAAGTATAAAAGATAATGACTTCAACTCACCACTTCTTTGTAGTCAATTTTGCTTTTAATCTACACTTAGTTTTTAAAATTAGGTTGTAAATATTTGAAATGATTGGTATTGAATTTGAAATTGTGATTTTTAAAAAAATGTGGAGTTGAGATAAACTGCTAACAGAAGAAGTGATATAGTGCTAATAAGATTTTATGGTATTGTTTATTAATAACTCTCCTGATTCTAAAAATGATTTGTAGTAACAAAGTAATATATAGACTTGATAAGATTGGAAAAACATCGAAGCAGAATAAAGGCAAAATTCAAGAAATGAGAGAAGGAAAGGAGATTAATTAAGCAGAAAACATGGGCTAAAAGAAGGGATTGACTATTTTTTTTAAATAATAATAAAACTTTTTATTGATCCCTGGTAAGGGAACTAGATCCTGCATGCCACAACTAAGAGCCTGCATGCCGCAACTGAAAGATCCCACATGCTACAACTAAGACCTGGCTCAGCCAAATCAATCAATAAATAAATATTTAAAAAATAAGTAAATAAGTAAATAAAGTTTGCTGTTCTCTGTCTCCACTTCACTTTTCCAACCTATTTTTTTTCTGTCTGACAGTCACAAGTCAGAGATAGTAGTTCAATGAGCAGAAAAAAATGTTTACTATCAGCACAGCTTCTCCAGGAGTCGGGCATGGCAGGATGTGCTGAATAGACTAGGCCAGTGGTTCTCTACGAGGGAAATCTAGCCCCCCAGGGGACATTTGGCAATGTATGGAGACATTTTGGCTACATTTGTAGCAATAAGGGAGAGGTACTATTGTCAACTAGTGGGTAGAGGCCAATGCTGCTGCTAAACATTCTACAATGCACAGAATGCTCCCCTTTCCCCCAGTAAAGAATTATTCAGCACAAAATGTCAATAGGACCAGGTTGAGAATCCCAGATCTAGTGGATGGAGATGCAGAATAATTCCAAGGCACCAGGCCACCATGCATCATTAACATATACAGAAGGACTTCTCTCTCCTTTGTCCAATAAATTCTTTCTCTACAATTTTCTTTCCTTGTTATTACCTTCACCACAATCAAAATGCATGCTTTAACATCTCACTTCTAGTTTACTGAAAGCTCCCAAATGATCTCCCGGCCCACATTAGTTCATAAGCTCACAGTTGTCCGACTAATATTTTTTCTGACATTGTAATTCACCGCTCTCACCTAAAGAATGGCAATGGCTTCTGTTTTCCTATGATGTCAAAGCTAAAGTCCTCATCCTGACACCAGACTCATCATCCATTAATGGCTAATTCTTCACTTTTGTAATCTCACCTTAAATCCCCATAGCTCCTCCAGCCAAGACATCAAGACATCTTTCTCCTTTTACTTCCTTCACCTTATTCAACCTGCCTCCTGGTTGTCTCTTGCTGCTTTGGTAAAGAATAATTCTGGGGCTTCCCTGGTGGCGCAGTGGTTGAGAGTCCACCTGCTGATGCAGGGGACACAGGCTCGTGCCCCGGTCTTGGAAGATCCCACATGCTGTGGAGCGGCTGGGCCCATGAGCCATGGCTGCTGAGCCTGCGCATCCGGAGCCTGTGCTCCGCAACGCGAGAGGCCACAACAGTGAGAGGCCCACGTACCACAAAAAAAAAATAAATAAATAAAATAAAAATAATTCTGAAAAACCCGACTGCCTTTTAGTTGTTTCCATTGTGATAAGCAGGACAATAGCAGAATCTACTACAAAATTCATGTACTGAAAAGAATTTAAGTATGTTCCTTCTAATATTCTATGTCAGGAAACTGTTTTCAACATTAAAGGTTGAAACAAAAGAACATTTGCAGGCAAAAACAATGTCAGCTAATTGAAACTGAGTCCCCCTAAAACCAAGTTCCCCTGACAAGTTTATGATTAACTTCTCTATCCAAAACTTTATTCTCCCTCTTGTCCTGCCCCCTGTTCCTCTCAGGACTGGGAAGTATCAAAGGAAAGGGGAACTGAAACCAAGCAGGACCCTGTGGGGCCCTCTGGAGTGTCCCCTGTTTGTTGTTTGTAGAAAAAGGCTTTAGTCTCCTAGGCCTCCCCTGAGTTCCAAAGAGCAGACTTAAGTAATTAGGTAAGTGAGGGAATACAGAAACAAAGGAAAAGCAGTTAAGCAAGAAAAGTAATGACAATAGTTCAGTGATAAAACAGAGTCCTAGTTCCTCCTCAAGGGATATACATAACAATTTGATGCATATCTTTGAGTCATTCTGCAAGAACCAAGACCTACAACTAGGTAGAGGATGGTGACTACATGCTGAGCACAAACACACAGAGCCTAGACTGGTTAGAACTAGAAGGTTGATTATTAAGATTCCTGAAACACCACCCTGTTACTTTACCACCAACCAATCAGAAGAAAGTCATGCCTCCTGCAACCCTCACCCCAAATGTTGCCTTTAAAAATCCTCCCTGGAAAGAATAGAGGAGTTTGGGTCTTTTGAGTGTGAGCTGCCTGTACTCCTTGCTTGGTGCCTGCAATAAACACTGTAATTTCCTTCACCACAACCTGGTGTCAGTAGGTTGGTTTTGCTGCAACGTGGGCCAGGTAGACACAAGTTTGGTTTAGTAACATAACCATAATTTTTCCATTTTCCATTCGTCTAATTAATGGAGATTTTCTTTCATGAAAATCTTGGTTTGGAAGCAAGGAAAATTAGGGAGATATCATTCACATCTTTTTTTAAAATTTGGTGTTTTTTAAATTTTAAAAAAGGTACTGTAGGGAGAAATTTTTTAATATACTGAAACCTACTAACTCAAAAAATAAGATTAAAATAAAATACGACAATTGAGTTTACATTTTTCCACTAAACTCTACTGCAGAAGAGAATTACTCCCTTATTTCTGATAATGCTAAGTCAATATTTATAGTACAGAAATTGAAAACGTTCAGTCTGAATAAAAGAAACATGGGCACTATTTAAAAATATTTAAGAAGTTGTTACACAGAAAGGGGAATAGATAAACTTTCAAAGTTGCTCACAAGGACAGAAGCAGAACAAATAGGAGGCAGTTGCCAGGAGTGAGATTTTGGCTCAATATAAGGACAAAGACCTGCCACCACTTGATTTTGAAGGACCTTCAGTAATGCTTCAAGACCATCACTTCAGTTAGGAAAATGTGCCCTAATCAAAAACTGACAGCCTTGTCTTCAGCATTCCCTCCTTGATGTTTTATGCACACTACACATGCAGCCCCATTACTTCATATCGTTGGTTACTCAGACTCCTGGGTGTCAGCTTCTCTCAGCATCTGGGCAGCCACCAGTCTCACACACCATGTTTAGATGTAATTATGTTGCTCCTTTGCTCAACTGCAGGAGTCCCCTGCTCTGTCCAAAACAAAGTCATAACCACTTAGCATGATTTTCAAGGCCCTTCACAATCTGCACACCACCATCAACCTACTCCCCCACCCCAGTGGATAAGTAAATATTTTAATGTAAAATAGGTCAATTTTTTTCAAATTTATTGTTATTTAGAAAAAAGATTTTAACGGAGTTAAAGGACTGAGTTGGGGAAATGTCATAGATAGAAAATGCATCTAGATAGTATAAAGGAATTTAACAAAGTCTCCCTAAGACCTTTGTAGTCAAGTTAGAGAAATGTGAACCAGATACTAGGATATTTAGGAGATCTGTAACTAGAAAAGTGACCATCAAGGACTAATTAATGGATAATTACCAGCCTAAAAAGAGATTTCCAGTGGTGGATCACAGAATGCTGTTTGTCCAACGACATGTTAAAACTATGGAACTCACGTTCATCACATTTACAGATCATGATGCTGAGAGGGAAAGCAAATAAAGTAAATGGCAGAAATAGGACACAAAAAGCCAGGAAGCCGGGATGCTGGATGGAACAAAAGAAGATGAAATTCAACCAGTTCAAAAATCAAACTACAAAAGTACAAGACAGGAAGACAGTGATATTGCAGAACCATTTGTGGAAAAGGCATAAAAATTTTACTCAATTGCAAACTTAATATAAGTCAACATGTGACTCTCTCTCCAAAAAGAAACTAATATGACCTTGGGTTGTATTAATAGAAATACAGTAGCTATAATAAAGGAGATAAATGTTCCTCTGTCCTCTACAACCTAAATGCAAAGGAACTGGTGATATTTAGCCTGAAGAAAGAAGGTGGATTGATTGCTCTCTTTAAATATTTAAAGAGGTGTCATGTAGAAGCAGCCCTCAGAAGTCTGACATACAATGGGTAAAATATATGAGGAGATAAATTTGGATTCTTCTTCCTAACAGTGCAAACATCCATGGGAGGGAATAAAGCCTCTATTACCAGACTGGATGTTTTATACATGCTGTAGGTTGGATTCAAGTCCTAGAGAAGTGACTGGAGTGAATGAGGTAGGTATTTTGAACTCTGAGATTCTATGACTTGGAGTAACCCACAAAGCTGGGGGTCACTGGGTAAAGCTGTGATGGTGGTGGATTGGGCAGGGTGGGGATTAGTGAAGGAAAGTTGCTCCATCCTCCAAAAGTATGAAGCAGAACTCTGGCTGTCTCTCAACAAATTTTACTAGAGATGAATTGCACTTCCACACTCATTTGGAATAAAATTTAACAGAATTATAGAGAAAATTCTCTTTCCATTGTATGCTTTATAAAAACTTTAAAATGTTTTCTCTTCCTAAACCTGACCTGCAAACTCTCTTTTCTAAACTGTGTACAATGTAGATTTGTTAGGTATTCTCCAGGAGTAATTTTTCAACTGTAATAAGTAAAAGCCTAACAACAAGTTGTAGAATAAATCTGTTCCTTGGAACTAAAATGTGTGGTTCTAAATTTATTTTTTGGTTTGAATTTATTTTGTGTTCCCAAGACATCAAATAAAATAAACCTATCTGCCCACCTACATGGGTCTCCTCTTCTTACATCAATGTCAAAATGATGGTTTCGGTCTGAGTGTTTTAGTTCTCAACATCAGTGACAGGCATTTGGCCAACATTCCTTTGGGATTTACCTGTGCCGGTTTTCTATCAACAATCCACGGACATGCTCATTCTCTCTAGCTCCTAGGGACTCCCTGGCCTCTAGTCTGCATTTATTTTCCATTCCCACCACTTCACTATGCATTTTTTGAGGCAGTAGATAAGTCTAGAAATCTTGCTGGCCAGATCTCTTATAGCTTCATTTGCCTGCCTTTCCTTTCTCTTGAGGTGGTGGTTCTCACATTTAGAGTGATTCTTAATTACCTGGACAGCTGGTTAAAAAATATGGATTTCAAGATCCCATCCTCAGCTGTTCTCATTTGATAGCTGCCTTGAGAGGGGTACACCATTTTTAACAAACCCCAATTCCCCTAGAAGGGTTTTTTTTTTTTTTTTTTTTTTTTACACAGGAGGTCAACAGATTATACACTGAGAAACAATCTCTAAAGGATTCTAAATTGGAATGAAGGAGATGTACTATGTGGTCATTTTCTCATCAGACCTGAGAAAATTTGTTGATGACCTACATTTTTACAACAATGATTGGTTAAAAGATATCTCCCTCATCCAAGAAGAGACAGCAATAAGCGTAGTTTCATGAATATATGCTATTCAAATGGTGATCTGTGCGGAGCTTGTTAGAAATACCCCACTCCACACCTACTGCAGAATCAGAACCTGCACTCTAACAGGATATCTGAGCAATTTATATCAACACTAAGATTTGAGAAGCAACTGTGCTAGAGCACATGAAAAAGTGACAAGCAACCTAAGTCATCATACCAGGATTAGATTCAGCTTCAAACAACAGAGACCCAAAATAACTGTAGCTTAAACAAGAAAGTTTCTCTCACAAATAAAAGTCCACCTGTAGGTTAATTAGGGCATATACTGTAACTTTGTTCCATGTGGTCCTCAAGGATCCAGGCTCCTTCTAGATCAGACTGTTGTGTTTTGCTATGCAGAATGTGCACTGCACAACTCTAGGACGCCTTTCATATAATAATCAAAACAGATTTGTGAATTTATTATGACAGTTTTCCTGCATCTGGCAATAAAGGGCTTACAGAATAGATGTTTTTTTCTAAATCACAAAAACTTGCTCTTCTGGGCTGATGGCAGAACAGAGTCTAGCTTTCTGCTTACCATCCTTTTGTCCTCCCGCTAAGTTAGATTTCCAGATGTCACATTCACTTTTCAAGCAGAATCCTGGAGGATGGGGCAAAAAGTATGCACCAGTTATCTAGTGCTACTAAACTTACCTGGTGCTGCTACAGTCTTAGCATACATCCCATTGATCAGGAGGGGTACCAGAGATACCCTTTAGCTGCAAAGGAGGCTGGAAAATGAAATCTTTATTCTGGGCAGCCATATGCCCAGCTTAAAAGTCTATTATGAAGAAAAACAGGAAAATTGGTATGAGAAACAACTAGGAATCATATATTTGGGGACAAAGCCATGTAATTCTGAGATTTCTATAGCAAAATAGTCTGCTCTTTCGGAACCTTCTCCACTCAACTAGACGGATCTAGTTCACAGTTGAGTCTCTCCAAACTGCCACATTTGATATAGCAACTTCAGCAATGTTTGACCATGTCTCAGTTTTCTTTCCTTTGTCCTGGAGGAGCAGGGGTAGGAAAGTGGTTAGGAGTGAGACTAGACAGAGGAGCAGAAATGCAGGTACCAGTTCTGAGGTATAGAGGAAAATAATAAAAAGAAAGTAGAAGCTGTCATCAAAGAAAGACTAGCAAACAAGGTGACCTAATACTGACTCTTAGGGAGTTAAGCTACAGCTTCTTCAACCCTTGTGTTCAAGGCAAGGATTGTCCTAAAGGCAGGAGAGATTGAGTGTGCTAATGGAGGGGTCACCACTCTGGGAAGCAGGTCCAGCTCCAGAATTTGTGCAAAATAAAAATGCAGGGTAATTTGTTCAAAAAGAAGGGAGAAGATGCAGTTAAAATATAAAGCTGTTTCCTTTAAAAATATTTTATTATTTATAAAATGTAATAGGGGTGGTAGTAATATATGAGTAAACAATAACTTACAAATTATACAAAAAATAATACTTTGGTACATAATTTTATAATAAGTAATATTTTATTAATGTAATCTCTTGATTGATCACAAGATTTGTTGGATCATTTTTCTGCAAATTCATTTACCAGGTCATCACAATACTTCATTTTCAATTGATATAAACTAGTCACATAAATTGTTCCTGGCAAATAAAAGATAGCAATTAATTTTTTACAGTATTTAATTGTGAGAAGGCTCTTTCAGCTTACATAACTGTTACTAGAGCTATTAAGAGTATTTCATAGACTGTGTCAAAATTGGGATAAATTTCTGATAAACTATTTTGAAATATAAAGTTTAGTATATCTAGAACCAATGATTTTTGCAAAAAAATTTTTTTAATTTAATTCCTCATACAAATCCATTTCATGGATCTGAATTTAATTATAAATGTAAATTAGTACAATGGCATTTAAGTATTTCCTCTAAGAGTTCCTGAAATGGATGTTGTACAAGAAACCAAAAGTGGCATAATGAATTTGCAAATAATTCAGAACACTTGCTTATACATCCTATCATATTTTCAATTAAAAGCAAAAATAAATGTTAGAATTGTCATCTTCATTACTAATTGGTTCATCTGATGCTTCATATGAAAACAGTGCTCTTTTCCATCCAATGGGACAATCTTTACATTTAATTTGTATTTCTAAGCCTGTGGCTATTGATACTGAGCAGGGCCCTGTGGGGCTCCTGGGCACAAAGCCTTTCTGTGTTCCCCATTTCTTTGATTACAGAAAATAGCCTTCATTCAGCCTCCATGACCTTCCCTGAGTTCCAACGGGCAGATTCAGGCAGTTGTTAATTAGGGAACGGAGGGGATTCGAGACCAGGGAGAAACAGTCAAGAGAAACAATAGTGCAGCCTTGGGGCAAGGTCCTGGTTCGCTATCAAAGGATACATACAACAATATCTTTGCGCTGTTTTGCAGATACTAAAATCCCCTCCAGGTGGGAGAAGTTAACTATTAACGGTGGTATGCTGCCCACAAACGTGTAGACCCTGGACCAGTTGGAACCTGAAGGTTGATGAGGCTGACTCCTACTTACCTCACTACCAACCCATCAGAAGAATGTCCACAAGCTGATCATGTCCTCTTTGAACCATTACTATAAAACTTCTCACTATCCTCTCCAAGGTGGGGACACATAGTTTTTCAGGGCAGGAGCCCACTGTATCGCCCTTTGCCTGGCAAAGTAATAAAGCTATTCTTTTCTACTTCACCCAAAACTCTTATCTTCAAAATTCGATTCTGCACCAGTGTACAGAGAAGCTGAGCTTTTGGCATCACTATTTGCTTTACAGTGTTGCAGCAGCTTTCAAACCCAGGGATTCTAAACTCTTTGAAAAAAAATAATAATTCCCTAATATGCTTTATTGCAAGGTCCATATGTATACTTTTATTTTGCAGATATTTATTAGCAAAATTTACCTAACTGCTGGCAGTTCCTATACCAGCGCTCAGTCCAGAGAATTAATAGTTGTGCTAAAGCCCTAGGGACAAGCTCCCAAGTCAGCCCCGTCTCAGTACTACAGCCTTCCCAAGGCTGCACGACTGGCTGTCGCCACCGCCAATCTAGACTGGGTCCTGGCCCCAGTGGCTCCCTCCAGGTCTCACGTCACCCTAGACTGTCCCAGGACCAAGAGTGCATACAGGGCAACGCTTGGAGCATACACTGCTGCCCACTGCCTGGGCGTACAACACAGTAATTTAAAATTTTTAAACATTATACTCCGTTCAAAATTATTATAAAATAGTGGCTATATTCCCTGTACTGTACAATGTATTCTTGTAGCTTATTCATTTTATACATGGAAGCTTGTACCTTTTAATCCCCTACCCCTGTCTTGTCCCTCCCTACTGTCCCTCTCCCCACTGGTAACCACTAGGTTTGTTCTCTTTATCTGTGAGTCTGTTTCCGTTTTGTTATATTCATTTGTTTTATTTTTTAGATTCCACATAGAAGTGACAACATACAGTATTTGTCTTTCTCTGTCTGACTTATTTCACTAACCATGATACCTACCAGGTCCATCTATGTTGTGGTAAATTGCAGAATTTCTTTTTTTTTTTTGGCTGAGTAATATTCCTGTGTGTGTATGTGTGTATAGATATATATACACCACATCTTATTTACCACTTCATCTGCTGATGGACACTTAGGTTGCTTCCATACCTTGGCAATTGTAAATAATGCTGCTATGAACACTGGGGTGCATGTATCTTTTCAAGTTAGTGTTTTTGTTTTCTTTGGATATATACCCAGGAGTAGAACTGCTCAAGCTTATCGTAGTTCTATTTTTAGGTTCTTGAGGAACCTCCATACTGTTTTCCATAGTGGCTGCACCAATTTACATTCCCCCCAACAGTGTACCAAGGTTGCCTTTTCTCCACATCCTTGCCAACATTTTTATCAGTGGTCTTTTTGATGATAGCCATTCTGACAGGTGTGAGGTAATTTCTCATTGTGGTTTTGATTTGCATTTCTCTGATGATTCACGATATTGAGCATTTTTCATTTCTTTTCACAAGCCTAAATCAAAGTCCTGAGTCTTGAATCCTTCATTTGTGTTTAGTAAAAGAGGCATATTTGTAAATTATTTAGTGTATATTTACATTTAATTTCTCCTTTTTCTATCCAAGTTACCAGGCTTAATGCTATTTATCTGCCCCTAATTTGTTATAAAGCAAATTGTTTCTGAAATACTTCCCCAAATCACATATACATATATACGTATGCGCTCTATTTCAGTTCTCTATCACTGAACATTTTCCCAATGCTCTGAGTACTACCTACATTTATAGGCTGTAGGCCAACAAGAATTGAGACACATATTGAAAAAACCCTTACCTGAGTCTGTTACCTTGCTTTCCTATAGCTAGTATGTTCTGTATGGCTTCCTCTTTCCCCAGTCTTTATTTCTACCAATTATTTTGGCTCTGGCCAAGATTCTTCTCTTATTGGCTCACAAAATGTTTGAAAGTGATAGAGTTGGACTTTCCCAAAGGAAGCAAGGAAAATATCATGTTTTATGCTGTATTTATACAAGTTGTAGGGCAACTGATGTTACCCTCAAAGAAAAAGATGTGGAAACATAGGGTGAAGCTAGGCAGACAATTCAGGGATTGGTGGAAATTCAGTGACATTAGAATGGCATCATAAACATCTCTGTAGTTTGGGATAATTGATCTGCCATTGTTGGAAAAACACCTCAAAGAAAACCGGCCCTGCAGCAGTCTTGATTCACGTCATTTGAAGAGAATGGAAGATGTACTGTCAACATAAAGTGCCAGGAATTCATAGTGTTGACAGCTGTTCTGCAACAACCTTTTATGACATTGCTAGCAGTCCTATTTCCCAAAACACATCCTCCTTGCCAAACACTGTGTGCATACATCATACAACAGCATCTTTATATAAAGCTCATCACTGTAAGAACTACTGCTATTTCATTTAATCTAATATTAAAATAATTACTCAGCTAACATGAGTTCACTATATTTAAATTCATTTTCCACTTAAATTGCATTTTCAAGATTATCATATACCTATAAAATAATAGTTGGCAACATCATCTTTTTCAAAACCAAGAACCTATACTGTTTAAGGCACTAGAGAGACACAAAGGTAGGATATATTGTCTCAGCTCTCAAGGAGTTTACAATCCAGTTTGAGGAAAAGGAAAGTATCAGTGAGCATTTACTGAGAACAAAGGCTACGTGAGTGCTGAGGATAGAAAGGATGCCCTGGTAATTAGGAAAAGTTACGGAAGGCAAGTGGAACTTGAGCTGGATGCTATTAAGGATTGGACCTCCGTAAGGGGAGAGACTGGTGACAGTCCCAATCCAGAGGTGTGGAGGAAGGAACACAAATAAAGTTTAGGAAGTTGAGTGAAGCACCTGAATTAACTGAAGAGCTTATATAGGGCAGTAGAGAGGATGATTGCAATACTTGGGAACTGGTTGGTTGCATATGATAGAAACTCAACTTGAACTAGTTGAATCAAAAAGAGGAAATCAGGATAGCAGAGTGTCTTATACAATTCAAGAACAGATATCAGGCACAGAACCTGGGAACAACTGGAACCAAGGACTCTTGCCTGTCTTCCTGTTCCTCTGGGCTCATGTTTCATCTTCTCTTCCACTCTGCAGACCAAACTATATGGTAAGAAACATGGATGCCAACACTGCCCCAGTACACATCTTACAGCCTCAGCAATTCAGAGAGAGGGAGAATAGGCTTTGTTCCCATTTCTAAAATCCCTGAGAAAGACACTGACTGGCTAGGGTATATGACCAGTAGATCTGGAAGCCTAAGGATTAATGTAAGGGAAGCAGGGTCGTTTAGGAAGTGATGAAGTTCTAAGAAAAGTGTTTGAAAAGTAAAATGGTTATATACTAAAAATATATACATGTTACATATAGAAACAATATCCATAAACATAGACATTCACACTGAAAACTAAAAACGTCACATTTTGTGTTCCTTAACTTGGAATTAAAAATGCTAAAAAAAACTCACCTCAAAATGGTAACCTGAAATAGATTTGATTCATTCCTGTTATTCTTCCCTAAAATAATTAATTTCACCTGCAATTATTAGAATGAAATGCATTTATCTTAAGGACTCACCGCTTTGTATTCTATGCCAGTGTTTCATCAAATGCACATTCCATCCTCTTGCTCTTCTGTCTTTAAGTTAGGCAGCATATAGAACTGTTTTACAAATTAAGCTGCTTTTTCTTCTAGCTGAAGCCTTTTTTTAATGATAATTGAGTGGGGCTTCCCTGGTGGCACAGTGGTTGAGAGTCCGCCTGCCGATGCAGGGGACGCGGGTTCGTGCCCCAGTCTGGGAAGATCCCACATGCCTCGGAGCGGCTGGGACCGTGGGCCATGGTCGCTGAGTCTGTGCGTGCGGAGCACATCTGTGCGTCTGGAGCCTGTGCTCCGCAACGGGAGAGGCCGCAACAGTGAGAGGCCCGCGTACCGCAAATAAATAAATAAATAAATAATGATAATTGAGTGGAACTGAGCTAACCACAAAGTATAGATTAACTATGTTATATCATGATTTTATGGCACATATTATGTTTTGAGGCCTAAGATTTTACTAATTTCATATAATAAACTGTATTATAAGGAATCATTACTGCCTTCATTCAGAAAAAATTGTATAACAGCTTCTGACTTAAATAGGAGCTCTGAATATTTCAATATTATAGTGAAAAGTGTAGTTAGAAGCATGATAGAAAAACTGGTATTTGTTTTATGGCATCCTTGACACTTTAAGAAATGCAGATTCCAGTCTTATTCAAACAATTTCCACATCTATGACTGGCACGTTTATATTTCCAGAGCTGGAAAGTAGAATACGTCCCAGAATACATTCTCACGGATCCTCAATAGGATTTAACTCTTCCCTTTCCCTGCATTTCCACAGAAAGGCATTTATGTGCTTATAAGAGTACTAGTCATAGTCTCTCATAATAAATCACATAATACATTTCACCATAGTTAGCTCTTTGTGCTAGAAAGTGCTCAATAAAAATACAGTGACTTACTTAGAAAAGCAAAAAAAAAAAAAAAGAAAAGCAATGTAGATTCTACACCCAGTGTTCCTTTCGGAATAACTCTGACATTTGTTTCCTGGCACATTACTCTTTGCTGCACCCCAGTGCCTTCAACCCAAGTCTGTTCTACCATATACCTGTAGGGGAGCAAAATTTGCCACCCCAAAATGTATCTCTTTGTCATGAGGATTTATTTAGGTTGATCATTTTTAAGAAACTGAAGACTCAGGAAGTCTTTCTTTTTATCCTCCCCCTAACTGCCCAAAAGAATGTAGACAGAGGACTGTTCCAGGAAGGGAGCTATCACCATAGATAACTATAGTTTGAACTAGGTATGGTATGGAGGAAACTAGCAAAGTCTGTCTGTTACAATTCATCTCTGTATTTCATGTATCTACATGGCCCAGCAAACATTTGCTTCACCAAACATTTGCTTTTCATCTCCATGTGAATTACCTTCCTCCCCTTTGAAGTCCCAGACCATTACCCCCAACATCCTCTTTTGTCTTTAGCTGTATTTAAGGTGAGGGTTTCAGCCATTTTGGTGAGTTACTCCCTGTTCCTGGGTCTCTCCCATGTATATATGTTATTAATCTTCTGTTTGATTTTCTCCTGCTAATCTGTCTCATGACAGTTTAATCCTTAGAAAGAAAATTTCTTCCTCCTCAACATACCTCAAGGGGAGGGCTCAGCCTCCACTGGAGCAGGAGCCCCATTCTATTCCAGTACCTGAAACGGTGCCAGGACCATTGGCATTCAGTAAATATTGAATAAATGAATGCATTACATAAAGTATTGGCATTCATAGACACAGATTAATAAACACAGAGTAAAAACATCCCCCAAGTAAAAAACACAAGGTTAAAATGAAGAGGTCAGTGAGGCAGGCACCAAACAGCCTATAATTGCTTCCTTTCTTTAAAAATGTCCCTTCATATGCATAAACAGTAAATTATTCTTCACATACAGAGCTGAATAATTCCAACTCCATTCATTCCAATTCTGTTAGTACTTCAGTCTCTAAAGGACAAAGTTTCTTGCTCAGTGTTGGCCAGATGGCTCAGGACACAGCTCTGAAGTCCATCTGATTGTCCAAAGTTTCTTTTGATAAACAGCATGATTGCAACTGACTGGAAAAGTAATTCCTTTTATCAGAAGATACTGGCAACAGGATCATTCTGGACCATAAAATTGCAAAAGGAAATGATAAGAGTGTCAGAAAATTTAATCAATAGGATGAGATCAGTTTTTATTGGGTTCCTTGGATAACCAGACAACACATAGCATATTCTGTGAATTAAGTCTATCCAAGCCCAAACACACAGTTTCACACACTGCACCACATTTCTTTCTGCTACACCCAAGGCATTTTCCTAATTAGCACAAATGAAGGGCATATGGTGGGAAGGAGAGAGACAGCAGGAACCAGGAGTTAGAGGTACCTATGGGGCAATCCAGGGGGAGACACGCAGTAGCAGATATGAAACTCTTAAGATCAGTAATGCTAACTGATTAGTAATGCTAATCATAGCTAACATGTATTGAACACTTGCTGGGCACTGTGCTATGACCTTCACCATGTGACCTCACTTAAGCCTTGCAACAGTCCTCTGAGTATGCTCTACATTAATCCCCATTTTACAGATAAGGAAATATAGGCATAGAGGGATGAAATAATTTGTTCACAACTAACAATTGTGAATTGGTGAGTTAAAGCTACCTGGTGCCTCTTTCAAAGAAAGAACAGATCTCACGGCAAACACTGTCTCATTATTTTAATCTGCTACAGGAAGAAAAATCTGTTCATTCATTAAGGAACCCACAGAAGCCCAGCCTGATAAATCAGAATCCCGCCTAGACAGTTTGTCCTCCTGAAACTGAGCAGGACCCAGGGGGGCTCCTGGGCATGGAAGCCTTTCAAACAGTTGCTAATCAGGGAACAGAGGGAATGCAGAGACAAGGGAGGACCAGCCAAGAAATAACAGTGCAGCCTTGGGGTAGGGTCCTGGTTCTGCCTCAAGTGATACACATAACAATATCTTTGAGCTCTTTATCAAACTAAAACGCCAACAGATGGAAGATGTTAGCATTCTTCATTCCAGAGAAGCTCAACAAGAGACCACCTGAGGCCAGATTAAAGGAGTGTAGGCCCTGCACACACACTGATCCTTATCAGCAGCCCTGCCCTTGAACCACTGCTATAAAACTCTTCACCAAATCCTCCCAGGTTGGGACACAAGTTTTTGAGGGGCAAGAGCCCGCTGTGTCCCTTTTGCCTGGCAAAACAATAAAGCTATTCTTTTCTACTTCACCCAAAACTTTGTCTCTGAGATTTGATTTGGTACTGGTTCACAGTGGACAATTTTCAGCCTCATTCCCACCATCATTTATATACCCCAGCAAATTTTCTTTCTCCAAATAACAAACATTGAGATTCTGAGCCAAAATAGACTTTGAGGCTTTGAGAAATCCCATAAGCCTTTTGTTAATGGAGGTAATATCTCCTCCTCTTTACACCCATGACACAAAATCTCTGGAATTACTAATGCTCATCTAAAACTTCCATGGTAACCCTGTCTAAGGTTCTTGCCTCCAAATGGTGCTCTCTCTTACCTTTTGAGTCCAGGTAATTCAATTCTGTTTGCCTCCCTTGTTCTCAGTTCCAAATTCTGCAGTTATTTCCTATACTGCCCCAGAAAAGGGAACTAATCTTATCTTGTCCAAGAAATATCAAAGATGTAGTTAGCCCTTTAGAATCTGATACCCTGCCATTTCTTTTTCTTTTTTTCTTTCTTTTTTTTTTTTTTTTTTTGCGGTACGCGGGCCTCTCACTGTTGTGGCCTCTCCCGTTGCGGGGCACAGGCTCCGGACGCGCAGGCTCAGCGTTCATGGCTCACGGGCCCAGCCGCTCTGCAGCATGTGGGATCTTCCCGGACCGGGGCACGAACCCACGTCCCCTACATCGGCAGGCGGACTCTCAACCACTGCGCCACCAGGGAAGCCCCCCCTGCCATTTCTTAATGATGATTTAGGACAGGGATCCCCAAACTATAGCTCACAGGTCAAATCTGGTTTTCTGCTTGTTTGTATAAGTACACTTCATTGGAACACAGCCACATTCATTTGTTCAGGTATTGTCTGTGGCTGCTTTTGTGCTAGAAGAGCAGCATTGAGTAGTTGCAAAAGACACTATATGGCCCACAAAGCTTAAAATATTTACTATCTGGGCCTTTATAGAAAAAGTGTTTTGACCCTTGGTCTGGGAGGTTAGATGGGGCACTCTATCACAAGTATGCTTTCTGCAAAATACATAAGACGTGAAAGACAGCAGCCTTAACATAAGAATATTTATTCTTTCCTAACCTAAAGTCTAGAGTCAGCCAGGTTCTAGTTGGTTCATAGATTCAACAATGACATCAGAGACCCAGGTTCTTTATACTTTTCCACTCCATTATCCTCAGCAGGTTGACTTACCAGTTCAGAGTTTTCAGATGGCTAAACAGCTACAAGCATCCTCACAGGACAGCATCCATAAAAGAAGGAAAGTAAAGGGCAAAGGAGACTTTGAATTTATTAAATTCTTTTTTTTATCATGAAAGCAAAGCTTTCCCAGAAAACGTCAGTAGAAATTCCCATATTTGGTTGTATGCATAGCCTTGGACCAATCACAAAAGAAACTGAGATTGCCATGATGAGCCTGGCGCCATGGCTGTCATGCCTGGTTGCATATCAGAATTACCTGCAGAGTAAACAGCAAATTAGAAAACACCAACATCTGTGCTCCATCTCAGACCAATTATGTCAAAAACTCTGAGACTGTTCCTAGCAGTGGCATTTTTCTGTAACTCCCAAGAAGATCCCAATAGGTAACCAGGAATGAGAACCACTAGTTAGACAAATCATGATTCATTTCCTGGAGCTAAGCATACTTCCACATGAACAAAAGCAGAGTTCATTTGTCTGGAAAGAAGATGGAACAACAGATGGTTTGGGGTAGGCAACCAATGGTGTTTGCCACAGTCATATACATGGACACTGAAGTAATTCAGATAGATGGTGGACTAATGGGGAAGAGAAGATGAGTAAGGATCCACCCAGAATCCTCAATAAATGGGGAGAAGTACTCAGAAAGTTTCTGGGCAACAACTCCAAGAAGAGTAGAGGGCCATGAACATCAGTGAAGGAGGAACACGCAGATGGAGATCACAGGGGATAGGGAATGTCACAAGAAGCAAGGAACACAGGAAAGAAAGGAGTGCTGAGGATATAATTGGTTCAGTATTAGGCACATTTAGGGTAAAATGTCTATGTTATTTCAACATTCAGGTGTCTAAAAAAAACACCCATCAGTCTAGAATTCAAAAAACCATTCTTTTTTTTTGCGGCACGTGGGCCTCTCACTGTTGTGGCCTCTCCCGTTGCGGAGCACGGGCTCGGGACACGCAGGCTCAGCAGCCATGGCTCACGGGCCCAGCCGCTCTGCGGAATGTGGGATCTTCCCGGACCAGGGCACGAACCCGTGTCCCCTGCATCGGCAGGCGGACTCTCAACCACTGCGCCACCAGGGAAGCCCCAAAAATCATTCTTTATAAGAGTTTTGAGAATGATAGGCAGGAGGCTACTAATAATTTCCCCAGGAAATAGGCATAAAATGAGTAAGTCTGGAGAAAACCCTATCTATGAGGATGGTGGAAATCATGAACCTGGGTGAGGTTGTTCTGTGAGATGTGTAGAATACAGAGAAACGCATACAACAAACATAAATCAAGTCTGCTGCCAACTGTTTTAATAGACTAGATGTTTAGAACTATCCTGAACTACTTCTGTTAAAGATAATAGAAATTTGTATGTTTTACTTGACATTTTAAGCCTCGATGCTAAAATGAAATCACAGTTTTCAACTAATAAGACAAAGACAATTACCAGGACAAATCCAGGTCTTCTAATTCCAGATCCCTTGGATTGAGTCCTCACTTAATCCAAAGACTGATTTGCACTTAACTGGTAACCACAGAACATGAGTAACCTTTTGGTCTCCAATGAAACACCCTGGGAAAATTGTTTTCCCTGCACTCATTTAAAAACAGTAACTGCTCTACATCATTTAAGATCTTTTGTCAAGGGAATTCAATTAGCATCAGCCTGAGGTCACCTCAGGACTTCTTAAACTTTTTCATCCTGTAAACTCCCCTGGGTTTTCCATGACTCATATCAACTGTCCACAGAAAAATAAATTCCATTTTCATTGTACAGATTCTGCAGTAGCTCTGGTCTCACCCTCAGTATCACATCAAATCTGAAAGGAGGAAGCACCCAAGGGGAGGCAGTAGGTAAAGAACGCCGGGTCACCCATAGTTCACTGCCTCTTCTCCAAATAGCTACTTGGAGCACTGGGCTACCGTCTCTGTGACTTCCTGAGAACAGCCCATGATCTCCCTATGGATCAACCAACTCCCAGTGTAGAAAACACTGGGAAAATACTGAACATCTACTTGGTGTAATGACAGACTGTAAGTTAAATAGAACCCAGGAATGCTAAAATAATAATTTGCCAAAGTTGCTAGATCAATAGCATTAAAATATCAGCTTAAATCAACAGGCAAATATTTGTTTGCTATTACTAGTAAAATTAAATACGTCACATTCATTAAACTATCATAAACTGAAAATGCCATTCATCAGCCTTTAGTTCAACAAATACTTGAGTGCCTACTATATGCATGTCATGTGCAAGGCCCAAGGTTAGTGGAACACAATTCCTGCTTTTCAGGAAATTTAAAAATCTAAAAATCTAAATAATACCTTTGTTAAAAAAATGTTAATATGATATTATAATTTGGCACAAAGGTGTCAGAGTAAGCCCCACATTCACTGTTAGAATTCAGATGTGCCTGGTATTCCACAGGCTTGATTTAATAGGCTGACCAGGAATCCAACCAAAGGAGCCTCTTGCTAAGACGGTGTCATGAAGACAGGATTAGGTAGGTAAGCCTGGCCTGGTAGAAATGCACTTGCTGTCAGAGGTGGGTAATTCTGACAGCCTTGTCAATCAATTGGAAGTTTCCTCTGCCCTTTGTGTAGAAGCAGAAACAGCTGTTTTCACTAACATCTATAGGTTATTGGACCAGACAGGACTACAGCTTGGTACTCTTTTCTCTAAGCGACAGGTCTATTAACACAACCAAATCTTAAGCAAATTCAGTCATTTAACAAATAGTTATTGAGAGCCTACAGTGTGGCAGAAACAGTCACAGGGTTGTGTGGCCTGACAAAAACCATGTAACAAATGAATAATGTACATAATCCATGAAGTAATCAAGCTGATATATTTTAAATTAATGAGGTCCTTATTGGAATGGAGTGTCCAATGGGTGACAACTTTTTAAAGGACATGTGAAGGCTAAACAAGATCCAGAGGAAAATGGTAAGGATGATTAATTAGGAAGGGAAATTAGGTTCTATGAGAAAAAGTTAAATTAATTCCAGCTTTAACTTGGAGAAGACTAAGGGCTTACTTGATTATTAACTTTATGATCAGGAGTGGTTTTATGCTTTTCTTTCCCTTAAAGACCTAGACATAAGAAAAATGGGATAAAATTAAAGCATTTATTTAGGCATTGTTTCAATCAATAAAAACACACAATACAGGCACTGCCTTGTTGCCTAACACAATAGGAGATTGCAGAAGCACAAAGATGAATTACAACATAGTCTCTGCCAGTAGAAGACATTTCATTTCGACATAAGAAAGAATTCCTTTGACCAACTAGGTGATAAAACTCAAGAACTGGCTGAAGGAACATATATAATATATAAATGCCTAGAGATTGTCAGGAATAATATTGACTGCTATTCAAGACTGTTATGATCGTTATGATCATAGATCTAGATGATTACTGAAGTTCCTTTCTAGCCTGTGATACTAAAACCTGTACCTTAGTTTTACAATCAACAGTTTCCTACAAGTGATGTTAGAAGTGACATATTTGCCCATTGATTAATATTATGATTTCATGGCAAATATTCTTATGTCCATTTTTTAACTGATTTAATTAAAAGCAACACCTAACTCCTTGGACTTAAGTGAAAACATCTGATAAATGATAAAGACAAATGATTAAGAATTTAAACTCTGACAAATGATTAAGAATTTAAACTCTATATCAAAATTATTGCCAATAAACAGATTATAGCTATAAAATGAGACATTCAGAATGTGATTATCAACTGTATTTTAATTTGGACTGTCAGATTGAATATGCAGTATTACAGACTAGAAATTGAACTATGAAAGCTTAATTAAGTCCTTTTCAAGAAATGTAATGAGTATATATAACCCTGAAGCACAGAGTCACACCTAGAACATTTGTTGTTTAACAAGAACACTAAAAAGAATAAAAATATTTGAAGCTGCCTTCTAGATATTTCTGCTTGGATATCCCACTAAATTTTCAAATTCAATGCATCAAGAAAAGCATGAGAGGGCTTCCCTGGTGGCACAGTGGTTGAGAGTCCGCCTGCCGATGCAGGGGACACGATGCAGGTGCCCCGGTCCAGGAAGATCCCACATGCCGCGGAGCGGTTGGGCCCGTGAGCCATGGCCGCTGAGCCTGTGCATCCGGAGCCTGTGCTCCGCAACGGGAGAGGCCACAACAGTGAGAGGCCCACATACCGCAAAAAAAAAAAAAGAAAAGAAAAGCGTGAGAAAGCGAGAGAGAGAGAGAGACTTCAACTCAAATCTGTACCTTGTACTCTTTATGTCTTTTTAATTATAGGTATCACCATCCTCTCAGAATAGAAATGCCAACCATCTTTGACTCCTCACTCTCCTTTGTCCCCCAGATTAATTAATTTAGCAATAATGTACTGGGCACTTATCATATGTCTGTCACCACATTAGAGGTTAGGAGTGCAAAAATATATGTCACTATATTTGCCCTCAAGTATATGGCCATGTAAACCAATTTTCAGTACCACATAATTAGATTGTTTTTGTTTTAATGTCACTGAGATCACTGTAGTTCACATGCAGTGTTATAAGACATAATACAGAGAAAGCTCCTGTACACTTTGCTTCATTTCCCCCAGTGGTAACACCTTACAAAACTATAGTGTATCAAACCAGGATATTTACATTGATCCAATCCTTTCACCTTATTCAGCTTTTCCCAGTTTTACTTGTACTTGTATGTGTGTGTGTGTGTGTGTGTGTGTGTGTGTGTTTAGTTCTACACAGTATCATCACTTCTGGAGGTTCCTATATCCACCACCACAGTCAAGATACTGAACAATTCCATCACTACAAGCGTTGTGTTGCCCTTTTACAATCACACCCACCCCTATTCGACTGATGTCTAGTCCCCATTTGGGTATCCTTAAAGACTCAGGGATCAGTCTGGCTTCCTTTTGTGAATGTCTCCCAATCCCCTTCCCTCCTCCACCCCGATTTATGCTATTACTCTTACTTTAGCTTTCACCATCATTTTGCTTCTATCATGAAGCTACTATGGTACTATAGTTTAAAAACTCCTTCTAACATATGTCTGTGGACATCAAATCCACTTCTGGTAAGTTTATGGAAATGCAGAAAGTGAGCTGCACATGAATGATGTTGCCAGTTCCAGACATTTTTCAAATACAAGGGCTCAAATGACAAAACTGCCAAGAGTGAGGTCAAGATGACCACTCATTACCTGGAAGATGTGACCAGACTATTTTTTAATAGTTTTCTCTTAACAATAATACAAATATAATCAGAAACCTTAGAACAAATAAATACAGGATGCAATGCAAAATTTATCCCTTGGTGATGAGCCAGTGAATGTGTTGATCTAGTCTGAAATTTATTAGGAAAGCTTGACATCTCCTGCCCTTTAAAAAAAATTTACATAGGGCTTCCCTGGTGGCACAGTGGTTGAGAGTCCGCCTGCCGATGCAGGGGACACGGGTTCATGCCCCGGTCCGGGAAGATCCCACATGCCACAGAGCGGCTGGGCCCGTGAGCCATGGCCGCTGGCCTGCGCATCCGGAGCCTGTGCTCTGCAATGGGAGAGGCCACAACAGTGAGAGGCCTGCGTACCGCAAAAAAAAAAAAAAAAAAATTACATAAATTATTCTCTAAATCAAGACCAAGTAAATGCCACTTTTTTTTTCTCTAATAAAATTAGTATTCTACTCTTATAGTGTACTGATAGCACTCAATGTATCTTCAATTTAAAGAAAAGGAGGGCTTCCCTGGTGGTGCAGTGGTTAAGAACCCGCCTGCCGATGCAGGGGACATGGGTTCGAGCCCTGGTCCGGGAAGATCCCACATGCCTCAGAGCAACTAAGCCCGTGCACCACAACTACTGAGACTGCACTCTAGGGCCCGTGAGCCACAACTACTGAGCCTGCATGCCACAACTACTGAAGCCTGCGCGCCTAGAGCCCGTGCTCCACAACAAGAGAAGCCACCGCAATGAGAAGCCTGCGCACTGCAACGAAGAGCAGCCCCCAATGGACACAACTAAAGAAAGTCCACATGCAGCAACAAAGACCCAATGCAGCCAAAAATCAATCAATAAATATGTATTTAAAAAAATAAAGAAAGGAAGAAGGAAAAGGAAAAAGGAACAATGTCATACTAACCCTTTAATGTATATAAAATAAATACCATAAAAGGTTAAAGGTTAAAAGGTTAAAGTAGGATTACTTGGTCTCCTCTCCTCTGAACACACAATCATTAGGAGCTGATCACTGGGACTGTCTCTGAGGTTCTCATATAAACTAAACTTTTATTTGTTTTTATTTCCTGAGGTAAAGCAAATATTCTTTACTTTTTGAAAGAAATTCAGAAACATTGAGGTCATGATTTTTATTAAGTCCTAAAATTATAGCCATTATCTCAATTGCATCTTTCGATAGACCTTTAATCAGTTTTTAATCTCACTAACCACAAGTTCCAGGCATGGTAATCAAAATTTCCCTCTAACTTATTGGACCTGAGAGGAGTATAATCTTTTGGAAATTCCAATATAGGCTTAGGTGAACACAGAGATTTCTTTGGAGCCAAATTTTATTTTAGCCCTCTTTTCTGATTAGAAATGAAAATAAAAACTATTTAACCAGTAGGTGTATCAAAGAAATGAATGGCTAGCTGTGCCTTCAAGGGGAAGTACTGCCAGCTAGGCAGGACCCTCATAAACTAATGATAGGCTCAGTTCAGCCATAACGGATAAGAGTTACTAATAAAATTGATTTATATAAATGTTTCAACTTTTGTACTTTTCTCCTTCTTTAATACTGAAGAAAGTCAGAAGGAGGAACTTTAAAAGGAGACTGGAGGAAGGGAAAAAGAAGCTCACTGGAGGGAAGTCAGAGGGTGGAAAGGAGCCATGGCAGGGAAGTGCAATAAAAATTCTTGATGGATCTATGTCATGTATTAGAGTGTAATAAGAAAATAAATTAAAAAGGAAAGAAAGGAGAGAGCCTTCAAAAGTCTGCCAATGCTTCAATAACAATAAAAATAATGCTAATATAAATAGCTCCCATCTGATTTGTGTTTGGAACTTACAGTGCACTTTCACCCACACACATTTTCTTTCCTAATCCTCACAATAACTCTTTGAGTTAAAAAAAAATTACTTAGTTTTATACCACCTAATACTGCAGCATTCAATTGTAGGAATGGCATACCTTTTCTTAGTCGCCCTCTGCATAGAATCTACATTCTCTATCTTTAAACACGCAAGTAGAGTGGTGGATTCAATCATTCACAGTGTGAACAAGATCTGCCAAAACTGTATTGATCTGACAAGATTATGGAATGTTGATTCCTGTGTGTACCTGACCCTACTTCTCAGTGCTCATGTCATGTACCACGCTCTAGAAGCTACTTCTTTACTTAATGTGACTTCTGATGATATGGCCAGTGTAAGACATTCTCTCTTAATGACAAATTTGATAGAATTAAAAGGCAACTCTAGGGGCTTCTCTATGAATATGACAATTCTGTAGTGTTATCTGACAAATCTTTAATTTTTAATTTAATTAGACCTAGTTAAATCCATGTGAACTGAACAGCTGCAATTTAACTGGAAAATTCTTGCCAATTTCTTCATCCTATTCGTGAAACTTAAGCCTTCAAACAATGATTGGTGGGTCAGAAATGAAAGATAACAGTTTCTAATAGAGTTGCATTTACAAAAATATTTCACATTTTTTGTTAGTTTGTCATCCAGTACACATTTAGTCTAAAATAAAGGAGAAGCCATGAATATTATTATTGTGGCCTGGGTCCTGGCCACATGAGACATATATGGCCTCAGACAGAGCACACTGAGTCAGCACTGTGGTCTAGAATAAGGAGGAATTAGCCCTAGATTGGAGCTCATGTCCATGGAGTAGACTCACATGGACCAAACAGCTAATGGAGTTGAGTTATCAGTGTCTAGGGGCTCAGCCAATTATTTCCCAACTGAGGAGCTTTTTAGAATACAGATTCACAGACCATTCCCTGGATCTCTTTCACCCATATTCCTTGGTATACTTATGTATCTGAATTTTTCAAAAGTTTCCCAGGTGACTGGATGATCAGTAAGTTTTGGGAAACAGAGGGCTAAACTAAAATTATTCTAAGTGGGCATAAAAAAGGGGAGAGGAGTTCTCCATCTGCTCACAGACAGAAAAAGCCTCCTTAAACTACTTCTCCAGCATCCAGCGCTGCTAACTAGAAGTCTGATTACAATTTGACTCTTACTCCTTTCTTGGCCATCTGTTTGTGTGATTGATTGATTGGTTTTCTCTCTGAAAGCTTTAAACTTTGGAAACCAGAAACTTCATTAGGATGTAGCTCTTTAAGGGCATTCTATCAATCTGAAGACCCCAAATCTTTGGCTCAAGGGAAATTCCTCTAGCTCCTTTTCATCACTTCCATTTCCTATGTTCTCTTTTCCTGAAACTCCTGTTTTATGGGTGTTTAATATCAAGGATTAAAATGCTTGTGTTTTGGGCCTCCCTGGTGGCGCAGTGGTTGAGAGTCCGCCTGCCGATGCAGGGGATACGGGTTCGTGCCCCGGTCTGGGAGGATCCCATATGCCGCGGAGCGGCTGGGCCCGTGAGCCGTGGCCGCTGGGCCTGCGCGTCCGGAGCCTGTGCTCCGCAACGGGAGAGGCCACAACAGTGAGAGGCCCGCATACCACAAAAAGAAAAAAAAAAAAAAAAAAAAAAAAAAAAAAAAAATGCTTGTGTTTTAATTTTTAACTCATTTTTTCCTATACCTTTCTCTTTTTTTCTCCAAATTTTAGAATATTTTATTGTCCAGAACACTAATTCAGCCTTCAGCAATGTTC
This sequence comes from Mesoplodon bidens, assembly GCF_964165515.1. Lineage (NCBI taxonomy): Eukaryota > Metazoa > Chordata > Mammalia > Artiodactyla > Ziphiidae > Mesoplodon > Mesoplodon bidens. The sequence continues at coordinate 94,012,562 of NC_138160.1, read as the reverse complement.
ATTGTTTTTCAACCCTTGCATTTGATTTTTTTCCCTACTTTGCCAATGAGATTTTTAATTTCTAGAACCAATTTGTGTTTTCTAATTACTCATCTTCATAAGAGTCTTTTCCTCCCCCTCTCTCTCCTCTCCTCATCTTCCTCCTTCTTTGCTTTCCTTTTAATTGGTAACAGCCACTTGACTTTCTCTAAAGATATTTTTTTATGTGTTTCTTATTAAGTTTTCATCCATTTCTTGAATTATTTCTCTTATAACCTTAGATCTGTGGTTCTGTTACTTCATCTTGTTCCTTCTATTGTTTTCCATCAACTACCTGGTGATAGGTGGCTGTCCATTAATAGCTGGCATGGGTTACTTCTGCAGTGATACAGTTCCAATGTTCCAGCAGGCCTCAACTTTGACTGAAAAGACTGCTTTTAGTTTTTACATAAATTGTTAGGGTGGGTCAAGCAGACAACACCCCTTCAGGCTCCCTGGGCATGAGCGGGCAGGCAGGCTGGGTACCCATCTGCTCTACACCTTGCCAACTTAGGAAGAGGTGTACATTGGCAGAGAAGCACTTCAGAGCCTGAAACTCCTGGCAGAGCAGTCTGTTCCCTTTTTTCCCTCTGTGCCTGTGTGCGTCTCATGTCACCACATGATCTGCTCTCCTTCTCACTCAGACCCCTAAAGGCTTTATTTTGATAATACTTTTCAGACTTACCCTGACACTGAATTTCACTTGTGCCTGTCATTTAGTTTAGTGGGGGAAGTGAAAGGACTGACTGTTCTGCTGCTCAGGTTTAGCTCCTGTTTAATTACTCAGAGGGCTATTCCTTCACCTCCCTCTCCTCTATATTAGGTCACTCTCAACTTGGAGGATCTCAGGATTGCATTCTCTCTAATTCACAAAAATTTTCAAAATTTTCTGCCTTGCTGATGACATTCTTCCTCCTTTTCCAACATTGCTCTGAAATATATACATATATTATATACATATATACACATTCAGCCACATAAGAGATTCAGGACAAGAGGAAATTTAGATATGTTGTCAGTCTAATCTCTTACAATAACTTCTCTTAGATTTCTCCCATATTAAACCACTGATACATTTGACCCCAGGCACAAACACAAACATTAAACCACACCTTTCCTAAAATACATAAGAAACCAGTGAGTAAAAAAGCCACAAAACTCAAAGGCTAATGACATCTGTTTCTTCATGAAAGCATAAATGGAGGAATTATATTTTATATTTGACCATTCCTTTTTTTATTTTCTTTTTCAACGAAAGAAGTTCTGACAAGGTATCTTCTTTGGTAAAGAGGAGCACTGCTAGAGTTGATAAAGCATACCGTTCGACTACATATAATAGTTTCTATCATTTTCAAAATATTTAGTCCCAGAGAAATGTAAAGTGAACCCATCATCATGGCCTATTGTGTCATATAAGTTTATAATAAGAATGATGCCTGCAAGGTACTGTGAAAACCTACATTAATAATTCTCAATCTCTTGGATGGTTATCAACCATCTGAATTTACTAGTTACACAAGGAAACTGTTTCTTGCCAAAACACAGAACCACTGGCAGAGGGTTACAACCTCCTATTAACCTGTATACATGCTTCCCTTAGAGACTGAATTTTGAAATCACATAATTTGATATTTGTAAATATCACTCAGGTACGTGCTATCTCCCATCTGCCCATAGTGAAGAATCAGGAATCACTCATAAGTCACACACCAATTCTGTGTTCACCACAACATTAATCATAAATGTATATATATATTTACACACACACACCATCCAGTTGTGATGTAAACTCAAAACTAAGGGCTTCAGAATCTCCTTATCCTATTTCCAATTCACATCTAGATGGTAAATAGGACGCAAAAAGTGACCTGTAACAAGAACTTGCCTGTCACATATTCATGCATTCAATTTGGTCTTGAGTTGATGGGAGATGATGTTCTACATGGACAAAAATATAAAGGGAGAAAAGCAAAGAGCTTTGATATTAAATGGTAAGTTGTCCAGACTGCCCAGAGCAGCAAACTATAAAATTAACCAATGAGCCAAAAGGCCATGAAGGTAAGTTTAAAGCATTTCTAAACACCAGGAGATGGAAATAGAGCTGTAATGGTAGTGCCAAAAGTTGTGATTATCTTTTCCCTGTGAACTTAGAGACATTTTCAAATCAGCCATGTCACACTAGGCTACCCCCCAAATTATAAATTAATAGCAAGCCACTACTATGGTAGAAAAGAAAGAATCTGAAGAAAGCAAATGCTCATGCTAGCAGAAGATCCTACAGTATATATGCAATGGAAGAAAAACCTGCCTTGGGTCCCAAAAAGCCAGGGATCTGACAGTATTAAAATGATACATAAGGGACTTCCCTGGTAGCACAGTGGTTAAGAATCCATCTGACAGTGCAGGGGACACAGGTTCGAGCCCTGGTCTGGGAAGATCCCACATGCCACGGAGCAGCTAAGCCCATGCGCCGCAACTACTGAGACTGCGCTTTAGAGCCCACGAACCACAACTCCTGAGCCCAAGTGCCACAACTACTGAAGCCCAGGCACCTAGAGCCTGTACTATGCAACAAGAGAAGCCACTGTAATGAGAAGGCCGCGCACCGCAACGAAGAGTAGCCCCTGCTCACCACAACTAGAGAAAGCCCGCATGCAGCAACAAAGACCCAATGCAGCCAAAAATAAATAAATAAATAAAGTTAAAATCATATGCAAAGACAACTTCATTTTGATGGCCTAAGTTGAAAAGATTTCCAGTTAAGACCGTGTGTCATGTTATGTTGAGTTTGGAAAAAGAAATAATTATATTACGATATTTTATTTGTGTACAGAAATGTATTGGACAGATGAATCTAAAAATATGTGAGGCGTTTCAGGCAGGAAAGTCTGGGGAATAAAGCACCTGTGCTGTATTAGCTTTCTGGAGCTGCCTTTCCTCTATACCTGTGTCCAAATTTTTCCTCCTCTTATAAGGGCACCAGTCATATTGGATCAGGGCCCACCCTAATGGCCTTAGTTTAACTTAATTACCTCTGTAAGACTCTATCTTTATTTTTTTTTATTTTTTTAAAATTTATTTATTTAGTTAGTTATTTTTGGCTGCATTGGGTCTTTGTTGCTGCGCACGGGCTTTCTCTAGTTGCGGCGAGCAGGGGCTACTCTTCATTGCAGTGAGCAGGCTTCTCATTGCTGTGGCTTCTCTTGCTGCAAAGCACAGGCTCTAGGTGTGCGGGCTTCAGTAGTTGTGGCACGCGGGCTCAGTAGTTGTGGCGCACAGGCTTAGTTGCTCTGCGGCATGTGGGATCTTCCTGGACCAGGGATCGAACCCGTGTCCCCTGCACTGGCAGGCAGATTGTTAACCACTGCGCCACCAGGGAAGTCCCGTGACTCCATCTTTAAATACGGTCCCATTCTGCCCATTCTGAGGTACTGACAGTTAGGACTCCAACATATGTATTTTTGAGAGGACACAATTCAGCCCATAACACATGCTATCTATTTTTGCTAGGTTTTTCTGTAAAGAGAGCAGCAGTGAATGGGTGAGGGCAGGGGGGCGGTGGCGGGGAGACTTACCACTGAATTCTAAATAAATAAGTTCACCAGAGCCCACACAACTGAATTAAATGTCAAGCAAGAGCCCACACTCGATGAAAGAAAAAATTCTACATATTCTTGACAAGAAAAAAAGCAGTGGCAACTTGAAGGAGACACACTCGTTCTTGCATGTGGGCCTTATTAATTCATATTAACAATAATAGTATACAAAGGTATAGACTCATCAACAAATTAGAGAAACATTATTAATTGCAAAGTGAACAGATAATCTAGGATCATTTAGGATGAGATCAAAGTTAATTACGTATGAAGCTCCTTTACTGGAAAATATGATAAAGTATTTGTGGTATTATTATGATTGGGATATCAAATCAATAATATTGTCTATACTATCTTTTTTCCAGTTTTCTGGTTTCTATATAGCAGTTGATTTTCATTATTAGGATCAGATTGTTGATTGAGGTGTTTGGCTTCTTTTTTCAGTTTTTTTTTTTTTTAGAATATCATTAATAGCATATGAGTAGGAATATGAGTAACGTGAAATTTCCTGGCATTTTGACTCTTACTGAAAAATCAGGCAGATCAATAAAAAACTACAGCAAATTCACTTCAGTAGGGTTTTTGACTTTAGCTTTATACTCTCCCCTCCAGACCTCATCAGCTGTCTGGAAATGCGACCAAGCAGTCTAGGTTTAAAGAAGTCAAAAGCACTGATGTTTCTTGGCAAACACATATTCCTCCTTTCTGAATCTCAATCACAGCTCTAAAACTCTATGGGGTGATGCTGGGACCTGCTTGGTTTACCTTGGGATGTGACCCGTTTTAGCTCTTGTGCTGGTGACTCACTGAACACATCTCTTTTATTAATCCTTGTATCTACTGCTATCAATCAACACTGGGGCTGAAACAGCTTTCCCAAATGTCAGAAATAAACACACTGTTTTCCTGTAAGCTCAAGGGAAAAAAAGAGATGAGGGCATTGGACATATAAAACCATATGCTATATATATTTGGCTTAGAAAGCTACAGTTTTTAAAATCTGTATTTTAAAAGTTGGGAACCTATTTAATTTTCCCTACTCAGATTCTAGGGGACATGATTTGTCTATCTTAGCTTTTTTCAGTTTTCTGATATCTATATGAGATTGATTCTCATTATTAGGACAAGATTGTTGGTTAAAGCATTTGTATTTTGTTTCTGTTTTTTGCTTGTGTGGTTTTTTAATTCATTTATTTGGAGGAGTTTCATTTTCCATTCATTGGTTTTTCCTGGACAGCCCTCTGTCTCTGCTTGCCATAGTTCATAACTATGGTTACTTCGAATCTTCTCTTCTCAAAAACAAAGCAAAACCTTTTATCCAAATGAACTGTTTATCCTAAATATTGTTTCCAAACACCGTTTTGTTACAGAGCTCAAAACAAAAGTACCAGTAAACACTGTATGTCTGGAAAAAAAAAAGGATAGGATGTGGGGACTCAGCCTCTCCAACACAGAGGCAAAATATGAACACACTTGATAATGAAACCTTTCTTTTAATACAAATCATAGAAAAATCTTCACACATGTGCTCAGAGACATATAAAAATATTTATGAAGTATTGTTTGAAGTAGCAATAAATAAGGAAACTATGTGTGTTAATGGAGGATTAGTGAATAAACTATGAAATATCAAATCAATAGAATACTATGTGGCAGTTAAAGGAATGAGGTGGACCTGTATGTATGTAGCAGACATTTATCAGGTCTCTATATTTTGTTTTGCTTTTGGCCATTCAGCCTGCAGACCCATTTCTTTCTTTCTTTTTTTAAATTTTCTAATTGTACTTTTGTTTGAGTTGAGAGGCATTTATTTATTTATTTATTTATTTATTTATTTATTTATTTTTAATGGCTGTGCTGCACAGCACATGGGATCCTAGCTCCCCAACCAGGGATCGAACCCGCACCCCCTGCATTGGAAGTGTAGAGTCCTAACCACTGGACTGACAGGGAAGTCCCCCCATTTCTTATTTGAAGGGAATTCTCCTTTCACAAGATAGGAACACTTGGTAGACTTAACATATGACTTGCCCATCTCCTTTATGTGCCCCTGGGTGGGCCCACAAAAATATTCTTTATGCCAAAGATTTTGGATATTTGGTGAAGGAGATATCAGCATCTAGAACATTTAGAAACAAGAATCAGAACAGTGCCTGATGCATAATAAGTGCTCAGTAAGTGTTATCTATTCCTATTATCCATCTACTCGGAAATCTACAGCATTAACTGGGAATGTGAAACAAACTTTTGTATCAATTCTACTGTACTCTGGCTCTGAGCTAACACTAATTCCTGAGGACCCAGAATATCATTCTAGACTACTGGTCAGAGAGAGGGTATATGGATTCAGATTAAAATGGAATGTTGACAGCCTCAAAGTGGGTTTAGGAGGACCCTGAATTACAAACAAATACAAACTCAGGAGCTGAAGAATGGATATCCTTAATCATAGAGCTCCCCATGATAGCTTCCTGATTCACAGAGTAAAGAATAAAGGACTAAGTAACAAATGAAATACTCTGGAACACGTATCCCTACCACAATATTCAACCAAAAGCCATACTGCAATTCTGAGGACTAGCCAATGTGGTAATACCAGTGAAGATTTGAAATGAATGGGTGGTGGCTTCTATTCTACTACCATTTAATTCTCCAGTTTGGTTGGTTGAAGAAAGATGGATGGATACTGGAGAGTAACAGTGGGTGAACATAATCCATCAAGTAAGGCTGTTCCCAGAAGCACTCCATTATCAAACAGAAGTAGATTTAAGGATGAGGTTTGAGCAGTTCTGAAAATCCAAGTAAACTGAAAAGGACATTGCTTATACTTATTTCGGTCCAACTGCAAAGCCACTCTATTGCTGAGAGGATCTGGGAAGCATTTGCCATCAGACTGTGACTGCCCTGGTCCATCTGGCAAAACCATTCCTCTCAAGAGATGGAGACATCACATATCCCTGGACTGGTGCCACTGTGCACTGAGTTTATTTAAAGCCCCCTTCTTCTGGGTCTGGGATTACCAAGACACCATGATTCCCAAGTTGTTTAACTTTAGGAAAAGAACAAACTGATAATATAACTTTTATTCCTGAAATCATTGTATTTTTCCCATGGTTTCTAACCATGATAAAGCTTCTCAAGAATGTTTGTCTACAGAGAAGGACTGCGTTGATCATGCTCTCACATATACACCCACTCCACACAATAGTTATATTTTCCATTGTTAATAAATAAATCATCATTCTGTGTCTACCTCAGTCATGCAAGTAGTTTGGTAAGCATGAGTCATATTCTCGGGGCCTGGTCACTCCTGGGAAATACAAGTCATTGGAACTTTAAAAGATGACCAAATTTAGCTGGCCTCTCTTTTGGATGACACTGCATGCAGGAGCACATGTCCATTCCAAGCATTTTGAATTTCCTTCATCTCATTTAGCTGCTGCTAAGTACCTGCACTTCCATTTTTATTCCTCCACCCTTACTGCATGGTAATTCGATGTCCAGTTACTCTTCTACTCCAAGGTCTTCACTGAAGGTTCTAGAAGGGTTTTCTGGGAACCCACGGTTTTAATGATATTGTTGTGGCTGTTGGAGATTATGGTCACATGATAAAACTAGGCCAGGCCCCAATTTTTCCTTCTCTATCCAACTGTGTCTAGAAACAATTAATACTTGATGTTCGTATAACTGAAAAACTGGCTTCTTTATAGGTCCGTGGGATTTTTTTCCCCCAGAGATGCATATGCTTATCGATGCCTCTCCAAGAACTCTCTGCATTTGCCTGTTGCCCAAACTTGTTGCCAAAGCCAGTACTCTTTACTTCCTGAGTCTTACTTAAACACATTAATCTGGATTAAAAAAAAAGCAGTTTTCTGCTGACCTGTCAAAAAATCAACTCCACAAATGATTAAACTTTTCTTAAGTCTTCTTCCAAACAAGTACTGGATTGCCCAGAGATTTATCTTGGCAAAAGGAACACTGCAAACCTAGGGCATGATGGGTAAAAATCCCATCATTAATCCTCAAAGAGGTGACTGAGTTTGCTTGGTATTCACCTTTGGCCTTTGGCCAGATATGTAGAAACTTTTTCTTAGTGACAAAATAGAACTAAGGATATTCAGGAGAGAAAGGGAGAAATGGAGGGAAGAGAGGAGACGGAAAGGATAATAGAAACATGTAAATAAGAAATGTGTTCCTTTGGGCTTATGCGTCAGAGTAGTGTGTTATACTCAAAAATCCCAAATATAGGTTGAAATTTTATATTGTATTATTTTTGTAATTGGCTTATTAAGAGTAAGTTCCCAAAATGGACCTATTACATGTCACCATTTAACAATGGAAGAGCACAGAACTTTAAAAAATTGTTTTCAAAATAACTGATTCTCTAACTCATGAGTTAGCAACTGAATCATTATAGAATAAATGGCTCACCTAAAAAAAAATGTGTTAGAGTTTCATAAAAAGTTAGTATTTTTGAACTATTTTAAAACTAAGTAGGTTGTATCACCTAAAATTAAGTTTAGCATTTGGTAAAGTCACTTTCCTCAAAGCTCTAAGGATCTTATGTTAGAGCAGTTAGTAAACAATCACATTCCTTTTTTTTTGTGGTTTGATCTGCTTAGTTGATGCCCCATTTAAAGAATATGCTTCAATTAACTAATTGCTTTTATGTGGGACGCCCTATAATATAGTGGATACAACTGTGTTTGTACTTATATGCCTGAAGTAAAATTAATTAACATATAGGATGTTTTAGTTTTTCAGGCCTCCTCAACAGGAAAAATTTATCCTAAATCAATGAACTAGAAATTTAAAATAACACGCGTACACTTATATTAATATAAAACAATAATGATGATGGCATTTACATCTTTAGAAGCCATCTAGCTCAATTTATAGATAAGGGCACTGAGGTCAAGAGAATTATAAATTAGATGACATCTGGCTTCAAAATAGTAAAAATATTTTTGTCCTCTTCTTTTAAAAATCACTCTCAAAAAGCATAGGTAACAAAAAACAGAAACAAAACTTTGACTTCAGTACGACTGAGGCTCTCTATAACCCTGAACCAAATAGTATATGAAAGCTGAGAGCGAATGGAGAAATGGTAAATGGCTTAGCAGGCAGCAGGAAGATTAAGTCTACGACAGTAATATACAAATGAGAAGCAAAAGCCATTTCTAACCTAGAATCCTGGAAAGTCTTAGGAAATGGAGGTAGTAGTTGTTAAGGAAGCCAGTTGGAAAATCTCTACGAGGAGCAGTGAGAAGTTCAGGTCCCCACCTCCATAATCAGGCAACATACCTCTTCCACCTCCAACAAAAACTGAACCAGAGGGCCCTAGATTGGGACACCAAGCACAGAGCAGGGTGAGATGTGGTACCTTGCTGAAGACTGGAGGATTACATTTTATCAGCATAATAAACAGTGAAACCCCCAAGCCCCTCTGTTTGCCCACATTTAGTATGCTAAAAGCCATCATTATACCCTCCAGGCAGGAAGCTGGAAGATCCTCTTTCTGAGAAGAATTGTTCCAGAAAAAAAATCAACAGAATCTCACATCCGGAGGGAAAATCCTGCTGACCATCTTGATGGTATCCACCAATCAGTAAGACCCAGCCAAATACACCAATTCCAATCAGTATTTTACTGCTTCTCTCATAAATATAAACATAGTCAAGACTGATTAGACATTTGAGATATGTGAAAGATAGAGATCAGATCTGCCTTGCTGGGCTTTATGATAATCATATGAGTTTGTAAATTCACAATGTCTGGCACTATGAAGGTGCCTGCAATGCATCCATAAGATTCTCAAATAATACTGAATTCAAGTGTACATTTCTTCCCCTCCCAAAATAACCAAATATGCATATTCATAGTATACCTTTAAAGGTAAATGGAGCATTTTGTTGTGTTGCTATTGTTCTTGTTGTGATTTTTGTTTTTAAATAAAGTGGAAGGACTATGTCCTCAGCAGTTTCAAGAAGGATATTTGGAGCATGGATACTATAAAAATTGGAAAATTCCTTGTCTGAAATGCACATTCATGGAGAGTCACACATCTAGCTACACAAAGAACAAGCATCCATGTCTACCTGGAGGTTCTGGAAAGGGATCTTTCATACTACAATTAAAGAAATCGAAAGCACAGTGATAGTTTTTCTAGACAGGATGTCTGATCACCAATGTAAATGGCAAAATACATAAGATTAATGTTAATCTGAAGCTCTTTCTCCTCTCTCTTACCAACCCCATCAGTTGGAACAGTCCCACACCTGTCACAGGATCTTTGCTGTGGATCCTTGTGTGACTCCTCATCATGCATCCCTCTTCCTTGAGTAATGGGCCTGGGTGGTACTTCTTACCAACTCTCAGACTAAGTGGTTCACATGGAACCAACTCCATCCTCCCATCCTCAAGTCTAGAGGTGGACACTTGATCCTTGAGGACAGTCAGAACATCATCCACCTACTCCCAAACACAGTAATCAGTTAAGCAAAGAGAATATGTCCACATCAGAAAGTTCCAGGCCTTTGACCATGGGCACAGGGTGAGAATTCTTTCCTTTCTGCATCATGAAAGATGTAAGTCTGAGCTGCTACGGGACAGCTCAAAGAGAAAGCCTGAGAGGGAAGCCAACTTCCAGAGGGATGCGAAACCAAGATTAAAAGGGTGATTTGGTTCTGATTACATCAATACACTGGATCTAGCAGTACTAAAACAAGAAATACCCTGGACTTTTCATGTATATGGGCCAATAAGTTCCCTCTCTAGCTTAAGCCAATTTGGATTGGGTTTCCTATCACTTGAACTAAAAAACCCTAATACAATCCTGAATTTGTATGTAAGTATATTCAAGATAAAACTTTATGGTATAATCTTGTCTCCTCCCTTAGACTGTATAAGCTAAACTCCCCCACAGATCACATATAGTCTTCCAGCACAAATATCTATCATATTAATAATAGAAGCCTAAAAGTTATTTTTAAGTTTCCAACATCTAGTATACTTAATAAGGAGTGCAAAATGCTCAATAAATGTTTATTGAATGATTTGAAAATGACAGGCTGAATAAATGAATGAATAATGTACATCCCTGACCTTGTCTAACATTAATGCATGCAGTATAGATTCTCTATATAGATAATCATTAATCCTAATTTAATGATTTCCAAGAATCGTTGGAAGCTCCCAATCTCCTTCAGTGGAAAGAAAAATATGAAATTAGCTTTATCTAATGCAAACAGAATGTGCCTACAAAATTCTTAGTGCTTGGTTAGAAATTAAAAAAAAACAAGTTAAACTGGCATGGTTCTTGTCAACTAGAAACTCATCAGCTATTATGGATAATGTATGGAGAGAACTCTAAAGGAAATACGAATCTACAACTGTATGTATACAGTTAAGACACTTACTTTCTTAAAAAATCCTCACATTATACTGATCCCTTTATAGTCCTGGGAATTTTCCTCTAAATATACACTAATCTGTTTGTACAATAACAATAATTAATTAAAGTCATTTATTAAGCAATTACCTTGTGCCATACATTGTGAGAAATTCTTTATATACATTACTATTTCTTGAACTCCTCATACCAATTGTACTTAAGATAATTTATCTGAAAGTTCAAATACTATAAGCATTCAAATAACTAATTTATTCTTAAAAAAAGGTTTTTCATGATTGTCCATTTTTAGTTACACTGTAATAACAGAGGAGCATTTTGCTACAATATTCTGTGCTAAGAGATGGTGTGACCTCCAAGGCTGCAAATGACAGGAAGGTGATGACAAAATGGGCAAGGCAGTGAGGATTACAAAGGATGGTTAGAAAATGATTCTGATAAGGGTCTTTGATGTTGTGAAAATTTCATAAATCCCATGGAACAAAATGTATTCATTGGTAAACAGAAGTTACTCCAAATGCATAGTATGGGAGAGAACCTTGAAAATGAAGGAAGGCACAAGCAAGCAGAGCCCCTGCCTGATCTTTTCCAAAGACCTACTGTATCATCCTCTCCTGTGGCTGCTATAGAAAAAGCAAATCCTGATGGTTAGTGATCTTACAAAACCTCTTTCTGCAGATTAGGAACAAATTTCATGTTTTTAAGATAAATTTTGTGCTTAAAAAAATTACCAGACTTTTTTTAGCCATTTTTTTAAGGAAATAAGTATGGCTTATAAAGTCTGATTTTGCAGTAAAAATTTGGTGGGCAAAATATATAATTATATATAACAACATTTACATCATTAAATATTTATATTTTATGTGATACATATTTTCCTTTCACAGGTAAACAAATATTCTCATTCAAAACATCCACAGATACACAACGAATTCTTTAAGTAATTTGCATGGCATTCAAGTCATAAAAAGATTCTGTAAGACATCTATGCATATTAAATTTGTTCATTTCTTATCATACTTGACATCTCATATTATATACCAAAACTGTCAGACTAAAATGCCTTTTGTAAATCACTGTGCTCTTTTGGAGTTAAGATACCTAAAGTAAGAAATATTAATCTGGAATGGGTCAGGTCCTGACAGTCTAAGTAAATGATCTTTTACTGTAGGTATCAGTATCCACACTTTATTGATGGGGAAAGTGGGGCTCAGAGAAGTTAAGTAATTTTTCCAAGGTCAAAGTGAGCCAAGATTCAAATCCTTATCTCCCTGATTCCAAAGCCCATGCTCTTAACCAGTGTGACTCAAAGAGTAATGACCAAAGGAAATGCAGTATGATTGGTCTGGCATAGCCCATACAGAATACAGTGTATTATACTAGATACAGCAGTGCACAATAAAATATACCAGAATATAACTCCATGAGGTCAAGGATTTTTATTTGTTTTGTTCACTGTTGTAGCTCCAGAACCTATGACAGTTACTAATATATAAGAGGTACTTAATAAATATTTGTAAAACAAATAGAAAAATGATTACTTCCCTTTACTTACTATTAACACAACCTGATGCTTAACTTTTTTAGCAATGAGAAGATAACAGTGTCTTGTATTTACATCTAAAACTCTTGTTTTTTCTCATAAGCAAATGGTAAGTCACAACTCTTCCATCATGTAATTGTGAAGTGTTTTAAAATTCTACAGGGGGAGAAAGACAATAAATCTGATAAATAAGTAAATAACATAGTATACTGAAAAATAAACAAGTGCTATATAAAAAGAAAAAAAATAGAGCAGGATCAGAAGTGCTGGGAGTTGGGGTGCAGGGGGTGCAATCATTAGTATTTAATAGTGTGCCAGAGAAGACTTACCGAGAAGGTGACATTTAAGCAAGAGATTACAGAAAGGCATGCAGGTATCTGGGGGAAGAGTGCTGCAGGCTAAGGCAAGAGCCAACTCAGACCCTAAGGTGGGACTGCAACTGGTGTGTCTGAGCAACAGCAAGTGGGCCATTGTGACTGGAGCAGAGTGAGCAAGGAGGAGTCTAGCAGAAGATGAAGTAAAAGTTATGGGAGGAAGGGCAAAGCATGCAGGCTCCTGCAGCCACTGCAATGTTCTGACTTTTATTCTTAGTGAGATGTAGCAGGATTTTCAGCAGAGGCTGCTATATTGAGCACAGACTGAAGGCACCAAAAGTAGAAGCAGAGAGACCAGGAGGAGTTTTCTGCAATAATCCAGGCTAGAGATAATAGTGTCTGGGTTTAGTGTGGTAACAGTAGAGGTGATGAGATGTGATGAGATTTTGGATTTATTTTGAAAGTAGTGTCAACATGCTTTCTCAATATACTGGATATGCAGTGTGAGAGAAAAGGAGACAAAATCAAGGTTTTTAGCCCAAAAAACTTTAAGGATAGAATGCCATTAAATGAGATGGGGAATGCTATAGATGGAGCAGATTTGGCAGGGGGAAATCATTCCTAGACAATTTTAAGAATCAGGCATTTGGGAAGGAGATCTAAACTGGACATGCAAATTTGGAAGTCACCAGTATACAGAAACCATGAAACCAGATGATCATCGGGCAATAAATGCAGAAAGAGAAGAAAATCAAGGAGTGAGCCCTACTTCTAGGGCTCATAAAGAAGAAGAGGCTGCAGAGAAGAGAAGTACAAGCAAACAGACCGAAAATGAGTAGACAATAAAGTAGTGGTAAAAACAAACTAGAATGGTATCTTGGAAGTCAAAGAAAGAATATATCAACCAGAAAGAAAGAGGTAATCAAAGCACCAAAGGGTGCTAACAAATCAACTAAGATGAGGATGAAGAGCAGTTTTAAAAGAATTATGGGGGCAAAATGCTGATTAGAGTGGCTTTAATAGAGAATGGGAAAAGAGAATTACAGACATTGTCAAATAGACTCCTCTGCGGAGTTTTGCTGCAAAGAACTCGGGCAGAAGATCTAAAGACTTTTTAAGGTAGAAGAAATAATAGTAGGTTTATACTCTTGTGAATGTGACATAGTAGAAAGTGAAAAAAAAAAAAGACATTGTAAGAAATCCCAGAATTCCTGGAATTATTTTCTTGAGTAAATGAAAGGGGTGGAATCCAGTGTATATGATGATGGTTTTATGTCTGGTTGTAACAGTTTATCTCCTAGTAACACAAAGGAAGGCAAAGTATGTGGGTGCAGAGGAGATGATGGGTGACGTGGAAGTTTTCATGAGATTGCTTACATTTTTTTCAGTGAAAAAGAAGGAAGGTCATCAACTAAGAGTGAGAATGGGGAACGTGATAGTGTTTGAGGAGAGAGAGAAAAAGTCTAAACAGTCATGTGACAGACTTGGAGAGAGAAGAGATTAGGGACATACAGAATGATCAGTGGCAGCATTAAGGGCTCACTTCAGGTTAGTGGTCATGAATTAAGAGTGAGGCAAGTGGGACTTCCCTGGTGGCACAGTGGTTAAGGATCTGCCGGCCAATGCAGGGGACATGGGTTCAATCCCTGGTCTGGGAAGATCCCACATGCTGCAGAGCAACTAAGCCCATGCGCCACAACTACTGAGCCTGCGCTCTAGAGCCTGTGAGCCACGACTACTGAGCCCTCGTGCCACAACTACTAAAGGCCACACGCCTAGAGCCCATGCTCTGCAACAAGAGAAACCACCGCAATGAGAAGCATGCCCACAGCAACAAAGAGTAGCCCCCGCTCTTCGCAACTAGAGAAAGCCTGCGCACAGCAACGAAGACCCAACGCAGCCAAAAATAAATAAACTAAATAAATAAATTTATTATTTTTTTTAAAAAAAGTGAGGCAAGTCTGCAGGGTGGTGGGCTTTTCTTCAGTCCTGTTTATCCATGGATCCATGTAGAGAGTTGGATTTACCCAGGGTTGTGGTTTTGTAAAGGACAAGGCAAGAGATGGGCAAGGGAGTGATTATAATGATCAACCATGAAATTAGGCTTGGTGAGGAGGAAATAGAGAACAGCAAGGGGGTAAGAGACAATCAAAGGTGGTCAGTAAAATCAATGGAGTCGAGGTATTGAACTTCATCATTTTAATTGGAGCCATTTTTTTTAGCCACTCAACTCTTTTTGAATCTTAATTCTGTTATTAACTATATTGCATTTTTGTATTACATGAAAGTATTGCTAAACTTGGTACTAAATCACTCATTCACTCACCTATTCAAAATATTTTTTTACTGAGTACCAGATGCTGTGGGATATAAAGTTAAATAAGATTGGTCTTTGACCTCAAGAATTTTACAGCCTACAAAAGGAAACAGGCAGGAAAAATGAGGAATTACAGAACAATGTGGTAAATTCTATGAAAAACTACTAAAGCCGTACAGAGTGGAGATTTCTAAATCAAACTGAAGGATGACAGAAGACTTCTGAGGTGCTGTTTTGAAGATCAAATAGACAATCAAACAGGAAATAGAAAAGGGCCTTCCATGACTCATCCAAACCATAAATCAAAACACTTATTGAAGTTGGGCCAACTAGAGTCTTGTGGCATACCTCTAAAAATCACCTCCTAAATTATATAATTTCACTAAGTAGCCATAGCTGTTCTGCCGGACCTGACCATTTCACCCAGCTCTGTTTTCTACATCTTGTCCATGAAGCCACCTGGAGTAACTACTTCAAATATCTTGCTGGAATCAAAATGCTCTCTACAGTTTCTCTGACCTCCCAATGCAGGGAACCTATCTAAGGGAGAGATTGGTTTGCCATTTGTTCTTAGAAAATTCATTCAGACCCTCACAATTTATCACTGACTTTTTTCCTAAGTGCTAACAAACCACTTGTTTAATATTCTGTTTTAGGATTTTGCCACTAACTTACATCAGATTCATCAACCTGTAACTTGACTGCTTATACAGGATGAAGTCAGGGTGGGAATCAAAACCTCATTTTGAAAATATTTTAAGGAGATGACAGTGTTTGAGAGTCACTTTCATGCTAAGGGAACTGAGACAGGAAAGTTCTACCTAAGACAAAGGATGAGGATAGACAGGGTAAGATAAATGGAAGGAAAAGAGAGAACATTAGCCTGGAGAAATGGAGTGTTATTTAAGAAGTTTGCATTCAATCCATGAAGGGGAGTAATCCAGGTCAGCCTGGATAAAGTCCTTAGAAGTCAAAGACTATGTCTTGGTTCTGACATCTGGTAAACGGCTCTCTTGGAGCTTGAGATAAAAGCCAGACTAACTGGGGAAAAACTTGGAAACCACTTTCAAATAAAACAAAGGAAATTCTTTTCTATGACATCACACCAACTCTGCCAAATCCGTTTGCCGATGCTTGTCACAATGTTTACAAGTAAGAATTTGCATACATAAAAGTCCTTGGCTCCACTGCACTTCAGCAAGGCTGCCAGGAATCTGGAATAACTCCTTCAAGGGGAAGGGAAAAAAATTTAATTGATGACCGACAAAGAATCACTGCTCAATCCAGATAAAAGAGACTAGTGGGTTAAAGAAATTGCATTAAATGGGTCGGTGAAGGCCTATCTGATATCCAAGCCACTAATTGTTTTTCTTCTTGCCTTAATTGTAAAAGTTAATCCCCAAGTTTTGTTTTATTTGATTCCTTTAGTTGCCTACATTAATTTTTCAACCTTAAAATCAAAATACAGACTTAATACTGCTTTTATCAAGGTTAAAAACAGTGCCTGACAAGGATGAGGATGGCCAAGGGAGAGACTACTTTTGATTAAATCTTATTTAAAAAAAAAGAAAAAAGTAATGCTTGAGCGAAGTATCTGACAAGCAGAAAATCCAATATTCTCTGTTCAGTTTTTGCTGGGGAGGCAGGAAATGGAAGCTAGAAATCCTGAAATTGCCAAAATGAAAGCAGTCTGATTAAATTTCTCTCAACTTAACATTGAGAACAATGTATTATTATTCCAAGATTAGCCAGCCCTGAAAACAGGCATGTTTCCTTCAGGGAAGGCAGCTAAGGCAATCAGAACAATATGCCAATTGTTGCCTTCTCGAATATCGTTGAAATACTCCTTCCATTTCAACAGAAAAAAAATTTTTTTAACCAGCATTATTTATGAAACATCAACCAAACAGTGTGAATAATTATATGGGTGGGTACTCCATGGCTGGGTCTTGTCTCCTCTGTTGTTTTATATGCTCTGAACAGACAACCATGCTACAAAACCAAGAAAATTTGAAAACTGAGTCACATGAATAGTTTAAATGAAATATATGCAAAATTAATCTGGCATATTTAATGATGAATCATTGTTATTGTGATTTAATGTTACTGGTGATTATGCATAATTGAAGACTGGTTTATATATTTATCGTAACCAGCATTTTAAACAATTTTTTTCTCTTTTTTTTATTTCTCAGTGCCTGCTATCGGTGTTGCTTGACAGTTTTCTTCACTCCATGGTAGATTTTAATTCTCATCACTTTATTCCCGTCATAGAAGTTAAAATAAATTTCTAGACTTGGCACCTCAAATTTAGGCCCAAGGCTCTAGTCTGTGGACCTCCGCCCTACAGGGCCTTGCTCACTCCCACCACCACAGCAGGCCTTCAAATGCCATCGAATTACTCTCCATTCAGGACCCTTGAATTCCTGCTGGCTGAAGAGTGAAGAGAATGAAAATGTTGGGTGTAGGCCTGTGCACGAGCTGGTGATATGGCAAGCACATGCGGGGAGCGGTGTACAGTGCAGGGGTGGAAGAGCAGGTCAGTCCACCTGCACGGACTGACAAAGGGGTGAGTGACAAAGGGAAGAGGCTGATGCCAGGGAGCGAACAGATGTGGAGTTTATAAGCCTACACCCCAATACCTTCTGAGAAAACACAAAGCTGTTTCCATTGTTTTTTTCCTATCTACCTTCTCCTGACGTTTAGCCTTAATATTGCCAGATGCCTTTAAAAATAAGGGACAGCTTATCTCATTATTTCACAGACATCTTTTACATTTTATGCACTGCCTAGGACTTAGCGTAATGCCTCATATGCTATAGGAACTCAATGAATAATTACTGAATACATTATTTTTAATCATTTTTGAAAGAAACTGCTCAGTATTGTATGTATATTGCTCACTAGAACCAGGTCATTGACTCACCTAACCAGTTCATAGCTTATTACTAAATTGTTGATCCAGAAACAGTCCAGGCATCCAGGGTATAACAGGGAGAGAGTGCACCTGAGTCTAGTTCTGGATTGTTCATCCAGTGTTCTAGGTATAAAACAGGTAGAAATCTATTTTCTGGCTCAAATCTACATTTTGTCATAAATAGTTGTGTGAATTTGATCCTAATAGCAGCCAGCTGCTAGATCTTAGAGCATATAGTTATTATACTACCTAGGTTTTCTTCTTGTCTTTAAGAAGAGGGGCCTATTCATTTCACTACATTTTATTAAGCAGGTCCTGCCTGCAAAGCATTGTGCTCCACACTTCTATAGAGGAGAAACATGACAGTACAGTGCCCTCTATTTTCTTCAGGAGTCGAGACCACCCAAAATAGGTAGGTCTCTATCCTCCTCTAAACATTCACAAGGAAGGGTATTTAGGAACATCTCTTAATAAACAATGTTAATAAAAGTAATTCTTCCCATTTCTTTCCCTTAAATCCCTTTTAGGATTTAACAAGGACACTGATAAAATGCCTTACATTCCCTAGAGTTAGAAAGCTTTTTATTTCTAATCTAAATCCTGTGTGCTATAGCTTAAATCCACTTCCTCTTATTCTGTTCTCATGGAAGACAGAGAAAAATCATTCATCCTCTTCTATATCCTCTATATAATAGTTCTTCATGTATTAAAGATTTCAGCCTTCATTTCTCCAGGTTATATAATACCAATTCCTTTCATTTTATTCATATATCTTATTTTCCTAAGCTTTAAAATTAATTCCATTGCACTCCTCTTGGACTCTATGGATAATGAAATAGTCAGGCAGTCCCTTTCAGATTCCAATTGGGTAATAAACATTCAAGCAGGGAAGTATTTTTAAATCTTAAATCAGAATCTCATATGACCTGGGGTTTAAAACATTTTTGGAAAGCAGGACGAGGCTGGAAAGCACATATAATATTGTCACAGAAAGCATGGGAAGAAGTAGGAAAGTACTGTTTGGGTATTGTTATTATTTTATAAAAGAGAAAATTAAAGCATGTGTCACAGCAAATAAGAAAAAGATGCAAGATTAAAGTCACAATGAAAATAACCAGCTGCTGATTCCTGGTTTCCTACCAAATTGCTGTCAAATGACTATGATATCTGATCATAGTAATCTGGATTTAAGTTAAAAAAACAACAACAAAGTATCACAGTTTAATTGGGCAGTAGGAATTCACTCTACACTGTGGTCATATCATTGTTCTAGAAAGTCTTCCAGTTTTCTCCTCTTCCCTTTCCAACCAAGTTCTGCAAAAGAATTCCTCTCCACTGATATATTCTACAGGGAGAAGTAAGTAAAACCTCTGAGACTGTTAACCTACTAGACTTCATCTGATATCTAGAATCAATTAGCATGTATATGAAATATTACTTGCCTGAGTTCCTTAACTGATGAATGGATAAAAAAAATATGGCATATCCATACAATGGAATATTATTCAGCCACAAAAAGGAATGAAGTACTGACACATGCTACATACCATAAATAAACCTTGAAAACATTACGTTATGTGAAAGAAGCTAGACACAAAAAGCCACATATTGTATGAGTCCATTTGTATGAAATGTCCAAAATAGGCACATCCATAGAGAGAGAAGACAGATTAGTTCTTACCACAGGCTTTGAGGAAGAGGGTTGGGGAGTAACTGCTTGATGTGGACAGCATTTCCATTTGAGGTGATGAAAAAGTACTGGAACTCGAGAGTGGTGATGGTATTGCAGGGCTCATAAAGCGATATCATTTTTGTGAAGTTCGCCTTATGAAATGTACTTAATACCTCTGAATTGTACACTTTAAAATGGTTAAAATGGTAAATTGTATGCTATGTGTATTTTACCACAACAAAGAAAACATCAATTTGTATTCTCAGGGAGTATATGTATTAACACAAAATGAAGCAGAAATAGAGGTGGGACAGAAGAGGACCCTTTTGCAAGTTGGTAATCAGTTTAATATTTATTGAGAGCCTACTAAGAGCAAAGTACTGGGCTGAGTGCAGAAATATAGCAGCGAACAGAGACAGATGTGGCCTCTGCCCTAGAACAGCAGTTTAGTGGAGCAGCCATTTTTCCATTTCTTCTCTCCCTCAAGAGATATGTTCACATTCTTAGAGAAAAAATAAGAGGAAAAAAAAAAAAAAAAGAAACAGACTGTACTGAGCCACCAAATATACCTCTATCTGTAAATAAACAACCAAAAATGAAGCAAATACCTGCTAAAAAGTTCATGTCAGGTCCTAAAATAAGGATTGGCAAACTTATAGTTAAATTTACTCTTAACCTATTGGATGCCATGAAAAAGAAGGGATACTATATAGTGTATCTGCACATGATTTCACAAATAGGGATCCTTTCCATCTTACATATAATTTATCATAAAGAATAAAAATTTCTTCAATAAACACTAATTCCTACCCTTCCTCACTCCTCCATGGGTTTGGTATATTCCCCTGCCCCGTGGATTCCGGGCTTGGCCACGTGACTGACTTTGGCCAGAGAAACCTTAGAGGATGATGGGTGTAGAGAGTTTCTGCTCTTTGCCACAAAAAAGTGCTCTGAGCAGAAACTGGTCCAAGGACAGTGAAAGGGACACAAAACTGATATAACCCCAATTAGCAGCCTTAAGAAGAATTGCCCAACTGTTCTGGGCTAGATCACTCTGCAGTCAAATATATGCCTTTGAGCATGAGAATAATTTCATGTTGTTGTTCAAGTCATGAAGTTTTGGAGTATTTATGCAGCATTATTGTGGTAATAGCTGATTAATACAACACATACATTGGAATCAGCTGACCCAGAATTCTCCAACAATATATGATTTTTAAAAAATACTTAGAAAGTTAACCAGCAATAATAAATTAGCTTGTTCTTTATATATTTCCTTATTGTTATAGATTTAGTATTAAAAATTCTCAACTGCGTAAAATGGAAATTTACACTAAGTAACCTTTTATCTATTAGTATAACTGGTAAGATATGCAAGGATATACTACTGATATGTTAAGAAATATAGAAGCTATATTTGCTTCATATATCCTGATATAATCAGGTTCCAACAGACTTTTTTTTTTTTTTTTGCGGTACGCGGGCCTCTCACCATTGCGGAGCACAGGCTCCGGACACGCAGGCTCAGCGGCCATGGCTCACGGGCCCAGCCGCTCCGTGGCATGTGGGATCTTCTCGGACCAGGGCATGAACCCATGTCCCCTGCATCGGCAGGGGGACTCTCAACCACTGTGCCACCAGGGAAGCCCCCAATAAACATTTTGATGAAAGCAAATTAACCACTAATTTGACATTTTCTTTTGGCAAATTAGCACGATTAGATTTCACATTAAATGAAATGTGTTTGTGCTTAAGTACTTCATCAAAGCAAGAACACTGGTGGCATGGATAAAGGGATATAATTCAAGTAAATCTCTTCAGTATATTTTCCCATTTCAGACATTTCTGTTCTTAATTTTCATGTTTTCAGGCCTCAGGCAGAGCTTATAAAGCAATGTCACACATTTTTGTGAAATTTTCCTTATGAAATATTGAAGAAGTTTATAGGGAAAGCATCTGGCACGTTCAGAAAACCTTATGATGTTTTTCTTTTAATCTGTGTCCCACCATTGGTCCAGGTGGAAAACTGAAAATACTGTACAGTGACTATTAAGAAGATATTTATAAAAACATTGAGTCTCTTAAATGTAATTCAGTTTTAACTTTTCATAGGGCACAAGTTTTTATTTTTCCTAATAAAATGTTAGTTTATGAGATAAATATTGTTTACAAACTATGATGGAATATCTAATGAAGGTAATTTTCCTCTCATTGGACACTCCCTGCTATTCACAAAAGTTCACTGGAATAGGAAAAAATGAAAAATAATAAAGAAGAAAAAGATGAAACAATGCTTATTAAGAAACACAAACCAAAAAAGGAATTTAATCTTTATGATAATTAGAAAAAAATATTTTAGGATAGATAAGTAATAAAGGCAGGCAAAGAGACACAGTATTCTACTTGCCTGGGATAGCTGAGAGTGAAAAATGACTGTGAAAAGACCAAAACACCCCCCTAAATAGCCACAAGATGAAGTGGAACAGAAACTGCTATTCATTCAATAAACATCAACCATACAGTATGTACTTGATTAGAAGCTTAAATAAATCAAGGGAGTGGAGATTACAGGTTGTAGTAAGTCTGAGAAACTTAAATAATGACTAGAGTAGAAAAACACATCAAGGAATCATGAGTTCTGCCCTGAGGCAAAGAGTAGTCATGAAAAATTCCAGAGGCAGGTCTCCAAAGTAAATTCATTGCATGTGTCCTTTGACTAAATTAGAGCCATGGAAACCTTTTTTTTTTTTTTTTTTAATATTACTGCACTGTAAAGCAATAGGCCTTGTGATCAGAAAGAAAACTTAAAGAAAGCAAGAAAAGAAAGTATTTGAGAAGGACTCAAATATTTTAAATACTTCAAAATGAAATCCATCTCCATGATCTTGATCAATTTTTGTTTTTCTTAAAAAGATAACATCCCTTAAGTAAAAAGGGAAAATACCAATGGCAGGTTGAACCTTGAAGAAGAAAAAAAGCATCCACTAGAGTCATATCTGCACATCCAAGGACAAACAATGAGACAAGGCTGAAGATGGTACTGGGCCCTGTGTCATCTTTATTTTGTGTGAACCTAACTGGGGTAATCCATCATTATGATCTTTAAAACAAACAAAATTAGAAGGCAGTACCTCTTTCCCATATATTACCCCAACTTCACACCCACACATACACCCAGAGTGAGACATGTCTAAAGGCGGATGATGTATCATTTCTGGAAAATGTTTAGAAACAACATACTTGAACTAAGGCTACAGGCTGCCTGCTATCCTAGCTCACACATCACTGCCCCCCACCCCTGACACACACACATAAAATCTTACTTTCCATTTAAGTTTTAATGGGACAATTTAAACAATGCCTACATAAGCATAATGGAGATCCCACCCACTCTCTGACAAACAGCAGATCAAGAGTCTTCATTTATGACCCTAACCCCAATCATCAGGCATCAAGGAGGCCTGTTCACAGAAATTGAGACCTATCCTCCTCTAGGCCTTCTAACTAGATTACCAGTGATAAAGGTGGGAGACGGGGGTAGTGTCTTTGCACATTAAGTAACAAGCTCCCCCAGAATCCCAATTCCACTAAGGTTCAAGGCAGAGCCTCTCCCATCAATAGCAAATCCCAGACTGTGTCTAGTTCAGGGAGATGCATCCCTTAGGCTTTCTAACTCTATGATACAATGTCAAGTTGGAGTCCATACACTGGGTCAAAGACCCACTTCCTCATTTCCTGTTGCCTCTGCCAATAGGGATCAAGAGGGAGCTTCAAACACCCAACTGTTCCTGCCCAAAACACTCAGCTTTGCTCACTTTCTGCCTTGAATCAATGAGAATGAATCTCACTATAGCCTTTAGGCTTGTATATGTTAATCTTTAGACCCAGGTGTCTAGGTCCACCCTTATCTCCTACCTTGTAATCCCCACAAGGTTCTGCTAGCTCCTCATCTATTCTCTTCTCCCAACCCTCCTGTACTCCTTACTAGACTTTTGAGCTCCATTACTGGCATGGTCCCAAACATCCCCAGCCCCTTCTCTGATTCTCTTTATCTTCTTACTCTAAAGGAAACCTGGCATTGCCCTGAACACACTGCTTCCTGCACAGCCCTCTCAAGCGAAGGCTGATTTTCTCCCATAGCCCTTGTGTCCCTGAGCTCAGGAATGAGGTGGATATCCTCTCTGTTGCTCATTCCTTTCTCAGTTCCACTACCTAAAAACCTCCAGCTGTATATTTCATGGCATCAGATTATATTATCTCCTACCCCTCAATATTGCTTTATCTACAGATCTTCCACCAGGTTATTCACTCTTGTGTCTCAAAGACTTTCACTTCTGGCTCATTGTCCTCCTCTCCAGACTACTCCTTTCTTAATTTTTGGAAATTTCAACATACATGTAGATAATCTTTTCAAGTCCCTAGCTTCTCAGTTCCTTGAACCCCTCTCCTCCAGTGATACTGTTTTCCACATTATTTTAGCCATCTGCTCCCACAGATTTTGTCATTATAACTTCAGCCTCTCCATAAGCATTATTTCACATATTCTACTCTTGGATAACCACCTCCTTTTATTCTTCTCAATCTATCTAGCATGCAAACTGCAACAATCCTTTGGCCCCACTAGGACTCCAGATCATTGGTCTTACCAACTTCCACTGTACCTCACCTTCTTGCTATTTCTCTCCCTTCTTTAACCAGCTTTACTCTCATAATCCTTAACTCTCTTGTCCTTCTCCTCCATCATTATAAATACTTGGAAAATTTCTAATCCTGGTTAAATCTAACCTTTCAACCACTACATGTATGCACCTCTGCAGCTGGATGTGGCTTTAAAAAACCGCACAACTACCTTGATTGGTATCAATTTGAATTCATGATCACAAACCTCAAACAATCCCCTAAAGCTCTCTTGCTATCATACTACACTTCTGTAGCCTGTTCATTTTCTACTCTTCTAGAAATTCATTTTACTTTTTCTCATTTCTCCTCAAACTTCCATCATCTCCTCCTGCATCCTCACTCATGATTATGATTTTGCTTCCAACTTCACTATGAAAACTGAAGCAGTTGGAGGACAACATTCACAAACTCCTACTACCACATCTACCCAATTGCCAGTCTTACATATGTCACCTGTTACCACAGCAGCTTCCTGACTTTCACAGACGAAGCAGCTCCCATAACACACCAGTTCTCGAGGGTTAGTCTGAGAATCATTCTTGGTGACCCAGTCTAAAACCTGCTCCTCATGTCTTTCCAGATGTCAAAATACAAACTTTCCAGCCGTAAATTCCTTGTACTTAAAATAATGAAAGTAGCTTCATTTATCTGCAGCTTAACTCTCACTGCTACATCAGTCAAAAGTCAACAAAATGCAGTGGAAAAAAATCTAACATGGTTGATAGGGTTTTTTTTTTTTTTTAAGGAAATAAGGAACATACCCAAGAAATAACAGATGAAGAAAAGATTTTTGAAATGGGAGATACTCCAGAAAACAGAAGAAAATTTTAGGCAAAACATCTTAAATAGATAATTGGATCAAAAAGAAGAGAAGCAAAACAACAAAGGAGAGATGCTATTTCAAGTGAAGAAGCTATAAAAGGGAGCCAGAAAAGCTAAGGAGAAAACACCATTACAGAAGTAAAAAATAAATTGAAAGCAGCAAGACAATGAACTAATACTGGTGAAAATACAGTTGTAATATGGAGGGAAGCTCAGGAAAATAACAGAGAAGTGAAGATAATAAACTTCTAAGGTAGTCAATACATAAAGCAGAGAATAGAATGTAAAAATTATTCACCAGTATTTCTTTTCTAAAATAACACCTATATGTTAACGTTAAAAGGGCTAACTGTGCTCCATGAAAAAACAAAGAATTGTATTTACTAATGATATTATTAGATGTCCAAAACAAAGGAAGACTCTTATAAGTACCTGAGGAAAAGAATCAGATCCCCTACAAGTGTTAAATAAAATAAAATAAAATAATCTCAGGCTTCACTTCAGCAACACTGAAGGCCAAAAAAGACAGAGGAACTACATCTACAGAGGGTAGAAAGGAAAGGAATGGGATCTAAACAATATATATCCATCCAGGCTGTAATGTCTGATGTTATAATACCTCAGGAATAAAAACACTAAAAGCTCTTCTTGAAAAAGAAATCTACATGAATTCTTTTTTTTTTTTTTTTTTTTGCGGTACGCGGGCTCTCACTGTTGTGGCCTCTCCTGTTGCGGAGCACGGGCTCCGACGCGCAGGCCCAGCGGCCATGGCTCATGGGCCCAGCCGCTCCGCGGCATGTGGGATCCTCCCGAACCAGGGCATGAACCCGCATCCCCTGCACCGGCAGGTGGACTCTCAACCACTGCGCCACCAGGGAAGCTCTACATGAATTCTTAACGGAGCCAAATGAAAGATGATCTGGAGTGCAGTAAAAAGAAAAAAGAGAAATGCTTCCTAGATCATTTATAAAATAGATATCACTGCTACTGTAACCATACAAAGGTACCTTTAAAAAAGAAAATATAGGTTAATTTCACTTATCTAGTGATAGCCATTCTAAAAAGGCAGGGATGGATCAAAATTAAGAATCCTACTAATAATGTTCACCATATACTCATCTAAATAGATGGCAAAAATGCATTTGATAAAATTTAATTATTTATAAAAATTGGTTTGAAATCAATCATTGATTCTTGATTTTTTTAAACTTCAATAAACATTTATAGTTATTTAATTAACATGGTAGCATATACAACCCAAAAGCCAGCATTATGCTTAATTTAAGACACCAGAAGCATAAATGTTAAAGTAAGCAGTAGGGTGAAAAGATGCTTAACATCACCATGACAGCTTCACTTTGCACTGGAAAATGTCGGAGAACAGAGCACTGGACTAAGATTTAGAAGTACAGAAAAGAAAGGCAACGTCATTACTATTTACAGACTATATGACTGTCTCTCTGGAAAACCAAAGGGAAGCAACTTTAAAAGTACTAGCAGGAAACAAAGTATTCAGCACAGAGCTGGATTCAAAATTAATATACAAAAATCAAAAACTTTATATATTCTTATAAAACGTAGTGAAAAAATATTTATAATAGAAACAAAAACTACAAAACATCCTGGGAAAATGGACCAGAAATACATATTCCCTATAAGAAAAGAGTATAAAATTCCAATGAGGGCCATAAAAGACTTGAAAAATGAGTTTTATTTTATTTTGGGGTAGAAAGACTCAAGAGTTTAAAGCCATCGTTTTTTATCAAATTAATCTATAAATCAGTGTTATAAAAATCAATATCCGCACTGTACTTTTAAAGTTGGGTCCAAAATTTGAGCAAAGGAAAGTGGAAGGTCTCTTAAATATTCAAATATATTAAAGCCACCATAATGAAAACATCCCAGGATCAGCACAGAAATAGACAGAATTAATAAAAGAAAAGACTCAAGTATATAGAAACATAGTATTTGATAAGGATGGTATTTCAAATCAGTGGAGAGAAAAATGGACTACTGAAAGAAGCAGGTTGTACAATGAACCTGTCATTTGGAAAGGGATAGCAATTTGGAAAATAATTAAACTGAATCCATGACTTATATCTTGTTACAAAATAAATTCCAGTAAATAAAAACTTACATATAAGACAAAAAAGTAAATTCACAAATAAACTAAAGGGAACAATAGCAAATGTGTGTCATAAACTTAGAATGCAACAGGTTATTTCCAAGCATGACATGAAATCTAGAAGCAATAAAATAAATAATGGACACATATGTTCACATAAAAATCTGAAACTTCTGCAAGGCAAACTATACCATAACAAAATGAAGAAGACAGAGTCGATCAGAGAAAAATATAGACAATACAGAGAAAAGACAAAAGTCTAACATCCCTAACATATATTAATATATATATTTATGTATCATATGTTAACATATTAATATATGCTATATTAACATTATATAAAAGTCTGTATTTAAAAAGGAAAATAACCCAACAGGAAAAAAATACATATGAACAGGAAACTCACAGAAGAAATTCTGTGGGCCAATAAACTTATAAAAGGAAGCTAAACCTAACAAAGAAATTTAAATTAAAACAGAATTAACAAAGATTAATAAAGACCAATGACAGATACGAGTCAGTATTAATGAGTGTCTAGACAGGTGTAGCTTAATACATCTTTATTTGGCAGAGCAATTAATAACATATCAATTGGGAAAATATTTACTGACAATCTACTACAACTCTAAAAGTTCAGAATCTTTGATCTAGCAATGCCACATGTACTAATTTAGAGTACAGAAAGAAGAGTGGGGGAATGAGAATGGGGGGATATGGGGAAGAGGAATAAGGAGAGTAGAATGAAGGGAAGAGGAAGAAGAGAAGGAAAAGGGGAGGAAGCCAGAGGAGGGGGAAGAGGAGGAGGAGGAGGGAGAGAGTCCTATAAAAAATAAAAAATAAACTCTGGAAGAATATAAAGAATATACACAAACTGTTAGTGACAGTTACTTCTGGAGGATGAGGAAATTTCACCTTACTATTAAATATCTGTGTAGTACTTAATTTTTTAATAACAAGAAAATATTATTTTTGAAATCAAATATTTCAAAAGTAAAATGAAATTGCAAGCAAGCTTAGAAAGACAGCATTTCTTCTACATTGATTTCATTGCTAGGTTTCTCCTGCCAAGTGTATATCTAGAGCTCCCATAGATAAAATTTCTGATTTCCATCCCAGTTGTGACCATCCCATCCCCTCTGTTCATGCACTATAAAAATAGAGGAGAGGGCTTCTCTGGTGGCGCAGTGGTTGAGAGTCTGCCTGCTGATGCAGGGGACACGGGTTCATGCCCCAGTCCGGGAAGATCCCACATGCTGCAGAGCGGCTGGGCCCATGAGCCATGGCCGCTGAGCCTGCACATCCAGAGCCTGTGCTCCGCAAAGGGAGATGCCACAACAGTGAGAGGCCCGCGTACCTCAAAAATAAATAAATAAGTAAAAAATAAAAAAAATAAAAAATAAAAATAGAGGAGAATGGAATGGTCTCCATCAAAGCTTTACCGCTTAACACCCAACACTGACACAATCTATTTCCCCAAAGTGCTCAGATTGTTGATTTTACGAACCATTAGGCAAGAAATGCTGTAAAGCTAGCACTGAGTTATATAAATAATGATCTGAAAGGAATGAAAGTGATTGTACTTTGCCAAGTCAGCAATCTAAGAATTCTGTTGGGGAAGGAACAGAAAGTTGTTTATATCAAGATACTTTGAGATGTTTCCAATAAAACTAAAAATCAAAGAAGTTACTTGGACAGGCCTGCTCCTTAATTAACACTTTGGAAATGTCTTATCTGCAAAAGGTCTCCTAGGAATTGGTATCTCCACTCAGTGAAGAGGAGGATTTTGGCCTTTTGACTTAAAATTTTTGAATCTTTCCTAGCATTGATTCAGTACCCAAAAAATCCAATTTAGTATTGACTTCTACATAATAAACAATATAGTAAATGGATTTATACGTATTTTTATGCCTCTACATATTTATATTTTCATAGCCTAGGCAATGATAAAAATAATGAAAGGAACTTGGAAAAATTAGTTTAGTAACCAATTCTCCCAATCAATACAAAAATTATTTCAAAGACAGAGAGTCAAAGTTCTCTGAGGATTTAATTTTCTTCCCACTGAAAAGCATAGAGATGACTCAAAGAAACTGAAGTAAACATCAACCCATCTTCCGTAATTTGGAAATAGTTTAGGGGTGTGTGTATTGAATACAGGCCTTGGATGGTCCTCTGTGTCCTCCGTGAAGAAAAGCAACAGCTTGCTTCTCTATATCGTTCTCATCTTCTGGGTGACATCTCTCATAGTTGCTAGATAGCTGTACTTCACAGTCATTTTAATTCAAACCTCACTTATGCGTTTAGAGTAAAGTAGTCCTTGTCTTTTGTAGTCTGTTTCTAGTTTAGTCTTCAAGTTAAAGTATGTGATCATCTTAAGACAGATCCAAAATTATGACCCTCTGTGAGTAAAACTCCACCACGGCTGACATGGCAAAGAAAGAAATTTTGGTACTAGGTGTTCAAGGGTTAAGATTAGAGGCAGATCATGGCTGAGTATCCATAGAGAATGTACAAAAAAGATGGTAATTCATAAGATGTCTTGATCTCATTCAATTTAGGACAAAAAGGAACCTCATACTTTGACAGACATTATCACTGCTCACTAATATCCAGGTCTTCCTCCTGGACACATAATACTGCACCTCCAGGAACACTTGTGATTTGGCAGGGTCTAATAACTAATTCTGGTCAATGTTATGACTGGAAGTGCTGCATGCCTCTTCAGGGCAGCAATATTCAATTACTGGCATGAGACCCTCCAGAGTTCTCTACCTGCTGTGCTGACCAGATAAACACTTTATGAAATGAAACTGTCGTGAAATGGTAGTGCATTCTTCTTCTTGGGACCACAGATGACTGTGAAGAGCAGAGGTCTACTGCCCGACCTCACTGGGTGTATTCTTGGTTTTAAGCCATTGAGATTTGAGGGATCTGTTACAGCTGCATAACCCAACCTGTCTTGAAAAATGCATACACTCAATCATCATGGTCAAAAATGAAAGATCTTTTTGATGTCATCATTATGACCCACAAAGATGAGTTGGGGGCGAAGTATTATCACTTCAAATCTAGAATAAAGTTCATGACATAGTTGGCTACACACATAAATGAGCACATATACAAATTGGTAGATAAAAAGATCTTTATAGATAATTTACATAAACTAATAATTGGTTTTTTTCAATTTGCCTTTTATTTCCAAATACTTTGGTTTACTTTTTTTAGTGAATAATATTCAAAGGAGAGAGAAGATGGAGCTAAAAAGATAAATTCATCCTCATGTGGTTAACAGCATGTATATAGGTAAGAAGAGTGCTTTCTCTCTGTTTTAGTAATGGGAAGGAGATATTGTTAAATCAACAATGACATATGTATAAGCCATAGATGTACCATATAACATGGGGATACATGTTTAGCCTGAGACAGTTCTGTTCTAATGAGACAATTAGCTAGCTTACTGGATATTTTATATTTGCTTAATACAGCTACCTTATCTCTCCTTTCACCCTGCTCTTACCCCACAGGCTCTCATGCATTTTGTGTTCAGCCAACAGGGATGCTCAAGCAGAAAATAAAGAGAGAAGAGAATATGGTCAGGGTATTACGCCCTTAATTCTCTCCTTGGAAAATCACCTCAACCTGGTTGTGTCCCTCAAAAGAAAGTCATTGGTTCTCTCAAGGAAGTATGCCCTACTCTCATCCTTCTGGCTTCCATTAACATCTCCCCTTGTAGCTTCCAGCCTAGGGGAGGAAACAGCTCCACTGTTCCTTGCTCCAGGTTGCTGCACTACCCTTGACATCTTACAGAATTCTACAATAGATCAGACTTAATAAAAGAAATGTTTAGGCATTGGCTCTTACTGGCTATTGAAATGGGGGAGAGAGAATTTATCATTATTCTTTCCATTGAATCACAACACTTGATTTTAAAAACAGAAGTATAACATAATAAATTGTTTATAACAGAATCCAATTTGTTATTTTACTAGGGCCAGCACTTCATGTTTATACAGTATAATAAAATACTTGTGTAAAGAATCTGCATATAAAAAGAGCAATCAACTAGATAGGAGAACAAAACAACTTTTGCAACAAAACCAGTCGACAAAAAAGACCCACATATCCCTAAACACAGCAGGTAACAATTAATTAACAGCATCCACAAGACGTACATGGTGTCAGTGTCTGTGTGGAAGAAGACAGAGAGAAGAAGTGGGGTGTCTGGTGGATCTGAAAAATGAAAGAGCAAAATAGTGCACAGGTATTCACTGAGAAACAAGACCAGCCAATTTGAAAACAGCAGTCAAAACTGGAAAGCATTTTGCCCAACTCAATAGTAGATGATTGCAAGGGACCCACAGTAAAGTCTGAAAAAGGCTGAAGCAGTGTGGGTCTCATGAACTGTCAAGACCAAACAGCCAGAATTTCCTTTCGAGAGAGCACCCCACAATGGGGAGAAACTTCTTAGAATGAAATAAAAATTCAGGAAAAATTTGGACAACATAGAAAAATGAAAGACAGGGCCCAGGTAAATAGGGAAAGGGAAAGAGAGACAGGAAATCTCAAAAAGTAAGTGAACATATGCTCTAATGCTCCAAAAAATATAAAAACTGAAGTGGGAGCACTAAAAATTAAGAAAACTACCTTGAGCAATAGAGCCATAACTTCTAAAAATTTAGGAAAACTAGTTTCACATAAATATGAGCAACAGAAAAGGATCTAGGTCAAATCCAATACAAAGTTATAGGAGGAAAAAAGAGAGAAAAAACATATACTACCCTTCTGGACACTGAAAACATACTAGAAAGACATAAGCACAAAACAGATCTAATCATGACCTCCCAGATCAAATGAAGCTGTTAAGAAAACTATACAACTTAAAAGAACAACATAAATCAGAATTATAGCTCAGAGTGTTAAGAGTTGATACACCTAAAGTGAGCTGTCAGGCCGTTTACACTGAACTCACCATCTCCCTGGCTCTGTCCCCACCTGTCACCCACCCACCACCACCTTCCTTACACTGATTTATGAGGGAAGGTGAGAACAACGGGGACATGGCATTGATGTCAGGTCAGGAGGCTCCAAGGGCTCCAGCATAAGCCTACAGCAGAGCATGCGGGAAGGAGATCTTGGGAGAACCTGACCATCTTCCCCGGAACCAGGGGGTCACAGAGCTTGGTTTACCCCTCTCACCTGAAGACGTCAGCTGGCCCTGACTGAGAGTGAGAAGAGCCCCTGAT
Organism: Mesoplodon bidens; assembly: GCF_964165515.1. Lineage (NCBI taxonomy): Eukaryota > Metazoa > Chordata > Mammalia > Artiodactyla > Ziphiidae > Mesoplodon > Mesoplodon bidens. The sequence goes on along the minus strand of NC_138160.1, from coordinate 93,979,904 downwards.
GGGTGCAGGCACACATCCACCAATGGCAGGCAAGAGCACTGCCTGCAGGGGACCAGTTCTACCAGAAGGAGGTGGCAGTGGACCACCAGGGGCTGGACCTGAGGGTGAACCTAAAAGCGTCAGCATGAAGAACATCACCTGCACCAAGGAAGTGCAGATGGACGATTCCCTATGGTGAAGCTTCCTGAGAACTCACCAGGGTGGCCCGTGAGAGGAAGAGCACTGAGCAGTTGCTGTGAGGAACACTAACACCAACCTGGTCAGTTTAGACTCGCATGTCCCATTCCCTCTCTGTCCTCCTCCCCACCCTCAAGCTGGAAGAAGCAGAAACAACCTCAAGGACAGGGATATAAAGATGTGGAAAGCACAGGAGGTGTAATCATTTGTCAAACTGTGCACCCCTTGCCTACTATAGGTTTCACAGGAGCGAGCTGTGAAAGGGGAAAGTTTTTAATTGAGTGAGAGATGGGTGTTGCATTTAGACAAGACTGAACTTTCTAATGTCTGAAAATAAGACTGTCTCCAATGCCTGAATATGACCAGAAGACGATGAGATCTGTCCTAGATAATTTCCTGGGGTGGAGAAGGGAGATCAGACAGAAAGGGCTGATGGAGGGCAAGGTGAAAATAAATAATGAAATAAAGTTACTCCTGCTGGTATCCTACCAATGAATTGGTTGCACAGTAACATTTCTGGATCTAGCACAGAAGAGCTACACTCTCTGGGACTCCTGAGGAAATAAAATTAACGGATGGTGAGGACTGACTGTGCCCACACTCAGTGTGGGCCCTTAGTCCTTACAACATAATGATTCAGTACGGATTCATACATTCTAAATCTTACAGGTAAGGAAACTGAGACTCAGAAATTTTATGTAAATTCCCCAAAAATGAAGCTGATAATAAGGATGGCTAGGACATTTGCTGAGTAGGCTGCACCAGCTCTGTGCTGAGTTTTACACATGTTTCTCATTTAATCCCAGAAACACCTTACGGGGTAGGTTTTATTTTTATGCCCAGGTCAGGAAGTCAAATTCAGGTCTTTGGTGCCTCATCCTGCTTCACTACCTTGGGCAGTCGGGTGCTTTAGGAAGCCAAAGAAAAGCTTAGTCCAGTGTATCTTGTAGTGAGGAAAAGGTCCCATTGGCACCCTCAGAGCCAAAGAACATGTGTTCTAGATTTAGTGCCCACTTTTCTTTTCATGTCAGAAGCAGGTAGTTGCAACAAAATTACAGAATAGAGTAGATTTTACTCACTATCCATTTGTATCCCAAAATTACTTGATTCATACCAATAGTTGCTGGGCTGTTTTAAAAATACTCATTTTCTCTATTTAAAGCTGTCAGACACAAACTCTTGGGTTGCAGCCTGATGTAAAATTAACTACCAAGCATACTTCTAGTGCCAAGAATAAAAACTCAGAACCATAAAATGTAGATGGCTTACTGTGCTAGAGTTAACGTTATAGTTAGCATTATTAGTTTTCTTCCTAAGGAAGAGCACATTATTAGGTTCGGGACATACCACTCAGTGCCAGGCAGTCACAGAGAAATATACTTCCAGGAGTCACTGAAACTGTACTAGCTGGAGAGGAAGGATAGATAATCATAGTACACAAATACACAAATTACACAAGTCAGAAGGACAATGGAGCAGACAGGAAGATGATAATCCTGGTTTCCTTGGGGCAGTATAGAATGTGGTATTTGTAAATCTTAGTTATGATGGTACGGAAATCTACAAAGACACCCTCAGTCATCACCTCGGCCCTTTTTTATTTTTAGTTACAAAGTGACGTTACATTCTGCTCTGTTTCAGTAAGAAACGGATTTTGTTTTGTATTCTCTAGGCTCTGTTTTAACTAAGAAATTCTATGACAAACAGACTTAAGTTAATTTCTAGAAATCAATTTTATAACCAAAATCTCTAAGCCCTCCACCCTTTGGCCCAGCTTGTTTTTAGTAAAAATGTATTCTATAAACAACATCTTTTGTTCCTTTGTTGTGTCAGGATTTGTTTTCTGGGTTCTTAGTATATAAGACACAGAAAAATTCTATGACTCTTGCTGTCCTAGAATTGGTTTTCAAGGTGGACAATGAAAAACAGAGAATTACAAAAGGACCTATAGGAGCCAAGAAACTTTGTCAGATTTCTTAAACACTTCTAACTTCTTGGATTTTCATGTTATTATCTCCTTTCTTTCCCCCTTGTGATGATTAGTTGTTAAACCATTAAAATAAAAAGATTCTGTGTTGCCTTTAGGTACAGAAAGCAAAGGAGTTCTCAAAGGGCTGCATCTGAATCCTCAGCCAGAATCATGGAAAGAGGAAAAACACACACACACACACAAAAGAAGTATGCAGGAGCATCATTAAACAAGGAAGGATTCCAGGTTCAGGTAAAAAGGAAGACCTTCAAGAAAGAACACCAGAGCCCTGGGAGCATATTTGGGCCAGGCTGAAGTGAGTGGGGAGAACGTTGCACCACAGCAGTTACAGGTGCATGATCCAAAGGACGCCAACAGGTTTGCATTTAGGTAAAGCGCCATGCCACAGCAAGCATACCGAACCCAGCAAGGTCATGTCACACAAAATCTTTCTGACTTTCTCCATTTTAAAGGAGATATGGCCAGACCACCTCTCCCTACTAAGACAGTTGGTAGAGAATATCGTAGCATTTATTCTTCTCTGGTATTGTGGGCCTATCAAGCCAAACTAAAAAGCCCACTTAAACTAAAGAGATAAAGTAATTCTCCACAACTTGGTGTGTTGCACAGTCTCAAAATCAAAAGACCATGGATACCAGAATTGGAAAGTAGATAGGAGAAATGAAAACTGACTGAGTCCTCATATAGAGAAGTTCCCCCTAAAGGAAGCTTTCTTTAATAGCCCTCCCAAGAACAAGCCTCCAAGGAGAAGAGGAAAAAAAAGATTTGTGTACTTTGCACATACTTGGATATTCATACTTGGAACATATTTTGAAAACCTCAACAAAATGGCCACAGAAACCTGGATAAACACTGCCATTTTTTTTTTTTTTTTTTTTTTTTTGCGGTACGCAGCCCTCTCACTGTTGTGGCCTCTCCCGTTGCAGAGCACAGGCTCCAGACGCGCAGGCTCAGCGGCCATGGCTCACGGGCCCAGCCACTCCGCGGCATGTGGGATCTTCCTGGACCGGGGCACGAACCCGTGTCCCCTGCATCGGCAGGCGGACTCTCAACCACTGCGCCACCAGGGAAGCCCAACACTGACAATTTTTAAAGTAACGACTGCTCCCTTCCAAACCAATTTCAGAAGCAACAAAGAGTATAGTACTGCAAGGAGTAATTGAGCAGTCCATAAAAACAATTCTGCTTTATGAAAGTGGGTGATACTCATGTATTACAAGAAACAGGAAACATTCTCTGTTTCTGAAGCATTTATGGTCATGTGTTAGTATTTATATTAACCTGGATTATTCCCTCTTTAATTTTAGGTAATATAGTGCTATCTAAAGTTAGGTCTCTTTTTTTCTTTGTTACATTTTTCTTATGTCACATGTGCTTTTGGGTCAACATTAATGGTGCAGCACAGAAACACACATGCTGGTAATTATATTTTCCTTAAGATGCATTTCTTCTCTGTTGTGGATTAATTCTTATGATCTTTCTCACAACCAAGCAAATCAGATTTATGTTCATGGAACTATAACAAGAATTTTGGAAATGTTTGTAATGGATCCCACATGTTCTGTTTGCTTAGACTCATAAAGCTGGAAGGGAATTTCAAGAGATCATGTGGGGATTTTAGAAACTGAATTTTATATGATCAGATATCACTTACTAATTTTCCAGAAGGACAGATTTCTAAACAAATGGGTAGTTTCTCTTAGGCCTCTGGAGTTCTCACTTGTAAGACAGAACTCACCTTTGTGTAAGAGAATACACTGTTTACAGATAAAGGGAATTCTGATGTCACCCTTGTGAAGACAGCAGAAGGCAAGTGGCAGACACCACAGAACACCTTAAACAATTCTGGTATCAAGAGAGACAGATGACACCAGAATTCCAACCAATTAAAAGCATAAAAACATCTATGAAGCATGTATAAGTAGTCATTATTATTTCCTAAATGTACTAGTGATGCAGTATGCAATATAATGTATGTTGAATGTCTGATTTCCACATGTTGAATCTACAAGGAATAATCCTGCTCAATTACTCTTCAATCAGGAAACTGTTTTATTATTTGGTGTCCCAAATATCATTTGCCTTGAGGAAACTGAAAAAGTTTAGCTATTTTGGCCAGCCCCCTGCTGCTCAGGCACCCATATTTAAATCATCCAAACCAGGTGGTTGCTTATCTAGTTTTTAAACCCTTTCAAAAACAGGGATCTCAAAACCTCATTACACCAAAATGCTTCCTACATGTAAATTTGCTCTTTGGGTTACTACCAAACTCACAATAATGAGTACACCTTATCATGGCAGCAGATAGACTTTGTAAGTTGGTAAAGAATTAGTAATGCATGGTAGGGAGCAAAGAGACAGCTGTAGGAAATAAAGAGGAAGACTGGGACTAGCTCATGAGCACATGGTGCACGGTGGCAGTTCTCAAAATGTGGCCTGCATCAGAATCACCTGGAGGGCTCATTAAACAGATTGTTGGACCCAGAGCTTCTAATTCAATGTCTGTTGTAATGTAATGTCTGAAAATTAGCATTTCTAAATATTTCCCAGTGAGGCTGATACTGCTGGTCCAGGGACCACATTTTGAGAACCACTGGCCTAAAGTATTTGCTCCTGCAAAAGCCCTAGCTTCCTGAGATACAGGAATGTATACAATATAAAGACAGAACAATCTTAGGAAGAAAAAGTTTGCTTTCATTTCTCCTAGAAACATTTTTCACATACCATAAGGATTAGATATGCAACCGTTTGTCTCCCTAATGATGGAGTTACCTGCTCTGATCCAAAAAGACCCTAAGTGGTTACTGCTCAGCCTGGAGTGTTACCTCCCTAGGTATTTACATTTCAAAGAGGCATGAGCTCCAAAACTTGAAGACATCTCTTGGTGGCAAAGGCCACATGGCATTCTGGCTCCTGGAGAGATTTTATTTATAAACCAAAGGGCTAAAGTAAAGATTCAGGCCCATTACGTTTCCAGGGAGACATTTTCAGGAGGGGAGGGGTACAGCTGTCTCCTTCCCATTATATGCAGAGAAAAATCATTTTCCTTGTCTCTCACCTATGGAGTGTTCAGCAGCTCAAGTAGGACAGTTGTTCTGACTTTTTTTCTTTTTAACATCACTTTTTATTTTATTTTATTTTATTTATTTCTTGGCCATGTTGGGTCTTTGTTGCTGCGTGCGGGCTTTCTCTAGTTGCAGTGAGCAGGGGCTACTCTTCGTTGCGGTGTGTGGGCTTCTAATTGAGGTGGCTTCTCTTGTTACGAGCACAGGCTCTAGGTGCGTGGGCTTCAGTAACTGCAGCACGCGGACTCAGTAGTTGTGGCTCACAGGCTCTAGAGCGCAGGCTCAGTAGTTGTGGCACACGGGGCTTAGCTGCTCCATGGCCTGTGGGATCTTCCCAGACCAGGGATCAAACCCGTGTCCTCTGCATTGGCAGGTGGATTCTTAACCACTGAGCCACCAGGGAACCCCCTTGTCCTGACTTTTATCACATCACCCTAGAGGTGAGTTCTGGGGCAAAAGCGGTTGATGTGTTTAAGAAACCTCTCTTACCCACAATACTTTATGTATGCATTTAGGATTAAATTAATAAAAACAAATATTAAAATCCAACAGCATCCCAACCCTAAATCAGCTCTACTGGGATTAGGATACCTAGAAACTCCTGATAAAGATCAAGACTGCACCCAGGGAGATCAGCTCGGTGCTTTGTGACCGCCTGGAGGGGTGGGATAGGGAGGGTGGGAGGGAGACGCAAAAGGGAGGGGATATGGGAATATATGTATATGTATAACTGATTAAATTTGTTATAAAGCAGAAAAAAAAAAATATATATATACAACTTGGTAATCAACTATACTTCAATAAAAAAAAAGACTGCACCCAATTGATTCAGTAAAAGGAATATTAATAAATTTTATCCAAATGATTTCTTCCTGGTAGAAAAAATAACCCCATATGTTACAGTGTATTGCCTTTCAGGCCATTAACCAGTTTCCAATCTAACTTAAAAATCTCATTCTAAGATTCTCTTATTGAATTTCCTATAAATGTCCAGTTTCTGTACATGTCCAGTGCTACTGTAATCTGCCTTTCCTCTTACTGGTTCCTTCATTATTTGATAAGCTAAGTGATATTGTTGACAGGTTGTTTATATTTGTGAGTTATACTTTTAACTTTGAAAATTTTATTTACAGGAGGGTCCAGTAGTCATCACTCCAACAAAGCCTGTAGCAACTGGGCTTGCCCCTGGTCTGTGCTGCTGCTGCATTTCTACTACCTACTCATGGAAGTACTGACTCTTCTCTTGACAAAAAAGGACTCTAAGTTTACTTGGGCAGGCACAATCATTCCTCACCTAACATTATGTTCACTCTACCCTGATTGACATGGGGAAAAATGTTAGCCCTTATATCTGCTCTTCCTTTGACAAAAGGTCCTCCTAGAGCTTTTAAGTAGCACAACTCCAGGCATCCACAGACATTTACATAACCCCCATTTAAATGATGACCTCTGGAGTTGTGCAATATGGGTAGCTCTTGATCAACCCCACTGAGTCTTGTCTTGGGAGGTAAAGATGGATCATTAAAACATTACTTATATTTTATCCATACTCTATGAGCCTGTGGTTGTAGCACTACACACTCAGCCAGAGGAAAAAGAATCTACTCTATGTCCACATTTGGAGTTATAAAACTAATAAAGAAAGAGGAAGCTCTAGGCTGCTTAAATGTATATAATGAGCACTTTCCATTTTTCTTGTTCTTATGCAGACAGTCATTCTTTCTCCATATAAGTAAATACATTTAGTCACTTCGTGACTCTCAAGCACTGAAGGAGTACAGATGGCCAGGCTCAGCTGTCTCTACCTGTTTCTTTCCAGAGCACATTTGCCTCAGAAGCAAATTCTGGTTCATCCATCCAGCTGTATACATGGTTTGTAGTGTAACAGCCCTTGGTAGGAGTGATTTTGCTGAACTGTTGTTGGATGTGAAGACACTGATAATCAACAACCCTGAGAGATTACCAGTGCACCACAGAACTCTGTTGAGAATACCATTCTTTACATTACAAGATGCCATCTCCATTAAGTCTTCATTCAGGAAACAGCTGCCTGTCCCCAGCCTCAGGGATATTTCTGTACCTCTGGAGCCACAGATATGTTCGTATCTTATGTACAACTGACTCCATATGCTTCTTTTCTGAATGGCTTCTAAAATATCAGGCATAAGCATAAGGGCCTTTGTAGATCTTTGTGGTTGACTTTTAAAATTATTATTATTATTAATGTTAATTCTTGCTCCATTTTAAAATCCATGCCTTTGTGTTGCTTACTTCTCTTTTCCTTTAAAATTGTATCATTTTGCTTTCTCTTGTTCTCATTCCCATCTCTTTCTCTCTCTCCATCTCCCCCAACTGTCATACAGTCATACACACACACACACACACACACACACACATACACACATCTGGAAATGTAAGATCTTTCTGGAACAGGCAGGCAGTAGAAGAAAGAAACTGTGGATTCCCTAAATCAAGGACTTAGTACTCTAGTTATCTGTTAACATATGCCTTCATGACTCCACACATTATTCATCTGTCATCCCCCCCACCCTATGGTTTCCAATCTTTCTTCCCTACTTTTATCAGGAACACTAATCAGCTTATCCAATATTCAGTAAGTTTTCAAAAAATGCAGTTCTTGATATTAGGTAGTTCTTTCAATGTTGTCAGGAAACTGGGACGTATTAGTTAAGGGGAGTCATTTGTTTGGGGGAAGCAGTTTTTTGAATTAGTAGGCAGTAATATGTGTATTTATGTCTCTGTGTAGCAAAAATAAAATTTATTACTGCAGAATATGTTTCTGATTGTTTTAAACTTTCATTGACTACCAGCAGCATATGAAGTAACAGAAACAACAGCATTAGACCTAATTACAGCCCACTGGGCATGCTGCCTAAAATGGTCATTTTCTGGCTTCTGTCTAATATAATTCTGTATATTTGGCTTACCCTGCCAATTTAGGTTTTATTTGTCATCACTTATTCAACATTATCCTTAAAGACCTATATCTATCACTAAGAATTCCCAAGCAACTCTAATCATGTAAAGAAAAGAAAAATCTAATTTGTAGAAAATATCTGAGTCCCAACTTTGTTATAAATTCTGAGATTTATTTCTTTAATAATGTATCAAGATAATTTGAATAACAGTCTTTATATAGGCTTTAAAGTTGTAAATTCTAGATGTTAAACTTTTTGCTTTAATTCTCATTATTTCCAGGAACTCAAGTAATTTGGAAAATATTCCTTCAGGTACATAGTATACTAACTAATGCATTACAGTTTCTTATGTATCGTTATTACTTGTGTAAGATAAGAGCAAGGATAGAGTGAAGGTTACCATTTCCGACCAAAGAGGCTGTGGTACTAAGATCTTTATAGTTCGTGAGTGCTACCTAAATATTTGTTGACTGTGAAAAGAAGACACCCCTTCCAGGGCCCAGTTCCGTCATTCAGTCCATCCACTGGTCTTGGGATACTTGCACTGTGCTGTTACAGCTCTCACTGTCCTTAACCCCTATTCCCTTTCAGCTTTCCGTGATCTTTGGCTCTTATGCGGACAACATTAAGTGGGAAGCATCATTAACATCAAATACGGGGAAAGTTGGGGAAGCTGCAATCCCTCTTCCTTTATTTAAACTGCATAAAGGCTCACAAGGCAGTCATATAGAAAGAAATCATATGTCTCAAATGGATAGTTGTAAAAGTTCCCACACCAGGGCAATAGAAAATGTGAAATGTAACTCATCCCCCTACTCCAACCCGATGATATTCCAAAGTCTTCCAAGTTCTAGGGCTGGATCAAGAATTCATGCATGTTGTTGGCTATTTCTAAAAATCCCAGATAAGTTACAGCCATTTGGACGTGCTTCCTTTCCTCAGAATCCAAAAAAAAGTGATTGAAATCTAAGGCCCACCCCCACCCTACCCCTGGAGACAGCTGAGTCATTCCAAAGCATCAGAAAATTATCTATTCTGGCAAAATTTCCATTCTCCCCTGCTTGCCTCATCTTTACGGCAGTTAGAAACCCACTGCAAAGCTTCTGGTTACATCTGAAGACCACATGCATTTACCTAGCCTAACTTGCATAACCCCATTAAAATGACAGGGAAGGAGAAAAAAACAACTACACCTTATATTAGTTTCCTGAAGCTGCTATAACAAATTACCACAAACTCGGTGACTTAAAAGAAATTGATTCCCTTACAAATCTAGAGGCTAGAGATCTGATATCAATATCACTGGATAGAAATCAGAGTGTTTGCAGGGCCTCTGGAGGCTCTAGAGGAATAGCTGTTCCGACCTCCTCCAGCTTCTGGTGGCTGCCAGCATTCCTTGGCTTACGGCTGCATCATCCTAACCTCTGCCTCCATGATCACATCCCCTTCTCCTGTCTGTAACAAATCTCCCTCTGCCTCCCTCTTATACGGATACTTGTGGTTGCATTTAGGGCTCACCTGGATATCCAGGATAGTCTCCCACTTCAAGATCTTTAACTTAACCACACCTGCAAAGTCTCTGCCACATAAGGGAACACTCACAGTTTCCAGAGACTAGGACATGGATCTCTTTCGAGGGGGCCATTATTCACCCTACCACATGCCTAAAAAGATATCAGGAGAAGAATCAACAGCATCTAAGAAAGGACAACTTTTTAGATAATTAAAGTAGATGAAGCAGCTCAACATCGCTAAGCATCAGAGAAATGCAAATCGAAACCACAATGAGACATCACCTCACATCTGTCAGAATGGCCATCATCAAAAAGAACACAAATAACCACAAATAACAAATGTTGGTGAGGATGCAGGGAAAAGGGAACACTTGCACACTGTTGGTGGGAATGTAAATTGGTGCAGTCACTATGGAAAACAGTATGGGAAAAAGAATACTAACAAAAAGTGAGCCACTGCATCCATCCACTGTCTTTCTCCCAACCTGACAGGAGAGCAGAGATTATGCTGTGGAGAAATAAAGTCAGAAAGGCCTTGCAGTTATGGCCATCAAACAGAATGGAGGAGAGGAGTGTGGCATAGGATGAAAACTAGGGGATAAATTCAAAGTGCACTAGCGAACTAAGGGATATGCAGCCCGCTTCCTCTGACCCACTCACAAAATGCTACCATATAGCCAAAGGTCAAAGAAATGAGGGATTCCTCTCCAGAAGAAAATAAACAATTTCAGAAATATGCATTTACAAGTAATAACATTTGGGGGCATTCCACTGAAAAGACCAAGTCCTCCTTTTAAGACTTACAGTAGCATGTCTCAAATTTTTGGTCCCTGCACCTCCTTATATTCATAAAAATTACTAATGTCTCAAAAGGGCTCATGTTTATGCAAATTACAGCTATCAAATTTTACCATTTTAGAAATCAAATTGGGAATTTAAAAAAAACGTGTTAATTCATTTCAAAATAACAATAACAAACCTACTACACAACATAAATAACATTTTTATGGAAAATAATTATTCAAAACAAAAAATATTTAGTGGAAGAGTGGTGTTTTGGCAACCTCTTTAATGTCTGTCTTAATAAAATACATCTGGGTCCTCATATCTGTTCCTGCATTTAACCTGTTGCACCATGTTGTTTTGTTGGAAGTACATGAAGAAAATGCAGCCTCACACTAATATACAGTTGGAAAATGGAAGAGTATTTCAACACCCTTTTTGGATAAGTGCAGATTGAAACTCCATCACAACTTGAAAATCAGTAGTTTCTTAAAGGTTACCTTCAGGCAGAATCTGAAACCATATCAGTGAACTTTTTGTACTCTGTTACATTAAAGTCCATTGGTCAATCTTGTACTTTGAATGTATCTTTTGATTTTGCAACATCGTGCATTTATAATTTGGAAAAATCATTGCTCACTGAGTTATAGAGATCTTCCAAATGTTGACACATTTCACTATACAATATCCAAAAAAATCACATTTGTTAATATTACCACTGATTTCATCAGAAAATTCTGTAAGTATTGGTAAGCTGTCAAGTTCCCAGTGACCAATTCAACTGTTCCAAACTTCTGATATTTCTTGAAAGCTTTAATTTTATCATTGGCAAAAAATATTCTGAATTGTTTTCCTTAAAGTGACATGCTCACTGTATTCATTTTTAAGAAAATGTCTGCTAGATATCCAACTGTGAATGATCATAGTTTGTCTATCACTCATTTTTGCAAATAAAAATGGTTTCCACGAAAAAAAATAACTTCAACTCTCAACTCAATTGCACTAGTGCTTTTCCTTGAGACACCCACTGTATACAGTATGTAGCAGAAGTGCCCTAGGCAGACTTGCCATTTTCTAACACAAAATGTTAAAAAAACGTGTACTCAATTCATAAATTTTACTATTTCACCAAGGTCTACCCTAAGTGAATCCAGCATGTTTTCCAATAGCTTGTAGTGGTGAATAACACTGGTATGGTTTGGTGCCATGTCCTTTGTTCATGGCAAAAGCCTTCAGCACTTTCATCCACCAATGCTTTGCACCATCAGTGCAAATGTTAACACAGTGAAAAAGCAAATAATATCTGGTATTAACATGAAAATAATTTTGACCTCATGAACTCTCTGCAAGTTTCTCTGAGATCTCAGGGGTCCTTGAACAACACTTTGAGAACCACTGCCCTATAATCAAATGAACAAACCCTATCTTTATGTTCTGAGAACTCTTTGTGCATTTTAGTCACTTACTTAAAAATATGAAGAGTTAATTAAGAATAACTTTTGTGTTAGGGTTTTCCAAGACCACCCTCAGGCTCAATGATCACTAGAAGGACTTACAGGACTAGAAAAGCTGTTATACTCATGGTTATATTTTATTACTATAAAAGGATACAGATTAAAATCAGTAAAGGGAAAAGGTATGTGGGGTGAAGTCCAAGAAAAGCCAGGCACAAGTTTCCAAGGGTCCCCTCCCAGTGGAGTCATATAGGGATACACATAATTCTCCCAGCAATGATATGTGACATATGTAAAGTTGTGCCAATCAGGGAAGCTCGCCGGAGACTGAGTATCCAGGGTTTTTATTGGGAGTCAGTCATGTGGTCAAGTAGTACTTGTATGACTGACTTCAGCTGCTGAGACTTCAGCCTCCCTCCCCCAGTACAAAACCAGGCATTCACCATAAATCACAGAGTTAGCACAAACTATTGGATCACACTGGTACAGTGTGGCCCAAGGCCTCAAGCATACAAAATCAATCTTATCAAGTAGAATATTCCAGGGGCTCAGAATTTATCTTATAGGAGCCAGCCAAGGGCCAGTTCTGAAGACAGGCCTTTCTGTGAAATGTGCTGGCTTAATCCAGGCCTGCTCAGTTAACCCTTTCCTGCTCAACCTGCCTCCAGCGTGAAAGAAAAAGATAAAGAGCTTAAAGGAAAATAAAAGAGACAGAAACAAAGCAAAAGCAGAGAAAAATTCAAATAAGTTATAAATAACATCCTCAGTGAGATAGAAGATATTGCATTCATAAAACAATATGGGTAAGCTACACAATGATCAGAGGATAAGAAAGAGCTCTTGGGAATTAGCCATCACAAAACATCCAAAATAAAGAAATCAGGGCTTCCCTGGCGGTGTTTAAGAATCCGCCTGCCAATGCAGGGGACACGGGTTCAATCCCTAGTCTGGGAAGATCCCACATGCCGTGGAGCAGCTAAGCCCGTGCACAACAACTACTGAGCCTGTGCTCTAGAGCCCGCAAGCCACAACTACTGAGCCTGTGTGCCACAACTACCGAAGCCCACGCACCCTAGAGCTCGTGCTCCTCAACAAAAGAAGCCACCAGAATGAGAAGCCCACACACTGCTATGAAGAGTAGCCCCCGCTCATTGCGACTAGAGAAAGCCCACACACAGCAATGAAGACCCAATGCAGCCATAAATAAATAAATAAATAAAATTTATTTTAAAAAAAAGATCAATATCTCCTAGACTAGATTTGAATCTTAACAAACAAAAAAATCAAATGGTTGAAAGTTAAAACAGAACATATCACCAAGAAACTAGAACAAAAAAGTAGAGTCAGAAAATATGAAAACAATGGTTAGGGCTTCCCTGGTGGCGCAGTGGTTGAGAGTCTGCCTGCCAATGCAGGGGACACGGGTTCGTGCCCCGGTCCGGGAAGATCCCACATGCCGTGGAGCAGCTGGGCCCGTGAGCCATGGCCGCTGAGCTTGCACGTCCGGAGCCTGTGCTCCAAAACGGGAGAGGCCACAGCAGTGAGAGGCCCACGTACCGCGCAAAAAAAAAAAAAAAAAAAAACAATGGTTAAAAAAAAAAAACCAAACCACAAAAATCTCTCTCGAATTGATCCAGGATGGCCAATGAATGAAAGGAGTATGAAAATGAGAGACCAGGGACAATGGAGAGAAATAGCTCAAAGAAGTAACACTAGACATTTTTTCAGAACTATAAGACGAAAGTCTACAGTTTGAAAAAGTCTACTGAGTGACTACAGCAATGAAAGAATATGCATCATTTCAAAATTTCAGAATGCCAGAGATAATGACAAGATGCTAAAAGCTGTCAGAGAGAGAAAGCCTGTCGATATAAAAGAATGAAAATGAGAATGGTATCAAATTTCATAACAGCAATACTGAATGCCAGAAGAAAGTGGAGTGGAGCAATGCTTCAAAATCTAAGGGAAAATATTTTTTCTACTTAAAGTTCTATCCAAGCCAAAATATAACTAAAGTGTGAAAATAAAAGAGTCAGTTTAGACACTAAAAGTTTTTTTTTTTTACTGAATGTCCCAGGCACCCTTTTGAAGGATATACTTCAGCAAAAAAGGGAGTCAGTCAAAAAGCAGAAATCTGTGCACCGTGAGCTCCAACAAAGTGACTGCAGCAAAGGGCAGTAAGAGTGTCAAAGAAGGTCCAGAATTATCCCATGCATCACTCTGTTTCCTATACAAGTAGGATGACTGTTCAGCCTCTGTTTGTTGAGACAGTCCCAGCTTATACAAGTTGGTCATAAAACCTCCTTTAACTCTCAAAAATGTCCAGGTTTGACAATAAATCATATAGTCACTTTAATTAAAAGCCACTGTATCAAACAGCCTAGCTAAGTTATTCTGTGATAACAAACGACCCTAAAATCTCAGTGGTTGACAACAACGGGAATGGAATTACTTCCCTTTTGTGTTTACCATGGGTGTCTCTTCTCCACATCTTCATTACAAGATCAAGGCTCAAGAGTGGACTCTAGCTGGGGCACGCAAATTGCATAGCAGAAGGAAAAGAATGACGGCAGAACCACATTATGGCTCTTAAAGTCTCTGCTGAGAAGCAGCACTTATCACTTCCATTCACGTTATTGGCCAAAGCAAGGTACATGGCCAAGTCTGACACCACTGAGTTGAGAATTAAAAACCTTCTCTAGTGTGATTCCCAGGAAGGAGAGAATCAACTGGGGTTGATGGGAGTAAATTATGTTTTAAAAGTAATTTACATTACCACAGGTATTTAGAATTATTTAGTTTTAAAACTGTGTGTATTTCACTTTAATCAAAATAAAAATTGACTTTAAAGTAGGAATTCATGAAAAGTCCTGATTCTTATCTAGAGAGCAATCAGTTGGATAGATGTGCATTAAATAATGGCATCATTCCTCAATATAGATCTAATGTTGTTTCAGGGAAGTTAGAAGTAGCACCAGAACAATGTAAACCACTAGGTAAGACTCTACTCACTCGTGACTTACTACATCACAGGCAAACTGACCTAAGTCTGCTCATTCATTCATTCCTTCATTCAGTACACATGTACTGAGCATTAGAAATCCAAACTCAAATAAGATTATATAACTTCCTACAAGGAGCCCTAAATTTTAAGTAAAAGATGTGAAAATACTGATAATACAATGGGATGTGTACTTTATGCTTTTAATAAAGTACTTTGTGAGCACTGTTGACTGGATCTTGTTCACTGGTCTGAATCTCACTATCTCCCTCCTGCTGTGGCCTAGCTGAGGCACTCAGAAATATCTGTATATTTTTAAACTATATGGCATTTTTATAAGGTGGTTAAATATCCAAATAATCTACAGTGACACGCTTATCCTTAAGTTCCATGCTAAGTAATCATCTCATGCTATCTACCAAGAGCATCTTTCTCTGGATTGATAGTCATTGCCTACAGTGTAAAGGAAATGACAATAACACAGAAGCATCAATGTAGAAGATGCTATTTCCCAAAGAAGATCTGATTCCAATTATGACCATTCACATAAGAATTCTGATTAAGGGAACCTACAATTCCACAACTGTAAAACCCCAAATTATCAGCTAACATGTAAACTTTCACTAGTAAAAAAAAAAAAAACACAAAAACAAGCAACAACAACAGCAAAGTACAGTTGACCCTGAGCAAAATGGGTCTGAGCTGTACAGGTCCACTCATACACAGATTTTTTTCAATAGTAAATACTACAGTACTACATGGTCCAGCAGTTCAATCTGCAGACGTGGAACTGCAGATACAGAAGAATGACTGTAAAGTCATTTATACATGGATCTCTGACTGGGACTGGGGGCTCCATGCCCCTAACCCCCACATTCTTCAAGGGTCAACTGTAGAATGAAAGTGTAGAACATCGTAAATCAAGGCAGAAGGTGAACCAGATAAGAACGAGAGTAGGGGAATTTTCAGGCTCCCATTGATGATGCTTCCCTAAAGGCTGATCCTCACTGGTCTGTGTATTCTTTCTCTGGGTTGAATATTCCTGGCACTGCAATACATCTCTTACATTTTTCCCTTAACCTCTCCTTACTTCATGAGATTATACACGCCTACTGTCCTAAGAGTCAAGCAGATCTCAGGCCCCATCTCCTTAATCTGGGGGAGAATGTATTTCCTTCCATTCTCCCAAAGCTAACATCACCTAGGAGAAGAGAAAGAGGAGAAAGTGTAGGCAAAAACCTTCTGAGAGCTGTGCTTTATTACCTACTGGAAATAGCTCTAAGTGCTTTGCATGCAACATCGCACTTCATCTTCTCATGAGACCCATGAGAACTTTTTTTTAAATCTCCATCTTACTGATGAAAAAAATTGTGTCCCAGAAAATTTAATAGTTTGTCCAAGGTCACATTACTAGTTAACTGGTGGAGCTAGGATTTGAGCCCCTGTAGGCTTCAGAGCCAATGCCTTAATTATATACTATACTATACCACCTCCATAGCAGCAAATATGAAAGAGACTATAGTGATAGAAACTGAAAAGTAACAAATACCTTGAATATGTGCCAATCCAACAATCTGCAGATAGATTCCACAGAATTAGAAACTTCTGTACTATTTTATGTGGAACATCCACCTTTCCTTTCAAACAACCCCAGCTAGAACAAGAACTTGCCAAATGGCTTGAACACAGTAAGAGCAACTAAACAATCTCAAGAACTTATACAAAATCATTTCACAATATATGTAAAACAAATCATCACTTTATATGCCTTCAACTTATATAATGACATATGTCAATTATTTCTCAATAAAACTAGACAAAAAAGAAAAGAAAACTTAAAACCTAAAACGTTTTCATAGCTACTTCATAGAGCTAGTATAGCAGCTTGATTTATAGTCAACAATTTGTTCCCTGTGGAAAAAATTTTTTTTATCATACAGTAGATGTCATATGAATATTCACTCCAAGTTACTATGAATTTTAAGCATAAGCATTGTGGGAGAAAATAGTGTTCACTTTTTAATTGTTTAGTGTTTAATTTTAAAATATTTCATTTCTATTCAAGTTGAATTTGAGCAACATATGCTGCCAAATATTAAAACAAAAATTGGCTTAACTGATTATTAACCATATTTTATAGAAACAAGTTTTATTTATAATCTATTATCAATAAGGAAGAAGACATATAAAAACACACATTATTTTTCGGCAGAGATCATCAAGAGATTTGTATTTCAAGTGCTGTATATACTCCAAATATCTAAACCCACTTGTATTTATTTTTTAAAAGGAAAAAAGAAAGCAAAAAAGGTCAATTTCTAACTTCACAGAACATTAGTGTGTACTTTGAAAGTACTGATTTTGCCTCTGACAGTTATTTCACTCCATTAGAAAATTATGGCTTAGAGATGATTAGAAATGTAGCAGAATATTACCTGTGCATGATGGCAATTTATTACTAAGCTTTCTCAATTTTAGTCCCTCTATACTTCTTTCCTTTATGCAGACTGCCAGACATGCCACTATACTACACTACAAAAAAGTAATAATAAGAAATTTTATTTGTTAACTGGATTAGAAGACTTTTCTGGATCATCATTAAACCATTACTATATTTCAAGTTATATTATTCACATACTCTTAGGAATGAAGATAAATATATCTGAGTGTTTTTCTTAGTACACATATTTCTTCACTGAACATGTCTGCCACTTCCTTAATGATTTGAGGATTTTTATGAAAGTGCAGCAAGAAAACATTGGAGGGTTTTTAATGGGGAGGTAACATGACCCGATTTACATTTCTAAAACATCTGTACACTGTATGGAGAATGGATTAAGTATGCAAGAGCAGATGCCAGAAGACATGTAGTGTTGAGATTACATAGCTAGGCTTAGGGTAGAGCTCTAAGATGGAGAAAAGTAGACAGATTTATCATATATTTGAAGGTACAGTCCACAAGACTCAGTGGTAAATCTGATATGTGTTGAAAAAGAAAGAATGACTCTTGGTTTTAGCATTCTATCAATTAGAGATAATTTTATTTTGAGTCATTTTTTCTCTATGTATGAGGAAGTTGGATCTCTATTGTATTAATTCAGAGTATATTTTATGAGTATACTTTTCCCACACTTTGCCAATCTGTCAGTACAGTTGATTTCACATCATCAGGGCTATTGTGTCCTTCTTGCCCCAACTCCTGGTGGAGGATCACCCATCCCCCCCAAAGGAATTATTTCAAAGGGACCTTCTCAAAGGCCTGGGGAGGCAGAGGTTTCACATAAGCATTAAAACTTCATAGCCTAGAGTTAGGAATCAATCACACATAAAGAAAAGGTTGAATCTTAACTTTTCCTGGAAAAGACTTCTCTTTGGGGAAATATAGTAGAATGTTGATATTTGTAAATATTTAGAATCCAGTGGATTCTATTTGAATATGCTTATGTTTCATAATTTTTCTGATTATCTTTGTTGTTTAACTGAGTAACCACTGGTTTTGACAATCTTCATAAAGCCCTTTTAAGTGGCAAACTGACAGCTTTGATTATGATTATAACAGAGATTGTGTAATGGTATAGAAGTTATATGAAAGTAAAAATAACCATATAATTCAAAGTAATCTTACTTGAGCTCAGTAAAAACTCTGCATTATATAAGAAAGTAAACTGTCTCCCCTTACAAACAGCATTGAAGACCATAAAAATAAAGTGCAAATAGAAAATTCATTTTGTCATTAATTGACATTTACGTGTTTCAATTATATCTAAGTTATTAAAATATAAAAGTTTAAATATTATACAAGAACTTCATGAAGACTGTCTCGGAAGAAAAATATGCTCACTGCTTATCACACTGCATGTGGATCAACTGAAAATTAAATTTACAATGCTGCTTAAAAAGAGACCAAAAGAATGTCCTAAAGTACTAATTCTGGTTGGTAGTATTATGAGTATTATTCATTTTTTTAAATTTATTATATTTTATAATTTTATACTACTAAAATGTAAAACTTTTGAGATCAAATAAGGGTTATCGTATTAAATTTAAAAGATAAAGGGCATACATCCTGATTTCAAAGCTACAGAAACTAAAATGTGTGGTACTGGCGCAAGAATAGACAAATGGGTCAATGGAATAGAATTTAGAGTCTAGAAATAAACCCTTACGTTTACGTTCAATTGGTTTCAAGAAAGGTACCAAAACAATTCAATGGGGTTTTTCAATAAATGATGCTGGGACAACCAAATATCTACATGCAAAAGATGAAATTGGACCCTATCTCACACCATATACAAAAATTAACTCAAAAATTGATCAAAGACTAAACGTGAAAGTTAAAGCTATAAAGTTTTTAGAAGAAAACCTAGGCATAAGTCTTTGGGACTTTGAAGTAGTTTTGGGGACTGTGAATTAAGAAATCTTTGGTTTCTTGTATGTGGCACTAAAAGCGCAAGCAATGAAAGAAAAAGAGAACTTGGACTGTATTAAAATTTAAAATGTTTATGCTTCAAAGGACACCATCAAGAAAGTGAAATAAGGGACTTCCCTGGTGGTCCAGTGGTTAAGAATCCGCCTTCTGATGCAGGGGACGCAGGTTTGATCCTTGGTTGGGGAATTAAGATCCCACATGCTGCGGGGCAACTAAGCCCATGCACCACAACTACTGAGCCCATGTGCTCTAGAGCCCGCATGCCACAACTAGAGAGCCCACAAGCCGCTACTACTGAGCCCGCGCACTCTGGAGCCCACGTGCCACAACTACTGAGCCCGCGTGCTCTAGAGCCCGTGTGCCACAACGAAAGATCCCGCACGCCACAACAAAGACCCCGTGTGCTGCAACTAAGACCCGACACAGCCAAATAAATAAATATTTTTAAAAAAGAAAGTGAAATGACAACCCACAGAATGGGAGAAAACATTTTCAAATTATATACCTGATAAGGGGTTTGTTTCCAGCACATATATACAATATATGTAAAGAATTCTTGCAACTCAACAATAAAAATCGAATGTCAAATTTTAAAATGGGAAAAGGGTTTGAATATACCTTCTTTCTCCAAAGAAGATATATGAATGAAATAAGCACATGGAAAGATGCTCAACATCATTAGTCATCAGGGAAATGCAAATCAATAACACAATGAGATACCAGTTCACACCATTAAGATGACCATTATCAAAAAGACATACTGTAATAAGTGTTGGCAAGGAGGTGGAGAAACTAGAACTCTCATACATTGCTAATGGGAATGTAAAATGATACTGACACTCTCGAAACAGTTTGGCAGTACCTCAAAATATGATACATAGAGTTACTATATAACCCAGCAATTTCACTGCTAGGTATCTACATATGAAACTTATAAAGAATTATGTCCCCACAAAAGCTTGTTCACAAATAGTGGAAACCCAAATGTCCATCAACTGATGTAAAGACAAACAAAATGTGATCTATCCATACAATGGACCACTATTTGGCAATAAAACAGGATGAAGTACTGATACAATAAGGATGAATGTTGAAAACGATGTGTTAAACGAAGGAAGCCAGACACAAAAGGCCACATGTTATATGAGTCTGTTTACATGAAATGTCCATAATAGGCAAATCTACAGAAATAGAAAGTAGACTAGTGGTTTCCAGGGACGGAAGGAAGAGGTGAGGTGGGGGTAGGGAGTAACTATTAATAGGTACAGGGTTTCTTTTTGGCATGATGAAATGTTCTAAAATTAGATTTTGCTGAGACTTTCAAAATTTTATAAATACTATAAAAACTATTGAACTGTACGTTCACTCTAAATGAGTGAACTTTATGGTATTTATGTATCAATAAATATTTTTAAAAATATTCACGGCAATAGTGTTTGTAACAACACATTATTCTGACAATAATCCTAATATCCATTAACAGTAGAATAGATAAATAAACTTGAATATTTACACTCTACCATGTCCATGGCGGTGGAAATGAGTGAGATATATACTAAGAGTATAAATAAAGAAAAATCTCAAAAACCTATCACTGAACAGTAAAAGGAAGGTACAGAAGTACATAGAATGATTACATTTATAGATTTCAAATAGGCAAAACTAAACAAAGTAACTCTTCTCTGACTTGATTACACGCTTAAAGGGAAAACAAAATCAATGTCATGGTTAACAATTTGTCCCTATTATAAAATCTTTAATTTTTAAAGTTTAAGATTATTTTGCTGGGAAAGAAGCCCTTCTTCTCTAAAAATAGACACCATCAATATCTTTATCTTCATACTGCACTTTATTTTACCAAATTCTTATTCAAAGAAAGTTAAAAAGAAAAAAAAAACTCTTGATAGAAATGTCAATATAAATGATGAAAAAATACTAAACATTACAAAAACACACTAAACACTGTAAACATAAGGGTAGGTCCATATTTTATCCCATAGTGATTGATGGCAGATTAAGAGACTGCAATTGAGGACAACAGCATTTTTTATTCCAATTAGTGATGAAAGATTTCATAGAGCCTCATAATACTTTAAGATCTTCTGTTTCAAACACAAAGAGATTATGAAGTAGAAAGGCTTTAAAACTAAACTGTCTTTATTTTGAGGCCATTTTCTCATTTTACAATTCTCTGCTTATGTATTTAAAGTATGACTGAATGAGAAAGCTACAGTATCCCCACACTTATCAATTTACTATGTGGTTTATAAGATGATTTAGGTTGTATCATTTCTGAAAGAACAGTGAAGGACAAGATTAGTGGGTTCCTGAAGACTTTGATTCAACATTTGAATATTTGAATATAAACATTTGAATATTTTTAAAGGCACCACAGGGAATTTTAAGGAAACCACTGAATTAGAGACTTTTTAAAGTCCCAATTCCAGTTTTACACTGTAAAATACAATAACCATGTAAAGCAACTAGTTAGTAACAACAGAATGGTACTAGGTTAGTAAAGTTATCAAATCACAAATCTTGGAATATAAACACACTGCTTTGTGATGAGCAGAGTAGCTGTTCTATCTGCTAAGAAAAACTGAAATCACATCCACTAGGAAGGCCTGATAGGCAAAGAACACAAAATGAGTAACCAGAATCATTCTTTTAATAAGGTACATTCTTCAAGGCACTTACTCACAGTGAAAATTAGAAATTACGTGATAAGGAGTTCTCATTATCTAGCTGTGTGGTAATATTTTTCTTGTAGATATATGTAAGCAATCTCTACGCTGTGATTAGATCTCAATTTTTACCCAAAGGTTTTTATACCTTTCTGCAAAAATGGACATTAGGAATCAAGAGAAAATTATTAAGATTCAGGTTTCTCTATTTCTCCAACTTGGCAATGAAGCAGTAACATGGTATGTCAAAAACACCTAGAACTAAAGAACAAATTTAACTCTGTGTACCTTATCCATTTGTGGTTATTTACATAATAGTCATCTCCTACAGACTTCACAGAAATTTTAGAAGGCATCTGATTTTTTTTAAGTGGTTGTCTCATAATATCCTTAAATTCCTTTCAAAGGTAAATTCTCCCTTGGGTTTCCCATGTTATGTCCCTTTCTGCAGACACATGTCAATGGAAAGCCAGAGGAATTACCTAAATAGGATGGAGAGAGTGCCAAACATAGTAGTCCAGGCCTGTGTCAGAGTTGAACCTCTTTTGGTTCTACCAATTCCCACCTCCATTTCCACCACGATCCCCTCCCAGCATGCATTATAGGTCTGCTTCTGAATGGTCCTATTTCTACAAAGCTACACATCATCAAGCAAAAGTTCCCTCTTATGTCCTTATTTCTACCTTCAATTGATTTATTGGCTCAACTTCTCTAACGTTCTTTGGAAAAGAAGTTACATAAATAGGAACTTTCTTCTGGTTAGGACATGTTGACTAGAACAAGGTTATCTTGGATTCTTAATATATTTTGAAAGAACAAATACCAACAATTAAACACTGACCATCAATATGTCTTTTGTTTTTTATTCTTTCAAGAAGAAGAAAAATATGAGAATAAGAAAACAACTCTATTAAAAAATGGCCAAAGACCTTAACAGACACCTCATCAAAGAAGATATACAGATGGCAAATAAGCATATGAAAATATGCTGTACATCATATGTCATCAGGGAAATGCAAATTAAAACGACAATGAGATTCAACTACATACCTATTAGAATGGCCAAACTCCGGAACACTGACAACACGTGATGCTGGTGAGAATACAGAGCAACGGGAACTCTTGTTCATTGCTGATAGGAATGCAAAATAGTACAACCACTTTAGAAGACAGTTTGGCTGTTTCTTGCAAAACTAAACATTCTCTTACCACTTGATCCAGCAATTGTGCTCCTTAATATCTAACCAAAGGAACTGAAAACTTACATCTACACAAAAACCTGCATACGGATGTTTATAGCAGCTTTATTCATAATTACTAAAACTTGGAAGCAACCAAAATGTCCTTTAGTAGGTGAAAGGATAAATAAACTGTAGTACATTCAGACAATATTATTCAGCATTAAAAGGAAAAATGCTATCCAGCCATGAAAAGACACAGAGTAAAGTTAAATACATATTACTAAGTGAATAAAGCTAATATGAGAAGGCAATATACAGTATGATTCCAACTCTATGACAGTCTTGAAAAAGAAAACTATGGAGACAGTAAAAAGAACAGTGGTTGTTGGTGTTGAGGGGTGAATAGGCAGAGCACAGAGGATTTTTTAGGGCAATGAAAATACTCTATATGATAATTATGAATATATGTCATACACCTGTCCAGACCCATAGAATGTACAACACCAAGAGTTAACCCTAAGGTAAACTATAGACTTAGGGTGATTATGGTGGGTCAATGTAGGTTTATACTTGGTAAAAAATGTACCATTCTAGTGAATGATATTGATAGTGGTGGGAGCCATCCATGTGTGGGGTAAGGGGGTATGTGGGAAATCTTTTTACCTTTCTCTCAATTTTACTTTAAACCTAAAATTGCCCTAAAAATAATAAGGTCTTAAATAAAAACAAATAATAATATTAATAAAAGGCTGAATAATTTATCAAAATATCACTATGTGTTTTTTATTCTCCCATCCATAGGTATTTTCCCCTCTCCATCCCAAGATTTTCTAAGCTTATGTGTCCCCTTGCCTTGCCTCAAATGTTTTTGTGTCCAAATATAAAACAGAAGCTTTTGAGTACCCAGAACATAATACCTTCTCCTGGATTTTATATTCAAAAACTTAAACTCATAGAAGGAATTACTGGGGTTCCAAAGAAAAAGAAGAGAAAGTTGAGGGATTTGAGGTAGGGGGAGGAGGAAGTAGGAGAGCTTCTCTTAAAGAGGTGGGGGACCACAGCTCATCTCCACACAGATGTATCCATACACCCTCTTTCCAAAAGGTGAGTAGCTTTCTGATGGCTCTTAAAGGTAACCTGTGGAAGAGTGATGGGCATAGAATACTAAGAATCACGTCCATGGGAACCTTAGGGAAAGATCTTATGCCCAGTCTTGGCACAGAAATGACAATGCTATAATGTAACTTAGGATATGAACAGTCAAGACTAAAGACTGAGGGCCATAAAAAAGAATGAAATAATACCATTTGCAGCAACATGGATGAACCTAGAGATTATCATACTAAGTGAAGTAAACCCGACAAATATGATGTCACTTATAGGTGGAATCTAAAAAAAAAAATGATACGAATGAACTTATTTACAAAACAGAAACAGACTCACAGACTTCAAAAGCAAGCTTATGGTTACCAAAGGGGAAACGTTGCAGGGAGGGATAAATTAGGAGTTTGGGATTAACACATACATGCTACTATACATAAAATAGATAATCAACAAGGACCTACTGTATGGCACAGGGAACTCTACTTAATATTCTGTAATAACCTATATGGGAAAAGAATCTGAAAAAGAATGGATATATGTATATGTATAACTGAATCACATTGCTATACACCTGAAACTAACACAACATTGTAAACCAACTCTACCAATATAAAAAAAAATTAAATAAAAAAAGACTAAAGACCGAGGAATATAATGTTCTGAACTGTAAAGAACTCTTAAAACCTTTGGGTGATAAAGGTGGCAGGGAAAGAGCCTTAGTAATGATTAAGGTTTAATTTCTTGGTAGTCCATCAGGATGGGAACTTGGAGAAAATCTGACCTGGAAAAATGAAGGGTATACAATAGCTTTTTATCACCTCATGTTGTAGAATAAATACTAAATTTTCTACAATAACAACACTGGTAGAAAAATTCCATGTATATACACCATACCTTTTCCGCTCAAGTTTAGATGACCAGACAGAATGCTTCCAGAAAACCACTAATCAATTTTTTCAATTTAAGAAAGGTCATCTATAGAACCATCAAGATATTTGATGCAGGGCTTCCCTGGTGGCACAGTGGTTGGGAATCTGCCTGCCAATGCAGGGGACACAGGTTCGATCCCTGGCCCAGGAGGATCCCACATTCCACAGAGCAACTAAGCCTGTGTGCCACAACTACTGAGCCTGTGCTCTAGAGCCCGTGAGCCACAACTACTGAAACCTGCGCACCTAGAACCTGTACTCCGCAACAAGAGAAGCCCCCACTCGCCACAACCAGAAAAGGCCTGCGCACAGCAAAGACACAATGCAACCAAAAATAAAATAAATTTTTAAAAAAAGGTATTTGATGCAGTGGCCACAGCAGAAACATGTCTTGTGTGCACAATAAGGAGTATAAAGTATAACAGATTTCTCTGAGTAACACATAAAAGCCAATCATTCTTCTCACTCAGCGGAACAAAACCAAAAAGAAATGAACTATAAAAATGTCAGACCTCCACTTCTAAAAGTATGTAATTTTGTTCTTCTCACATGCATGGAAATAGTCTAAACTTTTGAAGAGTCAACTCAATTCTTTGTATTAACAGTAGGCTATAATTTTTAAAAATAAGCTCAGAGAGAATTTATATCTAATTTTAGAGTAGACATTTTCAAATTCACTTGACTATCTATAGGAATACTACAGTATAGAAGGTAACTATCTTTATAGGAATTTATAACTTACGAAGCCTGATACTGGAGACAAATCTCAGGAATAGATATAATGCTTGTATGTTTAATTATTTCTTAAACACTGCACTTCTTGAAGGCAATAGATCATTCACATTGTAACCCCCTTTGCCCTAGTATATTGCTTTGCACATAGTAGGCATTCAATAAACTTGTTTTGAATTAAATTTAACTTTCCTTAAACTTCAGGTTCCTACCCAAAAGTAAACTGTACTAGATGATTTGGGTGCCTCTCTTAAATCCCTTTTACAGGATAATATGCCCATTTCCCAGCTCTTCAAGTTGCTATTGCTAACAGCTTATACCTGTGACCTTCTCCAGAGCATTGCCTCAGCAGGAGATGCACTGGAAATTATATCACCATAATCCCCCCACTATGTCCACCCCAGGGGATGGCCAATGATTGGTCGATATGGGGTACAGAGTCTGGTCCTCTTGACTCAAAGCAGGACAGCTCCAGGTTGGACCATTTATGCCTCAGAGCCCTCTAAATCAGGTTAAGGCTAGACTTTCCCCAAGACTTTATCATTGCTCAACTTCTCTGCCTTCCTTATCCTGCTTCCTTTACTCCCTTATAGATCTGTCCTGAAAAGCACTTCCTCATCAACTCACATATACCTAAATCTGTGTCTTGGACTCTTCCTTTAATGAATGTGATCTAAGATACAGTGACTCTTGTTCTTGTTTCCCTCTCTCTCTCTCATGCGTGCACCATTCCATTAATACAACCACACCTTCCATAAAGTGACTTCAGGTTTATTTCTGCTTAACTCTGCTTAATAAGTACACCAAGCAAAGACAAAGGGGTGGTTCCTAAAAAGGCAGAGGGTCCCACACAGGCCTGAGAGGTTTTTCAAGAAAGAATCTTTGAGTTTGCTCCTGCAGTATCAAGACTATTTGAAAGTGCAGTTGCAATGCTGAACATAACCAAATGTAAAATTCAACTAAAGGTCTAGATTTTAAGAGAAAATCAGGCTTCTGGCTCTGTGGGAAAAATACACATTAAAATTATTTGTCATTACTAATTATGACTTAAAATTGTACAGTAACTGGAAAGACCACTAAGATAAGAATCTGGTGACCTCATCACCAACAAATAAAGTATTTAGTTGGCTTATTGTGCAAAAGTTTATAGTAAACTTATATGTGAATATTATATAGATTACAAAATTTGATATGTGAATTACTACAAACTAGAACTTTTTCATGAACATCTAGTAAACAGAAGAGTTGAGGTAAAGTATAGTTTTTACCAACAACAAGGATGGTAAAATAAATGACTACCTTCAAGAGCCAACTCAGTCAGAGGCTTACACTTCCAACTCTCGCTCAGTGTTGATAATCAGATGACTTCAAGCTACAACTCTC
The DNA here is from genome assembly GCF_964165515.1 of Mesoplodon bidens. NCBI lineage: Eukaryota > Metazoa > Chordata > Mammalia > Artiodactyla > Ziphiidae > Mesoplodon > Mesoplodon bidens. The sequence goes on along the minus strand of NC_138160.1, from coordinate 93,952,539 downwards.
TAAGTCTCTTGTTCTTCATGGTCTCAAAGTGAATACAGAAGCTCCAAATATCTCATTTCCACATCACTTTCAAAGACAAAAAGCATGGGGAAGGGTAGCTTTCTCTCACCGGGGAAGAAATCTTTCCCAGGAGCCCCCAGCACATGTCCCGTGGCTCAGATCATTTTCTCTATGTGAAATGTGAACAAAATGGGAGGAGATGGTGGAAAAAGTTTGGGGCCAGGCAACAAACAGTTCTGCTATAGTCAGCATAAGTCAAGGAATCCCCTTTAGCAAACCTATTTCCGAGTCTCTTTCTCAAAGTTATAAACAGCCATTTAACCAAACTCAAAGCTTTTTCATCTCAGACAAGATATATTTGCATATTTCTACACTGCTAGTTGTAAGGGAGAGATACATTGATTACAATTCAAAGTTGTACACAGTGGCATCGTATAACTTTTCTCAAATAAGGAAAAAGGCCTAAAAATAAAATTGCTTTCCTCTGTACATTTTACAATATTACATAACTGTCCACATATAACAGCCACTAGGTTCACGTTGTCCACTAAGAGGAGGCATGGGTGTAAAGTTAAGAGCACAGAGAGCCAGATAGAGGTGAGTTCAATCTAGCATCCTTCACTTACCAGCCACGGACCTTGGGTCAGTCATTTTACCTCTGTGTGCCTCAGTTTCACTATCTGCAAAAGGGCCCTATTAATCCCTACCTTGCTCTTTTGAGGATGAAGGTTTATGCTTAAAAAAAAAAAAAGCACAGTTTCTGGGCCAGAGTAAGTAGTCAATAAGTGTTAGCTATTATTTTGAGTTCAAGAGTCTGAAAGCTGAAACGATGACAGTCATCTAGCCAATTCCCATTCTCTCCCTCACCTAGAGCAAAAAAGTAAAAATGACCAGGATCGGCTTCATCCCTTTCCAACCTAAAGGTTTCTGAGAAGTTATGATTTACTGGTAAGAATTTACAGGCCTGAATGATCCCTTCAGAGAGACTTCCTAAAGCAGGCCTCCTAGAAGACTTGTGACTCACTGGACTTAGTTTCTATTATTCCCATGAACTGTACTATGGAAATGCAAAAGGGGCTAATCTCACTTTAGTCTATTTTTCATTACCACTAATGGCTTTCACATGTCTTGGTCTGAGTGGTAGGTTTTATGTGAGTATCTCTTGTTTCAAATGTAAAATAATTGCATGATTATAACAAACATAATTTCGATCCTGTAAGCCTCCTAGACGGCATCAGTTACCCATGCTGAGAAGGAAACTCAATATTTGAAATGCTTTCCTACATTTCAAAAACATATGTGTGGTACATCTGTGGTACAAAACATCTGTGGTACAAAACATATTTTTATTAGTGAAATTCTTCTAGATGCTTTTTTCTCTGCAAAGGTATACCAACCACACATTAGAGTGAATGGCTTTTCTAACCATACTAGTAATTTTACAATATAGTTTTAAATTTCTCTTTGCTATTCCAGTTCTTATACCAAATGAGCTATGTCATGAATTAACAATACTTGAGATCTTTAAGTATATAATTAAGAAATTATATAAGCCAGTTCTCAGTTCCTAACCCATAACTGTCCTGTATTTCATTTTGTCTGGGTCCACTGGTGGATGGAATCACAACGTACCTAGCATTAAACACCTTCTTTTTGGAACAGATATTTTTGGTTTACAGAAATAAAATACCATGAAATAAAGACAATAGTTTCCAGAGACATTATGAAAAATACATCCAGTAAGAAATTTAAGTCTCTCTCATAAAAAATGAATAAAAATGGATGAATCACTTAACCATATGGAACAATACAGATAAATACATTGCATGCTGTATTCTGTATATAATATTGTATATAATACAATATATAATAAAAATATATGTCAGTCAGTTTTTGCTGCATAGCAAACAACCACAAAATCTCAGTGATATACAACAAAGGCACTTATTGCTTGCTGACTTGTCTGCAGGTCAGTCGGGCTTCAGCTTAAGGCTTGGCATGGCCAGGCTTGACACAAAGCTGTTAGATGATTCCAAGTCCATTCTAGATTCCAGGTCTGTGCCTTTCCTTGTCTTGGGCCCAACAGGTTACCCAGGGCATACTATCATGGAGATGGCAGAAGAGCATAAAGGCAAGTCCAACATATATAATATGAAACCATTCATGTAAAATTTTTTAATAAACACAAAAGCAAAACCCTGCATTCTTTATGGATATGCACATGTATAATAAAGAATAAAAACATGAATGGAAATAGAATGACTTCAATATAGTGAAATGGAGGGAGACGAGATAAACCTGGATTTTAGCTATAAAAGTAAAACCTAATTAAAAAGAGAGTCCACAAAAAATATGGCAAAATATGAACATCTCTTAAATCTCAGTGTGTGGTGAGTAAATATATGTCTATTATAATTTTCGTATATTCAAAATAATTCATAATTAGAAATTATGAATGGTTTTAAGTTTTTGAAAAACAGCATAAAGACTAACCAATTGCCCATAATACTTCTGGAAAATATTGTCTCATGGGAATCATAGATTAATTGAGCTGAAACAGTATTTGAGACAGTCTGAAAACTCTACAAATGCCCTCAGTAACTTAGCCATATATTAATAACTCTCACTATCTAGGACTTCCTCTCCTTTCATAGCAATCAGGGGCTTTGTTCAGAACACTTCCATAATTTATGAGAAATCTTGATGTTTGATAACAACTTTAACTGTGGAGTTGACCACATGTACTTGAACAATCTGATATTTTCTGGATTTCTGTCATGCTTATAACTCCCCAGGGATATTTTTAATACATGGAGATTATAAGTAGCTAATAGAATGACAGCCAAATCTGATCATCTTCTTTGTTTTAAGGACAGCTCTTACTGGGTTGCAAACAGAGACTGAAGTAAAATCTGGATGTGTCCTCAAAAAGAGAATGCTCCAACCTGAAAATGAGGTGTTCAGCCAAACTTCACCAAAAGGAAAAAGAGCTACCAATGTGAACAGTGAGTATATATGTTAGCATTTGTTTTACATGTATTTTCCCACAGAATCTTTGCAGGGAGAATATCTCTTCCTCCATTCTCACTCTCAGTTGAAATTATCACTGTTGTCCTAGTCTCAGCTAAGTGTCACGAAAACAATTTTAAAGACTGATTTATACCAATATGTAACCTATGTACACAGCCCTGGAATTCATACCAATATGTAACCTATGTACGCAGCCCTGGAAACAGGTGTAAAAACAAAGTTATTATACTGTGACTGAAAGTGAAGACTAGCTATAATTTCCTTCAAAAGACCGAAATAAAATAGTACTATAGTGTAGAGATACTCTAAGGTAGTCTATTTAGTAAATAAATTAATTAAGCATATCATTTATTTAGAAAATGATTACAATTGTTCATGGATAACATTAATGAACTTGGAATTCCTGCATCTTAGAACAAATATGGCCAACCAGACAACTCAATGTTTTCCTTAACCTAGAGAAGGCAAATGAAGACACCAAGAGAGAGCAATGGCCCCACAATAGCACAAACTCGCTAGATGATAAAATTTTAAGTAAGAAGAAGAATGGGCAAACATACATTATTGGGCATGAAGTTCTATTTTCCCCTGCAGGAATACATCACAGCCCCCGGACTAATGTATTCATCCAATTTCTCACCTTAAGCCCCAGAAGACACCAGCAAGTCTTCTTATTCCATAGAAGAAATTAGTATTTTCCCTTCTATGTAGCCCTGTATCAACTACCTACATAATACAACATACTAGAGGAGCCATGAATAATAGCATGGATTTTAAAAGCCTTCTAAGGCAAATAATCTCCCTTCTGCTCAGAAAACAAGGCTAAATAAAGTCTCTGACAACAAGCATATAACTAAGTATTCTATAGGCACTATGCTCATTCAACAAGTATTTCCTGAGCACCTACTATGTGCCAGATATAATGCTAGACCCTGAGGATACAGTTGATGGCAGGCAGCCTCTCACCCCCAGTAATCCCTACTCCCCGTTATTCATCTTGTGTAATCCCCTCCCCGAGTCACTAGATCCAGTGACTTCCTTTTAATGACTAAAAATGGCAGAAGTGATTGGATGTCACTTCCCAAATTAGAATATGAAAATACTGTAGCTTCTGTCTTAGGTTCATTCAAATTCTCTCTCTCTCTCTCTCTCTCTCACCAGTCACCCTAGGGAAAGCCAGCTTGCCAGGGACAGAGGCAGCCCTGGCCCACATGAATTAACTTAGAATCATCTAGGCCTGCCAACAACCACAGGAGTGAGCTTGAGAGCAAATCCTTCGACCCAACCTCAAAAGAGAGCTTGAGCCAGAGGTACCCAGCTATACCACATGCACATAAATCCAGACCCACAAAAACTGTAAGATAATAAATGTTTGCTGTTTTAAGCTGCTAAATGTGGGGGTAATTTGTTAAGCAACAATAGAAAACTATTACACTATGATTTACAAGACAAACAAGGTCCTTGCCTAAGCGCAAATGAGTGGGTAGACATGGATAATAAACACAGACAGAGAGAATACAATTTTGTATAATTTTAAATGGTATGGGGAAAGTAAAACAAAGTAATGGGATACAGGGTGATTGTATAGGTGGGTGGAAAAAGAAGATCTCTCTGTGGAGACCAAAGTGAAGAGGACCTGAGCAAAAGGATATGTGCTACTGTAATAAATTAAATGAAAAAGTAGATATGAGAATCCAGCTATCTGTCAAGCCAAACATTAAAGAAATTTGCAAAAATGTAAAGCGATGCCATTCTTTTCAGTAATTTTTTGTTTTGATAAATAGTTATTTTCATTAAAATGTGATATGTACTATGTATGATTGCTGTCTTTAAATGAATTAATATTTTTCAATTTTAAAATTTTCTGTTTTAATTTCTAATATAATAAATTTAAATAGCTATAATGCACACAAACAAGGTCTTTTGAGGATCCTCAATAATATTTAAGAGTGTGAAGGGGTCCCAAGACCAAAATAAATAAGAAAGCTGGTGTATGTCATGATATGGTATGGAGTATGGATCTTACTTGAAGCTGAATGGGACTAAAATCCATTGAAGGTTTTTTAAGCAGAATGATATGACCTGATTTAAATTTTTTAAAGATCATTTGGGGTTCCATAAGGAGAACGGACTATGTGGGAGAGAAATGTGGAAATCTGTCAGAACTTGGCAAATAACTACCCACGGATATTTTCATGTGGACCGAAGGAGGACAGTTCATAAACTGAGGGTTGAATTTTTTACAATAGAAAAAAAAATCCCACATGAAAATAACTTATATCTCTATTTTGCAACTAAAGATTTGCTAGTGTCATATTAATAAAAGATTTGCTACTACCATATTAATAAAAATAAAGGAATAAATGAATCCTGATGATTTAGACTGCAACATGGAATTTCCTTTTCACTTGTTCCTCAGACCCTAGTGATTTGTTCCAAGCCTTCATGTTGTGCTCTGTAGACTTTACCTAGGCACACCATATAATTTCTAAGCAAAATAGCAAAATTATACTTTGGTGACATTTTCTACAAGATGAAACAATCAGAAAACAGGGCTACCTGCTGGCTGCATTCAGCTTTGCTTTTGCCGTTATGAAATTCATGCTTCTATAAACCGGCAGTAATAGAATTTCATCTGCCTTATAAATAGCACTTTTCGAGATGGATAAAATGTTACCTCTAACAGGTGTGCCACAGAAATAGAAAACAAACAAATCAAACCAAAAACCCTCTAATTTTTGCATTGTTGGATGAAATGTGGTGGGTTTTTTTTCTGCCAGGTATCAACTCACAGAAACAATAGGATCTAACCTGAAGTTCTAAAAAGTAAAAATTTCAATTAAACTGAATTACTATGGGTGTTTCAGATATCTTTCCTGAACTTTTCTGCCAACACTAAGGAATACCCAATGCTGTTGATGACTAATAAGTCTAGCTTGATTTCTCTCCCACAAGTAATGTTTCAGGAAATACAGTTAAAATGCTAGGGAAAACAGAAATTATACGTCTTTCTGAACTACGTGAATTTCTGACCTTGCTCATATCATCCTCCTTTGTGAATTAATCAAGCATTGAGGTAAATGCCTACCTAAATACAATATCACATATTTCTCATTACCTTCAGTAATTTCCCTTACTTTACAAGACAAGAAAAGGAAAGGAAAGAAAGGAAAAACCTCTTATAATTTTTTTTTCCTGAGAAGCAAAGACAAAGCTGATGGCATCAAAGAATAAAATGTAACAGCACAAAAAGAAGTGAAAATCTGTTAAGGATTTGGTGTAGTATTCCTGAATTGGTCTACAGAATATACTTTTAGCGTAAATTTCTCATCCTGTCTTTCAACACTGAGAAAAGCAAGCAGAAGTAAGATCAGATTTTTTACTTCTCTTTGAGCCAGCTTCAGGCAAGCAATTTTAATATAGCTATTGACCAGTGGCAGAACAGAAATTATTTTCGTGGACATGTGATTATGTAATCAAATGCAGAATAAATGCAAACAAACTTGATAATAAATAAGTACAGCTTCTATGAAATGAAAGCATAATTATTTTTATGCACTCTTTGTAACCCAGTGGAATTTACCAGAGCAAATTTTAAATAGTATGTTTGAAATAGCACTTTATTTGCAGAGATTCATTTACGTAAATTTTCAAAACTGTATTTAAAGTAAAGCACATCAGGCTTATTAAATTATTTGCCTGATAGCTAGAACAAGGAAACCCTGGAAGTTGGTTTAATTCCCTTCTATTTCTCCCCATCCCACATCCTTTTCCTTCACTCTTACCGAAAAGCTCTCAAGACCTGACTGTTCCAGCTCTGTAGGGCAGTAATTGCCATATGAAGCAGGAAGACTTAAACAGAAGAGGCATTACGGGTGCCAAGGCCAAGCTTATGTGTGGCAGCTGCCAGCATCATGTGATTTTAAAAGTTCCAAAAGCCTTCCCTACCCGCCCCACCCCCACACCAGTTTTTGCCCACTGGCTTCTATCTCAGAGCCAGAGATGTCTATAGGTTCCACTCTTTGACCCAAGGAAGTACAGAGTCTTGCCTAAATACCAGTATTGCAGAGGAGAGACAGGAGAGCAAGATTTAAGTGGAAGGGAAAAGAACTGTGAATTGACAAATTAGTGGGAGACTGCGAAATCTAAGCTTATTAAAGTTGAAATGTCATCTACAATATATTTGTATGGGTAAAATGAGGCAGGTACAGGGTCACTAGACTAGAACCTTGGTAGATAAGTAACATAGTGAGTATGGGTGCTCACTTACTGGGGAAAAATGAATCTTCCCACTGGAGCAAAAATCCAAAGTCTTGAAGCAAAGCTGATTCAGGAGCTACAGAGAAAGCCAGGCACCAAAGAAGCAAATCAGGTACACATTAGAGGAGTTTTGCTCTGTGGGCTTATGAAAAGAATCATGCAACCTCCTATCTGATAAAAAAGAGTATGATCAGCTTTGTACTCAAACACGGCCTGGAAATGAAGTAGATTGTCCAGTAGGTTGGCACTAAGGGTCTGTAACTTAACAGAGAATACTGGACTGGTCATTTAAGATAAAAGAATTATCCACAGTGAGTTGATGGAGGAGTGTGAAGAGGCAACATCACTAGCAAAATATATTAAAGAAAGTAGGACAGAGGACATAGCTATGAAGACCAGGAGTAGGCAATGAACTAGAAAAGGGGCAAGAGAAGGATTTAGGGATGGAAAAGAGGAGCCAGAAGGGTGTAGATAACTAAAGAAAGGAAAGAATTTCAAGAAAAAAAAATGTGTGGACAACAGTGTCAGCAGAAAGAGAGAGTTAAGCAGAGTAAAGACTATTAAGTGATGCTAGAAGAGCAAAGTGGAGGGCATTGGTGAACTTGCAATGCATAGACTCAGTGGAATAGGAAGAAGCATAGGCTTTTACTGAAGACAGTAAAAAGTGAGCATAAACAGGCAAGAAGTGTTCTCACCTCCAGAAAAGGAACCGGGAGAAAATTAACTCCCTCTCTAAAGTAACAGATATTGGCTTCTCCTCCAGAAACTTTTGTTAAGGAATGAAGGATGTTCCTCCAAATACTCCCCACTCCATTCCATCCTACACCCCCACCCACCTACCTGGCAACACTATTTGCTTTCTAGCAGTTTCCCACCCACAGGGTCTCAGTCCACTCCTTTTCTGCACCAGGCCTGGTGGTAAGAACCACTCCTCTCCCTAGTTTCAACTAAATCATCTACTTGCCTCTAGATCAGGGTTTCTTGACTTCTGCGCTACTGTTATGTTGAATCCAGTAATTTTTGGTGGGGGTGGGGATTCCTGTGCACTGTAGGATGTTTAGTAGCATCCTTGGCCTTTCCCTGCTAGATGTCAGTAGCATGCTCTCCTACAGTCCTAACAATCAAAAATGTCTCCATATAACGCCAGAGGTTCTTCTGGGACAAAATACCTCATCCTCACATCGAGAATCAGTGCCATGGACACCTCTGTCCACTGATTCTCTCTGAAAGCCAGTACAGACCCCCTCTCCCACCAAAGATCTCCCATACTGCCTGTCTCTGAAACAAGCAAATGACATTTTTTTTCTTTGCAACCATTTTTCTCTGCAGGTAAAAACTGACAAGGCTTAACAAATATAATCCTGACAAAATTCCAGTTTCAAGAATGCTAACAAAGTGGCCATGCCCTCATATTCCAGAGAAGCATGATGGGAGTGAGGGCTGCAGTTTCCATGCCCCCTTCCTGGGTTTCCTTCTTAGCTAAGCACGGGATATAGCTGCAGCCCAGTTATGATGAGACTGGATGCTGGACTCACCTCCTGATTCACAGTCCCAGTGGACACAGATATGGACTTCATGGACATTAAATCCAATACATTGGCTTCTTTATTTCATTGTTAGGTTTCAGCTTCATGGTCACCCATTTTTGCCAAAAGTCAGTGTAATTTCTCTGCAGTTTGTTCTTATTCTGTGGGGCTCCCCACACCTATCCTTCAAATATTCAGATTGCCCAGGTTTCAGTCCATCATTTACAGAACTTGCATCATAGTTAGAGTCTTACGTTACCAAGCCTGGGATCTTAATCCTTCTCTGGGCCCTTGGGTCAGGAATAGCATCTCCCTTTTGACTCCAAAGCTCCTTCCGTGAATCTCAGGCTGCCCTGCACTAACCTGCACTCACTCAGTTACTGGTGGTGGTCTCCCGGGCTCTGGCTATGTGATCTCCAGTCTCATTTTTCTCTGCACCTTTCATTTGCCTAAAAACATCTTTTTATTTGAATGTTGAGAATAGTTTGACATGTTAGAGTTCCAATAAATTCTTCTCACAGACCAAGCAACATCGTGGGTCCTTAGCTCATTTGAAGAGAAGAAATAGTAGATATACCTTGAGTCCAATAAATTGTTAATAAATTTCTGATGGATTACACTAGCTTTGCCTACTTTTCAAAAGCCTCTCTGAGTCATTATTTATGCCCTTCTCCTCATGTCTCTGAGGAAAGGTTCTTAACCAGGTAAGGCCATTTTACACAGACAGCAACACTAACTAATAATTTAGTTGACTTTGGGATACATCCCCGACCTGCTAGCCAGCAAAGACATTAAAAGCTCTTGCTTTTAAACAGATTGTCCCTTTCTTTTTGGAAATGTATTTGCATATCTCTTTGGAACCCTCTCTTTGAAAGGCTTCATTGGTTGAACTATACAGCAATACTGATTGGTCCTATAAAAAGGAAAGATGTATTGTCTCCTATCTTCCTCATGTTTTTATCATCTTGAGGATGGTTACCATTTATCAAAAACCATCTATCCTTAGCAATGCTTTCCAATTCATTCCCAGATCAATCAACATGCCTGTAAATATTTTCCTTTCAGCCCTCTGCCCTCATATAAGCATAGAGAGGAATAAATGCCTATTTTTCCAATCACCTTCTGGCTAATTCATTTAATCTCTGCTCCAGAAAATAAGCAGATACTTCCCTAAGGCTTTCATTAAAAGACCTTTCCAAATCCTACTGATTCTCCTCTAAAACTATATAGTCTAACATAGCCACTGACTCTAGCATATGCTTAACTTGCTTTTAAAAAGAAAAGAAAAAAAGGCCCCCAAATCTCCAAAATGTCAATACAAGAGTCCAGGATATCCACCACGTTACCAAGGACTGATAGTACACATGCACCATGAGCTCAGGCCCTCCCTTCAGTGAAGACTCTTGAAAATCTGAAGAACATACACATTGAATTGATCTCTTCATGTCATGGATAAAACTGACAGGAGAGAGCCTTTAGATCATTCTGCTCCCTAACCTGCAAGGTGAAGAATTATCATTTACAACCATAATCTTTTCCCCATTATTGAAAACTACATAAATAGCAGTAACTATAACTCTTGGTTTATACCAAAACTTTTTATTTAACTGACCTAGGAAGGTTGATTAAAATTCCATTTGGTGTTATACTTTAAAAACACAAGTGAGATGACACCTCTAAGAATACATATACATCCACTTTTTTGAGTCATTTGGAAGGATTATAGAAATAAATGAAATGCACAACAAAAACAGTAGAAGTGAGAATCAGTCCCTGTGGGTGTGTGGGGATTGAGTACAAGAGAGGAAGTGATAAACTGGGAAAGGAGAACAGGATGCATCTCTCTTTAGGACACAGAAAATAAAACAGGAAACTGGGGAAGAGTGTAGGAAGGGTTTTCTCCCACTTCTTTCCTCCCACAGGAAATCACTAATACTTTCTGAGAAAAGAGATAAGCCATCCAATTTTTACCCATTAGTGAAACAGCAATTTCTCAACTTAAGCATATTAGTGAGTACTACCCTTTATAATAGCTCAAGAAAATTCTGCTTAGAAAACACATGACAGTAATCCCCACTGTTTCTAAGGTAAACTCACCCTATTTTAAACGTAACTCCAAAAATGTGACTTCTAAAGAACACCAAGCAGATTAATATAGGAAATTCTAAGACCCTGATAAAAACACTCCAGTATAATATAATCCTTATACAGAACTGACTGAAGCAAAATGGGCAATATGCAGAAATGTATGCTTTTTAGGGAACATTTTAAATTTGAATATATGACATGCCAGCCTTTTTGAGAACCTTTCACAGAAGCAGCTAGGTGGAGCTATTTGGAGTCCCCATTCCCTTCCCTGTCTCCTTCTCTGAATATGACCACTATAGAAGTAGGTTCAGCTCATCCACTGATGTGGCATTCTTAATCCAGAGCGACCCTTTAAGAGACCAGGCCAATTTTCATGAAGGATAAGGCTGGGACATCCCCCTTCCACCCTTTACTTCCCCTATTCAGGGCCTCACTCCCTGGGCTGTCCCCAGAATTAACCTGGAAGCCCATCAATCAGAGCAGACAGATATAGATTTGATTTGGTAAAAATCCCCAGGATCAACCCCCAAGCTAACTTCCATCTCTAGAATTTAAGCACCCACCAGCCTTCCCCTAAGTCATTTCACTAGATCATGATGCAAGAAAGTTCAGATCTCTAGTACAATCACAATTTCTGATTCAGAGGAGGAAATCGCGGCATTAAAAGTCAAAGCTATTGACAGAGTTTCTCAGCTCATCTGCCTTCTAGTAATATGTGATTCTTTGCATAGTTCGATATTTTATAGCAATGGCAAGAAATAGGTTCTGATCTGTTTGGCCATTTATAATTATTTCGGGATCTCTTTCTACATTTAAAGACTTGAAAACAATAGAGAAATTACATTGTTGACTCCCATGAAATAGCATATATTCAATATAATATATGAATGTGAAATGTTGGGATGGGTGAGAGTTGGTTTACATGAATGTATTGTAATCTGAATGAAAATACCCCTACATTATTAAAAAGAATATCTAAATTTCATTACCATTTGGTATGCAAGGCTCTGGAGGATCTCCTTCCCCATTTCTGTTTTAGGATCTCTACTCTCCACACATTTGCTAACTCAACTTGCATTGTTTTCTTGACATATATGGGGGGGGGGTGGTAAATCCTACCAGGTTAGCATTTTGACTGCTAGAAGACTAATACCACTGTGCAGCATATTCATATATTTCTTGCCTGATAATTAAGATCTGTATTTTTGAGATCCAAAGAATCTCAATACCCCAGAAATGCCATGTGACATTAAATATTTCGGTGCTCTTCTTTCCCACTGTTAGAGGCTGAATTGTGTCCCCTCAAAATTCATACATTGAAGTCCTAACCTCAGAATGTTACCATATTTGGAGATAGGGTCTTTACAGAGGTAATTAAGTTAAAATGAGATCATTAGGGTGGGTCCTCATTCAATATGATTAGTGTCCTCATAAGAGAAGGAAGCATGGATACTGACACGTACAGAGGGAAGATGACGTAAAGACACAGGGAGAAGAGAACCATACACAAGCCAAGGAGAAAGGCCTAGAACAGATCCTTTCCTCATGATCATGAGAAGGAGCCAATTTTGCTGACACCTTGATCTTGGACTTGTAGTCTCCAGAACTGTAAGACAATTAATTTCTGTTGCTTGAGCCACTTAGTCTGTGGTACTTTGTTATGGCAGCCCTAGCAAACTAATACACTTACCATAGGAAGAAGGGTGCAGGAAGTTTTAAGATGCCAAAAGGACAGATTGTAAAACAGTAGGAAATGGGGAAGTTCATTAAGATGACAAGTGGGAGCCAACAGGTTACATAAGAGTACAACTGTTAAGCATTCCCAGTAAAAGAAAGGATTAATTTTAGGTTCTGCTGGACCATTCAAAAGGTGTAAATTAAAGAAAATTATCTATCTGTTCCTAGGTTTTAAGAAAAAAATAGTAGAACATTGAAATACATGAAGATGCAAAGTAGCTAAAAGAAATCTGCCATATTGAAAATATATTAAGATACTGAGTTAAAATAAGTAGTCCTAACATTTGAATACATAAGACATAATACAAAGACATAAGGCTTTGAAGCTGCTCCGTGGCAAATTCTAGGATTCCTTTCTAATGCTTAAAAAAGTCTCACTAACCGATTTACTCACTGGGAAATGGCAATAGAAACAGTCCTAAGATATTTGTAGCACAGTGCAACCCAGGCTGGTAAGAAATAGATTTCAGTTAACTTGATAGAATAATTGATAATGGATTTTTCCCAATATAATTTTTTAATACATATAAATTTTCTTCTAAAAAACACTGATACATGTATGGCAACTTGAAGTAACTCGTTAATCAATTTTGGCCCTCTGTTTCCCCATTTATAAAAATGGAAAATATGTGGTTTATAGCTACATAAATATTTGAGATACTCAGATTGAACTTTTTATCTTCCTGGATAGGAGCCATCAGAAGTGGTACAAGAAAAGGGCATACAGCATAAGTGACTTTTTGTTCTCATCATCTTCATTATATCATCTCACTCACTAGGGTGGAGAAATATACCATCTAATGTTTCAAAAAAGATAAAGCATTTTTCTGTCTTTCATATTGTGAAGAAGGTTGAATTCTCTTCATCATACATTGTGTTTTTTGTCTCAAGCATCAACCCTCTCCTTAGTTTTCTGTTCAAGAGGCAGAATATTGGGTTGATTATCATCCTTAAAGCACACTCTTTGCCAAGGTTTACCATTATTTTTCATTAGTTTCAATTCTGGAAGGAAGGAGCTAGAGCCTATGTAGGTGATGGATGGGGTTAAGGGCCCAAGGACTAACATGACTGTATAAGAAGCTACTGCTGGGTGATATATGGACATATTGGAGTAACACACGCTAAAAATGAGGAGGCAGCATGGAGCAGTTGGCAGGACAACAGGCAGCCTAAATTACATCATTCATTTAATAAGTCTAACATATGGCAGCTATTAGATCTCCAAAACAAACGTAAGACTAACCAAGACTCTCATAGAAAAGAAGCTTCCATTCTTATTTTTGTTTATAAAAGTCCTCAGTCCAAGTTGCGGACAATCCCAACATAATAATAACATGTATTTCTAAATGCAATAATAATATAGACCTTGCCACGAAATTAACAGTTTCACCTGATAACATATAGAATGTTAAATGTTCTTATTTTCATCTTATAAATTTTTTGAGGCGTTCTCTAGGAACTCAATTGGATAATTTAATGGCTTTAAACAGCAATTCTCTAATATATAAATTAGCTCATAATTGTTTTCAGAATGAATGATACAAATACTCTATATTAAAGCTGACCTTGCTCAAAGCAAGTGAAACATGCCTTCAATTCTGTCATTTTTCAATTAACCCCATTTTTGTGTTGCAAAAAATGTAGGAGAAAGCTCCAATGATCTTTTGAGAACCTAATCTTGCACTTGTTCTACATGGTTTTCAAATAGTTTCCCTAATCAGGAAAAAAAAGAGAGCGAGAGTAAAAGAGCAAGGTAAAAGCACTATAACCTACTAATAGTCTTTGGAATTTTTTTTTTTATCATTCTTAAGTAAAACCCTCCATCTAGATTCCAGCTCTTCTGGTGAGACACCCTTTAAAGTCTCAGGCCCTCTGCAAACACTCCAGAAGGGAAATGGCTTAGGACTGACAGAGGAATACAAAACAACTTTGCACCAAAATTCAAATGGGGACCCAGAAATTAGTTCATTCCTCATTGCCTACCTCTGAATTCTATGCTTTATCCATGTCATTCCCAGGCATGACCCAAGGTACCATCCCCCCTTATCTCTTGAACTTAATCGTGTTCAGTGTAGCCCTTTGCTTCTTTGACTGACTTCTCCTTCCCATCCAACTTCCCTTTTACCTATTGTCTAAGGCTTTACAATGGAGTATCATTCTTCTGCCCAGAAATTTCCAACATTTTAAACCTTTTTAAGAGTGTCATTTCTCTACCCCCGTATCCATTCACCTTTTCCCAGATTGCATTACCCCTATTTTCCTCTGGGAAACCAACTTCTTCCTCATTCTGTCTTCTTATAATGGAGTTAACTTCACACCTGTCTCCAGAATTAAAGTCATAATCAATCAAAGAATTATATTCTACACCCTTCCTCTTACCATCCACTCCACTTTGTGGTGAAGATGAATTTAGAATGAGCATATGAACTGATAAGGTCCAATGAGATGCAAGGAGATGTGCTGGAACTGCTGACAAAGACAAACTCTGTTCTACTGGGCACAGCCTGGGAGGACATGACCTGGAGTATTGGTAGACATATTTCCAATACATGAAGCCCAAGAATGAAGCCACAGTGAATGATCCAAAACCAAGAGATGTACAAAACCACTGGGAGACCTTTACACTGTCATTTACTTCTTACATTACTATTTAATTATCTCAGGAGTGGAACAGTGTATCCCTTGAGATCAAGCTCCTGGATGTTTCTTTGTACCTTCAACCATGTCTAACACTGTTCTGTACTTTCTCTACCAAGAGAGAGAATTATAATAAATGTAATAAATAATGTGTATGTCTTTGCCCCACATTTCATTCACACCCCAAACTGAGATTAATCTGAGAAATGTAAAGTGCTCTTCCCTTAATTTACTTCTCATAGGGTGAGCATCTCACCACACTGAATGTGATTCCAGAATTTAAAGAAACTTTTAAAATACAACACTGTCCCTAAATACGAGGCACCTACTTCACATGAAGCTCAACTGAAGATTTAAGAAAGTTTTAGGGTAGTGGCCACTGTAAATTTTTGGTTTAAGTGTTGATTTCATGGCCAAACCAAAATAATATGTGACCCTCCTTTGTGTGACAGGCTAGTGCAGACCACGGTCATACTAAGTTCACAGGATGGAGAGAATGATGTGGTTTCAAAGTCTGTAGCAGGAGCTTGATACAGCATTTCTTGATACACTGTAGGAGAAACTTGTCTGTATCTCAGAACCTGAATTCTTTGCCTCTAAAAACTCCCTTGGACTGCCCAAAGAGCTGTTACTGTGAAAACAATTCAAGTTTGCCTCAGAGGGAGTGACCTGGAGACCTCTGACCATAATTTGCTCTCATGAGTGCAGTGGGAGTACGGGAGATGACTCACAGAGAATTCCGAATATAAGTGTGAGAACATGTATACCTTTGTGTTCCTATAAAACATTTTTTCCCTTTTAGCAAGCTCTTATGCTCCTCTGAGCCTCACTGTGGTTTCTGCAGAGGAAACGTGATGAGTAAGAACCCAAGAACCTGAAGGTCCCAGCACCTGGTTATCAGAGTGGGACCTCAGAGAGGTATCAGGGCCTCAAACAGAGACTGAGGTGCATCGAGGAAGGTGGGCCACCGACTGCCTCACACAGACGGCCGTGTCTTAGCATGGTACACAAGCTACCTCCTCTAGCCTGGAAGAGAGGAAAAATCAGAAAGAGCTACCTCACTCCAAGGGGCTGTGAAAACTACTCAGTGTAAAGAATGGAGAGAATGTGGAGACCCACATGGATGGATGACCACAGGACAAGTGGAACAAGGTACCGTCTGGAAATCCCCACATGGGAAACTGTCTGCTGCTTCAAGGCCCCTGGTACATAGGAACATATGAGAGGCTGTTTTGGTCTCACTTACCAGGCATTCCACCCAGCCATTCCTCCAGAACTTCACTCAGGCACCAGGGCATGGAGCCCCTCTCTGAGGCTCCGCTTGTTCCCCTTCTCACCCTCCAGCCCAGGGGATCTTTCTCTAATCTTGGGGGAAGCCTGTTTTCTTCCCCCTACAACTTCTAAATAGTTTGTCCATACCCAAAATACTCTTAGTTTCCTAAGGATTTAGGATTTTGGAACACAAGTCTAGAGAGGCTCTTTCTACACTGTCACTTCCCTTCCCGAGGTGATGAGCTCACAGCTGACCATCTGCTCCAATGGAGAGAGGAAAGATGTGCCAAAAGAAATAAAACAATAAATTTCGAGGGCATTATTCCACCATATTCTCCTCCTGAATTAAATATTTACATCCCTACAAAGAAAATTTACTCTACATGCAGGCGTCACTCCTAACCCTCACCAAATGCCCCCTTCAGATATACACGCACTCCACAGTTCAGACCTGGGTCCAAATCTCAGAAGGATGAGAACTGCTGTGTATAAGGCAGCCCCTGACTGCAGGAGTGATATTTTCTCTGGGCTCCCAAAGGTGATTTATATAAGAATAGACCCTGGTTGATTTTTGCCCTTGTAATTCTCCTTATCTGAGGTCACCCAGGAAATTCTCCCATTTCCCATCAATAATCCCTTCACCACCTGCTTCCCAAACCAGCCCATCATTTCCACTGAATTAAGGAGCCCACGTTACCCAAGAAGTGATAAACTGTTATTGACTTAAATAAGGCAGCAGGTGTGTGAGCAGGCTCCCCAGCCTGAATTTCCACCATTACTTCATCCCTGACATCTCTGTTACAATATCTCTGGGCTTCAGAGGTCTGGAGAAAAAAAGAGATATAAGGGTTTCCTGAGCCCAGACGCTTTCTTAGGGACAAAGTGGCTCTATTCTTTGGTCCTCTAACTTTTCTGAGACCCTTTCATCCTACCCTCACCAAGCAGGCCTTAGCTCCAGTGTTAGTGGCTGAGGGTTTCCATTAAGGCAAAGTCGCCATTAAAATGGTCCCTTTTTCCTGCAAACAAAACAAAATAGTGGCATGCTTGTGCTTCACCAGTCTTAGAAAGGTCCTCCAATGCAGAGCAGTGTCCTCTAGAGGCTTAAGAGTCCTGTCTCCTTCCCCAAGACAGTGTCTGACTGTGGCCCTGGCCATTGCATTAATCCATAACACAGTAAGGGGACACCCATTCGGCAGAGCAACAGAATCCTTCTGCCTTGGAAGCTACCGTACAAACCGCCTAGGTAAGGGCATCCCAAAAGAGCTGCTGGGCTAAGTACCCATCTATGCCATCTGGCAGGGTCTGAGCTGGTGTTGCCTGGAATCACTCCTTTCTCCTCAGCATCCACTCTTTACATCCAAAGTCTGAGAAAGATGCCTTGAGAAGAACATCCCATGCACGTAACTTTATAATTACTTTCCTGACACTTATAGAACTCAAATCCATCCATTAACTTTATTAAGGTTACATTTGTCCTCTCTTCCTTCTGCCCACCACCCTCAGGTTGCCCAAAAACTTTGAAGCATTTTTGCACAACTCTTGCCCCCTTGATCTCACTGCAGTCCACAGTTTTCTGATCCCTGGTGTCTTTTGAGTACTAACCTTCTCTCTGCATGGTATCATGAGTATCGCCCTCAAAGTGACTTGACCCTAATTCTGGAGTGTGCCTGCAATCTCTAGTCCAGAAATATGCTGCATGAGGAATCACAGAAATTCCAGACAGGTCTCCATGGGTATTAGATACAAGTCTCAACCCTCAAAGCAGGTGTGCTATTAACATAATATTACTTCTCTGTGATTCAGTCTAGCTTTTATTTCAAGCTCCATTTCACTGGAGGGGTTAAAATTTAATCTGTTGGTTTAGTATTCTTCCTTTCACACTTTCACTTTCCTGGGTTGCATCTAAGTCTCCAAGGATTCCACAGTGCCATGCTGTTGGTCACCTACTAAGTCATCTGATGTCCTGTCTGGTACTCTCTCACCACCATTAAGACCTCCCTCACTTCTGTCCACCGGGCCCTGGCGAGTTCAGTGACTCTCCCCTCTGCTTCTGAGCCCAGCTTGAGGGATCCAGGAACCTCTGTGAGGCCATCGGTGGCTGGCTGCTGAAACGTACCACGTAGCAGTTCCCATTCTGGATCTGATTCCTACCCCGCAGTTTCTCCTGGAAAGTGGGACATACAGCCATACTCTCTTGGGCCCCACAAACCTATCTAAGACTGCACATCCTCCAGAATATTTGGAATTAAGTCTCAGAAACACTAGTCATTCTCCACAGAGTGCTTGGTCTCAAAAATTATGTAGCATGCCCATTTTCCACCCATGCATGGAGAAGCAAAGAAAGCTTGTGTGAAAAGAGAAAAGAATTAGGCAAGTCCCCATACAGAAGCAGAGAAATAAAGAAAAAGATCCAGAAAACTGTTACTTGGATCCTAATGGTTTTTTGGTCATAGTACAGTTCCTTGTAAGGCCAGAATGAACCTCTACTTTCAAATTCTGTGATATAAACTTGTATCTTTCCAATAAATTTTAATTTGAGTGGGTATCTATTAAAACGGATTCACATCTTACTCGTAGGTTTGATTTTTTTTTTTTTTTTTTTTGCAGTACGCAGGCCTCTCACTGTTGCGGCCTCTCCCGTGGCGGAGCACAGGCTCCAGACGCGCAGGCTCAGTGGCCATGGCTCACAGGCCTAGCCACTCCACGGCATGTGGGATCATCCCAGACCGGGGCACAAACCTGTGTCCCCTGCATCGGCAGGCGGACTCTCAACCACTGCGCCACCAGGGAAGCCCGTAGGTTTGATTTTAAAGTCAGTTAAGTGGAAAAAAATCACATACAGTGTTATGTATCCTTAAAATATCTTACATTGCTTAAAAAATATAGAATGCATTTTTTTACAGCTCTGTAAGATGATTTTATTGGCTCCCTAATTAATCCCTTGTAAATGTTTCACCAATTAATTCTTCAACTCTTTCTTCAAGAGTGTAGGTGAATCTATCACCACTAACTTACCTGGTCACCTAAAGAATACATTTCTTTCCATTATCAATGATAATAATAATTTTTAATGAAATCATTGATACATTATTTCCATAGGTTCTGACCAATCTGCACTGACTACTATTTAAATCCCCTGCATTATTTAAACTCTCTCTCTCAATCTCCTGCTCTCTCTTTCTTGCTCTCTTTTTCTTCGTTTTATTTTATTTTTTTATACAGCACGTTCTTATTAGTCATCCATTTTATACACATCAGTGTATACATGTCAATCCGAATCTCCCAATTCATCACACGACCTTCCCCCACCAAGTTCCCCCCTTGGTGTCCATACATTTGTTCTCTACATCTGTGTCTCAATTTCTGCCCTGCAAACCGGTTCATCTGTACCATTTTTCTGGTTCCACATACATGCGTTAATATACGATATTTGTTTTTCTCTTTCTGACTTACTTCTCTCTGTAGGACAGTCTCTAGATCCATCCACGTCTCTACAAATGACCCAGATTCGTTCCTTTTTATGGCTGAGTAATATTCCATTGTACATATGCAACACATCTTCTTTATCCATTTGTCTGTCAATGGGCATTTAGGTTGCTTCCATGTCCTGGCTACTGTAAATAGAGATGCAATGAACGCTGTGGTACGTGACTCTTTTAGAATTATGGTTTTCTCAGGGTATATGCCCAGTAGTGGGATTGCAGGGTCATATGGTAATTCTATTTTTAGTTCTTTAAGGAACCTCCATACTGTTCTCCATAGTGGCTGTATCAATTTACTTTCCCACCAACAGTGCAAGAGGGTTCCCTTTTCTCTACACCCTCTCTAGCATTTGTTGTTTGTAGATTTCCCGATGACGCCCATTCTAACTGGTGTGAGGTGATACCTCATTGTAGTTTTGATTTGCATTAATCTAATAATTAGTGATGCTGAGCAACTTTTCATGTGCTTCTTGGACATCTGTATGTGTTCTCTGGAGAAATGTACATTTAGGTTTTCTGACCATTTTTTGATTGGGTTACTTGTTTTTTAATATTGAGCTGCATGAGCTGTTTATATATTTTGGAGATTAATCCCTTGTCTGTTGATTAGTTTGCAAATATTTTCTCCCATTCTGAGGGTTGTTGTTTCATCTTGTTTGTACTTTGCTTTGCAAAAGCTTTTAAGTTTCATTAGGTCCCATTTGTTTATTTTTGTTTTTATTTCCATTACTCTAGGAGGTGGATCAAAAAAATTTGCTGTGATTTATGTCAAAGAGTGTTCTTCCTATGTTTTCCTCTAAGAGTTTTATACTGTCCAGTCTTACATTTAGGTCTCTAATCTTTTTCTTTTTTTGATGTTTGGGGGTAGGAGTTTATTACTTTTTTAATTTATTTTTGCTGTGTTGGGTCTTCGTTTCTGTGCAAGGGCTTTCTCTAGTTGTGGCAAGCGGGGGCCACTCTTCATCGCAGTGTGCAGGCCTCTCACTATCGCAGCCTCTCTTGTTGTGGAGCGCAGGCTCAGTAGTTGTGGCTCATGGGCCTAGTTGCTCCGTGGCATGTGGGATCCTCCCAGACCAGGACTGGGACCCGTGTCCCCTGCATTAGCAGGCAGATTCTCAACTGCTGCGACACCAGGGAAGCCCTCTAAACCATTTTGAGTTTATTTTTGGGTATGGTGTTAGGGAGTGTTCTAATTTCATTCTTTTACATGTACCTGTCCAGTTTTCTCAGCACCACTTATTGAAGAGACTGTGTTTTCTCCATTATATATCCTTGCCTCCTTTGTCATAGATTAGTTGCACATAAGTGCGTGGGTTTATCTCTGGGCTTTCTATCCTGTTCCATTGATCTATATTTCTGGTTTTGTCAGGACCATACTGTCTTGATTACTGTATCTTTGTAGTATAGTCTGAAGTCAGGGAGTCTGATTCCTCTAGCTCCGTTTTTTTCCCTCAAGACTGCATTGGCTATTCGGGGTCTTTTGTGTCTCTATACAAATTTTAAGATTTTTCGTTCTAGTTCTGTAAAAAATGCCACTGGTAATTTGACAGGGATTGCACTGAATCTGTAGATTGCTTTGGGTAGTATAGTCATTTTCACAAAGTTGATTCTTCCAATCCAAGAACATAGTATATCTCTCCATCTGTTTGTATCATCCTTACTTTCTTTCATCAGTGTCTTATAGTTTTCTGCATACAGGTCTTTTGTCTCTCTAGGTAGGTTTATTCCTAGGTATTTTAGTCTTTTTGTTGCAATGTTAAATGGGAGTGTTTCCTTAATTTCTCTTTCAGATTTTTCATCATTAGTGTATAGGAATGCAAGAGATTTCTGTACATTAATTTTATATCCTGCAACTTTACCAATTCATTGATTACCTCTAGTAGTTTTCTGGTGGCATCTTTAGGATTCTCTATGTATAGTATCATGTCATCTGCAAAGTGACACTTTTACTTCTTTTCCAATTTGTATTCCTTTTATTTCATTTTCTTCTCTGATTGCCATGGGTAGGACTTCCAAAAATACGTTTCATCATAGTGGTGAGAGTGGACATCCTTGTCTTGTTCCTGATCTTACAAGGAAATGCTTTCAGTTTTTCACCATTGAGAATGATGTTTGTTGTGGGTTTGTCGTATATGGCCTTTGTTATGTTGAGGTAGGTACCCTCTATGACCACATTCTGTACAGTTTTTATCATAAATGGGGGTTGAATTTTCTCGAAAGCTTTTTCTGCATCTATTGAGATGATTATATGGTTTTTATTCTTCAATTTGTTAATATGGTATATCACACTGATTTGCACATATTGAAGAACCCTTGCATCTCTGGGATAAATCCCACTTGATCATGGTGTATGATCCTTTTAATGTGTTGCTGGATTCTGTGTGCTAGTATTTTGTTGAGGATTTTTGCATCTATATTCATCAGTGATATTGGTCTCTAATTTTCTTTTTTTGTAGTATCTGTCTGGTTTTGGTATCAGGGTGATGGTGGCCTCAAAGAATAAGTTTGGGAGTGTTCCTTCCTTTGCAGTTATTTGGAAGAGTTTGAGAAGGATGGGTGTTAGCTCTTCTCTAAATGTTTGATATTCATCTGTGAAGCCATCTGGTCCTGGACTTTTGTTTGTTGGAAGATTTTTAATCACAGTTTCAATTTCATTACTTGTGATTGGTCTGTTCATATTTTCTATTTCTTCCTGGTTCAGTTTTGGAAAGTTATACCTTTCTAAGACTTTCTCCATTTCTTCCAGGTTGTCCATTTTATTGGCATAAAGTTGCTTGTAGTAGTGTCTTAGGATGCATTGTATTTCTGCAGTGTCTGTCGTAACTTCTCCTTTTTCATTTCTAATTTTATTGATTTCAGTCCTCTCCGTCTTTTTCTTGATGAGTCTGGCTAATGGTTAATCAATTTTGTTTATCTTTTCAAAGAACCAGCTTTTAGTTTTATTGATCTTTGCTATCGTTTTCTATGTTTCTATTTCATTTATTTCTGCTCTGATCTTTATGGTTTCTTTCCTTCTACTAACTTTGGGTTTTCTTTGTTCTTCTTTCTCTAGCTCCTTTAGGCGTAAGTTTAGATTGAGATTTTTCTTGTTTCTTGAGGTAGGATTGTATTGCTATAAACTTCCCTCTTAAAACTGCTTTTGCTGTATCCCATAGGTTTTGGACCGTTGTTTTTTTTTTTTTTTTTATACATATACATATGTTCCCATATCCCCTCCCTTGTGCGTCTCCCTCCCACCCTCCCTATCCCACCCCTCCAGGCGGTCACAAAGCACGGAGCTGATCTCCCTGTGCTATGCGGCTGGTTCCCACTAGCTATCTACCTTACATTTGGTAGTGTATATATGTCCATGCCACTCTTCCGCTTTGTCACAGCTTACCCTTCCCCCTCCCCATATCCTCAAGTCCATTCTCTAGTAGGTCTGTGCCTTTATTCCTGTCTTACCCCTATGTTCATGACATTTTTTTTTCTTAAATTCCATATATATGTATCAGCATACAGTATTTGTCTGTCTCTTTCTGACTTACTTCACTCTGTATGACAGACTCTAGGTCTATCCACCTCATTACAAATAGCTCAGTTTCGTTTCTTTTTATGGCTGAGTAATATTCCATTGTATATATGTGCCACATCTTCTTTATCCATTCATCCGATGATGGACACTTAGGTTGTTTCCATCTCCGGGCTATTGTAAATAGGGCTGCTATGAACATTTTGGTACATGACTCTTTTTGAATTATGGTTTTCTCAGGGTATATGCCAAGTAGTGGGATTGCTGGGTCATATGGTAGTTCTATTTGTAGTTTTTTAAGAAACCTCCATACCGTTCTCCATAGTGGCTGTACCAATTCACATTCCCACCAGCAGCGCAAGAGTGTTCCTTTTTTTCCACACCCTCTCCAGCATTTATTGTTTGTAGATTTTTTGATGATGGTCATTCTGACTGGTGTGAGATGATATCTCATTGTAGTTTTGATTTGCATTTCTCTAATGAGTAAAGATGTTGAGCATCCTTTCATGTGTTTGTTGGCAGTCTGTATATCTTCTGTGGAGAAATGTCTATTTAGGTCTTCTGCCCATTTTTGGATTGGGTTGTTTGTTTTTTTGTTATTGAGCTGCATGAGCTGCTTATAAATTTTGGAGATTAATCCTTTGTCAGTTGCTTCATTTGCAAATATTTTCTCCCATTCTGAGGGTTGTCTTTTGGTCTTGTTTATGGTTTCCTTTGCTGTGCAAAAGCTTTTAAGTTTCCTTAGGTCCCGTGTGTTTATTTTTGTCTTTATTTCCAGTTCTCTAGGAGGTGGGTCAAAAAGGATCTTCCTGTGATTTATGTCATAGAGTGTTCTGCCTATATTTTCCTCTAAGAGTTTGATAGTGTCTGGCCTTACATTTAGGTCTTTAATCCATTTTGAGCTTATTTTTGTGTATGGTGTTAGGGAGTGATCTAATCTCATACTTTTACATGTCCCTGTCCAGTTTTCCCAGCACCACTTATTAAAGAGACTGTCCTTTCTCCACTGTACATTCCTGCCTCCTTTATCAAAGGTAAGGTGACCATATGTGCGTGGGTTTATCTCTGGGCTTTCTATCCTGTTCCATTGACCTATCTTTCTGTTTTTCTGCCAGTACCATACTGTCTTGATTACTGTAGCTTTGTAGTATAGTCTGAAGTCAGGGAGCCTGATTCCTCCAGCTCCATTTTTCGTTCTCAAGATTGCTTTGGCTATTCGGGGTCTTTTGTGTTTCCATACAAATTGTGAAATTTTTTCTTCTAGTTCTATGAAAAATGCCAGTGGTAGTTTGATAGGGATTGCATTGAATCTGTAGATTGCTTTGGGTAGTAGAGTCATTTTCACAATGTTGATTCTTCCAATCCAAGAACATGGTACATCTCTCCATCTATTTGTATCATCTTTAATTTCTTTCATCAGTGTCTTATAATTTTATGCCTACAGGTCTTTTGTCTCCCTAGGTAGGTTTATTCCTAGATATTTTATTCTTTTTGTTGCAATGGTAAATGGGAGTGTTTCCTTGATTTCACTTTCAGATTTTTCATTATTAGTATATAGGAATGCCAGAGATTTCTGTGCATTAATTTTGTATCCTGCTACTTTACCAAATTCATTGATTAGCTCTAGTAGTTTTCTGGTAGTATCTTTAGGATTCTCTATGTATAGTATCATGTCATCTACAAACAGTGACAGCTTTACTTCTTCTTTTCTGATTTGGATTCCTTTTATTTCCTTTTCTTCTCTGATTGCTGTGGCTAAAACTTCCAAAACTATGTTGAATAAGGGTGGTGAGAGTGGGCAACCTTGTCTTGTTACTGATCTTAGTGGAAATGGTTTCAGTTTTTCACCATTGAGGACGATGCTGGCTGTGGGTTTGTCATATATGGCCTTTATTATGTTGAGGAAAGTTCCCTCTATGCCTACTTTCTGCAGGGTTTTTATCATAAATGGGTGTTGAATTTTGTCGAAAGCTTTCTCTGTATCTATTGAGATTATCATATGGCTTTTTCCCTTCAATTTGTTAATATAGTGTATCGTGTTGATTGATTTGCGTATATTGAAGAATCCTTGCATTCCTGGAATAAACCCCACTTGATCATGGTGTATGATCCTTTTAATGTGCTGTTGGATTCTGTTTGCTAGTATTTTGTTGAGGATTTTTGCATCTATGTTCATCAGTGATATTGGCCTGTAGTTTTCTTTCTTTGTGACATCCTTGTCTGGTTTTGGTATCAAGGTGATGGTGGCCTCGTAGAATGAGTTTGGGAGTGTTCCTCCCTCTGCTGTATTTTGGAAGAGTTTCAGAAGGATAGGTGTTAGCTCTTCTCTAAATGCTTGATAGAATTCGCCTGTGAAGCCATCTGGTCCTGGGCTTTTGTTTGTTGGAAGATTTTTTATCACAGTTTCAATTTCAGTGCTTGTGATTGGTCTGTTCATATTTTCTATTTCTTCCTGATTCAGTCTTGGCAGGTTGTGCATTTCTAAGAATTTGTCCATTTCTTCCAGGTTGTCCATTTTATTGGCATAGAGTTGCTTGTAGTAATCTCTCATGATCTTTTGTATTTCTGCAGTGTCAGTTGTTACTTCTCCTTTTTCAATTCTAATTCTATTGAGTCTTCTCCCTTTTTTTCTTGATGAGTCTGGCTAATGGTTTATCAATTTTGTTTATCTTCTCAAAGAACCAGCTTTTAGTTTTATTGATCTTTGCTATCGTTTCCTTCTTTTTCATTTATTTCTGATCTGATTTTCATGATTTCTTTCCTTCTGCTAACTTTGGCATGTTTTTGTTCCTCTTTCTCTAATTGCATTAGGTGCAAGGTTAGGCTGTTTATTTGAGATGTTTCTTGTTTCTTAAGATAGGATTGTATTGCTATAAACTTCCCTCTTAGAACTGCTTTTGCTGCATCCCATAGGTTTTGGGTCGTCGTGTCTCCATTGTCATTTGTTTCTAGGTATTTTTAAATTTTCTTTTTGATTTCTTCAGTGATCACTTCGTTATTAAGTAGTGTATTGTTTAGCCTCCATGAGTTTGTATTTTTTACAGCTCTTTTCCTGTAATTGATATCTAGTCTCATAGCATTGTGGTTAGAAAAGATACTTGATACAATTTCAATTTTCTTAAATTTACCAAGGCTTGATTTGTGACCCAAGATATGATCTATCCTGGACAATGTTCCATGAGCACTTGAGAAAAATGTGTATTCTGTTGTTTTTGGATGGAATGTCCTATAAATATCAATTAAGTCCATCTTGTTTAATGTATCATTTAAAGCTTGTGTTTCCTTATTTATTTTCATTTTGGATGATCTGTCCATTGGTGAAAGTGGGGTGTTAACGTCCCCTACTATGATTGTGTTACTGTCGATTTCTCCTTTTATGGCTGTTAGTATTTGCCTTATGTATTGAGGTGCTCCTATGTTGGGTGCATAAATATTTACAATTGTTATATCTTCTTCTTGGATCGATCCCTTGATCATTATGTAGTGTCCTTCTTTGTCTCTTCTAGTAGTCTTTATTTTAAAGTCTATTTTGTCTGATATGAGAATTGCTACTCCAGCTTTCTTTTGGTTTCCATTTGCATGGAATATCTTTTTCCATCCCCTTACTTTCAGTCTGTATGTGTCTCTAGGTCTGAAGTGGGTCTCTTGTAGACAGCATATATATGGGTCTTGTTTTTGTATCCATTCAGCCAATCTGTGTCTTTTGGTGGGAGCATTTAGTCCATTTACATTTAAGGTAATTATCGATATGTATGTTCCTATTCCCATTTTCTTAATTGTTTTGGGTTCGTTATTGTAGGTCTTTTCCTTCTGTTGTGTTTCTTGCCTAGAGAAGTTCCTTTAGCATTTGTTGTAAAGCTGGTTTGGTGGTGCTGAACTCTCTCAGCTTTTGCTTGTCTGTAAACGTTTTAATTTCTCCATCAAATCTGAATGAGATCCTTGCTGGGTAGAGTAATCTTGGTTGCAGGTTTTTCTCCTTCATCACTTTAATTATGTCCTGCCACTCCCTTCTGGCTTGTAGAGTTTCTGCTGAGAGATCAGCTGTTATCCTGATGGGGATTCCCTTGTGTGTTATTTGTTGTTTTTGCCTTGCTGCTTTTAATATGATTTGTGTTTAATTTTTGACAGTTTGATTAATATGTGTCTTGGCATATTTCTCCTTGGATTTATTCTGTATGGGACTCTCTGTGCCTCCTGGACTTGATTAACTATTTCCTTTCCCATATTAGGGAAGTTTTCAACTATAATCTCTTCAAATATTTTCTCAGTCCCTTTCTTTTTCTCTTCTTCTTCTGGAACCCCTATAATTCGAATGTTGGTGCGTTTAATGTTGTCCCAGAGGTCTCTGAGACTGTCCTCTGTTCTTTTCATTCTTTTTTCTTTATTTTGCTCTGCAGCAGTTATTTCCACTATTTTATCTTCCACCTCACTTATCCGTTCTTCTGCCTCAGTTATTCTGCTATTGATCCCATCTAGAGTATTTTTCATTTCATGTATTGTGTTTTTAATCGATGCTTGATTCTTCTTTAGTTCTTCTAGGTCCTTGTTAACTGTTTCTTGCATTTTGTCTATTCTATTTCCAAGATTTTGGATCTTGGAAATAGAATCTTGGATCATCTTTACTATCATTATTCTGAATTCTTTTTCAGGTAGACTGCCTATTACTTCTTCATTTGTTAGGTCTGGTGGGATTTTATCTTGCTCCTTCTCCTGCTGTGTGTTTTTCTGTCTTCTCATTTTGCTTATGTTACTGTGTTTGGGGTCTCCTTTTTGCAGGCTGCAGATTCATAGTTCCCGTTGTTTTTGGTGTCTGTCCCCAGTGGCTAAGGTTGGTTTAGTGGGTTGTGTAGGCTTCCTGGTGGAGGGGACTAGTGCCTGTGTTCTGGTGGATGAGGCTGGATCTTGGCTTTCTGGTGGGCAGGTCCACGTCTGGTGGTGTGGTTTGGGGTGTCTGCGGACTTTTTATGATTTTAGGCAGCCTCTCTGCTAATGGGTGGCATTGTGTTCCTGTCTTGCTAGTTGTTTGGCATAGGGTGTCCAGCACTATAGCTTGCTGGTCGTTGAGTGAAGCTGGGTGCTGGTGTTGAGATGGAGATCTCTGGAAGATTTTTGCCGTTTGATATTATGTGGAGCTGGGAGGTCTCTTGTGGACCAGTGTCCTGAAGTTGGCTCTCCCACCTCAGAGGCACAGCACTGACTCCTGGCTCCTCAATTTGGGATGATGTGTTGTCTATTCATGTATTCCACAGATGCAGGGTACATCAAGTCGACTGTGGAGCTTTAATCCGCTCACTGCTTCTGAGGCTGCTGGGAGAGATTTCCCTTTCTCTTCTTTGTTCTCACAGCTCCTGGGTCTCAGCTTTGGATTTGGCCCCGCCTCTGCGTGTAGGTCGCCGGAGGGCGTCTGTTCTTCGTTCAGACAGGACAGGGTTAAAGGAGCAGCCGCTTCGGGGACTCTGGCTCACTCCGGCCGGGGGGGAGGGAGTGGCACGGAGTGCGGGGCGAGCCTGCAGCAGCAGAGGCTGGCGTGACTTTGCACCAGCCCGAGGCACGCCGTGCGACCTCCCAGGGAAGCCGTCCCTGGATCCCCGGACCCTGGCAGTGACGGGCTGCACAGGCTCCTGGAAGGGCGGCGTGGACAGTGACCTGCGCTCGCACATAGGCCTCTTGGCGGCGGCAGCAGCAGCCCCAGCATCCCACACCCGTTTCTGGGCTCCGCGCTTTCAGCTGCGGCTCGCACCCGTCTGTGGAGCTCCTTTAAGCAGCGCTCTTAATCCCCTCTCCTCGCGC
The DNA here is from genome assembly GCF_964165515.1 of Mesoplodon bidens. Classification (NCBI taxonomy): domain Eukaryota; kingdom Metazoa; phylum Chordata; class Mammalia; order Artiodactyla; family Ziphiidae; genus Mesoplodon; species Mesoplodon bidens. Next base: position 93,923,206 of record NC_138160.1, on the reverse strand, counting down.
ACCAGGAAACCAAGAGGGAAGAAAAAGTCTCTTGCCTCTTCGGCAGCTCCAGAGTTTTCCCGGACTCCCTCCCGGCTAGCTGTGGCGCATTAGCCCCCTTCAGGCTGAGTTCTCACCACCAGCCCCAGTCGTCTCCCTGCGCTCTGACCGAAGCCCGAGCCTCAGCTTCCAGTGCCGCCCGCCCCGGCGGGCGAGCAGACAAGCCTCTCAGGCTCGTGAGTGCAGGTCAGCACTGATCCTCTGTGCAGGAATCTCTTCGCTTTGCCCTACCCAGGTATGTGGGGAGTTTCTTGCCTTTTGGGAGGTCTGGGGTCTTCTGCCAGCATTCAGTAGGTGTTCTGTAGGAGTTGTTCCACATGTAGCTGTATTTCTGGTGTATCTGTGGGGAGGAAGGTGATCTCCGCATCTTACTCTCCCGTTGTGTTTTTGTTGTCATTTGTCTCTAGGTATTTTTCGATTTCTTCAGTGATCTCTTGGCTATTTAGTAACGTATTGTTTAGCTTCCATGTGTTTGTGTTTTTTACATTTTTTCCCCTGTAGTTGGTTTCTAATCTAATAGTGTTGTGGTCAGAAAATATGCTTGATATGATTTCAATTTTCTTAAATTTACTGAGGCTTGATTTGTGACCCAAGATGTGATTTCTCCTGGAAAATGTTCCATGAGCACGTGAGAAGACAGTGTAATCTGTTTTTGGACAGAATGTCCTATAAATATCAATTAAATCTATCTGGTCTATTGTGTCATTTAAAGCTTGTGTTTCCTTAATAATTTTCTCTCTGGATGATCTATTGGTGTAAGTGAAGTGTTAAAGTCCCCCACTATAACTGTGTTACTGTCAATTTCCTCTTTTAGAGCTGTTAGCAGTTGCCTTATGTATGGAGGTGCTCCTATGTTGCGTGCATATATATTATAATTGTTATATCTTCTTCTTGGATTAATCCCTTGATCATTATGTAGTGTCCTTCCTTGTCTCTGGTAACACTATTTTAAAGTTTATTTTATCTGATATGAGTATTGCTACTCCAGCTTTCTTTTGATTTCCATTTGCATGGAATATCTTTTTCCATCCCCTCACTTTCAGTCTGTATGTGTCCCCAGGTCTGAAGTGGGTCTCTTGTAGACAGCATATATATGGGTCTTGTTTTTGTAACCATTCAACGACCCTGTGTCTTTTGGTTGGAGCATTTAATCCATTCACGTTTAAGGTAATTATGAATATGTATTTCCTATTACCATTTTCTTTATTGTAATGGGTTTGTTTTTGTAGGTCCTTTTCTTCTCTTGTGTTTCCCACTTAGAGAAGTTCCTTTAGCATTTGTTGTAGAGCTGGTTTGGAGGTGCTGAATTCTCTTAGCTTTTGCTTGTCTGTAAAGCTTTTGATTTCTCCATTGAATCTGAATGAGATCCTTGCTGGGTAGAGTAATATTGGTTGTAGGTTCTTCCCTTTCCTCACTTTAAATATGTCATGCCACTCTCTTCTGGCTTGTAGAGTTTCTGCTGTGAAATCAGCTGTTAACCTTGTGGGAGTTCCCTTGTATGTTATTTGTCGTTTTGCCCTTGTTGCTTTTAATAATTTTTCTTTGTCTTTAATTTTTGTCAATTTGATTACTATGTGTCTCGGTGTGTTTCTCCTTGGGTTTCTCCTGCCTGGGACTCTCTGTGCTTCCTCGACTTGGGTGGCTATTTCCTTTCCCATGTTAGGCAAGTTTTCGACTATAATCTCTTCAAATATTTTCTCGGGTTCTTTCTCTCTCTCTTTTGCTTCTGGGACCCCTATAATGCAAATGTTGTTGCGTTTAATGTTGTCCCAGAGGTCTCTTAAGTCTGTCTTCATTTCTTTTCGTTCTTTTTTCTTTATTCTGTTCCACAGCAGTGAATTCCACCATTCTGTCTTCCAGGTCACTTATCCGTTCTTCTGCCTCAGTTATTCTGCTATTGAGTCCTTCTAGTGTATTTTTCATTTCAGTTATTGTACTGTTCATCTGTTTGGTTGTTCTTTAATTTTTCTAGGTGTTTGTTCTTCAATTCTACTAGGTCTTTGTGAAACATTTCTTGTATCTTCTCGGTTTTTGCCTCCATTTTTTTCCAAGGTCCTGGATCATCTTCACTATCATTATTCTGAATTCTTTTTCTGGAAAGTTGCCTATCTCCACTTCGTTTAGTTGTTTTAATGGGGTTTTATCTTGTTCCTTCATCTTGTACATAGCCCTCTGCCTTTTCATCTTATCTCTCTTTCTGTGAATGTGGTTTTTGTTCCACAGGCTGCAGGATCGTAGTTCTTCCTGCTTCTGCTGTCTGCCCTCTGGTGGCTGAGGCTATCTAAAAATCTTGTGCAGGCTTCCTGATGGGAGGGACTGTTAGTGGGCAGAGCTGGCTGTTGCCCTGGTGGGCAGAGCTCAGTAATACTTTAATCTGCTTGTCTGCTGATGGGTGGGGCTGGGTTCCCTCCCTGTTGGTTGTTTGGCTTGAGGTGACCCAGCACCGGTGCCTACAGTCCCTTTGGTGGGGCTAATGGCAGACTCTGGGAGGGCTCACGCCAAGGAAGTGCTTCCCAGAACTTCTGCTGCCAGTGTCCTTGTCCTCATGGTGAGCCACAGCCACCCCCCACCTCTGCAGGAGACCCTCCAGCACTAGCAGGTAGGTCTGGTTCAGTCTCCTATGGGGTCACTGCTCCTTCCCCTGGGTCCCGATGCACACACTACTTTGTGTGTGTCCTCCAAGAGTGGAGTCTCCATTTCCCCCAGTTCTGTTGAAGTCCTGCAATCAAATCCCGCTAGCCTTCAAAGTCTGATTCTCTAGGAATTCCTCCTCCCGTTGCCGGACCCCCAGGTTGGGAAGCCTGACGTGGGGCTCAGAACCTTCACTCCAGTGGGTGGACTTCTGTGGTATAAGTGTTCTCCAGTTTGTGAGTCACCACCCAGCAGTTATGGGATTTGATTTTATTGTGTTCGTGCTCCTCCTACCATCTCATTGTGGCTTCTCCTTTGTCTTTGGATGTGTGGTATCTTTTTTGGTGAGTTCCAGTGTCTTCTTGTCAATGATTGTTTAGCAGTTAGTTGTGATTTCGGTGCTCTTGCAAGAGGGAGTGAGAGCAGGTCCTTCTACTCTGCCATCTTGAACCAATCTCCTGCTCTCTTCATTTGAGGAAATTTTGAAGTTGAGTAATTATGCATATGATAAAATGCTATTATACATGCAAACAAGCAGAGGACATAGGGGACCATCTACTTTTAGGGCAACTCATATATTTTGCCAATGAGGAAACTAAGGCCCAGAGGGCTCACAGTCACTTCAAAAGTATACAGTAGTGATTAAGAACATAACCTCTGGAATCAGCTACAAGGGTTAAATCCTGGCTTTACTACCTACTAGCTATGTGCATTTGGGTACATTCCTTAACCTCTCTGGCCTCAATCTTTTCCTCTACAAAATGAGTATGGTTATAATAGTATCTACATTGTTGAGGTGTTGTGATTAAACTTAATAAGTGAGGAGTGTAAATGAACAGTTTTGAACAGTAGCTAGCTTATAGTGTATGTTCAATATATGCTAGCTATTGGTTTTGTTTGTTTGTTTGTTTTTTTGCCGTACGCGGGCCTCTCACTACTGTGGCCTCTCCCATTGTGGAGCATAGGCTCTGGACGCGCAGGCTCAGTGGCCATGGCTCACGGGCCCAGCCGCTCCGCGGCATGTGGGATCTTCCCGGACCGGGGCACGAACCCGTGTCCCCTGCATCAGCAGGCGGACTCTCAACCACTGCGCCACCAGGGAAGCCCTAGCTATTGGTTTTTAACTGTCCAACGACATGAGACAATTAGTAGCAGAACTGGAGGAAATACTGAGTTTTCCAAATCCCTGGCAGGTGCTCTCCACTGCGCTAGGCTCTCTACCATGTGCCATCAACACACTGCCTGGCCAATAGTAAGCAGTTAATATATGTTTACTGGATGAGTGCAGAGGTGTCCACAGAGCAGAAACTCACATGCATAGGTAATTCAGTGACAATAATGGTGAGCCAAGTGGATCCTTGCTAAAAATAATGATTTAGTTAGGAAAATACTCAGAATACATTTCTAAATATTCTACAAATTTGATACCAATGGTGTTAAATATATGTATACATAAATATGTATAAAATAATGTGGAAATTCTATGCATCAAAATGTTAACACTATGGTATAAAGTTTGGAGTGGTTTTGTTGTTTTCCTTTGGGCTTTTCTTCAATTTCGAGTGTTCTGCAGGGAGCGTAAATTATTTTTTTAACTAGAAGACACAAATAAATGACTTTATTTAAAGGTTATGGATCTAAAGATGAATTGAGTTCAAATGGAAGAATTACTGGCGTTATTGTCAGTAATTCTTCATAATTCCCTAGTTTCATTATGAAATGTTTATGAATTCAATGTGGACAACTCAAGGTTATAAAAGTAATTACATTTAGCTTCAATTACAATTAATAATTGTTCCACTTCTACTCACGTGACACCTGGTGGAAACAGGACTGTGGTGTTTGGGCTTAAATGACCTATAAGCACACAGGTGCTGTCTAATTAAGAAAAAAAGGTTTTCCAAAGACTTCAGAAAGACTACATCCTGGGATCAGAAACGTCACAATGGATTTGAAGTTACATGTCATATACTCCTAACTGAATGAATAAATGCGCAAATGACCAATAATAGGAGGCAGATACCATGTAGTATGTGACACGATGTTGAAAATTATTGCAAGCAAAACATTTAATCCACTGGGGTTTTGCTTTTCAAAGCTTCCCCCTTCTCTTCTCCTTCTGTCCGTTCTAGTGAAGTAAAGTGAGTGACTACAAGAGTGCAACACTGAGTGCGGTGGGCAGCCTCTAAAATGGCCCTCAGGGATTCCACCTCCTCATATTCATGCCATTCTATTATCCCCTCCCCTTGAATGTGGGCAAAAGTGACAGACTGTCACTTGCAAGATGAGGTTATAAAAAGACTACAGTTTCCATCTTGGGTACCCTCTCTCACTCTCTTGCTTTGAGGGAAGCCAGCTGCCATGTTGTGAGCTGTCTATGACTGGTTCTTGCTTATATGGCAAGGAGCTTATGGCTGCATGCAACAGTTAGCAAGGACCTGAGGGCTACCAACAACGTGTGTCAGCATGGGGAAGCAGATCCTCCTCAGTCGAGGCTTCAGAAGATTACAGATCCAACTCACACCTTGATTGCAGACTTGTGAGGGACCAGAGGCACTCAGTTAAGTCACACCCAGATTGCTGACCCATAGAAACCCTAAGATAATAATGTTTGTCGTTTTAAGCAACTAAGCTTAGTGGTAATTTGTTATGTGACAACAGATAGCTAATGGACCAAGGAACAGAAAGAAAGCTTAAATTAATATCATACAATGTAATAAAAATAAGACGCAGAAAAGCTAGAATTTAGGCAAAAAAATAAATAATGTATTAGATCATAATGTAGAATTGGATTATAAAATAAATATACATATATTGATACTGATATAAATAAATGATTGAAGAAAGGGAGGAAGGAAGGCATATTTCTTACAGAAAAATTCTAATACATACCATCCTCCCCACACTCCAAGGAGGTATAGCTTAATCTCCCACCTACTTGAGTGTGGGCTGGACTTAAAGACTTATTTCTAAAGAATAGAGTATGGAAAGGGAAAATAGTCACTTCACAATGCAGAAACCTGGAAAATTCTACCACACCTAAGTGATCAAGATGAACATCAGCAGGGGTAAGTCATGTGGATATATATATCCCTTGTGATGTAATGAAAGGGGCACTACAACCCTGTGGTATTCTTGCCCAGAACTCATAACCCAGTTTAATCATGAAAAAAATAGCAGACAAACCCATAGTGGGGGATATTCTACAAAATATCTGATCAGTGCTGCTCAAGACTATCAAGATCATGAAAAACAAAGAAAGACTATGAAACTCTCACAGACCAGAGGAGACCAAAGAGACATGACAACTAATGCAATGTGGTACTCTGGATTGGATTCTAGGTCCAAAAAGGAATATTGGTGAAAAAACGAGCCCTGTCCTCTTCTCTCTCTATGTTTCTCCTCTTTGTGTCTTTTATAAGGATCTCTGTCATTGGATTTAAGGCCCATTCAGATAATCTAGAACAATCTCATCTTAAAATCCTTAATTTAATTACATCAGAAAAGACTTTCTCCAAATACGGTCACATTCACAGATTCCGGGGGTTGGGATGTGGACATATATTTTGTAGGCCAAGATTCCACCCACTTACAGATGTTAAACATTAGGGGAAGATGGGTGAAGTGTATATGAGAACTTGCTACACACTCTTTGTAAGTTTTCTATACACATAAAATTATTCCAAAATAAGAAGCGTACTTAATAAAATAGTTAAGCAAAGTTGGCTTATGACATAAATATTCAGAGACTGAAACCCTAAAAAGAAGCATCCACAGACAGATATCCCTATGTAGCCAGCAAAATTGGTGGCAGCTGTTATCTATAAATTTGTGAAGAATAACACATATATTAATAACAATACTCTTGGATTACTTTTGGTTTCTGAAAACATGTCTAAATCACCAGAGATGAAAAACCATCCTGATCTTTCAAATACCTTCAACCAGAACTTGGAAGTGAAGAATGTGAAACTGCTTTGTTTGGTTACTTTTCCTCCCCTTTTATTTTTTTTATTTTTATTTTTTAAATTTTATTTATTATTTTTGGCTGCGTCGGGTCTTCGTTTCTGCGCGTGGGCTTCCCCTAGTTGCGGCAAGCGGGGGCCACTCTTCGTTGCAGTGCGTGGGCTTCTCATTGCGGTGGCTTCTCTTGTTGCAGAGCACAGGCTCTAGGCACATGGGCTTCAGTAGTTGTGGAGTATGGGCTCAGTAGTTGTGGCTCGTGGGCTCTAGAGCGCAGGCTCAGTAGTTGGGGTGCACGAGATTAGTTGCTCCGTGGCATGTGGGATCTTCCTGGACCAGGGCTTGAACCCGTGTCCCCTGCATTGGTAGGTGGATTCTTAACCACTGCACCACCAGGGAAGCCCACCTCCCCTTTTAAATTACAGATTTAAAAGAAGGGTCAATCACTGTAAAAATATATATATTATTTGCAAATTCAACAACTCTTTGATTTTGAATACTTGTCACATCACAGTAAAATTCCAAACTAAAAATTTTGCTGTAATTTATTCAGTACTTTGAACAAATGCAAGATAAATGGTTCCAATGGCTGATCCTTCCTCTGCATTTATCAACAAAGACATCCCTACAGCTCAGACTTGTGATTTAAAAGCTTAAAAGATTATATGAAGTTGCCCTACTTGAACATGTTTTTTTGTTTTTTGGTCTTCTTTCTAAGACAGTCCTATCTAATGGCCATGGATCTGTTTTCTTTTAATTTCCTTGGGTTATTTTCCTTAATATCGTAAAATGTGATCTATTATCTCAAATGGTTCATGTTGAAAAGTGATTTCAGGCTTATACAGAGTTCTCACTCTTGTAGTTAGAACCCTGCACCTTTTAGTGTAAGAGAAAGAGTCTGCAATCAGATGACAATCTGATACAGACAAAATCTCAGACCTGGGGTACAGGAACGTCAGGTCCCACAGCCCTGGGATCCAGCCTTGACTGCAGGCCAAATTTCTCTGACTTAGGCAGAGTCATCCAGTGCCAGAATGCAGACTAACAGACAAGAGGGAAAACTGATTCTCCATTCCAAGGTCTCTGTGCTTCTAAACACAGAATGCACAAACCTCCTTAAAATAAATCACTTAGAAAGCTCATCAGGGAGAGTGTAATCCCTGTCTTGTTCGCTCCGAGGAGAACACGCTACAGTTCTTTTGATACCCCATCATTTCCTGACCACAGATTCTAAAATCAGAACCTATTCTTGTATTAAATTGGCATGTTTACCAATGTAATGAAAAGAAGGTGAACATATAGGCTACTATGATGTTTAAAAACTATATATATGACCTTTTCCCCTACTAGCCAGTTTCTAAGGCATAAAACCATCTGCTTTTCTCACCAATCCAGAGATGTCCTCTTACTTGTCCTCCTTCACCTACTCCTGTCTCATGTGAACCATTTGAACACTCCCTTTCTCGTGTCTATATCCCAGGTGTGAGTTCCAGTCATCCTACCTCAAACCAAATGATCTCTGAAATGTTCACAAGTGTTCAGTTCTAATCACTAGTGCTACCTTCTGAGAGAAGCCCTTACTTCAATTGCAGAAAGAAAGTTTCTGACGGTTGTCTCCTTCCATTTTCCACAATCTGTTTGTTTCTATACCTTCTTAATCTTCCTTTCTTCACAGCAATCGTGCATTTAATCACTGAATTTCATGAGATAAAGTTGCCTATGTGGCCACCCCTTTCCCCCAACACCCTTAGGACTGTTCTAGAGGAAGAATTATAACACCCAGACTTTTAAGCTAGGCATTCACAGAGGGTTTGAGCTAAATTATTTTGGTAGAGGCACAATATGGGGCATCTGAGTCTTAGAGTGCAATACCAGGCTCTGTGTGCCTGTCTCTGCTCCCCATAACCTATCCTTTTGAGGGTCCTTGGAGACAGCTATCCCTGGAATATGCATGGAGCCTTTCACCCTAGGCTATAAGATTCCTCAGCTTAAATGATGGCCACTACCACCACTACTCTCCTCAGAATCCTACAGGATTGAGGTCCACTGTCTCTTTCTTCTGTTTGTTGACAGGCTTCTTCTCTTTTTATAGCTCTCAGCATCTTCCACCTTCCCACTTGCCTGAACTCATTGTTTCCTCACTACATCTAAGTATCATTTAAGAATTTACTACATACTACAAGTTATTTTATCTATTCTCCTAAAATAACATCTGGTATTTCAAATCATAGCTGTGATGCAAGATAAAAATATGAACTTCCTTTTGTTGTGGATATGAATATGAATAAAAGTGCTTATAAGTATGGCTCAAGAAAAACCAATTCATGGACAGTTAATACCTTTACTATAATAAAGAACTCATCATAATAACTTCCAAGTCATTCAAAAGTGATCTAAGGGACTTCCCTGGTGGCGCAGTGGTTGAGAGTCCGCCTGCCGGTGCAGGGGACACGGGTTTGTGCCCCGGTCCGGGAAGATCCCACATGCGCGGAGCGGCTGGGCCCGTGAGCCATGGCCGCTGAGCCTGCGCGTCCGGAGCCTGTGCTCCGCAGAGGGAGAGGCCACAAGAGTGAGAGGCCCGCGTACCGCAAAAAAAAAAAAAAAAAAAAAAAAAAAAAGTGATCTAAGAACAGGACTTTAGAAACTAAGTTGTGACATCTGGACTACATAGATCAATCAACAAGACTAGAGAGAAATGCTGAAAGAGTGAGATTTTCAGTCAGAAGATTAAGGCTCAAATCCTGTCTCTAACGCTTATTAGCCATGTGACCTTGAGGAAATTTCTTAACTTTTGAAGTATATGTACATAATTTTTTTAGTAAATTAGTTATGCTCCCATTTTTCCATGCCTACCTATACTCATTCCCTTTGGCTTCCAACTCCTCCCATTAAAACTAGAAACTATTTCCTCATTCTCTGAGTCAGGGCTGGCCTTGTACTTTGGCCAATAGGATGCAGCAGAAGTAGTGAAGTACCAGTGCCTAGTCTGGGCCTTGAGAGGACTTCATGCACCACTCACTCTCTTGGAAACCTATAACATCCATGTGAGCGAGCCTGCGCTATCCTGCTGGAGACACAGATATCCTTCCAGTTCCAGGAACACAGAAGCAAAAGCAGTTTTCCCTACAGCCTCCACAACAGTAAAGTCCTAGACAAGGGCTCTCACTGGCCTTGCTTGGGTCATGTGTCATATCTGAACCAACCACAATAGCCAGGTGAACGGAGCTCTCGGACCCTACGAGTTCCTTTTTTTTAAAACTCTGCTGGGTCTTCATTGCTGTGTGTGGGCTTTCTCTAGTTGCGGTGAGCAGGGGCTACTCTTCATTGCAGTGCACAGGCTTCTCATTGTGGTGGCTTCTCTTGTTGCAGAGCATGGGCTCTAGGCGTGCAGGCTTCAGTAGTTGCAGCACATGGGTTCAGTAGTTGCAGCATGCGGGCCCTAGGGTGTGCAGGCTTCAGTAGTTGCCTGGCTCAGTAGTTGTGGCTCACAGGCTCTAGAGTGCAGCCTCAGTAGTTGCGTCACACGGGCATAGCTGCTCCATGGCATGTGGGATTTTCCCGGACCAGGGATCGAACCTGTATCCCCTGCATTGGCAGGTGGATTCTTAACCTCTGCACCACCAGGGAAGTCCCCTATTAGTTCTTGTGCTGATCCCTGTGTGAAGAGAGGAAGCAGTCTGCACTAAAGGAGTAGAAAGGGATAGGAAATGTGCTGAGTTGTGAAAATAATAGTGCCAGAAGCCTGGAATAATACATTATTGCTACCCTCCAATTTATTACATATGCAATTGTCCTTCATTATTACTGGACTACATCTTTGGACTTGTAGTCCATAGTCCAGTAAGGCAGAAAGAAGATAACCTGCCCTTGGAAACAGAATTTTGGGCTTTTTGCTTACATCTTTCTCTATAACCACTCATAATCCTCTTAACCACCATGATATGGAGCAATTCTGGGAACATAAAGGAACTTAAACAAACATATATGTACTTTTAAGGAAAAGCACTTTATTATACTTAACTTTCCATTCTGTCACCAACATACAAATATCCTCATTGCATTCTAACAGGGTTTTTGGGGTTCTGGATACTGAGATTTTAGAGGCTTAAGATACCATGGCTGAATTTATACCCAGGCTTTAAAGATGATGTCTCTTATGAACTGAATCATAGGATTGCAGAGACAGAAGAAAACTTAGGAATCACTTAAATCTAAATTGGATGAAGGGAGACCTTCAAGATGGCAGACGAGTAACACGTGGAGATCACCTTTCTCCCCACAAATACATCAGAAATACATCTACATGTGGAACAACTCCTAAAGAACACCTACTGAACGCTGGCAGAAGACCTCAGAAGTCCCAAAAGGCAAGAAACTCCCCACGTACCTGGGTAGGGCAAAAGAAAAACAGAAAAACAGAGACAAAAGAATAGGGATGGGACCTGCACCTCGGGGAGGGAGCTGTGAAGGAGGAAAAGTTTCCATGCACTAGGAAGCCCCTTCACTGGCAGAGATGGAGGTTGGCAGGGGGGAAGCATCAGAGCCACGGAAGAGAGCGCAGCAACAGGGGTGCAGAGGGCAAAGCAGAGAGATTCCCGCACAGAGGATCGGTGCCGACCAGCCCGAGAGGCTTGTCTGCTAACCCACCAGGACGGGTGGGGCCTGGGAGCTGAGGCTCAGGCTTCGGAGGTCAGATCTCAGGGAGAGGACTGGGGTTGGCTGCGTGAACACAGCCTGAAGGGGGCTAGTTAGCCACAGCTAGCCAGGAGGGAGTCCGGGAAAAAGTCTGGACCTGCCTAAGAGGCAAGAGACCACTGTTTTGGGGTGTGCGAGGAGAGGGAATTCAGAGCACCACCTAAACGAGCTCCACAGACGGCAGTGAGCCGCGGCTATCAGAGTGGACCCCAGAGACGGGCATGAGACGCTAAGGGTGCTGCTGCAGCCACCAAGAAGCCTGTGTGCGAGCACAGGTCACTATCCACACCTCCCCTCCTGGGAGCCTGTGCAGCCCGCCACTGCCAGGGTCCCGTGATCCAGGGACAACTTGCCCGGGAGAACACACGGGGCGCCTCAGGCTGGTGCAACGTCACGCTGGCCTCTGCCGGCCGCAGGCTCACCCCGCATTCTGTACCCTTCCCTCCCCCTGGCCTGAGTGATCAGGCCCCCTAATCAGCTGCTCCTTTAACCCTGTCCTGTCTGAGTGAAGAAAAGACACCCTCAGGCGACCTACAGGGAGAGGTGCGTCCAATCCAAAGCTAAACCCCCGGAGCTGTGCAAACAAAGAAGAGGAAGGGAAGTTTCTCCCAGCAGCCTTAGGAGCAGCAGGTTAAATCTCCACAATCAACCTGATGTACACTGCATCTGTGGAATACCTGAATAGACAACGAATCTTCCCAAAATTGAGGCAGTGGACTTTGGAAGCAACTGTACACTTGGGGTTTGCTATATGCAACTGACTGGATTCCGGTTTTATGTTTACCATAGTTTAGTATTTACAGTTTATTATCACTGGTAGACTTGTTTATTGATTTGGTTGCTCTCTTCTTTTTTTATATATATATATATTTAATTTTTTCCCCTTTTTCCCTTTTTTGTGAGTGTGTATGCATATGCTTCTTTGTGTGATTTTGTCTGTATAGCTTTGCTTTTACCATTTGTCCTAGGGTTCTGTTTGTCTTTTTTGGGGGGTGTTTTTTAGTATAGTTTTTAGTGCTTGTTATCACTGGTGGATTTGTTTTTTTGCTTTGGTTGCTCTCTTCCTTCTTTCTTTTTCCTATTTTTATTCCTTTTTTTTAAAAATTTTGGATATTTAAAAAAATTTTTATTTTAATAACTTTATTTCTTTTTATTTTCTCACTCCCTCTGACCCTCCCTCCCTTCCTTCCTTTCTTTCATTTTTCTCCCTTCTCCTCTGAGCCATGCAGCTGACAGAGTCTTGGTGGTCCGACCAAATGTCAGGTCTGTGCCTCTGAGGTGGGAGAGCCAAGTTCAGGACACTGGTCCACCAGAGACCTCCTGGCTCTACGTAATATCAAATGGTGAAAGCTCTCCCAGAGATCTCAATCTCAATGCTAAGACCCAGCTCCACTCAACAACCAGCAAGCTACAGTGCTGGACCCCCTATGCCAAACAACTAGCAAGATAGGAACACAAACACACCCATTAGCAGAAAGGCTGCCTAAAATGATAATAAGGTCACAGAACCCCAAAACACACCACCAGAGGTGGTCCTGCCCACCAGAAAGACAAGATCCAGCCTCATCCACCAGAACACAGGCACTAGTCCCCTCCACCAGGAAGCCTACACAACCCACTGAACCAGCCTTAGCCAGTGGGGGCAAACACCAAAAATAACAGGAACTACGAACCTGCAGCCTGCAAAAAAGGAAACCACAAACACAGTAAGTTAAGCAAAATGAGAAGACAGAGAAACACACAGCAGATGAAGGAGCAAGGTAAAAACCCACCAGAACAAACAAATGAAGAGGAATTATGCAGTCTACCTGAAAAGGAATTCAGAGTAATGATAGTAAAAATGATCTAAAATATTGGAAATACAATGGAGAAAATACAAGAAACGTTTAACAAGGACCTAGAAGAACTAAACAATAAATGCTGCAGAGGGTGTGGAGAAAAGGGAACTCTCCTGCACTGTTGGTGGGAATGTCAATTGATACAGCCACTATGGAGAACAATATGGAGGTTCCTTAAAAAACTAAAAATAGAACTACCATACCACCCAGCAATCCCACTACTGGGCATATATCCTGAGAAAACCATAATTCAAAAAAAAAGAGTCATGTACCACAATGCTCATTGCAGCACTATTTACAATAGCCAGGACATGGAAGCAACCTAAGTGTGCATTGACAGATGAATGGATAAAGAAGATGTAGCACATATATACAATGCAATATTACTCAGCCATAAACAGAAACGAAATTGAGTTATCTGTAGTGAGGTGGATGGACCTAGAGACTGTCATACAGAGTGAAGTAAGTCAGAAAGAGAAAAATAAATACCGTATGCTAACACATATATATGGAATCTTAAAAAAAAAAAACAGTTCTGAAGAACCTATGGGCAGGACAGGAATAAAGATGCAGACATTGAGAATGGACTTGAGGACACGGGGAGGGGGGAAGGGTAAGCTGGGATGAAGTAAGAGAGTGGCATGGACTTATATACACTACCAAATATAAAATAGATAGCTAGTGGGAAGCAGCCACATAGCACAGGGAGATCAGCTCAGTGCTTTGTGACTACTTAGAGGGGCAGGATAGGGAGGGTGGGAGGGAGATGCAAGAGGGAGGAGATACGGGGATATATGTATATGTATAGCTGATTTGCTTTGTTATAAAGCAGAAACTAACACACTATTGTAAAGCAATTATACTCCAATAAAGATGTTAAAAAATAAATAAATAAATAGGCTGAAAGCAGAAAAGACATCTCAAGTTACAGGCTTTGGGGCCATGGATGGGGCAATTGTTGCTACTGCTGTTCTTGTTCAATGTGTAACACAGATGCTATATGTATAAATATGTAATCCAGGTATAGTGTTAAACTTTGGAAATACTTTATTCAGTATCATTACAAAGACTGAATGTCTTATAAAATTTAAAACTAATATATATATTAGTTTACAAACTAGTTATACAAAATAGTATAACTTATAACAAACTTGCTACTGTTCAAGAGATCAATCCAGAAATTAAGAATTCCAGGAGAGAAGTGAGCAGATTAAGATGTATGTTGCCTACTCATTCTGCCTACTTTATGATGCTCTAATCAGTGTCTCATTTTCGTTTGAACTGAAATGTACACCCTACTGTATAATTTTAAATAGCTAAGCTAGTTAAATAAATGATTTGCTTGTGCCAACCCTTTCCGGGCCATGTCAGAGACTCTGACAGGAATTTACAGATAATTATATTACCTTAGACAGCAGTTGTGTTATGAAGAGACTTAAAATTCAAGGACAAACTAAGCCTATTTTTTGCTGCACACATGAGTAAGAAAATGCAGAACTATGTCATGAATTCCAAGAGGTCTGAGAAATTCTTTAATATTTAATTGTATTTAATTGACCATTCCTTTTACCTCCTTGAATTTAGTTTGCCTGTGCCTTTTCATCTATAAAATGTAAAAAACACATGTAGGGCTTCCCTGGTGGCGCAGTGGTTGAGAGTCCGCCTGCCGATGCAGGGGACATGGGTTTGTGCCCTGGTCCGGGAAGATCCCACATGCCGTGGAGCGGCTGGGCCCGTGAGCCATGGCCGCTGAGCCTGCGCGTCCGGAGCCTGTGCCCCGCAATGGGAGAGGCCGCAGCAGTGAGAGGCCCGTGTACCACCAAAAAAAAAAAAAAAACACATGTAGACTGAATCAGCAAAGTTAATACGGGTAAGACGCTTAAAATGCATGTGTTCACAATGCCGTATCTTACTAAAGCTTATCTATATTAAGTTTAGCAGAGAGGAAAACTACTGGAGAAATGAGAAACACAGAAGATAATCTTAACACTACATTTAGGCACAAAACACAATCAGCATGCCAATAGGAAGAAAACACAAAAGTTCAGTTAATTAAATCTTTTCTGGAAAAAATTCTATATGAGTAAATACTTACAAATACTAAACTAGATAGATTAGATAGATAATAGATAGATACCAAATCTTGGTTGTGAAGTAAAATGGAAACAGAATTACAAAGCTAAAAGGAACCAGGAGATCTTCTACAGGTGAAGAAATTTAGGACCCAAAGAGGTAGGGTGACTTGCTATTGACATGGCTTTTTGGTGACAAAACCACACCTAGAATCTATCCATGGCTCTGGCGTTTCCACTCACTGCTGTAACCAGTTCATCTGTTTATTGAGCTGGTCTGCACAGGCTGTACAGAAAGCAGCTTTATCCTTTTTTCCACTGCCTCTTCAAACCTGCTTTCTGGGCTCATTTTCTACCTTTGATTGGAAACTTGGGAAGGTCCCATAGTTCTCTTTATCCCTTTAAGTTGCAAGAAAAGTCTTACTTGGGTATTTTAAAAGCCCCTTTTATTTACTGTCCAAATTCAAAAATCTTCTCTAATTTAAATTGGCTCCATCTTCCTAAGATTCGGGCAGGAGCATGGGCTTAGGTTCTTCTACCTTTCTTGCTTCACCTCTGCCCACGATCACACAGCAAATAAGCAGCAGAGCCAGGATTTGAACCTAGATGGTCTGGCTCTTGTCAGTTAATCTCTTCTCACTGACCTCCCTTTAGTGTCCTCCATCAGGCCCTCTTGCTGGCAGTCCACCTCTCCAGGCAACCTTTTAAAATAACCTCACTTGTGGTCTAGGGGAAACATGCACCTTTGCCACCCCCTTTCTGGTGGTGGAGACTGTTCCCACCAAAGCTCTCTCTCTCTTCTGAGTCACTGCAGGCATGGGTAGCTCCAGCCACAGTCTCTCTTAGTGAGCATCACTGTCCTTGAGTCTCCCAAACTTCCATATCTATCAAGTTCTCCCAGCAGTTCCCCACAGAGGGACCGACGGAGATCTTGCAGCATGCCAATGACTCTATCTAACAATCTTCATCACCAATTCTTAGGCTCCAACCCAGAGGTGAGCAATGGGCTGATATAGGCAGAACTGGTTGCCCAGTCATATAACACAACCTGCTTAGGTAATCTTCAGGATTTGGAAGTACTTGGTAACTAGGGTGTTCATCTTGGTATTGGGGCTTTGACCATATCTCTGAGGCAACAAGAATAAAGGTCACATTTAAAATCCTGATACTGCCTGTACTGACTAGACATTGAAAAGAAAAAACAACACATATTAGGATTATTCAGATAAATTAATACTGAGAAATCTTTAAAGATGCTTATTCTTAAGGAGTCCTGTTAGCTTAATAATGCATTAAGAAAATAACCATCGGGGCTTGCCTGGTGGCGCAGTGGTTGAGAGTCCGCCTGCCGATGCAGGGGACACGGGTTCGTGCCCCGGTCCGGGAAGATCCCACGTGTCACGGAGCGGCTGGGCCCGTGAGCCATGGCCGCTGAGCTTGCGGGTCCGGAGCCTGTGCTCTGCAACAGGAGAGGCCACACAGTGAGAGGCCCGCGTACCGCAAAAATAAATAAATAAATAAATAAATAGCCATAAACTCTCAGAATTGGAAGGGATTTTTAAACTCATTCAATTATGTACCAGTTGCTAAGATATTTCTAAGCTCTTACCTGTCCATGCTTGAACACCCTAATGATGAGAAACTCACCATCTCTTCAACAGTTTGTGCCCATCTGGGACTGCTTCCAACCATCAGTCATTATATGAAACTCAAAACTGCCTCTTTAAGGTTTCCACCCCTTGATCTTAATTTGATCCCTTGGGATCACACAGGACAAGTCTAATTCCCCTCTCACAGGACAGACTTCCAAACATGTGAAGCCAGTGTCACTCCATCTTCTATAATGTACTTTCTAATACCCAGTTCCTTCAGCCACTTCCTTTATAACACAGATTCTATTGTTGTTATCTTGCTTGTCTTTTCCCTGAACAGTCCCTAGCCTGCCTATGGCCCGCGTGAGGTATAGCACCTAGAAATGAAGACAGGATGGTCCAGGCAGGAGAAGAGGAAACATCTCTCTCCTTCAGCATGGCACACTTTTTGATTAATAAAACCTAAGTTAACATTTACGCTGCCAACTGCCATGGTACATGCTGATTTATACTATATTCACTGCCAACAACATTCCCTTAAGTCTTTCCCAGGTGTGCTACAGCTAAGATGTGACTTATCCTGTACACAAGCTGTTGATTTTAGGACACAAGTAGTGGTCTTTACATATATGCTGTTTAAAATCATTCTTTTAACACTCATCAAGTTCAAGCCTAAGATTTTAGGATCCTGTTTGACCATTTAATTTATCTTCTTTAACTTCATATCATCTCAAACTGTTAAGAGTGTCTTCAACACCTTTATCCAGATCACCAATAAAAAGGATTAAAGGAAAAGGCCAAAGACATCCCTAGAACCATCCCTCCATCTGACATCAACCTATCAAACAACACCCCCTGGTACCTATTCAATTAATTATCAATATACACAATGACACGTTTCATTTCAGCCAGAGGGGTATGATAAGAGACTTTGTTGTGTCTTGTTCAAATTCAGATTTCTAGGTTCTCCACCCTTCCCAGCTCTGGAGGTCTGGATGCCTTGTTAAAAAAAGAAATTTGGGGGGACCTTCCCTTATGGTCCAATGGGTAAGACTCCATGCTTCCAATGCAGGAGGCCCGGGTTTGATCCCTGGTCAGGAAACTAGATTGCACACGCATGCCTCAACTAAGAGTTTACATGGCGCAACTAAAAAGTCCACATGACGCAACTAAGAGCCCACATGCCACAACTAAGCCTGTATGCTGCAACTAGGGCCACATGCCATAACTAAGAGCCTGCATGCCACAATTAAAGATCTCTCATGCCACAACTAAACATGCTGCAATGAAGATCCCATGTGCCGCACCTAAGACCAGGTACAACCAAAATAAATAAATAAATAAATATATTTTTGAAAAAGCATTTAAAAAAAAGAAATCTTGCTGTGATGGGTGTTAAACCCATTCTGGCTTCTCATGAATAAGTGATGCTGCTTTTAAGGACTCACCAATCACTTATTTGTTAGTACATTACAGAATTGAGACCACCTTCATTGTTATAGACCAGAGTTTATTGAAATTACTTCTTCCCCTTTTAAAAAGTTTGAAGGATCAGAATCCTCAAACTTCTCCCATCTTTCAGCCCTTTTGGGGCTTGCCATGTTTTCTCACAGATTCCTGACAGAGGTTCTGTGTGGTCAATTTCACTGTGTTGCCTCAGTACTCAGGGATTTAATTTATTCAGCTGAGAGACTTCAGATTGGAGCAACTTGGAATTCTCTTTCAGTGATTAAAACAAATATTAACATTAATACAGCTAAAGCAACTGCAGCAGTGGTGGCGACGAGGGGCAGGGCAGAGCAGGGCAGGGCAGGGTGGGGCAGCCAGCCGAGCTCGGGGCAAGGGAGCCATGAGCCACCAGTGCAGTGTCGCCAGTCCATCCACCTCCCCTCTCCCCATGGCGTGGCGGTGGGGAGGAAGCGAGAAACATAGCTACTATTTTATGTTGTAAAGTGGACGTCTTCTAAAAATTTCCTGAGAAGATGGTTGAGTACAAGGACATGCACTCACTCCCTATTGCGAGAGCACCAGAATCACAACTAAATGCTGAACAATCATGGACAGGAAGACACTGGAACTCACCAAAAAGATACTCTACATCCAAAGACAAAGGAGAAGCCGCAATGAGATGATAGGAGGGACGCCATCACAGTAAAATCAAATCCCATAACCGCTGGGTGGGTGACTCACAAACTGGAGAACAATTATACCACAGAAGTCCACCCACTGGAGAGAAGGCTCTGAGCCCCACATCAGGCTTCCCAACCTGGGGGTTCCGGCAACGGGAGAAGGAATTCCCAGAGAATCAGACTTTGAACGCTGGTGGGATTGGATTGCAGGACTTCGACAGGACTGAGGGTAACAAAGACTCCACTCTTGGAGGGCACACACAAAGTAGTGTGTGCATCAGGACCCAGGGGAAAGGTGCAGTGACCCCATAAGAGACTGAACCAGACCTACCTGCTAGTGTTGGAGGGTCTCCTGCAGAGATAGGGGGCAGCTGTGGCTAATCTCGGGGACAAGGACACTGGCAGCAGAAGATCTGGGAAGTACTTCTTGGTGTGAACCCTCTCGGAGTCCGCCATTAACTCCACCAAAGAGCCTGTAGGCTCCAGTGCTGGGTCACAGGCCAAACAACCAACAGGGAGGGAACTCAGCCCCACCCATCAGCAGACAAGCAGATTAAAGTATTACTGAGCTCTGCCCAACAGAACAACACCCAGCTCTACCCACCACCACTCCCTCCCATCAGGAAGCCTGCACAAGCCTCGTAGATAGCCTCATCCACCAGAGGGCAGACAGCAAAATCAAGAACTACAATCCTGCAGCCTGTGGAACAAAAACCACATTCACAGAAAGATAAACAAAAGAAAAAGGCAGAGAACTATGTACCAGATAAAGGAACAAAATAAAAACCCAGAAAAACAACTAAATGAAGTGGAGATAGGCAACTTTCCAGAAAAAGAATTCAGAATAATGATAGGGAAGATGATCCAGGACCTCGGAAAAAGAATGGAGGCCAAGATCGAGAAGATGCAAGAAATGTTTAACAAAGACCTAGAAGAATTAAAGAACAAACAAGTAGAAAAACTAAAGAACAAACAAACAGATGAACAATACAATAACTGAAATGAAAAATACACTAGAAGGACTCAATAGCAGAATAACTGAGGCAGAAGAATGAATAAGTGACCTGGAAGACAGAATGGTGGAATTCACTGCCATGGCAGAGAATAAAGAAAAAAGAATGAAAAGAAATGAAGACAGCCTAAGAGACCTCTGGGACAACATTAAATGCACCAACATTTGCATTACAGGGGTCCCAGAAGGAGAAGAGAGGGAAAGGACCTGAGAAAATATTTGAAGAGATTATAGTTGAAAACTTGCCTAACATGGGAAAGGAAATAGCCACCCAAGTCGAGGAAGCACAGAGAGTCCCAGGCAGGAGAAACCCAAGGAGAAACACACCAAGACATGTAGTAATCAAACTGAAAAAAATTAAAGACAAAAAAAATTATTAATAACATACAAGGGAACTCCCATAAGGTTAACAGCTGATTTCTCAGCAGAAACTCTACAAACCAGAAGGGAGTGGCACAATATATTTAAAGTGATGAAAGGCAAGAACCTATAACCAAGATTACTCTACCTGGCAAGTATCTCATTGACATTTGATGGAGAAATGAAAAGCTTTACAGACAAGCAAAAGCTAAGAGAATTCAGCACCACCAAACCAGCTCAACAGCAAATGCTAAAAGAACTTCTCGAAATGGGAAACACAAGAGAAGAAAAGAACCTACAAAAACAAACCAATAACAATTAAGAAAATGGTAATAGGAACATACATGTTGATAATTACCTTAAATGTGAATGGATTAAAATGCTCCAACTGAAAGACACAGGCTCGTTGAATGGATACAAAAACAAGGCCCATATATATGCTGTCTACAAGAGACCCACTTCAGACCTAGGGACACAGACTGAAGGTGAGGGGATGGAAAAAGGTATTACAGGCAAATGGAAATCAAAAGAAAGCTGGAGTAGCAATACTCATATCAGATAAAATATACTTTACAATAAAGAATGTTACAAGAGACAAGGAAGGACACTACATAATGATCAAGGGATCAATCCAAAAGAAAGCTATTACAATTATAAATATATATGCATCCAACATAGGAGCACCTCAATACATAAGGCAAATGCTAACAGCTCTAAAAGAGGAAATCAACAGTAACACAATAATAGTGGGGGACTTACACCAATGGACAGATCATCCACAGAGAAAATTATTAAGGAAACACAAGCTTACACCAATGGACTTACACCAATGGACAGATCATCCAGACAGAAAATTATTAAGGAAACACAAGCTTTAAATAACACAATAGATCAGATAGATTTAATTGATATTTATAGGACATACCACCCCAAAACAGAAGATTACCCTTTCTTCTCAAATGCACATGGAACATTCTCCAGGATAGATCACATCTTGGGTGACAAATCAAGCCTCGCTAAATTTAAGAAAATTGAAATCATATCAAGCATCTTTCCTGACCACAACACTATGAGATTAGATATCAATTACAGGGAAAAAATTGTAAAAAACACAAACGCATGGAGGGTAAACAATACGTTACTAAACAACCAAGAGATCACTGAAGAAATCAAAGAGGAAATCAAAAAACACCTAGAGACAAATGACAACAAAAACACGACGATCCAAAACCTATGGGATACAGCAAAAGCAGTGTTAAGAGGGAAGTTTATAGCAATACAATCCTACCTCAAGAAACAAGAAAAACCTCAAATAAACAATCTAACCTTACACCTAAAGGAACTAGAGAAAGAAGAACAAACAAAACCCAAAGTAAACAGAAGGAAAGAAACCATAAAGATCAGAGCAGAAATAAATGAAATAGAAACAAAGAAAACAATGGCAAAGATCAATAAAACTAAAAGCTGGTTCTTTGAGAAGATAAACAAAATGGATAAATCATTAGCCAGACTCATCAAGAAAAAGAGGGCTCAAATCAATAATATTAGAAATGAAAAAGGAGAAGTTACGACAGACACCACAGAAATACAAAGCATCATAAGAGACTACTACAAGCAACTCTATGCCCATAAAATGGATAACCTGGAAGAAATGGACAAATTCTTAGAAAGGTATAACCTTCCAAGACTGAACCAGGAAGAAATAGAAAATATGGATAGACCAATCACAAGTAAAGAAATTGAAACTCTGATTAAAAATCGTCCAGCAAACAAAGTCCAGGACCAGATGGCTTCACAAGTGAATTCTATGAAACATTTATAAAAGAGCTAACACCGATCCTTCTCAAACTCTTCCAAATAACTGCAGAGGAAGGAACACTCCCAGACTCATTCTATGAGGCCACAAACACCCTGATACCAAAACCAGACAAAGATACAACAAAAAAAGAAAATTACAGACCAATATCACTGATGAACATAGATGCAAAAATCCTCAACAAAATACTAGCAAACAGAATCAAACAGCACATTAAAAGGATCATACACCACGATCAAGGAGGATTTATCCCAGGGATGCAAGGATTCTTCAATATATGCAAATCAATCAATGTGATACACCATATTAACGAATTGAAGAATAAAAACCATATGACCCTCTCGATAGATGCAGAAAAAGCTTATGACAAAATTCAACACCCATTTATGATAAAAACTCTCCAGAGTTGGTCACAGAGGGAACCTACCTCAACATAATAAAGGCCATATATGACAAACCCACAGCAAACATGATTCTCAATGGTGAAAAACTGAAAGCATTTCCTCTAAGATCAGGAACAAGACAAGGATGTCCACTCTCGCCAATATTATCCAACATAGTTTTGGAAGTCCTAGCCACAGCAATCAGAGAAGAAAAAGAAGTTAAAGGAATACAAATGGAAAAGAAGTAAAACTGTCACTTTCTGTAGATGACATGATACTATATATAGATAATCCTAAATATGCCACCAGAAAACTACTAGAGCTGATTAATGAATTTGGTAAAGCTGCAGGATACAAAATTAGTGCACAGAAATCTCTTGCATTCCTATACACTAACAATGAAAGATCAGAAAGAGGGATTAAGGAAACAGTCCCATTCACCATTGCAACACAAAGAATAAAATATCTAGGAATAAACCTACCTAAGGAGGTAAAAGACCTGTACTCAGAAAACTATAAGACACTGATGAGAGAAAGCAAAGATGACACAAACAGATGGAGAGATATACCATGTTCTTGGATTAGAAGACTAAATATTGTGAAAATGACTATACTACCCAAAGCAATCTACAGATTCAATGCAATCCCTATCAAACTACCAATGGCATTTTTTACAGAACTAGAAAAAAAAAATCTTAAAATTTGTATGGAGACACAAAAGACCCCAAATAGCCAAAGCAATCTTCAGGGAAAAAACCCGGAGCTGGAAGAATCAGACTCCCTGACTTCAGACTATACTACAAACTACAGTAATCAAGACAATATGGTCCTGGCACAAATACAGAAATATAGATCAATGGAACAGGATAGAAAGCCCAGAGATAAACCCACACACATATGGTCACCGTATTTTTGATAAAGGAGGCAAGAATATACAATGGAGAAAAGACAGCCTCTTCAATAAGTGGTGCTGGGAAAACTGCACAGCTACATGTAAAAGAATGAAATTAGAACACTCCTTAACACCATACACACAAATAAACTCAAAATGGATTAGAGACCTAAATGTTAAGACCGGACACTATAAAACTCTTAGAGGAAAACATAGGAAGAACATTCTTTGACATAAATCACAGCAAGATCTTTTTTGATCCACCTCCTAGAGTAATGGAAATAAAAACAAAAATAAACAAATGGGACCTAATGAAACTTCAAAGCTTTTGCACAGTATAGGAGACCATAGACAAGACAAAAAGACAACCCTCAGAATGGGAGAAAATATTTGCAAACGAATCAACAGACAAAGGACTAATCTCCAAAATATATAAACAGCTCATGCAGTTCAATATTAAAAAAAACAAACAACCCAATCCAAAAATGGGCAGAAGACCTAAATAGACATTTCTCCAAAGAAAACATACAGATGGCCAAGAAGCACATGAAAAGCTCCTCAACATCACTAATTATCAAAGAAATGCAAATCAAAACTACCATGAGGTATCACCTCACATCAGTTAGAATGGGCATCATCAGAAAATCTACAAACAACAAATGCTGGAGAGGGTGTGGAGCAAAGGAAACCCTCTTGCACTGTTGTTGGGAATGTAAATTGATAAAGCCACTATGGAGAACAGTATGGAGGCTCCTTAAAAAACTAAAAATAAGGGGCTTCCCTGGTGGCGCAGTGGTTGAGAGTCCGCCGGCTGATGCAGAGGACATGGGTTCGTGCCCTGGTCCGGGAAGATCCCACATGCCGCGGAGCAGCTGGGCCCATGAGCCATTCCGCTGAGCCTGTGCATCTGTAGCCTATACTCTGCAACGGGAGAGGCCACAACAGTGAGAGGCCCACGTACAGCAAAACAAACAAACAAAAAAACTAAAAATAAAATTACCATATGACCCTGCAATCCCACTACTGGGCATATACCCAGAGAAAACCATAATTCAAAAAGATACATGCGGCAGTTCCCTGGTGGCGCAATGGTTAAGAATCCGCCTGCCAGTGCAGGGGACACGGGTTCGAGCCCTGGTCCTGGAAGATCCCACATGCCACGGAGCAACTAAGCCTGTGTGCCACAACTACTGAGCCCACATGCCACAACTACTGGAGGCTGCATGCCTAGAGCCCATACTCTGCAACAAGAGAAGCCACTGCAATGAGCCCATGCACCACAACGAGCACCACCTGCTGACCACAACTAGAGAAAAGGCCGTGCCCAGCAACGAAGACGCAACGCAGCCAAAAATAAATAAATAAATAAATAAATAAATTTATTTATTTAAAAAAAAAAAAAGAAATACACATGCACCCCAATGTTCATTGCAGCACTGTTTACAATAGCCAGGTCATGGAAGCAACCTAAATGCCCATTGACAGATCAATGGATAAAGAAGATGTGGTACCTATATACAATGGAATATTACTCAGCCATAAAAAGGAAATTGGGTCTTTTGTAGAGATGTGGATGTACCTAGAGACTGTCATACAGAGTGAAGTAAGTCAGAAAGAGAAAAACAAATATCGTATCTTAACATATATGTGGAATCTATAAAAATGGTACAGATGAACCAGTTTGCAAGGCAGAAAGAGAGACACAGATGTAGAGAACAAACATATGGACCTCAAGGGGGGAAAGCTGGGTTGGGTGGGGGGATGCATTGGGAGATTGGAACTGACATGTATACACTAACATGTATAACATAGATAACTAATAAGAACCTGCTGTATAAGAATTAATAAATATAACACTCCACTGTAAAGCAATTATACTCCAATAAAGATGTTAAAAATAATAATAAATAAATAAAATTAAATTTAAAAAAATACAACTAAAGCCACTCATTAGAAACCCAGGTTTGGGGGTTTGTGCTGTTGGAGCTATGCTGTGCCTCATAGGAGCACCAGTCTCACAGAAGATCTTCTAATGCTGTCTGCTCCCCCAAAGAAAGACTCTAGCACCACCAAATAGAAAAGTTACTAATATGGAAACAGATGTTCCTAAGAATACTCCTGGAAATGTATGGATATGAAACACATGCCACATATATTTAGTTATAAAAATAAAAAATCTTATTTTTATCTAGCAACTATTTATTTCCAGAAAGTGACTAAGCGCTGCAATCAAGTCATACCTGACTTAAAAAAAAAAAACTGAGACATTGAGCTGTCTAACCCACAAAAGAAGTATCTATTAATAATTCAACTCCAATTGCTATGTATATTTCCTGGCAGGCTGGCTCCTGACTAAAAGCACCAGCTCTATTTTTCTGATTGGCTTAGGACATATAGTTCTAGAGCACAGGAATCTTACCACTGAAAGATGTTTCATTTTTGTCTGGACTGGAATACATAAGATGTTCTTTTGGATTATTCAAAGTAGCATATTAAAACAGGTCTTTTCCCATGCAACTTGACCAGATATTTAAAAAAAAAAAATCAAAGCATCATGTCTGAAAAACTAGTATAAAACCAGGTTTAAAAAACACCTAGGGAAGTGGGTGATTCTACTCAAATGTGGATATTCGATTGCTAATTTCATTCCAATTAAAGTGTAACTGAGAATATGCATCTATGAATTATAGTGCAGGTTTTGTGCTTGGCTTGTACTGCCACCTGGTGGTTTCCTGCTTGTACTAATATCAGACTTGTAAGGAATTTCCTGAATTAGCATTCACTTAGCAGTTTCTTTGCAGTATCACTGTCATTGACAAGTCAGTACTTCTGTAAGATCTCTAAAATGGTGGTGCAGAAGAGACTGCACATAAAGTCTCTGGTAACTAAGTTAAGACGAACCCCATCTTATTCAAACATATCATTTATATATGAACACAATAAGCATAATGATTAGTAAATTAATAATAATAAATCTGCAAGAAAAAAATTTAAGCCCAATCACACCACAAAAGAAGAACAAAATGAAAGAAAGAGACAAAGCCTCTTTAAACATAGGCCTGCCGAGCTTTTAGTAATAAATAAATAAATAGTACTTCCCTGGTGGCACAGTGGTTAAGAATCCACCTGCCAATGCAGGGGACAGGGGTTTGAGCCCTGGTCCTAGAAGATCCCACATGCCGCGGAGTAACTAAGCCCGTGCTCCACAGCTACTGAGCCTGCGCTCTACAGCCCAGGAGCCACAACTACTGAGCCCGCGTGCTGCAACTACTTAAGCCCACGCGCCTAGAGCCTGTGCTCCGCAGCAAAAGAAGCCACCGCAATGAGAAGCCCGTGCACCGCAACAAAGAGGAGCCCCCGCTCGATGCAACCAGAGAAAACCCGCGGGCAGCAACAAAGACCCAACGCAGTCAAAAATAAATAAATAAATTTATTAAATATATATATATATGAATATCAGAAAAACAAACTGGAAATTTAGGGGTTTGTATTTATGCAAATGAGTAGTGTTAGAAAAACAGTTTTCATAGAATCCCTTAAGGTATTAATACTTCTTGATATATTTCAGAACTCATGTTTCACTTTTGTGAAATTTCTCTTTTTGGTTTAGGTCCCACGGTGTTCTCAGCATTCAAAAGATTAACATGAATATTTTATTATTAAGCATTATATTTGTTAAATTATATCTATTATAAGAATTTGGCCTGTAGATACATGGAATTTCCCTTTAATTACTGAAGATAAAGAAGTTTTAAATTTTGCCAAATCAAGATTATCAATTAGTGTTTTACTCCATCCATTTATTAATTTTTTTAAATAAAGATAATTTATTTATTTGAAAGGTAATACTTTCTCATGGCCAAAACTAGGAAAGTCTCTCTACTACATCACCATCCCTTGTAACCAGTTTCTTCCAGAAACTGCCGCTGATTGTTAAGTTTAGGAAGTCCACTGTACAATCAAACAAATGTTTTCACTTAGCCTTTCTATTATTTGATTTTTGTTCCATTTAATTCCTTAAACTACACAGGTCTTATTTTGATTTATATCAAGTAATACTCTTATTTTTTCCAAAATGACAAATCCCTCTTGCCAGTGACAGGTGTGGGTCAAAGCCCTTCCTTCTCTGCTGATTTGTGATGCTTGCTTTAAGACACATTAAGATGTAACATACAGCACGAACTGTTATCAGTTATATCTTCCATTCCATTGACAGTGAGTGCCTGTGCCAATACTACAGAGTTAATTACCTTATAAAGTTGAGAATGTTTTAATATTTAAGTTTAGAATACTTGTTTAACATTTAGTGTTAAGTAAGGAGTTAGTCCTCCACCATTACTCTACTTTTTCTAAATTTTTCTGGCTATTCTCATCAGTTTCTTATTCCAAATGAACTTCAGAATAATTTTGTGAAGTTCCCAAACAATTTAACCAAGTTACTTTAATAAAGAGACTCTGTGAGAACTGCTCTAAATTATAAATTATTTGCGGAAGAATTATTACCTTTACAGATAGGTTGTTAGTAGAAAAACAGGCTTAGCGATAAGCCTTCCAACGCTCTTAAGCTGGATCGCTTTTCAAGGAACAAATTGATGAAGAAACTCAAACTGGGTTTTGTGCCTGCAATGTGGCAGGAGGCATGCAGAGAAATCCCCTAATTCAGAATAATTTTAAATGCTGGATAAAATATTTTAAAATATCTTTCTAAATGCATGGCTGAGTTGGTTGAAAAATAAGGGAAGTCCTCAGGGGCCACACATAAGAGATAGCATGAACCCAAAGTAAGTTCTGGAGCTCGCATTTGCCTGGGACATCTACCTACCTATCCCTGGTGGCTTGCGGCTTAGGCTTCATAGGGCCAGTTGGGAGTTAGGACATCAGGCCTGAACAAGTGGAAAGTAGAACTAATGACCCGTGCATAAAGTTGTGACCCCTGAAAGGTAACACCCTCAGTAAGTGAATTAGGTACGGTGGGGGGGTGGGAGTGAATCACCCTACAGAGAGAAATAGTGGAGATAATTAACCCACTTATTATTAAGAAGGACAAAACAGGGGAAATGTTTCCCTTGAAAGTGACTAACACCAGCCTTCCCTCATGCAGGAGAGAGCACAGCCTATTCTACGTGGAATGCATGAGACAGTCTGACAGTGCTCCCAGGGTAGCAAGTGCCCCAAATGCCTAGCAACACCATACATAAATCTTTTCTAGAGGAACACACTCAAATGATTACCACAACTTAGTTTCCAAAGAACATATGCTTACAGTTTAAAAACAAAACATAAACCTACAAGAAAACAACATGTGACAGTGAGTGGAAACAGTTAAGACAATGCCAATTTTTGACCTTGAGAAAATCTAAATGAGTGTGTTTATATTTAAATATAAATCTCAAATATACTTTTTGAGAAATAAAAGGGGGTACCTAACAAAGGAACAAAAGATATCACAAGTAACTTACATCTTTAAAGAACCAAAGAGAAATGCTAGAAAAATAATTTCTAATAATTGACATTAGAAACTCAGTATAGGATCTGGCTCAAGATAGCAATGTAAGAGGCTCCTAAGCTCATCCTGCCACAGACACATGGAATCAACAGCTACATACGAAACAACTCCCTCTGAAGGAAATCCAGAAACTACCTGACTCCCACTCATTGGGCAAGTGAGAAAAAACCCACATCAAGCTAAGTAGGAGAAGCTGAGAAACAATCTCGCCATAAACCCCACCCCTGGTGCAGCAACACCCAACTGGGAGGGAACTCACTACTCCCAGCTTCTTCCTAAGGAGTGAGGGATTTAGACACCCCCAATCTGGTGCCCCAACTTTTAAGACCTCCACCTGAGAGACAGGTGCCCGAAAGACCAGTGGGGCTTGCATCCATAAGACCTACAAGGCCATAGGGATCTAAAAGATAGTTCATAAAGGGCTCCCACAAACTCACAGTGGCTAACCCCCCACGCCCAGCACAGAACCAGTAGACTGAAAGCTGCCCAGTCTTTCCAGAAAAGAGGCCTATTTGCATACTTTGATAGCTATGACCTGACGGGTAGGCTTCTAATCTAACACATATCAAGGGGCTGACTGCATTTTTTGCTCCCTTCCCCCTACAATTAATGTTTTTGACATGGTATCTTACAACTTTTTGTTTTGTATATCCCTTAACTACTCATTGTAGATATAGATGATTTTACTACTTGTACTTTAACTTTCCTACTGCTTTGTACAGAGTTGATTAACTATGTTTACTGTATATTTGCCATTACCAGTGAGCTTTTTCCTATTGTAATTTTCACATTTCTAGTTGTGGCCTTTTGTTTTTCCCTTAGAGAAGTCCCTTCATCATTTCTTATAAAGCTGGTTTGGTGGTGCTGAACACTTTTAGCTTTTGCTTGTCCATAAAACTTTTCATGTCCCCATCAAATCTGAATGTAAGCTCTGCTGGGCAGAGTACTCTTAGTTGTAGGCTTTTCCCTTTCATCACTTTAAATATATCGTGCCACTTCCTTCTAGCCTGCAGAGTTTCTGCTGAAAAGTCAGCTAGTAGCCTTAGGTGAGTTCCCTTGTAGTAAACTTGTTGCTTTTCCATTGCTACTTTTAATATCCTCTCTTTAACTTTACTTTTTTCCTTTTTTTTTTTTTTTTTGCGGTACGCGGGCCTCTCACTGTTGTGGCCTCTCCCGTTGCCGAGCACAGGCTCCGGACACGCAGGCTCAGCGGCCGTGGCTCATGGGCCCAGCCGCTCCACGGCACGTGGGATCTTCCCGGACCGGGGCACGAACCCGCGTCCCCTGTATCAGCAGGCGGACTCTCAACCACTGCACCACCAGGGAAGCCCACTTTTTTCCATTTCAATTAAAATGTGTCTTGGTGTGATCCTCTTTAGGCTGATCTTCTTTGGGACTCTCTGTGCTTCCTGGACCAACAAATTTCAAAACACGGCACAATGGATACATTCCTCAGAAGCATAACTTACCTATACTGACTAAAGAAAAAACCTGAATGCTTCTACAACCATTAAAGAAATTAATTCAGTAGTTTAAAATCTTCTTACAAAGAAAATACTAAATCGAGACAGTTCTAAAAGTGAGGTTTAGGGGCTTCCCTGGTGGCGCAGTGGTTGAGAATTTGCCTGCCAATGCAGGGGACATGGGTTCAAGCCCTTGTCTGGGAGGATCCCACATGCCGCAGAGCAACTAGGCCCGTGAGCCACAATTACTGAGCCTGCGCGTCTGGAGCCTGAGCTCCACTACAAGAGAGGCCGTGATATTGAGAGGCCCGCGCACCGCGATGAAGAGTGGCCCCCGCTTGCCACAACTAGAGAAAGCCCTCTCACAGAAATGAAGACCAAACACACCCATAAAATAAAATAAATAAATAAATTTAAAAGCGAGGTTTATTTTTTAATTCTGACATTAAATTTTTCAGAGAAGAGTAAAAGTTCTCCAACTAATTTTATAAAGCTAGTATAGGCATACTCCACAGAACATTTCCCTGATTAATGTTTTCCCAATAAATTAACTCTTGTATTTAATACTCCAACATCATATAACATATATATCATTCAAAACAACATTTCAACTACGTATATAGGAAATAATATATTTAGGACCCAAAACTCAATACATTTTTACCAATAACAACAACAAAAACAACAACAACAACAAAGGTGTGGGAAATGCCCTGAGTTACATTACAAACACAGCTGGCAATATGTTCTCAGCATCATGTGTCAGGAAATCAAAAAACACACTGAATATCAATGAAGGGGATATTCACACAGATGCCAGTAGTGATAAAAGAAGCACTAAAGTACCATCCTCAGTGTGAGTCATTCTCTGCCACATTTCCATAGTGCCTTTCATATTTCATATTACCCTTTTTTCCCCTAGTTTTGTATTATAAGAACCAAAAAAAGCTGAGGAAATGTTAAAGATTAATGAAAAAGAAGCAAACCAAGCAGAAAAGCAGTAACAATGAAAGAGAATATGTTACTGCTGACAAAGCAACTATTTGTTAACAACTATATTGTTTGGTGATCAGGAAGCAAAGTTATAGACATTTACAGCCTAATGTTATAGTTTGTTATTTAATTGAGGTTTGTTTACTATATTTTAGTTACATTTTAGGAAATTGGTTTGGGTTAACAAGTAACTCATTATAATTTTACCATTTAAAACAGAGGGCAATAGATTCCCAATTAATATTTTTGCATAGAACATCTGATTTTCAGAAACAAATTACTAATATTAAGTAGATATCTGTATAATTCTAATATCAAAACTATCAAAGACAGTATGAGAAAGATAATCACAGTCCCCTCTTGTCCGTAAACATAAATTCTAAACAGAATATTTTTTGAAATGACAAGTTTGGTTTCTTCCAGAAATGTAAGATTGGTCAACATTAGAAAATGTATTAATGCAATTCACCTCATAAACACATTACAGGAAAAAAACCTATGTTCATCTCAATAGAGGCAGGAAAAAAACATTTAATAAAATTCAACATTCACTCATGATTAAAAAAAACTATTAGCAAACTAAAAATAGGGCACTTCCCTAACCCAATAAACAACAAGAAATGCATTAAAATGTCATACACGTCATATATACATGCTGAAACTTTAAGAGCATTCCTTTAAAGCCGTGAACAAGACAAGGATGTCTATTATCACTCTATTCAACATTGCCCTAGATGTCCTAGTCTCAGCATTCACACACACACACACACACATGTGTGCATGCTCACACAGTATAAGTAGAAAGGAAGAAGGCTTCCACAGATGATATGATTGTTTAAAGGGAAAATCCAAAGAAAATCTACAAATGCTTCTAAATTATAAAAAGTATTCAAATTATTTAATATCTATTGTATATTAAATCAGATCCCTAACACCCAACATAAACAAAATGTCAACCCCATATGGATTAAGCACTTTAAAATGAAATGTGCACTGCTTATATGCAAAATCTTACTTATGTTCCTGACGAGAAAACTGGAATGGCACAAGGAGTGGGGTAAGAAAAACAGCCCACTTCTCACTCTCCACCCCTTACAGGGTACATTAGTTTTCTCTTGCTGCCATAACAAATTAACACAAATTTAGCAGCTTAAAACAACACAAATTTATTATCACAGCTCTGTAGGCTGGAATTCTGTCACGAGTCTCACTGGGCTAAAATCAAGGCATCAGTAGGGCTGTGTTCTTTTCTGGAGACTCCAGGGAAGAATCTGCTTCCACGTACATTCAGGTGGTTGGCAGAATTCAGTTCCATGCAGCTGCAGAAATGAAGTTTCTGTTTCCTTGCTGGCTGTCAACTGAGGGCCATTCCCAGCTTCTAGAGGCTGCCTGTATTATTTGGCTTCAAGGATCTTCCTCCTCCATCTTCACAGCTAACAATGGAAGGTTGAGTCCCGTTCCTGCCTTCTCTTCTGCCACATCTCTGACTCCCCACTTTTCCTCTTCGTTTTTTATCTCCTCATCTCATGGTCCCTCACGTTAATCATATCTGCAAAGGCCCTTCTTTACTATGTAATAGAACACATTCACAAGTTCTGGGGATTAGGGTGTGGACACCTGTGAGGGACCATTAGTCTGCCTACCATACAGAACAAGGAAACTGGGTCTGTTCCACACTTGCACTAACACTGTATGTCGTTTGTACATCTTTCCGTAATGCCTCTGCTCCAACAGGGTAGAAAATATCCCCCTTTTCTCACGTCCTTTCTGCTTGTGTTGGCTGAATTACTGAATTTTCCTTCCCAGGCTACGTGAGGTCGAAGCAGACAGGAAGATGAAGAATTTAGAATTAATTTCCTAACACCAACATTATCCAATAATTGAAACAAATGCCTCCCCTCTATCTGTTCTTGAAACATCCAGAGTTTAGGGACGAGTTACAAGCGGCAGATAGCAAAGAATGGGGTGGGAACAAAATGTCAAGCCATTAAAAGAAAAACAGCAGCATAGTTCCCCCTTCCTTAAGAACTCAACCCAAGAAGTTTCCATACCTGGGGTGGCAGTCAACAAGGAGAGTCTAGCTCATGAGAGTCATTAATTGGGTGTCACTATGTACAATACAGCGTGAGATAATTCAACAAACCTTCCTTAATTCTTTAAACTAACCTATGTGGTACATAGGTAAAGGTATTATCATGTAAAATAGGAACACTGGGCTTAGAGAGGTGGTCATATACCCAAAAGCACAAGCGTCAAAGAGCTGGATCGAAACCTAGGTCTGCTGGCTGCTCAAGCCCAAGGAAATTTCCTCTCCCTGACTTTCCCTAGCAAGAAGGCAAGATTGAAATTTGTTATAATCCTCAAACGGTACCCTTCAGTGTATTCAAATAACACTCTTTGAGGTGTCATTCCCCTTCCCCAACCTTTCTCTCCCCAGATGTTACAGAGAATTCCTAATGCAGGACTTAGAGTTATTTACCTTATTATCATACACATTTACTTCTGTATGGTCACTGTCCCTATTGTCCCAACAGGGATGTCATCATTCAGGCCAGTCCTTGTGTGATGATCACTGGGCTCTGGGCTTGAATTTTCTTTTTCTTTTTCTTTTCTTCTTCCTTCCTTCCTTCCTTCCTTTCTTTCTTTCCTCTTTCTCTCTCTTTTTATTTTTCTTTCCTCCCTCCCTCTCTCTCTTTCCTCCCTCCCTCTTTCTTTTTCTTTCCCTTCCTTCCTTCCTCCCTCCCTTTCTTCCCCTCCCTCCCTCTCTTTCTTTCTGCAATAAGCTTCAAAGAAACAAAGAAAGGTGCTGGGATGTGGTCTCTGGGTGAGTCTCTATAGGACTCACAGGTGCAAGGAGACCCAGGTGCTAACACACAGTCCAAATCACCGCAGTCTTTATCCCTTCAAGGAGTTATGGTTATCAGCAAGAAAGTAATTACCTCTGCTTTCTTTCTGTGGTAATAATCAATTCTAAACTTCCAGCATAAAATCCCAACTCCTTACCACAGGTACAAAGCCCTACATGATTCGCTAATGCCTGTCTCTTCTGCTGCCTCTGACGCCATCTTGCACTCCACACGCGCGCGCGGCTCCAGTCACGCTGGCCAAGGTCTAGCTTCTGAGCACCTGAAAGGTGACTAGTCTGAACTGAAATGTACTGGAAGCATAAAATACACACTGAGGGCTTCCCTGGTGGCGCAGTGGTTGAGAATCTGCCTGCCAATGCAGGGCACACGGGTTCGAGCCCTCGTCTTGGAAGATCCCACATGTCGCGGAGCAACTAGGCCCGTGAGCCAGGACCGCTGAGCCTGCGCATCTGGAGCCTGTGCTCCGCAACAAGAGAGGCCGCGACAGTGAGAGGCCCGCGCACCGCGATGAAGAGTGGCCCCCGCTCGCCTCAACTACAGAAAGCCCTCGCACAGTAACAAAGACCCAACACAGCCATAAATAAATAAATAAAATAAAATAAAATACACACTGGATTTTGAAAACCTAGTAGGAATAAAAGAATGCAAGGTATATCACTAATAATTTTATGGTGACCACATGTTGAAATGGTTATACTTAGCACATGTTGAGTTCCTCTTAATTTAACTTGTTCCTTTTTAATGTGACATTTCTAAAATTTTAAAATGACATTCGTGGCTCACACTAGATTCCTACCGGACAGCACGGCTCTATCACATTTTCCCCTCCTTTGTTTCCTTGGCACTTACACTATCTGGACTTAACAGTGTCCACGTTACCTGTTTAGTGTCTTTCTCACCCAACTAGAACGTAAGACAGGAACTCTGCCTCATTCACAGCGGATCCCCAGGCATTTAGAACAGCGTGAAGCACAGTAAGTACTCAATAAATATTTCTGGAATTAATGACCTTACTCTTCCTCAGCTGGAGACGGTGAGCTCTGTCTGTCCTCTCCCAGAACACGAGGTCTCAAGTCTTTTGGGCTACACCCGCAGCTCAGCGCTGACCGTGTGCTCTTGACACCGGGTGGAGGGGTGGTTGGGTAGCCACACTGGATAAACCCGCCTCCCGCGCGGAAAAAGCTTCCCGCCCGACGCTCCCGGCGCTCAGCGAACTCGCGCTCCTCAGAACTCTTTTCCCCGGGCAGCCCCGCCCCTCGGCCCATCAATGGGCACTTCGCCCTCCGGCCGCACGGCGGCGTCTCGCAGGGGCGCGGCGGCCGATGGTACAGTCCGTCCTCCCCGCGCCCCTCGAGCAGTGGGTCCTTCCAGTCATAGAAAAGCATTGTGGGAAGGCTACGCGCTCTTTCTAACCTCACCTCTCTCTCGGCATGTACAGCGGCGGAGGTTCGGGCGGCCTTGGGCCTGTGGCCGCTTGGCCTCCGACGGCTGGGGCGCAGGGCAAGAGCGCGTGGCCGCCCTGAGTCTAGTGAGGCTGGCGCCGCGGCCTGGCCGGGTCCGAGGCTCCCGGTTCCTGAACGCGTGGAGGGCAGCGAACTGGTCTGGCCTCCGCCACGTTGTCGGTGAGACCTCAGAAAGCCCAGAAGCGGCCCCGGGTCTGTGTTCCCACGCCGGGAGATGCGGCGAGCGGGGTGAGGGCTTTGGGGTCGATTGGTCATCGATTATATGTCAGGGAATTTTTAATAGAAGCGGGGGTTTCTTGCGTGTGACAGGGAAAGGCCTCACCGTATAACGGCACGTATGCCTTTCTTGTCACGGTGGGAAATCAGGTCAACGCAGAAGTGCCATTTCAGATTTAGATCTTGATAACTGTGTCCTGGTGCAGAACTTGGCGGAAATCGAATGACCATCACCAGCTCTGCAGGCGAGTTTTCATGTTCCTGCAGAAAAGATCAGTTGCCTGGAAATTTTAAGGTTTCAGTCATTTGAAAGACTTTAATTTGGTGTTCGTTACCTAGTCGGATGTTGAGTCGTAAAGGAAACTGTAGAGCTGGGCTTAGTTCCTCTCCCAGCTCATCAACAACAGTTCATCTCAGCCAGCTGTTTTGGGGTCCGCAGCTTTGTGCCACACAGCATTCCTTACGCGGTTTTCTTGCCGCCTTTGTGTTGCCCGTTCACTTTTGGAAACTAGTGGATGAGGTGTCAAAAAAGGCGTAAACCAAACACTTGTGCAGCCTTTTCCTGCCCTAGTATTTGACATCTTTGGTGTAGGAGCTGCACAAGTAACAGTTATACTCCTGTATTATGTACACATGTGGTTTTGATTCTGCCAGCGTTAAGTGTATGTTTGTCTTAATAGGTTTTAATTTTTGTTCAGGTGAAAGATGTACGCTTGAAGCATAGACTGCTGCTAGCTGACTAACTATCTGGGAGCAAAAAGATTACCTAAGGTAGGGTGATAGTTTTGAATTAGAAGTTTTCATACAGCAGTTATTTGTGATGTGAATTTTATCTTTCTAGATTGGGGGGCCTTCTCTAGTGGGTATTAGTTTAATTAGTTATTAAGGGTTCACTAGTATTAGTACTGCTGCATCTGAAAACAAATTGTTAACTGCAAATGGGATCGCTTCTTCCCAGCTTATTTGTCATGAAATCTTTACATGATTTTACGTGAATTGTAAAAAACCACTTGCCAGATCTCAGGCATGTTTTATGTTGACATTTAAAGTCCAGAATTACATAACTTAATCCAGCGAAGAAGCATGTACTGAAAGTTTTTAAGATGTGGTGCATGTAAATGTCAAATTGAGTGCCTTATTTTTCCTTTTAGGATGTCCTCGGTGAGGAACTTGACAACTTGATCTTCGAGAGTTGCTTATTTAAATTTTCCAGGATTGCTAAAAAAAACTGCTTTTGGATAGTCCATAAATGTACATCTAAAACAGTGGGGCTATAAATAAAATAATTTAATGTGCTTCTTGGAGGTTTGTGTGCTAAGTGATTAACTGCCAGAAAATAGCATTCTTTTACTGAAGGATCATAGGGAGGGTACCTCCCTCTCCCAGCAACTTCAAAATTATGTTAAATCTCAGCTGTTAAGATTAACATTCAGTGATAGCTATCACTGATAGCCTCATGAAATATAGGCTTATGCTAGGCTCCAAGGAGAAACACGTGCTTTCTTCTAGTGCCTTTTGCATGATGAAGTGAACTAGACTATTTGGTTTCTAGGTCACAGGTGTGCTCTATGTTACTGCATTTTTTTTTTTTTAAGCTAAAAGCAAATCTGCCTTCACTTTGCAGGAAAGAACAAGTAGTGTATTCGGGCATTCAAAATATTTATTGAAAGCACTGAACTAGGAGCTGGGAACACAATGGTGCACAAACACAGTTCCTCCCTTTGGAAGCTTACCTTTGTTTGAATGGAGGAAATGTCAACAGAATTTAAAATTTGGTGAGACAAGTTCCATGTATGATAGGATTTGACCGAGTCAGGGAAACCTGAGAAGGCAGTTAGGACTAAGGGTAGGTAAGTATTTATGCAAGGCAAAGCTGACCCCGTGCCATGTACAGAGGCCTTGAGCTAAAAAAATGGGTATGACCATAAGTCCAGATTTCTGACTGTTGTAGCTTCTTTCCCTCTAAGTGTCCTCATTTAGGTAAGAGTTGAGTGCTTAATGAGGCTTGAAGGTGGCCATTATGGGAGCTCTGGGTGTTACAAAATGAGGCTGAACAGGTAAGAGGCCAGACCACTTAAGGCTCTGTATAAAGCAAGGGGAAATCCATGATGGAAATGCACATTTGCAATAAAAGGGGTGCTGATGGGCCATTTGGAGGCTACTACCACTGTCTATGTGAGAGATGACCACCTTGGACCAGGGTGGTGGTAAAGTTAAGGAAGAGAGATAGTTAAAACTATAGCAGACAGGAGTTAGTAATAAAGGATGTGTCCATAATGACTGCTAGGTGTGTAGTCTTGTACATTTGCAAATTCAGCTGGGGAGCAGCATTTTCAACTAGCTCTATTTGAATTGCCTTAGAAATCTAAGTGACCCCTTTGTACTACAATGGTTTTTAGTCTAGGCTATAGAAATAAACCGTGGGAATAAATGAGATCCACTGGGGTAGTGGAAGAGGGCCTAGATTTGAGATACTCTTAACTGGAGAGGTAGAACAGCGTGAGCTGCAAAGGATAGTCAGAATGGTAGAAACAATGGGAAATGCATTAAAGAAACAAAATATTGTAAGGTAGCCTAAAAGTTAACTTGGATTTGGTGACATGAAGGTGATTTTTGAGGTCCACTTTAGTGGAACAGTGGGGGAGAATCCATATTAGAGATGGTTTGAGGTAGTTGAGGACACTGGCTACAGATAATACTTTTTTTTTTTTTTTTTTTTTGCGGTACGCAGGCCTCTCACTGTTGTGGCCTCTCCCGTTGCGGAGCACAGGCTCCGGACGCGCAGGCTCAGCGGCCATGGCTCACGGGCCCAGCCGCTCTGCGGTATGTGGGATCTTCCCAGACTGGGGCACGAACCCATGTCCCATGCATCAGCAGGCAGACTCTCAATCACCGCGCCACCAGGGAAGCCCCTATCCTTTTAAGAAACTTGGAATGGGAGAAAAAAGTGGTAGCTGGAGAAGAATAGGTAAGGGGAAGATGAAAGATGTCCTGCATGAGTATTTCTGTTTTTCCTGTAGACTGCAGTCATCTGCAGAGAGGAGACGTCTGAATTAATTTTGGGGGAGAATTAGCCAGACAGACTGGAGGGACCATTTCAGGTAGAGGGTCATGAATTTATAAGCTGAGGTCAACTGAAACCCACACATAGCCTTTTTTTTCTGAAAGCACAAGACAAGGACACTAGAAATTAAAAGCAGCACTTAAACTTTTTTTTTTTAACATTTGCAAATAATCGGTGGAACTTAATGCCACAAAATACAGTATTACAAAGAACATTTATGTGAATAAAAATAACTGCAGTGTGAAAGTGATGCTTCAGTCATGCATTTGTGCACAGGCAGAGATCCACCCAGAGTTGGGAAGAACCTTTTCATCCCACTTGGTGTACTACTGCACAGCTAGCCGCAGGATTCCAGAACTTTGAACCGAAGCATCTGGTGTTGGTTGTGGCAGACACAAGATAACTAGGGAGTTTCCAGGAAGGAAAACATGGCATCAAGTGAATAAGTTTTAAAATACTGTCTTTCCAGTTACCAAATAAAAAGGCCCTTAGGCACAAATATACTGTAGTTAAACCTTTAAAAGATGCAACAGACTCCATTATTTTCTTCTGAAGAAACACTTCTGCAGGTCCAAGATACTTGAATAATTATAATTCACAGTTTCAAAGTAAAGGTGGCACACACACCCTTCCCCCCACCCCATCC
Source organism: Mesoplodon bidens (assembly GCF_964165515.1). NCBI lineage: Eukaryota > Metazoa > Chordata > Mammalia > Artiodactyla > Ziphiidae > Mesoplodon > Mesoplodon bidens. The sequence goes on along the minus strand of NC_138160.1, from coordinate 93,883,566 downwards.
CTAGCCCTTCACTGGGATTAAGTCTCTATCTTGAGGCGTGAAGCTTGCGTAGTTTTTATTGTTTTTGCTGTGTGTTTTCCAGCCAGATTGCTTGTAGATGTCTGAGATTTTTCTTCAATCAGGCTATCTTTAGACCCGTTTCTTCTCTAGAAAAGAATGCATTTGAAAAATACAGAAAGATTCAGAGAAGAAACTACAGCCAAATCAATTTTATTAACACAAATACTAAGATTTAAGACATCAAGTTATATTTAGGAAAGGTATGTAATGTCAAAAGCTGTTGAAATATTCCCTTTATTTAAATAGTTATGATAAACAACATGAAGATTGTGTTTAAATCTTAAAAAAGTTACTCTGACAGTTACATGCATAACAAATCTTACTCATGAAAATCAGGCATAAATCTCAACCCATTCCCCCAATTAAGTGTCATTTCCATGGTAGTTGCTGCTAACCCAGGCTCTCAGGCCTCCCGCTTTTCCAAGGAGGGGCAGAGAGATGAAGAGCATGGGGAGCTGGGGGTAATTTTTACTCTTCCCTGATTGTATTTTCAGTAGTCACTGAAAGAAACCTGTACAACACAATGCCCTGGGGACCCGCATCACTTGGGGCTAGAGCTCCCTGTTAGCTGCGGTGGCCCCATCCTGGAGAAATGCGACTGGAGCTACCAGAGTCTGGTAGGTCTAGCTAACAAGCATATTTCCTTCCGCACAAGTACCTGCCCATACATAATGAGCTACACTCCAGAATTCCATTATTTTGAGGTTCATTTGGGCTAAAAATAAACTACCCTCTAAGAGGCTGTCTTTCATCTGTTCCTACGACTGGCTTGATTTGATTTACTCATTCAAAGAGGCACCGATGGAACAACAATTCTGCTAAGCATGAGTACAAATCAAGCTAATTTTGGGTCTTCAGACATGTTTGGGACAGGTTTCTAGGTAACGGGAGAGGGAGGAGGACATCAGAGCATGAGTAAGTCAGGGCAGGAGAATAGAGAGCAAATATATCAGAAGAATCACTACCTTTTAAGTTTGTTGAGGGTTGAACCTATCTCTTCTGCCTGCACACCTTAAAGGAATAAGGAAAATGAATCAAAGTCCCTAATCCACCCCACTTTTACCAGCCTTCTGCATGAAAAAGTAAGGTGAGGTATAGGCAGGCCAGGCCACTAGCAGAACTCTGGCATCACTGTGGAACTTAGGAAATGCAGCTTTCCCACTTCCCCATATCATTTGCATCCTTTCTCCACATGGCAACCAGATCAGTTGTCTCCTTTTGGCACTCAGAATAAAATCCAAACAAACTTTTTCCCATGGCATCTAAGGCCCTGCATTATCCACCCTCCTTCCCCTTTACTCTGCTCAGACCTCAAACACCCTGGCCCTTTCCAGCCTCAGCATTTTTTCCCACGCTCTTTCTTCTGCTTCCATCAGCCTTTCACGAATACTCACATGGTTGGCTGCTTCTCTACCTGTGAGTTTCAGCTTTACAGGTCACTTTCTGAGATGGTCTTCGCCCTATCTTTCTAAAGTGAGGTCATATGTTCGTTTTCTAACTCAGACCTTTGTATCTTCATAATGCTTACCTAGTTGTTTTCTTTTTTTTAAATTGTTTTACCTGTTTACTTTTATGTATTATGTGTCAAGGCCAGGAGTCAGCAAACATTTTCTGTAAAGGGCCAGATTATAGACTACCTCCTGTCTCTTGCATATTCTTTTTCCCTCCCCACAAGCAACCCTTTAAAAACATAAAAACAATTATTAGCTCTTGGACTGTACAGAAACAGGCTGCAGACTAAATTTAGCCCTTGGGCTGTAGTTTGCTGACTGTCCCAGTGAGTGCCTTGTCACTCCTTAGATGTGCTCATTAGATAGCTGTTGAATTCAAAATCAAAGGTGTCCCAGAGACAAGCTTAGAATCAGTGCCATTGATTACAAGATGCATGTGAGTTGTTCTTGTATGCAGCACAGTGATGGCTATTCTTTCAACATTTCGTGTGTATAATTTAAGTTTTTTGAGATTCCTAAATGATGGCGATTAGAGAGTCTATAGAGTAGTTGGAAAAGCAAAAATACATGAAATTCCCATTTGTATTGAAACCAACTTAAATTTAAGACCAAAAAAAAGAGCTTTGAAAAGTAACAGTGCTTATTAATCTTCCCAGCAACTTTAAGAGGTAGGTTATTTACATTGCAAAGAAATTTAGTCTTAGAAGTTAAACAATGTTCAGAGTCACACAAGTGGTGTGTGGAGACAAGGAGACACCAATGCAGGTCCTGTCTGAATGTGAAGCCTCAACTACTCATGAATGTAATTTTTTTAAAGTGCTATTGACTTGAAACAAATTGTTTGGATAAACTATTAGCTCTCCCAGATTTATCTAATCAAAAATTACACAGATTTTAGTGGAAGTTGTGGTTAACCACTCAGATCTCCATTCCAGACTGAGGCATTCATTCCCCAGCAGCTTGGAGTGTTGGCTGCCACACAGCTCAAAGCTGAGCCCCTGGGACTTCCCTGGTGGCACAGTGGTTAAGAATCCGCCTGCCAATGCAGGGGACATGGGTTCGATCCCTGGTCCGGGAAGATGCCACATGCCATGGAGCAACTAAGCCCATGCGTCACAACCTCTGAGCCTGCACTCTAGAGCCCACGAGCCACAACTACCGAGCATGCGTGCCACAGCTACTGACCCACGAGCCACAACTACTGAAGCCTGCGTGCCTAGAGCCCGTGCTCCACAACAAGAGAAACCACCGCAATGAGAAGCCCGTGCATCGCAATGAAGAGTAGCCCCTGCTTACCGCAACTAGAGAAAGCTTGTGCACAGCAACAAAGACCCAATGCAGCCAAAAATAAATAAATAAAATAAATATTTAAAAAACCCAAAACTGAGCCCCTCCCCAGAAACAGCCCTGCGCTGAAGAGAGCCACCTTGTTCAAGGTCATGCCCCCTCCCAGGGGCACCCTTTACCTAGTCACTTGCTACATGGTGAGTGTTTAAGGCCCAGCCCCCTTGTCTCCAAGTAGGATGAATCAGAAGGGCCATCTCAGCTCCAGAGCTCCCCGTGGGATCATCTGATGCCTTTATTGGGACTATACCACTCAGTTCAACTCTTGCCTATCTATTACTCCCCAAATAAGTGTTGATCCTAAGAGCACTTTCCAGTATACCTCCTCCATACAAACCTCCATTGCAGAATCTCTTCCTAGGGAACCTAACCTAAATTAGCACAGGCTTTTTCTGTCCTTGCTCAAGTCACTGACGAAAATGAGTCAAGATAAGCACAGGGCAGTACATGATGGATATGCTGGAGTCAGGGTTCTTAGGTTGTCCATTAACTTCCTGAATTATATGCTTATGTGCATTAAATATGTGCTTACATGCATTTTTATGGGAAAGAGACAGTAGCTATAATTGCCTTTCAAAGGGATCCACAATCCAAACAATCCACTGCAAACAACAGGCTGATACTGATCCATTATAAACATCAAGTTTGTTTCTAGAGTAATGATTTAAACAGATAAAAATCCATCCAACAACCTTACACAGCCTCCATGTTTTTCTATCGCATTAAAAAAAATACAATGAGAGATGATGTCAAACACGTTGCTGAAATATGTCTGCTACAGTGCTCCCCTGATAACAGCTATCTAATTCAGCTGAGTGTTACACTGATTTTGTTAAGGCAGCTAAATGCTTTGCCATGTCCTTGAATTCCATTTTGACCACATTCTTTAAACATTTCCAGAAGAAAAGTAATTCTCTTTGATGAAGAAGACAAAAATAAAATAGGACTTGAGTAATTCTCTGTCTGCCATCAGTTAACGATTGAACATGGGCCCCCTCTGAGTCTACCACTTTATCCCTGTTTCTCTGGCTCAAAAAATAATCTAGACACACTTTTTAAAATTAGTGAAGCCCATTGTTTCTTTATTCTGGCTCCAAACAATCTTACAATCTTTGTTATCATTGGCTTTGCCCCAAGCCTCAGGTCATTTTAGACCTTACACTACCTCTAGCTCTCACCCCTAATATAACTCTTCCCAGGTTGTGCCTTGTCTTGATCACACACCCTTCCTTCTCCTTCCATGTTTTGTACATGTTTTTTTTAAACACAAAATCTTGTCATCAGTACAACACCTTCTTAAAACTTGATTATTACCTACTTGATGAACTGTGGAGCCACCAGAACCCTGAGCATCTGAAGATCGCGTCACAGGAAGTGGAGGTACAAGATCCGTTTTTGAACTGCAGAGAGTCAGTTTTAGAATTAATGACTAAGACAGTACCTGGAATCACAATCTGAGTTGGAAAAGGGCTATAGCAAAGTAAGCATGTTTTACATATCTTTGTATTCCTTACATTGCCTACCACAGTGCTTTACACAGATAGGCATTTAATAAATGTTTTTGAATTAAGTTCAACGGGTTAAGTAACTTGCCCAAAATCACAGCAAATAACTAGAAGAACCAAGAATATAACATAGGTATGGTTCCCATGTGCTTTTCTTACTGTGATATGTTGTATAAATGGATTTTTGATTTGTTTCTAGAGAAACACTTATTGGCCATTTATTCTTTTTTTATAAACCTATGGAGCTATAGACAGCAATGGCCTACATTTTACAAGCAAAACAAAACAAAAAAAACCCAGCCTATATCTCTCTCCAATGGGCTAGCCTATCTCCCAATATGTTAATGTTTATCAAAGTTTTAAACCTTAATTCAGAGTTTAATGGCTGACACTCCTACCCAGCAATACCAAGTACATGAATTTCCATGACTACAGTACTTTTACAAATGGATGCAGAGTTATTTCATTAACACGTTCATTTAACATATAGTACCTATCATGTCAAGCTGAGATATGGCCACTCTCCTCAAAAGAGAAACTAAATAACACAAAGAAACAAACTACTGTAATATATAACATTTGCTGTAGTAAAAGAAGACAAAATGCCATCAGTTCAAAAAGAAACTCTTATGCCAACTTCTCTCAAATATGGATATATTTATTATTCAAAATAGAATAGCTCATGCATTTTCTCTTTCTCCTGAAAGCTTCAGTGCATAGCTTGGAAGGGCCATAATTCAGCCTAAGTATAGTCTAGGTCTGTGCTATCCAGTACGGCAGCCAGTAGCCACACATGGCTGCTTAAGTTTAAATTAATTAAAATTAATAATATTAGATTTTTAGTTTCTCGGTCACACTAGCCACATTTCAAATACCCCATAGCCACAGATATAGAATACTTCCATCACTGCAGAAGGTTCTATTGTACTGTGCTGTTCTGGGGCCATGAGGGTGATGATGTACTCACACTTGCCTACTTACTTCACTTCTGAGAGAACGGATCGCTCTCCATCTGAACACTGGGACCTGCGATACTGGCGGTAACTTCGAGGTGAATGAGAATGCCGGATGCGGACTGGGTCACCTTGAGTCCTAAACAAGACACCAAAAACCGTGGAGACAAACACAGCAGAAGTCAGAACAGGATAATTTGGAGATTTTCCTTAATATTGAAACTACAAAGGAATAATAACTTTGAGAGTTTTAAGAAGAACTTGATTCCTCTAAGCTTGGAAAGCCTAAGTGGCTTAAATCTCACAAGTTAACAAAAGAAAACTGCCTCCATCATACATGAAAATAAAACTTTATAGTACAGTTGACCCTTGATCAATACTGGGTTAGGGATACCAATCCTGAACGAAGTCGAAAATCGCCATATAACTTTACAGTCTGCCCTCCATGACTGAATCCCTCCATGGATTCAGCCAACCAGGATCCTATAGTACTGTAGTACTTAGTTAGTGTAAAAAAGCCCAGTATAAGTGGACCACCTACAAACAGGCAGTTAATAAGAGAGAGAGTGATTGCAGTACAGAATGAATAATTAGCTTTAATACCCTCTTTTCTACTTCTTCCTCTATAGTTATTTTTAATTTTAGTTAAAATGTAAAGACAAACCACTGAATGGAACACCACTGAAGAGTAAGAATGGATTACTCATTTACAAATATTAATAAAACTTTTTTAAAAAGATTTTCAAAGACATACTCTATTTTAGTGTATGGGATCTCTTTTAATTGTTCTTCTGACAGTCCAGATGGATCCACAAGTTCCTTTCTAGAAGGGAATGAGCATGAGAATTAAAGTTTTGATACTGATATAAATGCTAACACCTTCCACAATTGGCAGGTGAGTTTCCCCCCTTTTAATCTTGTTGCAAAACATGGTGTTAATAAAACTAATAGAGATATAAGCCAGGAATGAAGATTTTAAAACTAGGATGTATTTCAGGAAAAAATGGGAGGAAAACCTTTTCTGTAGCTCTTCTACCTTCTTGCAGTTTTTCTATACCCGGAATGTAGATGACTGTCCAGCCACCCCCATTTCCCTACAAAAGATCTGCTTCTCTTCCCTGTAGCAGATGTCTTTTTTTCTGACAAATTTCTTTTCCTTGATATTTATTTATACAATATTGGCCTGTCTGAGGCTCATTTACAGGCGAGGCTAACTGGCCTCAGGAGAGGAGATGTCAGGGCTGCCTGCAGAGGTCTGCTGGTGTGGTAAGGCACCACCACTGAGTGCCAGGCTCCACAGAATGATGGCAGTGAAGGCCACCTGACAGGCTTCAGCCCGAGGCTGCCTCTTGGGGTCAGTGGTTTTCCTTGTAAATGCCTTCAAACCACATGGGTTTTAAAAACAGTACTCACTGAATATGCTTCCATAACTCTTCTTTTGCTTGAATATCGGGACTTCTCCTATAAATAGAAAAAAACAACACTCATCTCTGCAAACATGCTTCATCTAACAATCTAATCTCTAACTTTAGAAGAGCCACAACATTAACAATTTCCAGACTGTGAAGTTCTTATTTGCCAGCTGACACCAGACAAGGAAAGACTGGACAGGGAGGGCTAATGTGGGATGGTTAGTGCTAAGATACCAGACAATTTATCTGCTAGCCCACTAAAAAAGAACAATCAGCCATAACCAGGGCTTCATTTAATGAAAGAGCTTAGAACTACAGGGGCAAATCTACACACCCTCCAGTGGTGGTTTTACAATGAAGAATGATTTGAGGCTTCTGTTTCTGGTCCTGATAATTACCTCTAAGAAAAGGCAAAAGAATTCATCCTGATTCTATTAATACGAACGAGTCCCAACGTGATCTGTGATTACCTAGAGGAAGCAGCCCCGCAAGGGCAAAGAAAATGGTGGGACAGCCAGATTGACAGACTGTGCGCCACTGACCCACTGTCCTTTCTTGTTGCATCTGACGTTGCATTTCCGGGCCACGGCGTGGGCCCACAAAGCTGGAACCTATCTGTGGCCTGTGCTGCCACCCCCCACGTGCCCTTCTCCATCCTATATACAGAGCCCACAGATCTCTTCTGCTCCGAGAACTACTTGAATGGAAACTGTACCACTACTTTTAATTTCCTAGAATGAGAAATTCAAAGCCAGCATTCAGGTGTTCACACTCCCCATAATAGCAATGAGCACTGGAAATCTATGATCACAGCAATTGTTGCCACAGAATGATTTTTTTTTCCTAGTGAGGAAATAAGCTTTCGTCAGTCCTTTCAGGAGAACCAAGGTCTAATAAAGGCCCAAAGAGACGACCCAAACCCTAACAATTAAAATGCCTGGAGCTAAGCAAAGCCACTGATATTCTGTCCTGTGGAAGTTTACATTCATAATCTGTATCAGCATTTCTGGGCTCAATATTACTTTCAGCGTATGATATTATCATTGCTTTCGTTTTTCTCAGTATTTAATAAGGGCATTGCTGAGGCATTCTGGTAGGGCTTTCTGAGCCCACAGAATACAATAAACTACTTTCTAGCAATTGAATTGACTAAGTGGTTTTTCCTTTGTGGAGAAAAAAAATCTGTCTTTTAATCAACTCAAAAGGAGTCAAACACAGAAGATAAGGGGAAGGAGGACTTCCCTGGTGGCGCAGTGGTTAAGAATCCACCTGCCAATGCAGGGGACACAGGTTCGAGCCCCGGTCCAGGAAGATCCCACATGCCACAGAGCAACTAAGCCCGTGCGCCACAACTACTGAGCCTATGCTCTAGAGCCTGCGAGCCAGAACCACTGAAGCCCGCACGCCACAACTACTGAAGCCTGTGCACTGAGAGCCCGTGCTCCGCAACGAGAGAAGCCACCGCAATGAGAAGCCCGTGCACCGCAACAAAGAGTAGCCCCCGCTCGCTGCAACCAGAGAAAGCCGCGTGCAGCAGCGAACACCCAACACAGCCAAATATAAATTAATTAATTTAAAAAATATTTTTTAAAAAAGAAGATAAAGGGGAGGAGATGAAGCCTTGGTCTCAGAGATAGAAAATATGGTATTGTTAAAGGTAGAGTTTGTTATAAAGAATAAAATTGTATGCTTAAAAAAACTTAAATGCTTCTTTGGAAGTATTTCCTATATGGGATCTGCCTTTCCTACATTTGGCTGGTCTGATTCACTAGACAATACGTTAAGGCATTCAATGATACTGCCAGAGAAGGTGCTAATAATTAAAAGCAGTAAGCTATTATTCTGTTCCCAGAGAGAGATGGTTCCATTGTAATTATACATCAGCATCTGATTCTCACAGGAAGTCACCCAATAATCCATAGTATTATATAATATCTAGGTTAGGAAGCTACTCTGCTGGGGATCATTCTTATTTCAGGAAGGTGCAGTAATGAGGCTATCTTCAAGTTAAAGCAGGGTGTCTCAACCTCAGCACTACTGACATTTTGGGTCAGATAATTCTTAGTTGCCGGGGGCTGTCCTGTGTAGGATGATTAGTAGCACCCACAGCCTTGACCCCTAGACACAGTAACACCTTCCAAGTGGGACAACCAAAAATGACTCTGGACATTGTCAAATGTCCCCTGGGGGGAAAACTGCCCCAGATTTGAAACCACTGGTCAAAGGTATGATGAGGACGTAAAACAGCTAAGGTTTCATGAAGGAACAAAGAGGCCAAGTTATCGTAAAGATCCATTATGTGGTTATTGAATAGTGTTGGAGAGAATGACACTGAGGCAGGAACTAAATCTTAAAAGAATGAAGGAATAATCTGATGGCATGAGACCCAAAGCTAAGTGCTTTGAGGGAGGAAGGGAGGAGAATGAGAAAAAGCAATGAGGGGCAAGGAGGACACGCCCCCCAAGGCCACCACACCAGGCCTAGTGGTGGTGAAAGATGATGAATATGAGCAACATACAAAAAACTGATAATAGATATTTCTGAGTGTTGGAATTGCAAGTAATTTTTTATTTTCTTATTTACACTTTCCTATCTTGTCTGATTTTTTTCTTTTAGCCAAGAGAATTTCTTACGTTAATTATCAGAAAAGAAAAAAAAAGGTATTTTCATGTTTTAAAAAGCTACTACGGGGGGGAGGGATAAATTAAGAGTTTGAGATTAACATATACATACTACTATATGTAAAAAAGATAAACAACAAGGACCTACTGTACAGCACAGGAAACTATATTCAACATCTTGTAATAACCTATAAGGGAAAAGAATCTGAAAAAGCATATGTACAACTGAATCACTTTGCTGTACACCTGAAACTAACACAACATTGTAAATCAACTATACATCAATTTTTTTTTTAAGTTATTAATGCTGCAATTCCACAAGAAATGCCTTTCATTCCCATCTCAGAAAAATTAGCAGAAATGTTACCTTAAAAGAATATCGGTCCTTCTAGCCATAAATATTGGTCTTAAAAAATTCAGTCTATATGTTTAAATTCTACAGCAACATAATAGTCATATATTTAACTAAACTGAGTTCTTAAATGCTAGCAGTTTCAAACAGCGTTAAGACAAGGAAAAGTCCCAAGGCTAAAAAAAAAAAAAAAACAAATGCTAATCTCCAACTGCTAGACTACCTGTGATTTAATAAATGTAAACACAGGCTACACGCTAATGAGAACTATATCATTTTTATGCTGACATCTGCACAAATTTCATCAATAATTTAGGATGATTTCATTAGGTACAGCTCAACATCATTTTGTGGATTCAGAAAGCTGTGGAGTTTTAACAGCCATTTTTCTTAATTAAAAGACTTAATTATGTAGGTGTTTTACTTGAATTCTCCAAATAAATTCCTAAGGAAACAGAACCATGAGTTGTCCATAGGTACAATGTATATATAAAATATACATGCAGTCCAGTATTAGTCCAGTATCTTTCAAAAGTATCCCTCATACACACCTTATACCAATAACTCCATATTCACCTTTCAGAGAAATTTCTTTGATGAGACATCATTTAGAAATAATTCTTCTTCTTCCTTATAGTTGTCTTCTGCATCCTCCAAATACTCTAATTATATTACCTAGAAAATACTATACTATAATATATGGCATATATTATAGTATATATATATGCCATATATTATATAGTACAGCATATAATATATGCCATATATTATAGTATAGTAGATAATATACTATATTTTGTGTATTATATTTTACTGAAAATAAAATAATAAGTATGACAGCATTTGACTTATTATTTTTGTGATCTTATACTGACCACTGCCATAGAAGGAAATTTAGAGCTGAAAATGTGTTACTAAGAAAACTAAGTTTACAAAACATCTTTATTTAAAGAATTCAAAGCACTTAACATATATCTCAGTAATTCCTCATCATATTCCTGAGTGGTCAGAATAGATATGATTAGGAGATGTCTTAATCTTCCCCTCCTTCCCTCTCCCCCTCTCAGAATTAAAGATTAGAAAGCCACAGAGCCCAGAAACCTAGCTGCTGAAGATCACTCAGGAGTCACTTCCAGGGACTTCACGCTAAATCTTTTTCTAAGGCCCAGACTTCTGTTTTGGGTTTAACTGGGAACATCATTCTACCCTGACAACCTCATCTTCCACAGTAGTATTTTTCAATAGAAGTAGCAAGACACTATTGCCACCAGGGGGAGCCTGAGCCTTCACGCACACACAGGTTGAAACTATGAGAACTTAACTGTTTCAGCTTTGATGCCTCCTCCAAATATCCCAGTGAGTAAAAATTCATCCATGTAGGAAAGAAGTTTCATCTAAGTTTCCTAATGATAAGCAAACGTTAATGTTACGGCAATGCAGCTGAAAAATAAACTGGATAAAACCGTACTTCTCACATTTTTCTAGATGATATCCAATCATATTTCAGTTTAATGTGTTTTAGGAGAGAAGATTTTGTATTTTATACTACTGTATGTCTCTGGCATTTAATAATAAACACAAGTTTCTAGTTTATCATTGGAGATTTAAAAAACAATGAGTGAATCATGTATGAATGATGTATCATAACATTCATCCTCAGTGGATACCTCTACATGGGCAATTTACAGACACTGTAGTAGGAATTCAAGAATATGGAAGTAACTGAGAGATATGTGGTTTACTATATATCTGAAATGCTACATATACTCATAAATATATCTAAAGAACAATTTTAATTACTTTCTTCAGATGGTGCTCTAACCATGTTTTAACTTTTAAAAAAAAAAAGCTGTAGTGATTCCTAAATTCTCAAATTCTAATTTTCATGTGAGTTGGGCCCCACCCGACTCTCTTCACTTCTCAGCTCTTCCTCATTTCAAGGGGAAAAAAATCAAGTACCTTGTTTATACAGATAAACTGAGACCTGGAGAACTTACTAATTACAGTAACTGCAATTAAGTATTTACGCTGTCACTTGACACATGTGATCTGACTTAATAATGTTCAGCAAAATCTCATGAGGATGGTATCATCTGTGTCGTAGACACGACACTAGAGGTTTGTGGAGATTAGGTAATAAGCTAACACTCGGAGACGCAGAAGGCAGACAGACGTCTGGTCTGACAATAGCACCCAGCAGATATTTTCTTTTTTTTTTTTTTTTTTTTTTTTTTTCAGCAGATATTTTCTTAATTGTCAACAAACCTCGGGGTTTTAATGTCATAGCTCAAATACAAGGCAGAGCCCAGTTTGTCCTAAATAAAGTAATCCATCATCTTGTAGAATTTGAACACTTTTATCCAGTTGCCTACCTGACATTTCCATTTGATCACCCACTTGGTTTTTCAAACCTAATGGAACAGAAATCTTGTCACTTCCCACACATCCCCAGACCACCTCACTCCATCTCATGGATGGAGTGGGTAAAAAGGCATGTCTAACCACTTAATCCATCAACTCAAAATTCATCCATGGTATCTCTCACACTATGAACCTGTTGGCTCTCCTTCCAAAATGTGTGTTAATCCACTTCTCTTCAATTCCACCACCACCTTGCACCTGGACCACCAAAATATTTTTAAATTGCTCTTCCTGCTTCCTTATCTTTCTCATCTGCTTTTTACTCCGCAGCCAGAGCGACTTCTGAATGAACTACTCTTCAAACAGATTTTTTTGTTAACTGTACTTTGGCCATATCAGCTGTATAGTTAAAACAATCAAGTTCAGTTACAACATCATCCCACAAACATTTACTAAGTCTTTTTATGGTTTGCTTTAAAACTAAATTTCAGAAAGGTACACATCAAACTCTTAATGGGGTTCTCTCATACAATTGCATTGTTCTGAAATAACCCTCTGTCTGATCTGATATTTTTATCATGAAGGTAAGATTTAAAAGAAAGTTTAAATAAGATTTTAAATTCAAAGTATCATTAGGCTCTTTTCTGATTTCAGTTGATCCGATAGAAGCAATACCCAATTCAAAGATATTACTCTACCTCAAAAGAATATTCTTGAACTTCCACTTCTGGTCCAATGGAGTAACTGGTATCAGACAAACCCTCCCTTCCCATCCTCAAAAACTATAAAATAAAACAAAATTTACAAAGCAACTGTTTGTCAGACATTGGGCAACAGATACCATAAGCCTGTGATCTTTGAGAGAAGGGAAACACAAGGTTAACCGCCCCCCCCTCCACCCCCCACCAATTTGCTCAAGTTTTCTGCCTGGAAGCACTTTCCCAATGTGGTACAGGGAGGTGAAACTCAAGAAGCAACAGATTCACAGGGCTGAGGAGGTAGAAATCAAAATTTGAGGCTAAAATTTACAGTGCAGGATAAAAGAAAAAAGTGGGACTCCAGAAGTCTGCATAGGGTTTTCCTTAAGAGGTTGGCTGAGAACGTTAACTACATTTAATCTATACATAAGCTGGGTGGCACTCTGAAGCCTAACAGAAAACAGCCACTGCAAGGCTGAGAGCTGTGTGAAGTGGAAGCAGAGAAGGCTCTGTTGCAGTCACAGTGGAGAAGCCATGCTGAGCACTCTGTGCATTCAACTAAGACTCCAGAAAGGCCAGGCCTTAAGAATAAGGACCAAGACTAAAGTAAAGAACATACCCTAGGCTAAGGACAAAAGCTAAAATGTCCCACCCTATCGAAGCATGAAAAATAAGATCAAGAGGATCCAATGGTAATTCAGTTGCCTTCCAGAACAAAATGTGATACTCTTTAAAGGAAGACAACATAATCCAGAGACAACATAATCCAGACCTCCTACAACATATCCTCTAAACTTTCCAGCATGCAATAAAAAATTATTATACATGCAGAGAGGCAGAAAAATATAGTCAAAATCTAGGAAAGAAAAAAAAATGTAAGTAGTCAATAGAAATAGATTTTGAAAGACCCAGATATGGGAATTTACCAAGGGCTTTAAAACATCTTTTTTGGGGGAGGGGAGTGGGGGCACTGTGAGGCTTGTGGGATTTTAGTTCCCTGACCAGGGAACAAACCCAGGCCCTCGGCAGTGAGAGCTCAGAGCCTTAACCACTGGACTGCCAGGGAATCCCCCCTAAAACATCTTGTATAAATATATACAACAACTTAAAGGAAAATAGGAATATAATCAATGAATAGATGAGAAATCTCAGCAGAGAAATGGAAAGTATAAAAATAACAAAAGTGAAATTCTAAAACAGGGAAGTACAAAGTTCACTGAATGAGTTTAATAGCAGACTGGACTATGAGGGTAGGAGGAAGGGTTGATGAAGTTGAAAACAGGGTACTAGAAATTACCATGATTGAAAAAAGGGAGAAAAATTTGAAACATGAACAGAACCTCAGTTGCTTGTGGGACAATATCAAATGGTCTAACATACATACAACTGGATGCCCAAAAGGAAAAAGAGAATGAGTCAGAAAAAAGAATTTGAAAAATAATGGCCAAAAATTTCCCCAATTTGGTGAAAAATACCAAATTACAGAAGAAGATGATAGATACAGTTGACACTTGAACAACACAGGTTCGAACTGCTCGGGTCCACTTATATACGGATTTTTTTTTCAATAGTAAATACTACAGTACCTATACAGTCCAAAGGTGGTTGAATCCGTGGATGTGGAATTGTGGATAAAGGGGAACTATGTATACCAAGGACCGACTATAAGTTATACATGAATTTTCGAGGGCATGGGCAGGCTGGTGCCCCTAACCCCTGTGTTGTTCAAGGTTCAACTGTATAAAGAAAACCACACTTAGCAACACCATAATCAAAGAGCTAAAAAGCTAAAGATAAAGAAAAAAAGTCATAAAAGTAGCTAGTGAAAAAAAGACAAATTCCATACAGTGTTTACAGAATGAAGGCTAACTTACCACAAATGACAGAGATCAGAAGACAACAGACAATCTCTTTAAGGTGTGAAAGGAAAAACCATCAACCCCAAATTTGATAGATAGTGAAAGTATCTGTTACAAATAAGAGTAGAATAAAAACATTTTCATATAAAATAAAACAGACCATTTATCAACTACAGACCTGTATTACAAAAAATGCTAAAGGAAGGAAAATGGAACATTGGATCTAGAGAAAGGAACAGAACAGACAGGTAACAGTAAACTGGGTAACTGTATTCATTTTCTATTGCCACTGTAACAAATTGCCAAAAATTTAGTGGCTTAAAACAATACAAATGTATTATCTTACAATTCTGTAGGTCAGATCTGACACTGGTCTCCCTGGACTAAAATCAAGATGTTGACAGGGCTGTACTCCTTCCAGGGGGCTTTAGGAGAACATCCATTTCCTTGCCTCTTCCAGCTTTCAGAGGCTGCCCACATTCTTGGTTGATGACCCCTTCCTTCCTCCATCTTCAAATCCAGCAACAACAGGTTAAGCTGTTCTCAAATTGAATTACTCTGACTGCCTCTTCTGTCCCTTTTTCCACTTTTAAGAACTCTTGTTGTTACTTGGGTCCACTTGGATAATTCAGGATAATCTCCTTGGCAGAAGGTCAACTGATTAACAATCTTAATTCCATCTGCAACCTTAATTCCCCTTTGCCATCTAACATAAAATATTCACAAATTATGGAGATCAAGACATCAACATATCTAGGGGACATTTTCTGCCTACCACATTAACTATAAAATTTTTTTCCTCTTTTCCTGATTTCTTTTAAAAACAATGTACTGTTGAAGCAAAGATGGTAACATTGAAATGTGGGGCTACTAACATGCAAAAATCAAATACAGGACAATAGCACAAGAACAAAGAGGGGATAATTGGAACTATATTTTTCTAAGATTTCTAAATTTTAATAAAATTTTATGATATTAATCCTAAACAGACTGTGATAAATTAGGAACCATACTGTAAGTCATAAAGAAACCACTAAATAAAAAAATAATAAAAAGTAGTATAGGTAAGATGTCAATATAAAAAGTAAAATAGAACACCAAAAAATATTCAGTTAACACAAAATACAATAGGAAAGGAGGAACAAACTAACAAAAAATAGATTCAGTAAACAGGAAGAAAGAGTAAGATGGCAGACTTAAATCCCAAAATATTAATAATTACATGACCCATAAGTATCCTAAACATTCAATTTACAGATGGTTAGACTAGATTAAAAAAAAAGACCAAATACTGCTGTCTACAAGAGATCAAGAGATGAACTTTAAACATAAAGATATACTTAGGTCTAAAGTAAAGTATTAAAACATATATACCATGCAAAAAGTGAGCATGAAAAAGGTGTAATGGTTATGTAAATACACATACACACACACACACACACATGAGTGTGTGGGTATAATGGACATAGAGAAAAGAGTATTTCCAGAATAAAGAGGACATTTCATAATGATAAAAAGGTCAATTTATCAGGAAGACCCCCCCCAAAAAATTCACAAATATGTGTGTACCTAATACCAGAGCTTCAAAATAACTTGAAGCAAAAACTGACAGAACTAAAGGGTAAAACAGACAAATCCATAATCATTATTGGAAATTTTAACATCTCTCTCTCAATGACGGATTGAAAGGTAAACAAAGAAATCAGTAAAGACATAGACCATCTGAACAACACTATCAGCAAACTAGATCTACTTGACATTTGTAAACTACACCCAACAACTGAGAATGATTCTTTTCAAGTCCACCAGCTCATTCATCGTTAAAGACTATATGCTAGCTCTTAAGACAGATCTCAACAAATTTGAAATGACTGAAATCTTACAGATTTTTTTTTTTTTTTTTTTTTTTTTTTTTTGCGGTATGCGGACCTCTCACTGCTGTGGCCTCTCCCGTTGCGGAGCACAGGCTCCGGACGCGCAGGCCCAGTGGCCACGGCTCACGGGCCCAGCCGCTCCGCGGCATATGGGATCCTCCCAGACCGGGGCACGAACCCGTATCCCCTGCATCGGCAGGCGGACTCTCAACCACTGCGCCACCAGGGAGGCCCTTACAGATTTTTTTAACCAAAACATAAGTAAATTAGAAATCAATAGTAATGAGATATGTAGAAAAATCTCCAATACTTGGAAATTAAATAACACACTACTAAAAAAAACCAAGGTCAAAGAAATCACGGGTGAAATTTAAAATTTTGAACTGCATGATAATGAAAACAAAAACACATCAAAATATATGAAATATAGTTAAAGCAAGACTTAGGGGAAATTTAGAACTTCATACTTATATTAAAAAAGAAGAAAGGTTTAAAATCAGTGTCACCTTAAGAAGACGAAAAAAAGAGCAAATAAAAGACAAAATAAATAGAAGGAAGTAATAAAGAGTAGAAATCAATGAAACAGATAACAGATAAAGAAAATCAACTAAACCCGAAGTTAGTTCTCTGAAAGTCTAGAAAACACAATTAAGGAGAAAAATACAAGACACAACTTAGCAACATCAGGAATGAAGAAGGTAATATCACAACAGATGTTCAAAGGATACTAAAGAATTATTACAAACAAATTTTTTTATTAAAAGATTCGACAGCTTAGATAAAATGAACAAATTCTTTTAAAAACACCTACTACCTAACCTACACATAACAAGTAGACACAATCTGAACAGCCCAGTATCTGCTAAAGAATTTCAGTTTGTAATTTATTTATTCATTTATTTTTAAAAGATACTAGTTTATTTGTTATTTTATTTTATTTTTGGCCGCACTGCACACAGTGGCATGCGGAATCTCAGTTCCCCAACCAGGGATTGAACACGTGCCTCCTGCAGTGGAAGCCCAGAGTCCTAACCACTGGACCACCAGGGAACTCCTCAGTTTGTATTTAAAACTTTTCACAAAGCAAATCTGTGGCACTGTTGGTTTCCCAGGTAAATTATATCAAATATTTATGGAAGGAGTACTGCTAATTTTACATTAACTCTCAGAAAATAGAGAAAAAAAGGAAAACTTCCTAAACTATTTTATATGACCGGCATAACCATGTTTTTTTTTTTTTAAAAAAAAAAAACCTGACAAAGATACTACAAGAAAATTATAAACCAGAATTTCTCATGAACATAGGAAAAGAAAATATTAACAAAATAATATCAAATAGAATCCAGCAATATACGGAAAGGATAATAGATCAGAATCACTAAGGTCTTATCCCAGGAATGCAAGGATGTATCATTCAAAACTGAATCAATGTAATTCCTCCACTGATAGAATAAAGAAAACCCATATACAATCATCTCAGATGCAGAAAAAGCTAATAACAAAATTCAAAACTCATTCATGATAAAAAAAAAACTCTTAAACTAGGAATAGAAGGGGTCTTCTTCAATCTGATAGCTAGCATCATATTTAATGTGACATATTGAATGCTTTCTCCCCAAGAAAGAGAACAAGCCAAGCATGTCTGCTTTCTTAACACTTCGACTCAACATTGTAATTCAACAATATTCTGGAAAATCTAGTGGGTACATTTAGGAAAGAAATAGAAGTAAAAGGCAAAAGATTAGTCATAAAGGAAAGCTGTCTCTGTTCACAGACAAAATGATTGCAAAGGTAGAAAATCCTAAGAAAAAAAAATTTTTTTAAGGCTTCCAAAGCTAATAAGTCAATTTAACAAGGTTACAGGATGGCAAGATAAAATATCAATATTAAAAAAATAATTTGTGTTTCTATATATTAACAAACAATTTGAAAATAATATTTTACAAAATGTAGTTCAATACCATTGAAAATATTAAATATTTAGGATTAAATTTAACAAAATAAATGCAATAACTATACTGGAAACCTAGAAAGATTGCTGAAAGAAGTTAAAAACTTAAATACATGGATGAGTAGGACACTAATTTTCTCAAAATTGATCGATAGATACTCAACATAATGCTAATCTAAAGTCTACAGGTTTTTTTCTTTTTTTTGTGCAAAAACTAACAAGCTGGTTCAAAAATTTACATAGAACTGCAAAGGATCTAAAATAGCTAAAACAACCTTGACAAAAAGAAGGACAAAGTTGGACAATTTACACTGCATGATTCAAATCTTACTGTGAAGCTACAGTAACTGAGACAACATGGTGGCTTAAGACTAGACAAACAACAGATCAATGAAACAAAATTAGCCCACATCTAAGCAGTGCATTGATTTTCAACAAAGGCTCCAAGGCATTTCAATAAAGACAGTCTTTTCAACAAACGTACTGGAAAAACACCTGGAACAAAAAAAACTTCTCAATATCTACCTCTACCTCATACAATGAACAATTAACTCTAAATGGATCACAGATCTAAATATAAAAGCAAAGTCTATATAGTTGCTACAAGAAGATATGAGAATATCTTTGTGACCTTGGGGTAGGCAAACATTCCTTAAGATGCAAAAAAAAGCCTTAACTATAAATGAAAAAAAAAGATATACTGGTCTTCATCAAAATTTAATGTCTGCTCACCAAAAGACAACGTTAAGAACATGAAAAAACAAACCACAGCCGAGAATTCTTTTTCAGATATGTATATTCACAATACACATATCTGAAAAAGAACTTATATCCAGAACATATAAAAAGCCCTACAAATAAATAAGAGAAAACAACAATTAAAAATGGTCAAAACTTGAACAGACACTTTTCAAATGAACATATATGGATAACCAATAAGCACAGGAAAATGTGGTTAACTTTGTCAGTCAACAGCAGGGTACTACTTCAAGCCAACTAGACGAGCTAAAATTAACAAGACAGACAAAACCAAATATTGGCAAGAATACAGCGGAACTGAATCTCATACATTGCTAGTGGGAGTATAAAATGATACAGCCTCTCTGGAAATCATTTGAGTAGCTTCTTATAAAATTAAATGTGGTTAGACATATCCTCTAACCGAGCAATTCCACTCAGGTATTTACCCCAAGGCAAAAGATAACATACTCCACAGGTACACTTGTGTGGAGTATCTTGAGCTTTTTCACAAAACAGCAAAATCTGCAAACAATCCAAACATCCATCAAGAGGAGAATGGATAAACAAACTGTGGTATAATCATACAATGGACTAAGCCACATTTTAAGAGAGCATATTGTATAATTACATTTATGTGACATTCAGTAAGATAAAAAAACTAATCTATGGTGATAGAAATCAGAACAGTGGCTGTCTATGGGGGATGGGGACTGAACAGAAGGAGTAGGAGGGAACTTTTAAAATTCTGTATCTTGATTGGCATGATGGATACGATATGTATACACTTGTCAAAATTTATAGACTTCTACCCATAAGGTGAGAGCAATTTCACTAGATGTAAATTTCACCTCAAATTACCTCAATTGTAAAAAAGTTTATTCCTTAGGGTGTTAAATGAATCTCAGATCACTCAATTAAAAATGATTAAATCCATAGTCCCATCTACAATATTTGCCCCATAATGTAACTGAATTATAGTAACTGTAATACTCAACAACTTTGGATTATTCTCTTTATCAATTTTATCTATAAATGATTATTCACTATTTACTATTGTCCCCAGAAATGTATTTTGGCTTCTTCAAAGTTTGTATATAGGATTTTTCCTAATTTCATTTTACTTTTCCCTTTATTTAATAAATGAAATTTATTTAGTTGAATTTAGAGTGCTTTAGAAATAATTAGAAAAACTGAATGCTGTTTTTAAGATTTAATACCAAGTTACCAAAACTTGTGTATAATAAGTCCCTCATAGAAAAAGATTCCACATGGAATGGTAAAAGCATAGTTACAAAAGATATGCCCAGGACCATGCTGGGATCCTATCTTGGGGTTCTGTGCCTTTTGGTTAAACTGTCCACAATTAGGGCTTGATTCTTCCTGTTCTAAACCTCTCTTTTTTTAATGGAATTAGGGAGAGGTGGTATGCAAGACAAAGGAAACTTTTATTAACTTCTGCTTTAAATTGAACATTTTAGTTAGTCCAGACAAAAACAAATGGAGTAAAGAATAAATCTATAGGGTGTACAGTGCTTAGTGACTACCTGCAAATTTTCTATTAGAGAAGAAACAGACATCATTCGTTATGATGTACCACTGATAAAAACACACACACATTATGGGTTAACTTCACATTCGAAATCAAGCCCCTAAGACTGAGCAGAGTCCCCTAGGGTTATGGGGTGTTCCCTCTGGAGCCTGCTCCTGGCCTCTGTTAAACTGAGCTGGCACCCTTCTGCCCGGCTCCTCAGAGCTCCCCACCTACCTCTAGAGACTGTCTCCCATCCACTCCCAGGCATCCTCCCACCGCCCTGCTAAGACATCATCCCTCCTTCCACAAGTAGGCAACATCAGACATCTAACCACCCAGGATCATAAAGGGATAGGTGGTTAGGTCCAGCTCACTTAAAAAGGTATGCTTTGGGGCCACTCTCACCTTTTGAGTTGGACCACATTCTGTCTATGGAAGGTGTATCTCCCAGGGCCTCTCACCTTCTAAGGTGGTCCACACTCTGACTATGGAGTGTGAATCTCCCTAACCAAAGCTGCTTTCCCACTTAGTTCTCAGGGCAGAGCCCCCTTGCCTGACCGTTTGTGCATACTGTATTAGTAAATCTACTTCTTGCACATCAAGAAAAAACCCAAAAAACAAAAGGTATGCTTTGGGACGAGAGGTGGGTGTGGAGAGTCTAAATCTGGATGATGCAAACATTTCTGTTTATATAAACTTTATCAGTGCAAAAGAAAATTAATTTGGGGAACTGGCAACCTCATCATCATGGGGTAATTATGCTCACACATGGCACTGCCTAGCAACAGAAGGAGCAGGCCAATCTCAACACTGGGGTGTAATGAATCACTCACTGACTACTGCTCACAAATGGTGATTTGATGGGAAGTTATTCACATCTGGTTTAATCTGGAACAAGACTTAAGAGGATTCTGCAGACTCAAATTGAGATAAGCAGCAGGTATTTCACCAACTGCCAGGCTCCAGAACAAAGGAGACTATTCCTACTTATTCAGTTGAATATATACCTTTGTTTAAAAACAAAACAAAATATGATTTTGATAGCCTTGTTTTTTATGACATTTTGCTTTGGCTGTGCTCCAACTTCTACTGCTTCAGATATAGCTGATGAGCATAATAAATGTAAGAAGGTATATATGACAATAAATAAACAGTGGGATAATCATGGTTGAACTAAATCACTTAAGAAGACCTCAGAGAGACAGCCCAATGTGCCCTAGACTCTGCATGCTATCGACAGCTCGGAGTTTTTGAATCAAGGCATAAAGAGAGAGCACATACGAACGAGATCTGTGTCTGGATCGTCTGTTGTTGGGGTCTGCCTGGTTTTTTTCCTTTTGTCTCCTTAGTACAGCTTCCCACTGAGGCGCCGAATCAACCATATCATTCTCCTGCCGTATTCTGAAAGAAAGACCATTCATCTAAAATTAACATCCACATATGTGGTGCTTTATCAGTTCATCCTAAACATGTTTTTAAAAGTTATTTCACAATATTACCATAATCACTCAAAGCTAGGAATGTATTAACCGTATTAATATATCCATAAGTAGATAAGTATATAATATTTATAAATAAATATGTAAACATATATTGGTTATTTTCAGACTTCATCCCCGGCTTAAAATTTCCTAGTAAAAAGACGTGTCAAAAACAAAACTCATTTAAAACATATTTAGGGGCTTCCCTGGTGGCACAGTGGTTAAGAATCCTCCTGCCAATGCAGGGGACACGGGTTCGAGCCCTGGTCCAGGAAGATCCCACATGCCGCGGAGCAACTAAGCCCGTGTGCCACAGCTACTGAGCCTGCACTAGAGCCCGCAAGCCACAACTACTGAGCACATGTGCCACAACTACTGAAGCCCGCGCGCCTAGAGCCCGTGCTCCACAACAAGAGAAGCCATCAAAATGAGAAGCCCACGCACAGCAATGAAGAGTAGCCCCCGCTCGCCACAACTAGAGAAAGCCCGCGCGCAGCAACGAAGACCCAACGCAGCCAAAAATAAATAAATTAATTAAAAAATAAAACATATTTAGGTTTCGACTAAAGAAACAGTGGTGTCTGCTACACAATCTTAAATCATGAAACAAAATCATTTTATACAAATATACTAAGTAAAACAGCAATGAATAGTTTTCCTTTGAAATGCTGTTAAAAATTCACAAATTGTCCAAGTTTTCATGCACAAGTGCCAGATACAATTTCCATTTTTTTAAGACACGAAGCTACAAATAAAAAAAGTTAAATATGGTGGCATAATGCCTCAGCAACTGAGTAGGCACAGAACTTTCTGGTTATGCTGCTTGCATGTTTAAGAGGGAATGAGGGCTGAGCACTCAGAGTGTCCAGGGGCCCTGCAGGGAATGTAAAATGAGGGAAAGGGAAACTGGGGGGAGGGGGTACTGGGGGGCACAGGCACTTGCCATGTAAGAGCACGGGACAATGTTACTTAATCCTCTCAGTTTTTAAAAGATAATCCACAAATCTGGATTTTTAAAAAAATGAACTCTTCTGTTTTTTAAGTAATGGTAACCAATTATGAATGTGAAATACTGTACGGACCTGGCAAAACCCATCCATGGACCACACAGCCTGCAGAAGTTTCAGACTTTTGATACATCAAGTCTTTCTAAAAACAAGGGTGAGGTGTTAACAGGGGAGAGAGGGAACCAAGTACTTAATTAAAGCAAGTGCTTAATTAATGTGTAAATAATGTCTGGAATGCACTGCAATGATGCTGTGAAGCCATGAGTATTTCTTGCAAAAATCAAACACCTGTTATTTGAATCTTTAACTTTGAATTTATGTACGTTCTTGAGGAAGCTGCTCCAGGGTGTTTCTTTCACACTGCTGCTCCCGGGGCGTGGGAGAGCAGCATGGAATTGCACGGTAATCATCCCAGTACTGTGACTGCATGAGCATAACTGCTTCGAAACAGAAATGAAAAGAATAGACAAGTCTGGAGTCATTTCTCTCACTGAACAGATGTCTTTCCGCTGCCCTGTTACAGCACTTAGTACAGACTGTGGGGTGGATATCTGGATTTGCTTATAATGCAAACCAGTAGACGAGTGACATATATTCATCTTACTTATACTTAAACAGAGACAATGGAAAGCTAATTCCAGTTTAAAAAAAAAAGCAGCTTATGAGGAAGAAGCTATTTAAATCTCTCTAGATTACAGAGGAATTGTGTTAAATAAAAAAATTATCTGTAACACATTTCAAGTCTTTGAACTGTATATATTTCCTCACTAAAGCTTTCATTCCTAATAGGCTATTATTTGAATATTAACAGGATACAGTCATGGTATTTTTCACAAATTCAAGAACATAGTTCCCTCTTCTAATGACATGTGCAGAGGAAATGAAAACTGAACATATGAATCTGAATATTAGAAACATCTGAAGAAAAATATGAGAAGGTATACGACGAGGTCATAATTAATCACTCTTTGAAGCAAACACTCTCGCTTGAAAATTCCATGTGTGCATACACACACACGTGTATGTATATGTATTTTCATAGCCAGAACCTAGACTTCCGAGCCATTCCACGTATCATGTGACAGCCAGGGAGTGACCCACCAGACCTACTGGGGTGGAACTGTCCTGGACCCTCCCAGGACTGAGGGATCCAAAGTTAGGAAGAGACAGTGGGAAGGCGTCAGGCTGGCAAGGAGCTGTCTTCCCTCCCACAGGAACCCACCCACACCTTGCATTGCCCGGGGTAGACATAACACCAGGTCCTGGCAACTCCTAAGCCTGGAGTCTTTTAGACTACAGCTTCCATTCTGAGCTAAATCGCTGCACAGTTCGTGGACAGGACAAAATTTCACTAATTTTTTTTTAAATCAGTAAATCAGCATCCTTAAATATTTTTGAGAGGTCAAGCCTACCAGCAAGGGTGAAACCTGACTGAGGCAAACATACTTTTCCTAGAGAAACATTCCTTAGACAGTTCAAAGGAAGCACGAGCAGTATATGCTCATTCTTCGATTGTGGAATTTAGCTGGCTACTTTCATATTGAGGCTTTACTCTGATAACAAAAATTAAAACTCCTGAGACAAGAGCACACATATTTCTTGTACCTTACTAGTAACAAGAACTAAATCAGAAAGAATTTCAGACGATGGCATGCACCTTTAACTTTTATTTTCCTAATCAAAAAGTCGAAAGTGAGGGCAGTGAAACCATGTCAGTTAATATCCTTGGGACCTACATGTTCCAAAGACAGTTGCCCTCTACTGGGGATACTCTTTCATAAATATTCTAACAAGGTACATTAAAAATGTAAGGCTCATTGGAGAGTCACAACAGAAGCACATTCTCCTGAGTAACGGGTGGTGTGGCTGCCTTAGTCTGTAATGAAGTTTGAAATTACACCCTTACAAAAGGCCTCTGGTTAATGGTACCTCATTACAAGAATGAAAGTGTCATTTCTTCCATCACTGAACTGCTCCAGAAAATACAGATGCTACATGGAAAGGAAAAATCCTAGCCCCAAAGCAAGAATATTGTAACACTGAGTCCTGATGAGGCAGGAGTTAACTATTTTGTTTATGCATGAGTAACTAAAGAAATCTTTAAATGTAAAAGACATATCTTATCATGATTCTACCTTATAAGTCTCATTTCTCCTTAGGTGTAGCACACACAAAGTGTTGGTTTTTGCTCCTTTCCTGCTACATTTTAATTTTAATGTGGGGATTTACATTATGAAGAATAAAAACACTGTAAGCATCATATCAATATAGTACCTTTTAAAAAGTCAAAATGTCTTATATGACAGTCATGAAAGTCTTAAGGAGGGAAAGGAGTCCGTTGACATTTTCACTGGGGATGTATTCATTGTCAAATGTTATATTTAAAGTTGAACCTCAAAAAATGCTGTTTCTTTCCTGTATCCATTAAGGCAATAACTCTACATGCATCACATTTTGTCTATTTCCTCATGTACAACCAAGGAGAGTTAGCAACTGGGCTAAGAAGCCTTACCGTAAGGTTTTGGCTTTTTAATCAAGGTAAGAGGGAGAGCGTCGCTCTAGAATAGAGCATTCTCCAATAATGTTTCAGAATAAGGGAATTCTGATACATTTCCTCCATGTCTCACCAAACTTCAACACTCTAATTTTTCAGGCTATCCGTGCAATTTAGATTTTAACTGCATTTGACACTTAATTAAAGTTTGTAAAAGGTTTGGAAGACAAAACATCATATAATCATTTGATAACAATAATGAAGATAATGACTGTTCCTAGTCTCTTCTTTCCTATCTTCCCAATTATAGTTCTGCCTCTTCTGCAAAATTCTTCACAGTACCAAATGAATTCCTATACAAATCCCTGTGGGTTCTACTTCATCCTCTACCTTTACCCGGGCAGTTTTGTTCTTAATAGGACCTTCCTTTATACCAGTTCTTAATTCATTTCTCATTCACTGAGATAAAGACCATGTGTAATACTGAACTTGAGAAATCTTACAGAGCAAGTGTATAATGACGCTTCCATTTCTCATTCACTGAGATAAAGACCATGTGTAATACTGAACTTGAGAAATCTTACAGAGCAAGTGTATAATGACGCTTCCAGGCGATAAGAGCAATACCGATCGCTCCTGAGTTCAGCCTCGTTCCAGCTCTGTCATTATCTGACTCAGAGACCCTGGGCAAAACGCTTAACCTTCTTTGGTAGGTCTGTTTCTTCATCTACTGAATTATTGTAAAGATCCTTTCCAGCTGTAAAATTATGGTTCTCTATTCGTGCTTTATTTATAAGCCAGTCAGACATGGTAAAAAAAAAACAAAACTCTCCACTCTTCAGCAATAGCACAACTTCCCAGACAATTGCTTCATACAACCACTCCATCGCTAATATTAAATCTGCAGTTCCCAGCTGACTGTGTTTCTCATCCACTGCTCTCATTTTTGGATCACATGCTATAAACCAGTCTTCTTTTTTTCTTCAGTAATTTTCCTTCCCTTGGGAAATTTATGTTCGTTCCAGGCATCTGTCAACATACTCCCTGAAGACCAGCAAGCAAAAAATTCATTTGCTTTTCCCACCTTCCCCCACCATCAATAAATTATTCTTATTTGCTCTTAAAGGTGCTTCTATCTCTTCCACTTACTCCTTATGCTCTCCCTGCTAAAATGGGCTGCATTTGGTGCCATCTCCCTCCCCAAACTCTCCTTCTGTTTTCATGATCATTCAACCTGCTCTGCTTTTAGTCATCTGACAGCATTCCTCATTTGCTGCAGCTCCGCACTTCCACAGTCATCTCTGTCAACTTGGATTATGCTCTGGAATCCCTAAATAATCCACATCAAATGTCTAAATCTTAATACAACTTATTAAAGTGGAAATCAGAACCCTCTGCCATCTGTACCATGGTGAACATCATTTCCATCGGCTCTGCACGAACTGCCCTCTCCCTACCCGCAATTTTTACCTGGCTTGCAGCCAGCCCCGACACTTCAATCAGGGACAGGGACCAGGCAGGAGGGAATGCTTGCAAGGAAACAGTTACCTGTTTTCAGGCCATGTGGAAGAAACGTCCCTGGTTTAAGTTTGCCATCATCAAAACCACATTTTTTTCCCTAGGGCAGAGGGACAAGAATGCTTTGCTTTGTGTTATCACTCTAACAACAACAAAACCCTGCCAAAGCCATGATCTATATCTCCCCAGCTCAAATGTATTGTCCCTGTTAGCTGCAGTGCCACAGAGGATGGTTTCTTTCTTTTTTCAGAAAAATAATATAAAAGACCTGTGGAACATATTTAAAATACTTCAAACCATCTTAATCCATTATTCAGATACAGATTCTAAAAGACGTCTAAAAAGCAGGAGGAAACTCTTAACAACGTTTGTGGCAGAACAAATTCATGTTAGAAATACTGACTTCTTTATTGTTAAAGGGAGCTGGGCCCTACTCTGCAGATCCAACAGGACTTCAGATAACACTCACTGAGCAGCGTTGAACATTCTCATCAATGGAATAGTACCTGCCCACGCAGGGTCCTTTGTGCTTTTCAAAGTGCATCCATTATCTCAGATCTTTATAAACCCCGTGAGGTAGGCGGGGCAGGTATTATCCCACTTTGCATGTGTGAAAATTAAAACTCAGAGGGTAAAGGAACCAGCTCCTAGGCACAGAGATCTTCAAAGCATCTTCAAAATTCATAACACACCATCCCTCGTTCTTTGTTCTGAGCTCTATTTCACCCACACGCGCACACACGTGTGCACACACATCACCTCAGGTACATAACTCAGGTGATTATGATGCAAACATCCCAGAATGAAATTTGGGAAAGGCCCAAATGGTCCCCTGCTGCCAGTTTATTCTAGTCCAGCTTTTACCCCCAGCTTCTCTCATTTCTCTTACCCCTTTAATCCTCACCAGGCTCCAGAGTTACTTCCGCTTTTATGCTTATGCAAAAAACACCAGACTCGTTCTCTGCCTCACTGCCCACCTCCTCCAAATCTCCCACTTCAAATCCTAAAAGCGAGCAACACATCAAAGCTAATGACTGAGTAATCCACAGACCCTCCCCAGTGAATGCCCAGAGGAGTGCTGATTTTCATCAACAGCACAAAGGATATTTTGCAGACCGGTTTCTTTGAACGTGAAGGATATTTTATTAAGCTCAAGGTATTTTCAGGGCAAGCTGGTTTATGAAAGGCTTCACTCTGATAGGTCTACCTCTTAGGTCCTCCTTCAACATACACTGTGGGCAAGTCCTGAGCATGGCCCAGGGGCTCAAACCCATAAAGACCAGCTGACTGACCCTTCTGATCTTAGGTGCAAGATTCAAAATTCTAACTAGTAAAACATAATGCAATCTAATATTCACATTAACTTCATGCTGCTTTGTCCTTGGTAGGTTTCCAATTTGATGAATTGAATTCAACCGATTTTTTCACAAATCGGTATCACAAAAAGTAATCTAAAAAGAAATTTGCAGCCTTTTAGTTTTCAATCCTACCAGTGAATTGAATCCTACCAATTCCATTTCCCAATATCAATCTATCTATCACTATTTAGATCCTAATGACCACTTCATAACTTTTTGGAGGTCAGACACCCCCTTAAGAATCTGATTAAATCTACAGACTATCACCAGAAAATTGTATACTTAGAAACACAAAGAATGTTACATACAATTTCTTGGGGATATGAGACCCCTAAAACCTACCCATCAATCAGAGGGTAAGAATGCCTGGTCTGAAAATACAAACGTGTAAAGTTGGGGTAGATGGGGAAATGGAAGACAAGGTTAAAAGAAAAGCAGAAAAGGTTGGAAAGAGGGTGTAGGAGAGGTGGGGACAGCCAAAGAAAGAGAAGGTGACTCCGAAATTAGACATGAAGCTGACCGGCTCCCTCCGCCAAAGTGCTGTCCCCTCTCAGATTTCATTGGGTCTTGGCGGTAACTCATCCAAGACAGCGGATCAGGTAGTAGGCACTCCATTTTAGGGGTGAGAAAGCTAAGTTTAAATTTGTTAAGTGAGCTGCCCAAGGTCAAACAGCAGGACATGGCAGAACCAAAACCCTGACCCACACCCTTGGGAGTTTTTTGACACATCACTGGCTCCTAAACAGAGACAGAAGTCAGAGAAGACAGGAAAGAGTGAGAAAGAAGCTAAGAAAAGAAAAAAAAAGGGGGAACTGGGTGAGGAAAAATAATGTGACATAGTAAAAAGGGAGGCAAGAGAAGAGAAATGAAGATGAGGGTGTAAGTAGAGACACTGAGGGGAAAATAAGGACTTTCTGTCATCTGACATGTTATCACAAGAAACTGTGCTCCAACTTCCAGGTACTATACTATACAAAGGGAGGAAAAATCTATTTTCTCAAATCTTTTTTTTTTTTTTTTTTTTTGCGGTACGCGGGCCTCTCACTGTTGTGGCCTCTCCCGCTGCGGAGCACAGGCTCTGGACGCACACGCCCAGCGGCGATGGCTCACGGGCCCAGCCGCTCCGCGGCATGTGGGATCTTCCCAGACCGGGGCACGAACCCGTGTCCCCTGCATCGGCAGGCGGACTCTCAACCACTGCGCCACCAGGGAAGCCCCTATTTTCTCAAATCTTAAAATCTAGAGAACTGTAGGTACCCATGCAGATTATGAAAACAGTAAGGAAACAACAACTGAAGTGAAAGAGGATTAAGAAAGACATAAACAATTCCCCAAACAAAGGAGGCTTGAAGCCTCTGGTGTTGTCGGAAACTTCTGTGGAATGAAACCCTGCAGTTACTGCACAGCCCTCACCCATCTGGCCTCATTTGCTCTAGACCCAAAACTGACAGAGGGGGTGCTTATCTACAGCTATATTTTTCTAAAACTGAATCTAAACAACAATCCTTGTTTCTGATACTAGCCTTCCAGAGTCGATGTGGATTCTGATTGTTTTTTCATGGTTGTTAAAAGCCACAACTACTGCTTTGGATAAAGTTGACCTGTGAACATTGTCTTGTTAACTTGTGTTTCTCCCAACACAAAATCTGAGATATTGAAATTGTCATCCATGGGAACAGCAAGGCAGCTTAAAATCCAATGGGTAGACACTGTGAAAAAACAGTATTTACACAGAATTGTCTCAAACCTAATAGGAGAGACCTTCCTTATGTTAAACAAACAAACAAACAAAAACAAAAACAAAAAAAACAGCAAGAAAGAGTAGCATAGGAAAGAGCATCCCAAAGACCACACACAGCCTCCAGAAAGTCTCTCTGGAACTCCGACCAGAGTTCCACTGGTCACATCATGGGCTTCAAAACAGTGCCTGAAAAGCAAATGTGCACAGTCTTTGTCCCTCTGCCTCAGGCTACAGTTCCCCTGAGGAGACAGGAAAGCGGGGTGTGTCGGTGCAGGCTCTGGTTTCCAAAGGGAGGAAGCATCCAGGGCTGAATTTAGAGACCTTGCTGGCAGGAAGTAGAACATCAGCATGTTCAAGATTCACTTTGCCCCATTCTAGGGTTACCAGAGTCCTTTAATAAAAGCACAAAAGACGCTGGTGAGAGCTTGGCTGGGTCACGTTCCCGACCAAAATAAGAAAGGACAACTGAGGTTGAAGAGATTCATTCTCTCCCCCAAAGTAGAAAGTCAGACATCATTTGACAACCCTTCATTACAGACACAAGACATACTGTGTCTGTAATGGGACCATCAGCAGCACTGCAGTAAAAATACTCAGACCCTTGTATCCCGAGGTGGAATGACTGGATTCTGGCAAAATTTTAAAGGCTAATAATGGGATGGAGGGGTTAGCGGCAGCATTGCCTAATGGGTACGTGGCACCCAGGGGCAGTGTAATGTGTTGTACCATGTTTCTCTGCACACTGTACCTACACCAGGATTTTCAGGGGTGGATATTGGAACTGCAAGACATGTTTCTTCCTCTGCCCACTTTTTGCTATGCCCCTGAGAACTAGAGTCCAGACCTCATCTTCTACAGACACAGGCAACTTGTATAACCCTAGGGCAATATCTCTGCAGGTAAAAGAAATGATTTTGAAAACCTTTGTGTCAGTGTGTTTTGAAAGCAATTTCTCATTAATAGCCTTACAAAGTACATTTGCATTTAAACATTCAGAACCACCATCATTCTAAAATATAGTACAAAGAAAGCCAGTCTAAAAAATTGTTCATGAAATTGGGGTGGGAGGAGAAATTGGGGTAGAGGGAGAAAACATCTAGAAGGAATATTGAAGCCAGTGCCCCTAGATCAGTAATGAGCTATTTAGGAACTTGTTGGCAACTTTTAAATAGTGTTTCATTTTAATAGCAAATGTCACCGTGAGCACTTTTGGCCTGAAAAGGCACTGTTTTTAAATAGGTTACCTTCTGAGAAGTTGAGAATAGAGCACCTATGAGCTCAACTTAGAATACACCAAGCAAAACAGAAATATATTTATTAAGATACTGGCTTGATCAGTAAGTACAAATGGGGGAGGGAGGCTGTGTTGTTTGTTTGTTTTGCTTTGTTTTGTGTTGTCTGTGCAGAAATACTGAATTTTAGAGCAGGAAGAGGGTACCTGAGGGAGAGCTACCCGCCACACTTGGCTTTCTATAGATAAAGAAACTGAAATCATTTCCTTGAGAAAGGTGTCCTTACACACTGAGATCGCACCTCTATCTAGTGTGATGCCAGCCCCTAAGAAGGCTCCACATGGAAAGCTTCCTAAGAAAATGGCCCACTCTTACAAGGCTATCTGGGCTGTTATTACATAGGCTTTGTAGTTAGAGAGGGAGGCCAATTCAATGCATGACCAGCACAAGAGCTCTGAGCACTAAAGAAGGATCTTGGAGATTATCTTATCCAACTTCCTCATTTTACAGAGGAGAAAAAGACGGCCCAGGAAAATAAAGCAACCAAGCAAGACTCCACATCAGGTGAGAACCAGTTTCCCAACAGTGGCCCTACGGACATTCTTGGGGCCAGATATTTCTTTGTTGTAGAGGGCTGTCCTGTGCATTGGAGGATGTTTAGCAGCCTCCCTAGCCAGCAGCAACCCCCACCCCACAATTGTGACATCCAAAAGTATCCCAAAACATTGCCAAATGTCCTCAGGGAACACAGGGAAAGACAAAACTGTCCCCATTTGAGAACCACTGGGTTGGAAACTGCCATAACCAGTAACCAAATCCCTCACCTCACCAACCCGGTGCTCTTTCATTACATGATTACTTGTTTTCAAATAAGTATTCCGGAACCAGGAAGAACTGATTAGTGCATTAAGCCATCACTGACATTGATTACATGTCAAATCATGTTATTAACAAGCTCTTAAGAATAAGCCTTAAAGATATGAACTAATTGCATTTACCCATCTAACTGTGTGCGCCTGGCATAAGTATAAACAGGTATTTGCATGTACACATACATAAGGCTGAAACTATGCAACTATGAGTGTCTCGTTTTTTGGCTGGGCAAAGGATAGTGATGTCATGTTAAAAGACACTTCAGGGAGAAATCGCTCTACAAATGGTAAAATTTCTTACCACCCTTAAACAAATTCACCACGTGTTGTACCTAAATATAGGTCATCATTTTTTTTATTAACAAGAAGGAATCTCACTGTCAAATTGTTTAATCATCTTATTATAAAGATAAGAAACTCAGTCCAAAGAGCTGAGGTTTCCTAAAACAGTGCTTTAAAATCATGCCAGATTCCTTCTTAAACACAGATGAGAAAAATCAGGCATAGAAATTCTTAGGACACACAGCTTCTATAACCAGTGGTAGCCTCTGATTTCAGAGTTCCCGTTAACCACGACCTTGCAATATTACCTGTTTCTCTTTTTCCGGTGTTCTCTATTAGAATTTTCTGATTCACTACCACTGCTTGTGTTACAGCGTGAGCGCGACCTGAAAACAAAATAAGAGCAAAAGGAAAAAAAAAAACCCACATTTATGACAAATGAAAAATTTCAGAAAGGTTCATGTTGGTTCTTTAGAATTAATTTTGCAGTAAAATTACTAATCCAAACATAAGTAGCTGTCGTAGCCCTCTCCCAGTCAGAATTTCTCAGTTCAGCCAGGCATCTGAATGTCTACAGAAATGAGAGCAGATTAAAGCAAATGTCACCATGCTCCCTGAAGGGACCACAGAAACAAATACTTCCAACAGAACTCTGACGTGGAAAAGCTAAAAGCCCCTGGGGTGGACTAAATATGGACACAAAGTCCTGTCAAACCCCTACCTTCATGGAGAAAGGGAGAGTTTATTTCCCCTCCCCTTGAATTTGTGGTGGTCCTGTGACTGATTTTTACCAACAGAAGAAGGTGTAAGGGATACTCTGCCAGTTCTAGGACAGTCTCTAAACAGGGCTGGTAGCTTCTGCTTCCTTCCAGCCACCTGAGTTAGCCAGGTGCAGAGACCACAGACAGAGAGAGGTCCCAGGCTGCCAGCCATTCTGCCAGGGACTAGCTAGACTAGCTAACAAACTATTCAATCAACAGAATCACACAAGATATATACGGTTGTTGTTATGTTCAACCACCAAGTTTTGGGTGGTTTTAATGTAGCAAGGGATAACCAAGGGAATTCCCTGGCGGTCCAGTGGTCGAGACTCCATGCTTCCACTGCAGGGCTCACGGGTTTGATCCCTGGTCAGGGGACTAAGATCCTGCATGCCACTGCATGGTGGCGGCCAAAAAAAAAAAAAAAAAAAAAGAAAGAAAGAAAAATAAAGAGATAACTGAGACAGCTCCTCTAAGACAAAAGGAGCAGAAAAAAGAAAAAAGGAAAAACTCCTAAGGACGTTAAGAAAGGAAGACTGAGAACCAGTTGAAGCCAAAACTGATATTTCAAAGTTTAAAAAAAATTACAATACTCTTAAAGCAGCCACTAATAAAACAAAACATTTTCCCCACTCCTGCCTCAAGTCTGGGCTGTGCTAATCTGCTAAGCCCCATCCCTCTCCCTTGACCCTCCTTCCAATTTGTTTTCTTTACCTCCTCCTCTGCTTTAGATCTGAGTCCTCACCACTGTTATGGGCTTTCCTATGGAAAACAAACAAACAAAGACATTAAGAAGAATAGAAAATTATCAGTTGGCTAAGGAAAGCATACCAAAATGAGTTTCACTTCAGTTAATGTACATCCCTTACAGAGTCATCCATTCACCAAACACGTCAATCACACATATATGCTGAGCCCTACAAGTGGTCCCAGAAACATAATACCAACTGGCCTCAAGAAGCCAGCAATCTAGCAGGGGCTACAAACAGACCATAAATAACTATGCACAACATGTCTGGTAAATTCCATTCATCCAATGAAGGGGTTCATCTGTAGTTCCTAGGTCTGCAGGTGAAACCAAGTGCTAACCTAATTAGGCCCACCAAACCTAACCTGCCTCGCATGCTTCTTTTGCGGGGGGGTGGCGGGGAGTGGGCTGTGTTTGATCTTCGTTGCTGTGCATGGACTTTCTCTAGTTGCAGCAAGCGGGGGCTACTTTTCATTGCAGTGCAGTGCCTTCTCTTGTTGTGGAGCATGGGCTCTAGGCGTGCGGGTTTCAGTAGTTGTGGCACACGGGCTCAGTAGTTATGGCTCGTGGGCTCTAGAGCAAGGGCTCAGTAGTTTTTGCGCATAGGCTTAGCTGCTCCACGGCATGTGGGATCTTCCCAGATGAGGGATCGAACCCGTGTCCCCTGCATTGGCAGGCGGATTCTCAGCCACTGCGCCACCAGGGAAGTCCTGCCTCGCGTGCTTTCAATTGATTTTAAACTAGATGCCCACAGCTTCCTTATACATAACACCTCTGACATATGGGTCACAAGAGTAATGGTTGCTCAAGTTGTTTTTCAGGAACTTGGAATTAGTTCTTGCCCAGTTCAGACCGGCTGAAACCACTCACCATTCGAATGGGCCTGCGTGAGTGTCCAATGGATGACCTTTTGATGTCAGAGGGCCAAAACCTCCACCCTCAGAACATGTTAACTCCACCATTTTTTGAACATGTGTCCTATGAAGAGCCGTGAAGCTCGACTACATTTGCACAGACCACCAATTACCTCCCTCTTCTTACCTCCAGTCACCTCTCCCCACACCTCAGACCACCCTGCCCCTTTATCCCATGAATAGCCCTAAGCCCTATCTTCAGGGAGGCAGATTTGAGATTTGTTCTCCCTTCACCTTGCTTGGCTGTCTCATGAATAAACTGTTTCTCTGGAGCAAACCTTGGCATCTCAGCATTTGGTTTGCTGCAAAGTTGGGCAAACAAACCCAATTCAGTAACACAATCAACCAAGCCTAGTTCTGCCATAATCTGACATCAGCTCTCACCCAAATGCCCTTTCCAACACCCTGGCCTCCATGTCCCTTGTCATCTTCTCTAATGACCTCTTCACTACAACTCAGCAACCCCATCATGGTCACACTTTGGACTTTATCATCTGTAACCATCCACAAACACTCTGCTCTCTCACTGAAATCTCCTCTCCTTCCTGAATACCACTTCCTATGTACCTTCAAACAGCTTCGATGGGGCACTCTGGTAAAATATGCGGGCTCTGTAGTCCTGAACGTGAATCCCATCCCATCCATTGTTAAGCTGTGTGATTTAAACAAATTACTTCTCTACTGAGCCTCAGTTTTTGTTTGTTTGTTTGTATGTTTGTTTGTTTGTATGTTTGTTTGTTTGTTTTTTGTGGTATGCGGGCCTCTCACTGTTGTGGTCTCTCCCGTTGCGGAGCACAGGCTCCGGACGCGCAGGCTCAGCGGCCATGGCTCACGGGCCCAGCCACTCCGCGGCATGTGGGATCTTCCCGGACCGGGGCACAAACCCGTGTCTCCTGCATCAGCAGGTGGACTCTCAACCACTGCGCCACCAGGGAAGCCCTGAGCCTCAGTTTTTTTGTTTTTTTTTTTTTTTTTTTTTTTGCAGTGCGCGGGCCTCTCACTGTTGTGGCCCCTCCCGTTGCGGAGCCCAGGCTCCGGACGCGCAGGCTCAGCGGCCACGGCTCACGGGCCCAGCCGCTCTGCGGCATATGGGATCCTCCCGGACCGGGGCACGAACCCGCGTCCCCTGCATCGGCAGGCGGACTCTCAACCACTGCGCCACCAGAGAAGCCCGAGCCTCAGTTTAATACTATTTCCCACACAGGGTTGTTATGAGGATAAAATGAATTAATATATTTAAAATGCACAGAGTAGGACCCGGCCCACTGTAAGCACTCAATAAATGCTGGCTATTATTAGTATTGCTTATTCAGTGACTTCCGTTCTATCTTTCTTTGACCTCAGTAGTACCATCTGTCTATAGACCTTGCAACTTTCCACCAGTTCCTCACCTTTTTTCGTTCCCTCCCTGACTCAGCTCAGATTTCCATCATCTCAATAACATGTATTCCAGTACTCAAAACTTCCTCCAACTCTGTTTTTTGTTCAGTCTTTTTGTCAAAACCCCAAGTATGGGTGAATCCAACTCTCCAGGTTCTCTGAGCCAGCTGGCAAAAGCTGGCCGAGCAGTGCTGGATGAAGTTACATAAAAGGGCATATTAGGGGCTTCCCTGGTGGCGCAGTGGTTGGGAGTCCGCCTGCCAATGCAGGGGACGCGGGTTCATGCCCCGGTCCGGGAGGATCCCACATGCCGCGGAGCGGCTGGGCCCGTGAGCCATGGCCGCTGAGCCTGCGCGTCCAGAGCCTGTGCTCCACAACAGGAGAGGCCACAACAGTGAGAGGCCCATGTACCGCAAAAAAAAAAAAAAAAAGGGCATATTAGCTACACTACAAATCCATTTGCATAACCTCAAGTAGAGCTACAATGTGACCCAGCAATCCTACCACCTTTCTCTGATCTAAGTACTCTCAGTTTCTGTAAAGCAGTTTCAAACTCTTTTCACCTCGCAACCCTCTGACCCACAGTACTACTGCTTCAGCAGATGACTCTGTGTTCTCCTTCCAAAGTGAAAAGTAGCCAGCCATCAGATGGGAACTCTTTCCTCTTCCTGTTACCAAAATTAAAACTGACCAACATCTCCCTCTCTTATTTACGGAACTGTTCTTATAATTAAGGTCAGTCCCTTCACCTGTGCTGTGTGGGTCCCATCACCTCTTATCTACTCAGTGACTGTCATTAACTACCCTCCTATCGCTCACATATATTCAACTTGTCCTCATAGCAAATTCTTTTACCAGCTTTTAAACATTCTCAAGTCTCTCCTATTTAGACATACACACACCTACTTTGACTCCACATCACCCATGATTTCCTGCCCAGTCTCTCCTCTCTCCTTCAAAGCCACACTTCTTGAGAGAGGTATCTATGCCCTTTGGTCTCCATTTCCTTACCCTTTGTTATATGTGCCTTTGCACTCCAGCCAGGGCAGACATGGCTCTTTAATGTCACATTCACGACTTTCATTCTCCCATTTTCCTAACATAATTATATCAAATAACATAACATTGGGCTTCCCTGGTGGCACAGTGGTTGGGAGTCCACCTGCCAATGCAGGGGACACGGGTTCATGCCCCAGTCCGGGAGGATCCCACATGCCGCGGAGCGGCTGGGCCCGTGAGCCATGGCCACTGATCCTGCGCGTCCAGAGCCTGTGCTCCGCAATGGGAGAGGCCACAACAGTGAGAGGCCCGCGTACCGCAAAAACCAAAACCAAAACCAAAACATAACATTGATATGTAAACACAATTATATAAGTATTGTTCACAGATGATTTAAACAGTGTTTCAGGAACACAATTCCATTCTTGTATGGGTTTAAGTTTTTCTTAGCAATGATAACTGCCTAGTTTTCTACGTACCTATCAGCTGCTTAGTTTTCCTTGTGCTTCTCACTGACTCTTCATCCCAACTCTGAGAAAACTGCAAAGCTCCTCCTGAGATGCACAAATACTCAGATAATCTGCAAGTTCCATTTACATCCCTCCTGGAGCCCTCTGCCCTCCTGCTCATATCTGAACAGCCTGCTGTCTAGTACTGCTGCACAAATGTCACTTTGATTAACTCTCTTCATCATGAACCAGGGAATTCCTTTTGCTTCTGTTTGATGGTTCCCATATTTCCAGGTCTCATGGCCTCTTGTCTTGGTTTTGGTGGAACTTCCAGTTGTTGACAGAGAAAACTGTGTGGCAGGTACATTATTTTTTGTTTGTTTTGAGAGCTCAAATTTCTGACAATGTCTTTATTCTACACATATAATTATGGTTTATCTGGGCACAGAATCCTACATTGAAAATAATCTTCCTTCAGCATTTTGAAGGCAATGCCTTGTCATCTTCTTTCCCTGCGTTTGCTGTTAAGCAGCCCAATGCCATGATTCTGATTTGTCACCATTTGTGCATGGACTTTCTTTTCTCTCCCATTTTCCTCCCCAACACCAAGTTTTAAAAATTCTTTCTTAATCTATAATGTTTTGAAATTTAATGATCTTGGTATGGATCTAATTTTTCAATCTAGTATGACAAATACTCAGTGGGTTCTCTCTATAGAGTTAAATCAATCCGTTCTGGGATATTTTCTTGTACTATTACTTTTTTTTTTTTTTGTATTTACTATTTCTTTAATAGTTTCCTCTCCTGCAATTTTTGTCTTTTTTCCCTTAGAAATTTTATTAGTCAAATGATTGATATCCAGGTTTGATCATTTTTAATCCTTATTTCCATGGATTTGCTTTGTTTTGTTTTGGTTCTACTTTGGGAAAGATTTCCTTAACTTTATCTTCCAAACCTTCAATTAATTATGTAAAATTCTACCCCATGAATTTAAAATCTGAAAACTCTTATGCACTCTTTCCTTTCAATACCATAGTTTTCACTTTTCTAAAGATAATAAACTTTTTTAGAAATTTTTCTTTGTTTCTTATATTGTCTCTATTTCCTGCGAGTTCCCACACATGCACTCCTAATTGTTGGTTCAGTCTCTGTCTTTCCAAAGAGCTGCTATCCTCAAGTGCCAGGTGATTATGGCTCTCTTCGTATTTAAGCATTAGGCACTAAAAAGACTGGAACCCTCTAGGTCTTCCCTGGTGGTGCAGTGGTTGAGAGCCCGCCTGCCGACGTAGGGGATGCGGGTACAAGCCCTGGTCTTGGAAGATCCCACATGCTGCGGAGCAACTAGCCCCGTGAGCCACAATTACTGAGCCTGCGCGTCTGGAGCCTGTGCTCCGCAGGAGAGGCCACGATAGTGAGGGGCCCGCGCACCGCGATGAGGAGTGGCCCCCACTTGCCGCAACTGGAGAAAGCCCTCACACAGAAACGAGGAGCCAGCACAGCCATAAATAAATAAATAAAATTTAAAAAAAAAAAAAAAGACTGGAACCCTCTGGATGGTGCAGTGCATGTTAACTGATGGCCTCACTGCAATGTGGAGCCAAGAGTAAACTGGGTAGTCTCAACCATTTCATTGGAGGATCCTTTTTTTTTTTTACAGAACGCGGGCCTCTCACTGTCGTAGTCTCTCCCATTGCGGAGCACAGGCTCCGGACGTGCAGGCTCAGCGCGGCCATGGCTCACGGGCCCAGCCGCTCCGCGGCATGTGGGATCTTCCCAGACCAGGGCACGAACCCGTGTCCCCTGCACTGGCAGGCGGACTCTCAGCCACTGCGCCACCAGGGAAGCCCTGGAGGATCCTTTGAAAGCTGCTGTCTGTAGGCCTTTTCCCTAGTATCTGTCCATATCCTACAGTGAGATTTTCTAATCGCATGCCTAGGAGATATAAGCCTGGCTTCTAGCGGTCTGGGAATAAAGAGAGATGGAAGCTATTTAGTAACCAGATTTTTCACTCTCTTGATTTTTCACATGGACACAATTTCTGTAACTCTTTTACAAATTAATCCTCTTCAACTAAAGCAAATAAATGCTAAAGTTTCTCACAGCTCTATCACTGGCTTTGTCTTTGCATTCTATCCACACTGTCTATCTAGACAGCCTCAGTTCTAGTTCATATTTCAACTAACACCTACGAGAAATCTATATTTCAGTCCAGATGGCTAATCTAGCTCCTGACTTATATCCAACAATCCATGTAAATCCCACACGTGGACTTCTCAAAGGTACCACAAATTCAACTTATCAACAACCAAACTCAGAGCTATCCCTTTTGAGCCTGTAATGTCCAGGTGGTTCTTAATTCAGTGCATCACACCTCAATCCATGAAACTGCACAAGCCCGGACTCATTCTTGACATCTGTCACTCCTTCACCCCTCATTTTGGTCCTTCTAGTCCCACTGCTTTTACCTCCTACAGGGACTCAAAACCATTCACTTCCTTATATCTCCACATCACCACCTTGGCACAAGCTCCCATTCTCTCTCGCCAGGACTCATATGCTGCCTGATCTATTTCCCCTACTACCTTCTCCCACCTTTTCTCCACAGGACAGTAAGGATCATCTTCACCCAATACAAATGCAACTGTGGTATCACCCCCTTAGAAAAACCACTGGTCTAATGACCAAAATCCTCAACAAAGTCCAGGTGTCCTTTGAGATCTGGCCTCATCTTTCTCTCTGGGCTCATTCCCAACACATTTCTGTTCACTCGGTCCTTGAGCAACACTGGCTTTTCAGCCTTGCTCCCCACTCTGTTCCATCCCAAGGCCCCTGAATATGTTGCCCCCGTTCCTGGAATGATCTTTCCTCTTCTTGTCTGCTCTGGTCTCAGCACCCAGCTCAAGAATTCAACCTCAGGGAACACTTCCCCGACCTCCTTGACTCAAGGACTCAGCAAAACTTCCCTATTGGTGCTGGTTACACAAGTGTTTGGTTTGTTAAAATCTATCAAGCTGTTATACCTGTGATATGTGTACTTTTCTGGAGACATGTTAGGTTACAATAACAAGTTCTTATAAATCCCTCTAAGCACCCTATTAACTCCCCACTCAAGGACATAGAAAAGTTCTAACTGCATAGGCATTTGTGCGATTCGTGTATTTCTTCCCCAAATTGTAAGCTCCCAAAGGGCAGGGACTTTCTCTAGTGCTGTTTAACACAGTGCCTGGCATAAAGTAGGCACTAATTAACATTTCTGAGTGTGAAAATGGATAGGGGTGAAAATAACTTGTACTGGCTAGGAAGTATGCTGGCCTTCTTCTTCTAGAACAGGACTGCTTAAACAAGCAGGCTTCAGGGTCTCCATGAACCTTGAAAAATTCTATGAAAATCTGTACGTTTGTTTAATTAAGTACCTTTTCCTCCTCCAGAATGAATCCAACATTTCATCAGATTCTCAGAGAGTTTTATCACCCAAAAAGGTTAAGGATCAGTGTTCTAGACTCAGCCAGAATTTGATAGATTTATCCATTTAATGACAAACAACTGGCAAAATAGGAAATTTTGATATGTTTTGCAAAACATGTTATCCTGGCCATG
This sequence comes from Mesoplodon bidens, assembly GCF_964165515.1. NCBI lineage: Eukaryota > Metazoa > Chordata > Mammalia > Artiodactyla > Ziphiidae > Mesoplodon > Mesoplodon bidens. Next base: position 93,842,020 of record NC_138160.1, on the reverse strand, counting down.
CACTGCAAAATAGAATTTTCTATTATTAAATTTAAGTCCTTGAGATTTCTCCATGCTGATGACAAATCTCAGTTTTAAATGTCAGAGTTTATCCAGCTATGCAGGGATTTGTGCCCAAGGGCAAGGTAAATATGTGTGAAGATAAAACAAGACTGAGAAGGACAGGGCAATTATAGGGCATTTAGAGTGGAAAGAAGCAAAGAGTGAGCTCTAGCTCTTTATACCAACATGCAGCAATGTCTAGTCTCCTCAAAACACACATGCCCAATAAGAGACCTTTCAAGTACCACACAGAACCAGACAGAGGCCCTGATGCTCAGACAAAAAGACTCTCTATAAAATCAAAAGCCTTTCCTCTGGATGGTGCCGATGAAAGGATCCTCTGTCCACGCACCACAATTACTTCTCTGTATTTCACAGGAAGCCAGCAGAAAACGTATCTCAGTAAAAAAGTCATTAAGTCTGGATTTGGGAATACGTGTGCTCCCAACTATTTCAAGCAAGTAGTTCAGGGGAAAAATGTAAATTTTGATAAATGATGTAAAAACTTGATAAATTCATTTTCAAGCATATTAAAATAAAAATGACCATCTGCTCAGTGTGTGTAATTATTTTATTTAGGAAATGCTGAAAAGGTACACTAATAATTTAGGATGAAAAACTATAAAAACCTATCTATTTAACAATCAAACAGTGCCAAATTCTTAATATATTTAGCAGTGCCCACTACCCACATCCCCTCAACACATATATACACACAAATACACTTTAAAGTGTTTTCCAGTGATGTTGCCTTGGTTTTAAGTGTTGTCCAAGATGAACCAATTGTTGGTAGGGAAGGAGGGCAGAAAATCTATTCCCCTGCCTTAAGTGATGACTCATTATCCCTGCCTTTTTCAGATGTACAGACCTGGATCCACTTCTGGACTGGAACAGTTACCCACAAGGAACAGCTACCATTTTCTCCCCAAGCCTGTTTTCTCATCTGTAAAAGTGAGATAATAATGCTGGGCCAGGGATTTTCCATCGGTTCTTAGTCCCATCTGGACCCACTGTTAATCTCCCCTGTATTGCCAAGACTGGAGGCCTTAATATCACATCTTCCTGGATTCCTTTGCCACTTAGGCACTCAGGAGAGATTTGAAGGCAGGAGGAAAGGGCAAGTGATTTTGCTTCTGGCAGCACCTGTGGCACCCACTGTTGCACTCCTTACAACTGAGGGTTCCACAGTGTTAGCTATGGCGGTGATACCTCTAGCAGTGGCAGCAAGAGTCACTCCTACAGTGGCGGAGCCCCCGGTAGTGCCAGCAGCAAGTACAGGCATCCGAGGGCCAGCTGAAAGGCGGAAGCAGCCTTGACTCTCTGGGTGACACCCCATCTCTCCTTTTACTCCTGGCCGCACAGTGTCCAGGTCGCAGATGTGCACCACTCTCTGCCTTTTGCTCCTTCAGTCCTGCTCACGTTTGTGTACCAATCCCTACATTAATCCCTCTCTGCTGGAAAGGCCTAGGGACTGAATGATACATATGCCAATTTCCATAGGGGTATCATAAGGATTAAATGAGATAACACATAGCAAGTAATCTGCTCAGTACTTGGAACATGGTAAATGCCAGCTATTTTTCCATTATTCTATCTAATCGTGTTGCTCACGATCTAGCTCCCCCTTCTCAGTCCTACTAGGTGAAGGTGATGACCTTTCCCTTCTTAATCACCAAAGTATTTCAGTGAAGTTGGACCTGGTTTGAGAAAGCTGGGGATGAAGACTCTGGAAAACTGGCAGAAGTAGAAGACATGAAATAGGGATGGACCAGCAAGTGAGTACGAACAAGGGCAGAGAAAAGAGAAGGGCTTCTGCTTTCTAAATCTACAGTGTATACAAAAAGAGCCTTGACAGTTATCTGAAAACATGACCTGAACTTCTCATAATTATAAGTCACTTATAAAATACCATTTATGTAGGTACCCAAAGTAAAACACAGTCCCCATCAGGTAGAAATGAAATGAGTTTCTCTGGTAAGTGATTTCTAGGTCTTCCTCTCTTGGACCTGTCATACTGCCCAGGCTGCTTTGCAGAGACAGTCTAAAACTGCTAGATATGAATTTTTTTTAGTTAAGTACACACACACAAATATAATCACACAAACAATGTGACCTGCTGGGTAAAATGTAACAGGATTCATTTTCTCTCTTCTTTCAAAGGGGTTTTACTCAAGTTTAAGCAACAGTATCAGTCCTGAGAGCAAAGCACTCAGTCTCAACTAAGAGATTTCTTTCTAAACATAATCCTATCTTCTCAGATCAAAACATTTAAATCTTTTATATATTAATATGTATCATTAATACAGTATATATTATATACACTACATATTATATATACTATATAATATCCATTCTCAAAATACATTACATACATTTTTAAAAATTTAACTACAATACAGAAAGCGAGTTTCCATCAATATTTTATGAAATTATTCTCTGAAACTCTGGCTGTTTAAGAGAAATGCTTCAGGACCTCTAGCTTATTTTATCTCAATTAAAAACAAAACATAAACATATATCCTTATTGTGAAGCAATTACACTCTAATAAAGATGTTTAAAAAAAAAACAAAACCCAAAACATAAGCTCTCTGTTACCATGGGGAGACAAACAATCATGATACTATGAGAGTAACCTGTGATTAAAATGCGGCTGGGATCCAGAGCTTCTGTTGGGAATTTAAAACCAAGGGTCGTTCAGCTTACCTCCTCCTGGCGGGCTGTACAGAGTCATGGTCGCTCCCACACGAGGGGTTTCGGCGGCGCGCATAGGGGAACTTGGGAGATTTCGTGCGGTCGTTCGGGGAGTTGTAGAGTCCGCTGGAGTGGAAGAGGAAAGGTCAATGATGTCCGCAGAGGGCCTGGAGGAGCAACACCCTAAGCTGGATCTAGGGAAGTGTTCGTGACTGCACATTTTTTACTTCCTGGGGAATACTGGATCATGGGCACATGGTTCTCTTTGCTGACAAGATTTCTTGAAAGAAAAGAGAAGTAAACAAATCATACAAATCTTCAGTCTGCAGGAACGGGTTTGTCTCACTGGCCTTCAAGAGTAAGAAATCAACACACACAAATGGTGGCAATAACAACAACAATCCGCACTTACGATGAACCTACCACATGCCAGGTGCTGCCTGAGCTGAGGGCTTTATATTCGTTATCTCAGCTTTTCTCCAGATCAACCCTAATCACCGAAGTACAATTATTAGGCCCATTTAACAGAAAAGAAAACAGAAATACAGAATGTTTAATTAAGCAGCCAAGTAAAGTGGCTAGGAAAGAGGCAGAGCTAGAATCTGAACCACTGTGTGGTCAGACCTGGAGCCACCATAACTATATGGCCAGTAAGTTATGATGCAGGTCTGTTCCTGGTATGGTAGTTGTGAACAAAAGAAACTAAATATTTCTGTATTTCTAGGAATAAAGGTCTACTAGAAGCACTATTCATGAGCTATAGTTTTCAACTCAAGTTTTTACAAGAACTATGAAATTGGGAAAATTACCATTAATATGTCATTTCACATATTCTAATGACCACCAAGCCATCCTAATGCTCTTTCAGGCAGTTTCTTAGTATATACAAATTTTCCTTTCTGTCTTTCCAGGAGAAAGTTTCACGTTAGGACACATCCTGTTGACCTCTACTTCAGCAGTTCTCGGTCACACAGATTTAGGAATCTGACTGACTTGTCCACAGTTAGTCATCACCAGACACAAAGCAGTTGGATTCCATTATTTAACAAGCTGCAATTGCTAACCCCTTTTATACTGTTCTCCTTTATAAAAACAATGATTCTCTTTACCTCTGGGGGCCACTTTCTTCCCACGGCGCATGAGATTTGCTTCTTTGGGTAACAGGGCTGTTTTCATTCTTTGCTTTCTTAAAGCTTTAATTAAAAAATAAAAAGAGTGTAGAAATTAGCTAGAAAATAAAAGGAATTAATTAGCTAGAAAATAAAAGGAAATTAACTCACATACTTATTTCTTCAGTAAAATTATTTAACAAATGTTTTAAAATGTATTTTTATTTATACCTGTGACTCATTCCAGAAAGAATATAAAGTGGCTACCTTAATTTTAAAAAATACTTGTTTCCAGCAGTACTTTGGGGGTCTCTTTTCCCCTTCTTTCTTTCTAGTTTTACTTCTTTATGTCAACCAAATGCTGAGTCATCAATTGTTAAGAACCTTTCTAAAGAGTCCACCTGCAGGATAGGAAAAAAGGGCACCAGCAAGCCAAGAAAAGAAGGCTGATGAGAAAGGAAAGTTGGGTATCTGGGCTCATGAAGCTGGCTCCCTCTTTTCAGCAGTGGTCAGAGACCGCTGGCTTTGGCCTTGGGTCTGAATCTATGCAGGCTGGTCAGCTCTGGGCAGGTTCAGGCTACCCGAACTGACTTTCTCTGCCCCCTGCTTCTGCCATATCTTGGCTTCATCCTTCCAAACCAGAATGACTTTCAAATGCTATTTCCTGACCTAGTATTATCTTTCCGCCCTAAGAATGTAAATATAACTGAGTTGTTATTCAATCCCAACAAATTGTTTTAGAAACACATGGGAGACACAAGGAAAGGATTCATCAGAACTCTTCCGTCACCAGGGGAGTAGGGGAGGTGTGCCACCTCTCACTTCCCCGGGAGACTCCACTTCAGAAAAAGATAGATCTACTTAACTCTGAATCCACTTTTAACCCTGGCTTTTGAGGAATCCTCTATTTAATAGTCCTGGAATATAGTCATAGCAGAGTTCTTTGTAACAGTCAAGAAAGAGGAGAGAGAAAATAACAAGGTCATTTCAAAAAATGAAAATAAACTTGTACCCTAGCATACTATATTCATAGAGGAATTAATACAACATAAGCTTAAAAAATTAGATATTTGACAAAGGCACGTAACAGAGCATTAGTAGATAGCAGGTATGTTTTACTTATATATGAGCAATATATTATTCTTATAAAGGTTAAAAAATATTTGGAAATCAAATTTCTAAAGTAAAACCTTACTTTTGAAATGAGGAAAAGTAATAAATATGGTAGATTTAATACAACAGTACAGAGTTTGAATGTGTTTAATAAATCAGAAAGAAAAGAGAAAAGGGAGATTGAGAAAGCAGTAGGGAGATGAAAGGGAAATTGAGAGAGCAGCGAAAGAATAATGAAATCCTGGGGGGCAAATTAATTGCATTCACTGACTGAGCTATTTCTCATCTGGAGCTTGAGTGGGAAAATTTGGCGACCCTTCAGGTATCAGTCCTATCGGCAAGAATGCAGTTACAGAGGGGACTGAACTCCTGTACATTCTAAAAAGGCTTGGGATCTGAATTTCATGCAAGATTACTGTTCTTATGTTGCACCTACCATAAGCATATCCTGTACATACAGATTAAGATGACTCACTAGCCACAGCCGTGAGGCTGACTAAGGGAAGCACAGTAAACGAAAGTGTAGGCAAAAGCAAAGAACTTGTCATTCCAAAAAGAAAACCTGTACAGGGAGCGTCCTATAATTAAACAAAACAAAATGATGGCAAAACCCTGGGGACACTCTGCAACTCTGAGAAATTTCACAACTTAGAATTATTTTGCTGCGAAATCATAAACTATATCCCTCCAAGTAAAAACAACCCAGTTGAATGAAAACACCAGTATTTACTAATGAAAGATGGAGTACATGATCTAAGAAGTCTCTCAAGGTCATGTATTTCTGACTGCTTGGACTTCTCCGTGATGCATGTGGAGCAATCTCTATAGAGGAAGTGAGCTGATGAAAGCTACTTATTGTATGTGTAACATCCTGTTCCAGGAACATAATTCGAGATAGGAAAAAGTGATGCTGAAACAGCGTCTTAACAGAGAACAAGGCTGATCTTTCAGGGAAACAATCCACATAATATATTAAGAGAAGGTCTTTCTGCTGGGGGAGGCTGCTGGGAAAATTGGTGCAGGGGACCATGACGACTCTTTATACATATGCAATCACTGCCTTCTGAAACCCTGTGCCTCTAAACGCTATAAACCCTCTTTCTAGGGCCACAGTTCAACGCATCGCTGTAGTGAACGCAGTACGTTGAACGTGAATATGATCTACTTTACTTCCCAGGTCCCTCTGAGTTAGTCCATTATATCATGCCATTTAAAAAATCCCATGGGGCCTCCCTGGTGGCGCAGTGGTTGAGAGTCCGCCTGCCGATGCAGGGGATACGGGTTCGTGCCCCGGTCTGGGAGGATCCCATATGCCGCGGAGCGGCTGGGCCCGTGAGCCATGGCCGCTGGGCCTGCGCATCCGGAGCCTGTGCTCCGCAACGGGAGAGGCCACAACAGTGAGAGGCCCGCGTACCACAAAAAAAAAAAAAAAAAAAAAAAATCCCATGGAATTTTCACTCTGCTCAGGGAAGGCAGACCACACACTATCTGTCACTTCACGCTATGACAGCAGGAGCATTTCCTTCAAATGAGAGTGACATATCCTGATGTTTTATATTTCACTGGCATTTTAAAGTATTCTTTGGCCCACAGAGTTTTTTCATCAAAAGTACTAGTTAATTATCAGAGTGAAAAGATTCTTAACCTTGCCAACAGAAAAACAAGCATTTCTGTAGCAGCATATAGTGGTGTGTGCTTTCAGTTAGCTGACTGACCTTTTTATTGGTGAAGGTGCGATAATTTTAGTTGTTCCTTCATTTTCTCCATTTTCCATGTTTGCAGTTACCCGATTTATGCTGTCTGATCCTAGTAGCAAAGAGGGGGAAAGAAAGAGATAGTGGAGAAGAAAAGAAAGGAGATAGTGGTCAGAAAAACACAAAGAAGCAAAAAAAAATATTTTAAAATGTAACCTCAGGGATGTCATGGCACACTGTATTGATAAATTTTAATTCCAAATACATAATGAATTGCCCAATAAATCTGAGTTACTATTTTCTGAAATGTACTAAGCCCTCAACATAACAATGTCCAAAGGGGTCTAGGTTATGGCACCACTTTAAAATGGTACCTTTTGAGACTTTAAGAGTTAAAAAGTCCCCACATCAACTGTTAAAATAAGAATCTAAGATATTTAGTACTATTATATTGGAATGTAAGCCATTCCAATCGGTCCTTGATAACTACGTGTGGAAAAGTTACTGTTTCTTGGCATGCCATGACAACGCTCATTCTCAATCAAACCTACCCAAAATATTTTGAACCTGAAAATATTCCAACTCATAATGCAAATGGAAAAACCAGAGTAATATAGACGTGAATTGTATCACTCACATAAAAAGAAGTTTTCAAATGTGTTTTTTAATGTCAATATCCCTTAAAGTCTAAAACTGACTTTTTAAAAGCTTTTATTCCGCAGATTTGCATACACGCTAGATGAACCAGCAGAGGGAGCCCCCAGCAGACACAATGTTGGAAATCATGATCCAAATAAAGTGCAACAGATGGGCCCATCCAGGAAGTCTGGATCCCATTCTTGGGAGGGAGGTAGATAAGCCTGCAGGGGTGAGATGTGCAGCGCTGATGAGCAGTCTTCTTTTCTCTAGCGGCGTGCCCCTCACTCTGGGAGGTACAGGGGAAACCAGGGAGGGGATGTCCGAAGCCCTTGTTCGATTAACCACGTGGCAGGCAGGTGTGTCTTCCTCAGAAAGGCATCTTGTATGTCCACGGATCAGGTCCTTCAATCCAAAGAGTAATCACCCCTAATGGTTTTCGAGTCGTGAGGTGAGTCTGTAATACTAATAAGAGCTAATATTTACTGAGCACTTAACCATGTGTTGGGTGCTGCCCCAAGTACTTCCGGGTCTTTTTAATCATATAATCCTCAAAATAATCCTCTAAGGTAGATACTAATATTATCTCCATTTTTTTTTTTTTTTTTTTTTTTCCGGTATGCGGGCCTCTCACTGTTGTGGCCTCTCCAGTTGTGGAGCACAGGCTCCGGACGCGCAGGCTCAGCAGCCATGGCACACGGGCCTAGCCGCTCCGCGGCATGTGGGGTCTTCCCGGACTGGGGCACGAACCCGTGTTCCCTGCATCGGCAGGCGGACTCCCAACCACCGCACCACCAGGGAAGCCCTATCTCCATTTTTAAAGATAAGAAAAACAGGACCTTGCCAAGGTCCCACAGCTCATGAGTTGGGGGGAGGGGAGCAGCTTTAAAACCCAGCAGTCCGGCTCCTGAGTCTTAGCTCTAAGCCACCACAATACACAGCCTTCCATGACCACCTGCACCTCATCCTCAAAAATCAGTCTAAAGTAAGGGTCCACTGGGAGAAATAGACTCTTTAGAAGTGAAAAGAATGTCCAATGAGGGGACTTCCCTGGTGGTCCTGTGGGTATGACTCCGTGCTCCCAATGCAGGGGGTCCGGGTTCGATCCCTGGTCGGGGAACTAGATCCCGCATGCATGCCACAACTAAGAGTTCGCATGCTGCAACAAAGACCTGGCACAGCCAAAATAAATAAATAAATATTTTTTAAAAAATGTCCAATGAGAAGAATATTTAATAGCCAACTAAGAGAAGAATTCTCTCTCAAGGGCAACCAACACTGAAAGACAACAAGAGAAACAAGTGAGCACCCCAAAGTTGGCCATTCCCTCCAGAACACTTGGAGGCAGGTTTGGCTACTCATCAGGAATGATAGACATTAAGGCATACACCTTGAACACAGAAAGAAAACAGGGGTTTCAAATAAGAGCTCCAAAAACTATTATTACAAGGAATTTGACATGGATTCACTATCTGCATTTTGTTCCTATTTTGGAACCCTGAAATGAAAAGGTGAACCTGAAGATATGTGGCATTAAAGGTACGCTCATGTGGGAGCAACATTCAGAATCCAGGCATTAGAAAACAATAACATTGAGATCTATGGGAAATTTCACCAGGTATAATAAGTGGAACACAACCAACTCCCGTGAACAACCCCATGTGCTATCAGACATCAGAGTGGCCAGTCACTGTCTATTTTGCCATAACCCTTAATAAAAATCACCTAGGCAGATTCCCAAAATTGCAGGTGCAGATTTGAGATGGAGCTGCTTCTCAAAACTGGAATTCCATGTGGTATGGCCCTGGGACAGTGGCAGGAGGGATTAATTCATTTGTGCCCCAGACAGAATTACCCCAACATATTTTTAATTGTTTTGAATACATGTTTTTAAAATGTGGTATTGTTTTCAGCAGGTATTATTAATTTATACTGCAAGGGACCCTCATGTACCCAAGGCTATTTCCCAGGCTGGGGGGGTATGGCAGGGGGCGGAGGGCACAGCAGGGAGACCAAAGCCCAAATGCCCAGTGGCAATAAGAGCAGTGGAAGAAGCACTGAGTGAAGGCGAGCATCACTGTTAACTGAATCCCTGCACAACTAGCTTGTGGATAAGCCTGGGTTTGCTCCAAGTCTCATCTGTTTAGATTGAGCAGTGCTTTCTTTTTGTTTTTTTGCTTGTTTATTTTTTGTTGGAGTGTAGTTGATTTACAATATTGTGTTACTTTCTGCTGTACAGCAAAGTGAATCAGTTATACATATACACATATCTACTCTTTCATTACAGAGTACTGAGTAGAGTTCCCTGTGCTATATAGTAGGTCCTTATTAGTTATCTATTTTATATATAGTAATGTGTATATGTCAATCCCAATCTCCCAGTTTACCCATCCCTCCCTCTCCCGCCTGGTAACCATAATACTGTTGAGCAGTCTTAGTCTAACAACGTTGGGGAAAGTGAGGCTGCCTGATCACTTTCACCTGGTTTCCTTCCGAAGCTTCCAAAAACTGAATAAACAGGTAGATCAAAAACTGAGCACTACCTTAAAATAAAAAAATTTCAAACTATATATGCATGCGTTTTTTCTTAAAGAAACCAACATTGGGTTATTCACAATATCTAAATCATAATTCTTTTTTTTTTTTTTTTTGGTACGCGGGCCTCTCACTGCTGTGGCCTCTCCCGTTGTGAAGCACAGGCTCTGGACGCGCAGGCTCAGCAGCCATGGCTCACGGGCCCAGCCGCTCCACGGCATGTGGGATCCTCCCGGACCAGGGCATGAACCCGCATCCCCTGCATCGGCAGGCAGACTCTCAACCACTGCGCCACCAGGGAAGCCCTAAATCATAATTCTTGACATCAAACACTAGATCTATGGTTTTCCCAAAGAATTTCAGGAAAAAAAATCACACACAAGCTCTCTCTCAGACACTCACAAACACCATAGCCAGGCTTCTTCAAAATAAACTGTTTGACAAGACTATTTTACTAACATAAAATGGTATATATGTTAGTCATATAACTCTCATATATACATCATAACTAGATAGGGTAATACAATTTAATTTATGGTTCTTTTATATTCAAAACAGTGTACTACTAACCAAAAAATCTGTTTATATGTATTTTCCTCCTCTATAGCTATGTGAACTGGACAAGCCTATGGTGTAAAAGCCTTACTAGAAAAACAGACTATAAGGAGAAAAGCTACTTACAAGCCTTAACTCAGTGGGAGCACTTCTGAAATATTCATTCATATAATATTCATATCTTAACTATAAATTACTCTTTTCTATTCATGAACGTAGGGCTCTTAAAAAGCCCTAATTAGGCAGTACTTATTAACTTTATGTTACTAAGTGTGCACTTAAAAGTAATAACTACTTTTTCAATTTTATTTTATTTTATTTTCAGCTGTGTTGGGTCTTCGTTGCTGTGCGCGGGCTTGTCTCTAGTTGCGGCGAGCGGGGGCCACCCTTCTTTGTGGTGCACGGGCTTCTCATTGTGGTGGCTTCTCTATTGTTGCAGAGCACGGGCTCTAGGTGCACAGGCTTCAGTAGTTGCGGCACATGGGCTCAGTAGTTGTGGCTCGTGGGCTCTAGAGCGTAGGCTCAGTAGTTGTGGCACATGGGCTTAGCTGCTCCGCAGCATGTGGGATCTTCCCAGACCAGGGATCGAACCCGTGTCGCCTGAACTTTAAAATAGTTCCATTTTAAAGAGAAAAAGGAAGAGCCAAATATTAACTAAAATAATTAACTGATAACAATGGAATTTCAGGCATTGCTCCAGGAGAAATTTTGAGGCTGAAGAAATCGTTTTTCACCACCCCTTATAATGGACCACCAGAAAAGAATAAAACATACATATATGAACGGTTGAACAAATTTATTATAAAGTGAACAGCTATTTAACTACTACCCACGTCAAGATATAAAACATTAAGGGAAATTTTCCTACACTACACAATCACTCCATTTGGTGTAACTCTTCCTTTCAGATAAGGCCAAACAGTTGTTTTCCATCTAAAATATCTAGAAATACAAATTATCATGTACATATTTCATAAAATATTAATAATATACATAATAAAATTATTAAAATTTAAAATTATTAATAAAAGTGAATAGGCCCTCAAAATCTTAATAAAATGAAGGACATATCATTGTGCTCCCGTGATTGCCAGCACAGTGTCTTATACATGGTGAGTACTCAGTGAAGGTCTGCTTATTATAGAGGATGTATTTCTGTTTCTACTATTTTTTCCACTAGAAGGGAAAATTCAGGATAATGATATTATGTTTAAAATGTGTCAAAACCAAGACAAAAAAAAATCTGGATGTGGCCATATGGGAAATTCGGGATGAGAGATGACATGCACCACATCCTACAAGCCGGGGCTACTTCTTAGAGCTTTAAAAGCAGCCTTCCACCATAGCATGCAATTCTTTTCTACTCTTTTAAATGAAAGTCGCAGATTACCTACAACAAAGGTCAGTTATTGACATATGGTTACTAAGGCTCCTAGGTTAATCTGTATTTTATTTTACATAAACTATCAACACTAGCAAGACCAGTTAGAATTAGAAGCATCCAGTTCACTTTCCATATTGTTCACACTAAAAAGACAAAGGACTTGGGACTTCCCTGGCAGTCCAGTGGTTAAGACTCTGCACTTTCACTGCAGGGGGCAAGGGAACATCCCTGGTGGGGGAACTAAGATCTTGCATGCTGCACGCAGGGCCTGGGTAGGGGAAGAGACAAAGGGCTTTATTCATGAGACTGGTCACATGTGGAAGAATAAGTTTATCAGGAGACTGCTACAGTTTATTAAGGAGCCAAATCTAGCTCATGACCTGTGATCATTTTTGTCTCTGGACTGTTAGACACTACAGCTTAATACGAGCGCACATAATTCCCTACCAGTTAGGCAGCAGTGCAGTGCCAGTGTCCATAGCTCCATGGTCTTGTCTGTTAATTTTTTAACACCCTATATGCAAATGATTCCAGCCTGTGTGCACCGGACCACGACCAAGCTATTGTGTGGTTTGGCTCTGTTCACGATTGAGCGCCCTCATCGTAAGTGACCCTCGCCTTTGGTTCAAGAAGAGTGGCTGTCTGAAACAGAATCAACTTTCCCAGGGTCTGTTTAGCTACTTGGTCTGGGGGCAATTCTTAAAAGTCAACGGGTGATGTCAAGATTTCAAGATGTGGTGCTGAATCCATATGGATGTTCAGTTACAAAAACACTTTGCATTTAAATAGTATTATGAGTTTCACAAAGTTCATAGCTCAGTTTTACACCTGTCAACCTTAGTTATATGATTGATACTATTTAAATGTTGCCATTGCTTTGAATTTACAGAGTAGGTATGGAGGATGAACGTGTGACATTAAAAGAAAAAATAGAGAATGCCTTCTTCTGTTAAATGGGGAGAAGAACAAATAGCCAATAAGTTAAGCTGCATTGTAACATATACATGATTTCATTTTTAAAACTCTCAAATATGATACACTTGTAAACTTTTAGGTTAAATTTCATCTCACTTATTTTCATTTTCTTTTCTGATCTATGTTTTTAAAAAACTGTATCTGATCCTTGATACAAATAATCAGGACAGATTTTAACTATTCCCAACACAACAGATTATTAGGTTTCAGTAAACACAATCTGATTTCATATTATCTGACCCAGAATGACTTATCAGAAGAAATGTGATATTCATGAATTAAGAATGAGCTAATAACTGGAAATACATTTTAGCTCTCGTTTTCATACTGATAGTACAAAATCACTTTGCCTTGGTTTCACCAACTTTAGACTGGGTTACTATGAAAAAAAAAGGCAGATGGTAGAGCAACTTAGCAAAAATAAAACATATTTTTCTAACACCATGAATTACAGTCAAACAGTAAAATGACCAAGGAAACCTCACATGTATTCATTTTTTTTCCTATCATCATGAAGGTTTTATATTTGGCAGAACTGACACTCATTAAATTACGTAAAACACAATTAAATTTCAAAACACACGATTTGGAAAATAAAAGTGTTTCAGTGTCCAGTGGCTAATTTTTTAAAGTTCAAATGCCTGACATCAGCCCATTCATCCCAAAGAGGCAGCCAGACCCCTGCTTCTCCGTTTCTGTATTCAAAAGTCCCAAGGGTGATATTTAAACACAGTTACTTCTTTACCGTAAACATACAGACTTTTAAGACACTGATTTTGCTACATGTCAACTGCAAGATCAAACAACGCATTCTACTAGAAAGCTGTAGGGCAGATTATAAAGAGTGGGTGCAGATGAGAAAGATGCTAGGAAAATATGTCTATGCACGAAAGATCCCTTCCCTGGTTGGTCTGCTTCCAATTTCTTCTTCCCTGACGCAGCACTCTCCTGGATCCCTTTGCTTTCCTCATGACCAAACGGTCAACTTGGGAGCATGAGATGAAGGTACTTCATCCTCTGCCTGAGCTACAGAGGCACACACACTGAGAGGTGGTCACAAACACACTTCCTTTCAGGTCAGAAGGCCAGGTTCAAAACCAAGAAAGGCCCTTCTCAGCATCTGTTTACTCCCTCAGGCCCTCAGAGTAGAACGAAAGGGCTGTACCAACTGAAGAACTTGTGATCTACACCTGCATATGCTTGAGGGGCTGCCAGATGCACTAACAGCAGAGGGGAGCCCGTCTTTCCTTTCAGCCCTCCTAGGCCCAATGCCAACACCTCTCTGTGAATGGTTGGCTGGAAGCAGGAAGTGTGGCAAATCTCTTAGATATCAAGTTTTTTCTTCCTGTGATAGGAGGACACAGTTTGAGGGAAGAAAACAGAATAAATGCTCACATCCTATCCCGGTACTCTCTTGCACTCCCCCCAGCCTACCACCTCCAACCCCCATCAGCGACACAATTTTGAGCAACATACCACAAACCTTCTCCAGCCATCTCTTCTCAAGCCCCCCATTTATGCTCACTTGGTCTAGGGCAGGTAGACGGTTCCACACCTGACCTAAAGTTGGTTCTGTTCCAGAGGAGTGCGCTAGGCCACTGCTCTAGAGGTTTTATTTGATGTAATTACAGTAGCATATAAAGTATATACAAATACAAAATACGTGTAATTGTGTGTAAAGATCACTTTAAAAAGACTTATTTGACTCAGGCAAAATTGAGAACATTTTTGGTTTTTTCTGTTTCCATATTTGAGTTCATATCTAGGAGGCTTTAACTCAGGGTTCTTTAAGCTTTTTACACAAGTACTCACTAAAAGAATTTGAAAAATGATGTACCTCAGTGCATGTTTGTAAGATGATATCTAACATTTTGCATCAAAAGTTTAAATAGGGCTTCCCTGGTGGCACAGTGGTTGAGGGTCCTCCTGCCGATGCAGGGGACATGGGTTTGTGCCCCGGTCTGGGAAGATCCCACATGCCGCGGAGCAGCTGGGCCTGTGAGCCATGGCCGCTGAGCCTGCGCGTCCGGAGCCAGTGCTCCGCAACGGGAGAGGCCACAACAGTGAGAGGCCCGCGTACCGCAAAAAATAAAATAAAATAAAATAAAATAAAATAAAATAATTTTTTAAAAAAAGAAGTTTAAATAGTACCAAAGGATGCCATTTGCAGCATACAGTAAATATTGACATTTTAAAATGTAACTGTTTCCAATCTCTATGTTCATAGAGAACAGTCTGGTGGTTGCCAAGGGGGAAGTAGCTGGGGGAAGTATGGAGTGGGAGGTTGGTTAGCAGGTGTAAGCTTTATATATAAGAGGGATAAACAGCAAGGTCCTACTGTACAGCACAGAGAACTACATATAATATCCTATAAAAAACCATAATGGAAAAGAATATAAAAAATAATATATATTTATATATATATATATGTATAACTGAATCACCTTGCTGTATAGCAGAAATTAACACAACATTGTAAATCAACTATAGTTCAATAAAAATATTAAAACTGAAAAAAAATGGGCTTCCCTGGTGGTGCAATGGTTGAGAGTCCGCCTGCCGCTGCAGGGGACAGGGGTTCGGGCCCCAGTCCGGGAAGATCCCACATGCTGTGGAGCGGCTGGGCCCATGAGCCATGGCCGCTGAGCCTGCACGTCCGAAGCCTGTGCTCTGCAACAGGAGAGGCCACAACAGTGAGAGGCCCACATACCGCAAAAAAAAAAAAACTGAAAAAGAATCAATTAATTAAATGTAACTGTTTCATGACTTTCTTGAATATAACCAGTGTAATAAAATACCATAGAAATTTGATATCCAGTCATTAATTTTAAAAATACATGAAATGAGTTTAGCATTTGGAAATTTCATAGCATGTTTCTCTTGTAGTTGCAATTCAATTCCATCTCCTCTGCAAAAATGTATCCCAAAGTAATATGTTTTATACTTGAAAGTTTTTATTCATCACTCTATCTTACTTGTGACAAAAAAAAATAGAAATAAAGTAAAAGTTTTATTTCCCATGACCATAAAGCTCTACATGGTAAAAATTTTTTCTGAACCAAGTTATCATTACAATTATTAATAGCATATTATTAGCATACCATATGAATGATGATAAATAATTATTAAATATAAAAAGTAAGTTTTTATTGAAAAGTAATTCTTAGTGAGATAAACAGGGTAGTTTTTTTTCCCCCAGTGATTACATGGATCTACCCATTCAAGAATATTTTGTGCTAAAATGAAACAGTTTAGCAACAATTCTGCCTTATTTTTATTTGGATAGATTTTCAATGCTGAGAAACCCTGTTCACATTACGTAGAGATTTATATTATTCTGTTAAGTATTCTGTTATAAAGATATCACCAGTGTCCCAAAGAACTTCTAAGAGTTACATGCAGACCTATAACTCTACAAGTAGTGATACATTATCTAAAATTATTTTGAATTTTCTATCAGGTGGCAAATCAGTTGGGTTCTCCACCAATTTTGCTGAAAGCCAAAATGAGAAAATGACATGCAAGGATGTGTCACTTGACAATTAAGGTCATTTTACTTTCCCAACACCAACCCAGGAGGTTTAACATTTAAAGACAAAGCAGTATAACAGATTCTGAATGGGAAAAACGTCTGCCTTTCTTTTAGAAAATGGGAAAATGTCCATTGGGAAGGGGCAAGCCTACTATCACAGGCAGACTGCTTTGAGGAAAGGGAATCTGGAAATTGATTCGATCAAAACTGCCTGGGCCCACATAACCCTTTGGAAGCCCTCCTGTATCTCCTCCCCACCAGGGGCTGCACACTCAGTTCGAAATCTTCTTTCCTAATCCACCCGTCCTTCAAAATCCACTTCCTTCACAACAGCATCATGGATTACACATTTAGCCATAAGCAAACTATCCTCCTGGACATCTACAACTCTTTCCGTGCTCCAATCCATGATACCTGACACGTGTGCCCATATTTCAGTTTCTACCTCTTCAGTCTGACAAAGTGGTTAACCATACAAGTCATACAAACCCAAATATGTTTCTCAGCTCTGCCAATTTACCCACTGTGTGATCTTGGACAAGTTATTAAACCTCTTTGGGTCTCAGTTTTCTCATCTGTAGAATGGGGATATCACCAGCTCCTTATATATTGGATATGAGGATTACATTAGTTAATTTCTAGAAAGCGTTTAGACAGTGCTTGGCATTTAGCAAGTGCTAAATAACTGCTGTATTCTTTCTATATGATGAAATTCCTCTAGATCAGGGGCCAAGTTTTATTCATTTCCCATGCTCCATGGAATAGGGTCTGCACTGGGTGTTTTTTCCAGCACCATCAAGTAATTCTTCAATTCTCAGCAGACACTGACTGGGTATCCTGCAATTCAGCTCTATCCTGACACTATCTACCTGGTAGTGTCAGATCCCACAGGTTAAAGGCTCAGCGCCACAAGACTGCCCTCACTTTAGATACCTGTTACAAGTCCAGGTTGCCACCTGTGCTTCTGACCAACAGGCTATAGATCAGAGGTTCCCAAGAACCCCTCCTAAGATTCAATTCATTTGTTAAATCAGCTAACGGAACTCAGACAATCAGTTACTTACTAGATTGCTGGTTTATTATATATAAAAGGATGTAACTCAGAAACAGCCAGATGAAGAGATGCACAGAGCAAGGTACATGGAAAGGGGCATAGAACTTCCATGCTGTGAGCACGCCACTCTTTCCACATCTAGATCTACGTGTTCACCAACCCCTCAGAACCCCATCCTTTCTAGGTTTTTATTACAAAAAAGAATCCTAGGCATGATTGATGCAATCAATTACATAGGCATGACTGATGAAATTACTGGCCATTGGTGATTGATTCAACCGCCAGTGCTTCTCACCTCCCCAGAAATCAAGGAATGGGACTGAAGTTTCCAACCCTCTATTCAAGTTTAGTTTCCCTGGCAACAAGCGCCCCCATCTTGTTTGGGGCTTTCCAGAAGTCATCTCATTACCATAAATTCAGGTGTGCTTAAAAGGGGCTTGTTATGAATAACAAAAGGTGCTCCTTTCACCTTTAGGGTTCTTATCACTTAGGAAATTCCAAGTGTTTTAGGAGCTCAGTGCCAGAAATGGGGATGAAGGCCAAATGATTATTTATTATTATTTTTTAATGTCCCCATTGGAGTATAATTGCTTTACATTGTTGTGTTAGTTGCTGCTGTATAACAAAGTGAATCAGCTATACATATACACATATCACCATGTCCCCTCTCTCTTGCATCTCCCTCCCACCCTCCCTATCCCACCCCTCTAGGTGGTCACAAAGCACCAAGCTGATCTCCCTGTGCTATGTGGCTGCTTCCCACTAGCTATCTACTTTACATTTGGTAGTGTATAGATGTCAATGCCACTCTCTCACTTTGTCCCAGTTTACCCTTCCCCCTGCCCGTGTCCTCAAGTCCATTCTCTATGTCTGTGTCTTTATTCCTGTCCTGCCCATAGGTTCTTCAGAACCACTTTTTTTTTTAGATTCCATATATATGGGTTAGCATACGGTATTTGTTTATCTGACTTACTTCACTCTGTATGACAGACTCTAGGTCCATCCACCTCATTACAGATAACTCAATTTCATTTCTTTTTATGGCTGAGTAATATCCCATTGTATATATGTGTCACATCTTCTTTTTCCATTCATCTGTTGAGGGACACTTAGGTTGTTTCCACGCCCTGGCTATTGTAAATAGTGCAGCAATGAGCATTGTGGTACATGACTCTTTCTGAATTATGGTTTTCTCAGGGTATATGCCCAGTAGTGGGATTGCTGGGTCATATGGTAGTTTTATTTTTAGTTTTTTAAGGAACCTCCATACTGTTCTCCATAGTGGTTGTATCAATTTACATTCCCACCAACACTGCAAGAGGGTTCCCTTTTCTCCACACCCTCTCCAGCATTTATTGTTTGCAGATTTTTTGATGATGGCCATTCTGACTGGTGTGAGGTGATACCTCATTGTAGTTTTGATTTGCATTTCTCTAATGATTAGTGATGTTGAGCATCCTTTCATGTGTTTGTTGGCAATTAGTATATCTTCTTTGGAGAAATGTCTACTTAGGTCTTCTGCCCATTTTGGGATTGGGTTGTTTGTTTTTTTGATATTGAGCTGCATGAGCTGCTTGTATATTTTGGAGATTAATCCTTTGTCAGCTGCTTCATTTGCAAATATTTTCTCCCATTCTGAGGGTTGTCTTTTCATCTTGTTTATGGTTTCCTTTGCTGTGCAAAAGCTTTTAGGTTTCATTAGGTCCCACTTGTTTATTTTTGTTTTTATTTCCATTTCTCTAGGAGGTGGGTGGGTCAAAAAGGATCTTGCTGTGATTTATGTCATACAGTGTTCTCCCTATGTTTTCCTCTAAGAGTTTTATAGTGTCTGGCCTTACATTTAGGTCTTTAATCCATTTTGAGTTTATTTTTGTGTATGATGTTAGGAAGTGTTCTAATTTCATCAAATGATTATTTATTATTAATTACAACATCACAGGTCTTATGCCAAAGAAGCACTCAATAAGTTCTTGTTGAATGAGAAGGTAAAGGGGATAAAAAGTGTCATTTATGGTAACTCACTAAAGCTATGGTATTTAACTGGAATATACAATATGCCTTTAGCCTTGCGTGCTTTTTAAGTTTTGATAGCTATGCATGGAATGCTAAACACTCCCAGAAAGAGTGGAATCATTAACTTTTTAGAGAAAATCTAACCAGCCTGACATATATTAAGACATTTTTTACAGAATGAAAATAAACATCAGCTTCAAGGCAGAGTAGAAAAGAGTATCAACAAAGGAAGACAGCCTTGAACAAACCATACACCCGACTCTGTGACCTAACCTAATGCTCCTTGCAATTAACACGGTTACTGCCATTTCCCCTCTTTCATGGGTAAAATGTCCCAAAGAACTTAAATATTTCTTTAAAAAATGACGATATAAAATCAGACTGACTTGCTGCTCCTCTGTAAATGCATTATCTTCAAGAATACCTGCTGAAACAAGCAGATCTAGTGAAGTAAAGGAATCACACAATAGTGGGAAAACCAGAGAATGTATACTTATTTTCAAATCATCTTTCACTTTTTTTGTTTTCCATTTACTTTCCAAGGATGTGCCTTAATATTCCAAAGACCTGGGTTCAAACCCTGCTGCTGCTCTTACTATCTGTGTAACTTTGAATAAGTATTCAATGTTTCTGAGCTACTGTTTTCTCATGTGTAAGATGAGGATACCACCCACCTTCCCACAGGTTTACCAAAAGAATTGCTTCACTTTATGGACAATGAGATGAAAGCTCAGCATGTTGAATGATGTGTTACAAGTCACAGCCGAGTTAGACCAGGAATTCAAGTCTACTCAAATCAGGTACATGTTTTGTTTTTTTATTTTCCTGCCACTGTACCACATGCCTTCTCAATGCAAAGGCTTACATAATCAGTTGCAGGAGTTCTTAGGGTGAAGAGAAAGTGAGGTCACAGATTTGGACCACACCTCAGTTGATTACCTAATTCTGACGTATCAGGTTTGAAGGAGGACAGTCATAATCACACTCTTTCGAAAACAAAGTCAACACTCTCCTAAATTTTGTAGAAATCCTCTCCAAAACTACCCACATAACAACTCTTGGTCAGAATGCCTTGCTCCAATTCCCTTGTATGACAATTTTTACTAATTTCTTCCCTTCCTGTCTTCAGCTGACCTAGAGAGGACAAACATGCAAAAAACTTCACAATACCCATCAAGTGCCCAATAGGTGTGAGAGTTATTACATCACTGTCTTTTTCCAGACATTCCTCACAGTGCCTAGTGATTCTCATCCAGATACCCTCCAGGTTCCAGAACTTGCTACACTTGCAAATCATTTCACCTCTCTGGGCTTCAGTTTCCTTGCCTACAACGCAAAGTGATTGTCCTCTACATCATCTAATCCAAGGACTGTGGGTCCTACATGAGTCTTCCTCCTTTGAAACAAAGCATGCTCTGACTTGAGGATCTACAGTGCAATCTCCTACACTTTAAGGCTTACGTTTAAATGTACAGATATGAAAATGTCTTATGCCCTTTGCCTTGAAGACTTGAGCTGTATCTGTAACAGCACAGTAGAAATCCTAACATTTGAATTTGTATGATCTGTCTTGTATCGTTCTATTACTTTTTCCATAAATTATGATGTACGCTTCCTAGCATAATATCAGTGTCCTCATCTGGAAACTTGAATGGACATTTGAAATCATCTTGTGAACTTAAGGCATTCATGACAAGTATCTGAAGGGCTTTTTTAAAGTACAACATGGTAAAAACACAAATGCTATTAAAGAATACAGAGTAAAAATAAATCTCTCTCCCACTCCTGATTTCTGATTTCTTTTTTTGATTGTATTTTTATGTAATGGGAGCATATTACATGCTGCTGGCCCCCACCTCTGGCTTTTTTTTTTCTTCCTTATACTATCTCTTGGAGATCATTCCATATTGACACAAATTTATCACATTCTTTTTTGTTTCTCCTCTCCACAATGCAGACTCTAATTGACCTGGGATCATATTCCAGCTCTGGAGGCCTGGGCAAGTCCTTGCCTCTGTCTTCTCACTTGTTACACTGAGAGTTACAGCATGCTTCTAAAAGGAATGAGGAAGATACTATCTGCATGTGCCTAGTACAGCACCGGGCATGCAGTGATGCTCAGTGACTGCTGGTCATTAACATTCCTCTGCCCTGTGGAGCTCCTCAGGGGATCTGACCTTTCAAGGCAGACGTGGTGGGACTATAGAATCGGACCAACACAACGTCAAATCCTGCCCTCAGATTTCTTCTAAGAGACACATGGTATTTCCTAGGGGTACACATCTATTATTTTATTAGGCCAGTTCCCTACTAATGGACATTTACATAGTTTCCAGTCTCTGTGATGACAAACACAGCAACAGTTCTGCTCATATTGCAGAAGGGAGGTTGCTGATCTAACAGCTTATTGAGGTTGCGACTTGACTTATGAAATCACAGATCCACAGCCCCAGCTTCTGTTTACTCCTCATTCAACAACTCTCCTTCCCTCCCGGAGCCCTTTCAGCTTAGCCCTTTGTCTTCTGTGTCCATTGCCTGCCTGACATGAAACGTGGACTTGGATAGGCCTAGTACCTGATTACCTCAAATAGGGAAAACCACCTTACACAGAAGATGAAATGATTAACTATGTGAACTTTAAAACCAGCATACAATCTCATCACTATTATGGATTCACTGTAATGCATTTGTTATTCCCGATTCATAGCCATATAGACTATCCCAGTGGTGCTAGAGCACCTGGAGAGTGGTGAGCACGCAGTGGGGGTAAAAATAAGGCGAGAAAAATGATTCCTCTGGGAAGTGGGAACAGGGTAAGTAGGACGATCCCCAACTCTGGCCTCCCAATACTGCCTGACAACAGCTGCCCTTGTGCACCCAGAGATCTTCAGGCAGGCAGGAAAGAAGAAACCTACACACAGGGGGCCCTTTGACTTGCCCACTTCCCTCATACTTGTTTATACCCAATCTTCTAGAATAGATCAGGGGTAACTGATGTCTTTCCAAAGCCCATTCTCTGCACTTGAATGACTCTCTCCACCCATCAATCACAAAAGGCCACACCTCCCTCATATAATTATATTATCCTTTGTATGTGAAGTTGATGCTATATGGTAAACATAATTCAAAGACTGTCAGGTGGACTCACAGGCTGGTCCACACTATGTATAGAAAGACTCCTTTTGATTTAGGAGAAAGAAACTGAAGTGTACCAAGCCCCTCCACGTTCTTGACACGATGCTGTGCCCAATGCAGACACCATCCCGCGTGACAACAACCCGTGAGGCAGGAGGTAATACCCCCACTGGACCCACAAAGAAACTGAGGCTCAGCCTGGTTAAGTGACTTCATCACATTGCACAGTTAGTACAGGGATGACTGAGGTTGAACCCAGATTTATCAGATGTAGCTCAGTCTGATATGCCAGTCTCTACTCACATAGCTTGCCTTTTGTCTGTGTTAAAAAAAAATTTTTTTAATCTATTTTTCATCGCCACAAGCCAAGCTGGGTTTCTGCTGACCTCATGTCTGACACAATGTGCCAACCAGAGCAAGCACTCAATAAGTGATTATTACTCTCTTGACATTACTATGTCTCAGCAGCCCAGAGCTTTATACTACATCAAATTGATGGAACTGTACTTCGCTATGTCAAAGCATTTCTCTGTCTCTCCTGCTTTGGGCTACACCCAGCTCAGGTCACCAGTAAATGTCAGTCAGCTATCCACATGTGAATCATTTGCTAGGGGGTTCAGACCGGTGTGGCACCATCAACCCCTAGAGTTGGCCAACCGACCTACCAACTACAAAGTGTTCCTGCTGGGAGTCATGGAGTGTAGAACCTGACCTCCACAGGGGATGCTGCAGAATCCCATAGAGACCCCAGGACAGGTGGATCGGCCATTAATACCAGCTCTGTCAATCAGAAGTTCTCAAGAGACAGCCCTCAAGCCGTACTGGGCCCTTAGGAATGTTTGATTTAGCACACAGAGACTTTCTTCAAAATGAAATCAATTGCCAAAACTTAAAATTCTGGAAAGTTTCTATAAATATCTAAATTTCATGCTTCCCTTAAGACAGTGGAAGATTGGCAACACTGGGTCCTCTCTCCTGCACAGAAACACTGGCTTGGCCTGAGCAGTAGCTCTCTGCTTCCAGACCAGGCACGAACCATCCTCACTCACAAGTCATTTTCAGGATCCCTCGGGCACTGTGTCTGCAGCGTCTTCCACAGATTCAGAATGGGAATGCCAAAATGTCACCCGAACTGGCTTTTCAGTTGTCTGAAGACTACACCGCAACTATTTATTTCTCTGTTCATCAGTATGATATGCTTAAGAACTCAAAATGCTGCATCAGACAATCACAGCATTGTTTATCCACTGTAAATGGTCTCACCCATTACTTTTCTTACAGCTAATTATGGATTATAGCTAAACATTCTGTCTTTACTGCTGTCTTCTTACAGCAGAAACTCTTTTCTGACAGGAACCCACCTACTTGAGCTGCCAAGAGCTTGTCAGAGAAAGGGCTGTACAAAATATGCACTTTTCCTTCCTGCCATCTTGCCTCCTGCTTTACCCACAAGCTCCTCTGCCGAGCAGATCTGGAGGAATGCTCTGGCTGCCTGCCCTGGCGCTGAACTCCTCTGGGGGGGCAGAAGGCAGGCTGGGTGCAGGGCTCCTGACTCTGGAATGCACTTCCTCATAGAGGTGCCAAGGTCTAATCTTAGTGGATTCTAAACACAATGGCTTTTGAGCTACCAGGGCATTTATTATTCCTGACTGAGAAATGAAAACACTGGCTTTTTAAAGCTGCAAAGAACTGAGATGCAGGTTAAGGGCAGTAGTCACCAACTTTGACTGAATTATTTTAACTTCAGAAGAGATAAAATAACGTCTTCCAAAGTTACAAGTCATGTAGTATAAATTAATGATATAAACTAACAAAAAGCTAAAGTCTCCTTTCTATCACAACTTGTTTTTTGGTATCTATAAATGTTAAATGAGAGGTGAGAATTTATGCCAATGACTCTTGGAACTGTAGCTCTAAAGTTTTATTTTAGAGAGCCTACCAGAATTCAATTTATGAAAATTCATAGCTGGCCTCATTAGAGTTTTTTTTTTTAATCTATCTTCTTTTTCAACCACAACTCCATTTTTGCCGAACACAGTACAATCTAATAAAATAAACTTCTTCTATGTTTTAAAATAAGCTTTCTACCATTTTAATTGTCAACATTTTCTAATAAAAATTTAAGTAATTGTGGCAGGAATATTTAGTAAGGTAATACTTTTGCTTCTCTTTGGTCAATAAAAAATAATTAGAAAAAAAAAAACCTACTGTTTCGAGCTATTGTTCCTTTCCTGCCCAGCCACCCAGGAACGAATCTCAGGAACAGGGAGCTTTGGAGCAAGGAGGCTGCTCTGGAGCTGAGAGTGTGGGAATCAGAAGTGACAGGGCTGGAGGAGCTGCCTGGAGCTGCAGAAAAGGCTTGGTGGGGAAGGAGATGGAGGCTTGAGGGCTACAGCAACCTAGGGACCTACAGGCCACTCCCTCACAGCATCCTCCCCTCCCCCACCCACCACAGCAGAGTCTTAAAGGGGCAGGTTTGACCCTAAGCACTGGAGGCTCCCAGGCTTACCAATAACCCCTCCCCTCTCATACTAACAGTGGCCCAGATTCACACAGAATTGCCCTGCTTCATGGGACCTGCTGGGTGGGATAAGGAGCACAGAGTGACTGATGTAGGTGAAGACAAGAGCGCCCTCTTCAATCGTTCCACTCCAAGTCTGAGCCCCACCATGACCTTAGAGACTGGGTCTCTCTACCAGCTGGGTTCAACTGAGGCTCAAAGCAGAGTACATTTGAATTAGAGGAAAAAGAATATGTAACATTCAGGGACTTCCCTGGTGGCACAATGGTTAAGAATCCACCTCCCAATACAGGGGGCATGGGTTTGACCCCTCGTCGGGGAACTAGATCCCACATGCATGCTGCAACTAAGCGTTTGCATGCCACAACTAAGGAGCCCATGAGCCGCAACTAAGGAGCCCACCTACCGCAACTGAGACTCAGCACAACCAAAAAAAAAGAATATGTAACATTCAAATAAACATAGAACAATATTATCCCTGCCCCCAGAGCATTCTTTTTTTTGTTGTTGTTTTGTTTTTTGCGGTACACGCGCCTCTCACTGTTGTGGCCTCTCCCATTGCGGAGCACAGGCTTCGGATGCACAGGCTCAGTGGCCATGGCTCATGGGCCTAGCCGCTCCACGGCATGTGGGATCTTCCCAGACCGGGGCACGAACCCATGTCCCCTGCATTGGCAGGCGGACTCCCAACCACTGTGCCACCAGGGAAGCCTGAGCATTCTTCATATGTGCATGACAGCAACTGAAATAACTCTGCATCATAGGCATTGCTAAATGGTCCTTCCCCACCCAGGACAATCATGCTGTCAAGGGCAGGGTCATCTCTGGGTCCCCAGAACACATCACAGTTTTGTGGAACACAGGCTTGAAAAGTAATTCAACATCAAAGTGAAATGTACACACAGCAGTCTCAGTTTTTAAACAAAGCACTGTATGATCCTCTTTTTTGAGTAAAAATTATAAAAATATACCATTGTTTAAATACATACAATAAATCAGCATGAATACTTAGAGATATCACTACAAAAATATTCACTTTAGTTACGTTTATATTTTTCAAATTTTGAAACAGCTTAAATATCTAAAAACTAACAACTGGTTGAATAAATTATGTCACATCAATGCATCTATGCAGCAGAAAATTATTTGGACATTCAAATGGTGCTATATAAGAACACTTAAAACTTGTTAGATCATATTCATGATATGTTATTAAATAAAAAAGTAAATAAAAACACCGCTATACCTTTTTTGCAGAAAAGATATGCAAACGACCAGAAGGCTATATAAAATAGTGTTAGCGCTAAGAGAATGGAACTGAACATGAAAGATATTCTTTTTGCAGGGGAGGGGGAGTTCTGAGGCTCCTCAGTTTCCTAAAGCGAGGATGTATTTTTATAACAGTAAAAGCATAACATGTGCTGCATTTTTTAAAAGATTCTCAGCCTGATGCTGAGAGGCTGCCCTCGAGCACTCTGGGCTGTGCATCATCCATCTCCTCAGCCTCCACCCTAGAGGGAGTGTGTTTTAATACAACACTAGTGGGAGGGGAGACAGACGCGAGGGCTCAGTACAGTTCCAGGCTACTCTGTGAAAACTGCATTTGGCTGGATCTACAGAAGCCAGGAGAGAAACAAAAACAAAACCCCTTGTCCCTAAATAGATCAGCTTCTGGAATTTCGGCTTCCAAGGAGAGACAGACAGACAGACACAATGTTACAGAGGCAGATATTTTTCTAAGAGCACATGAGGAGAGGAAAAGGAACAACCTGAGCAGGTCTGTGTAAAAAGCACGTGTGATTCCAGCATCTCAAGTGGAAAGAAATGTTGATTTGACACGAGGAATGCTTTTGATATTCTTGGTTGGTCTCAGAATAATTTCATGAGGCCTGGTGTTTAAGAAATAGCAAAGTATCTGAAAGTTTGCTTATCAATTATACCACATTGCACTTGATCCAAATGGGATTTAAGACTGATCATATTCAAAGATAATCACAAAATATTAAGATAAGATATTAAATATTAAAGCTGGAATTTCTGTCCTAAGCCACCTGCTTATTATGTAATCTTGGCCAAATTACCTTTATAATCTTAGTTTCCTCATCAGCTAAATGGGGATAATATTACTTATGTGGCAGGTAACCAAATGCAAAATTAAATCATGTCTTATTTTTGCCACTGTAGAACCATCAGAAAGAATTTAATTTCCTCTCAGCCCAGTGACAGGAGGGGACCTACAATCAGATTTAATTTCACTTTAGAAACTGTAAGTCAGGTGACATTCTCACAGCCAGCAGCAGTGAAGCAAACTCAAAACACGTTCCTCATAGGCTTGTCATGAGGGTTAAATGAAACAACAGCTGTCATAATGCTTTGCCAACTGTCATGCGATGTTCAGATGTTATTTTTTTATTAGTTATCTATTTTATACATATTAGTGTATTCATGTCAATCACAATCTCCCAATTCATCCCACCACCACCCCCAGATGTTAATTATTACTATTAAAAATTCCATTCTCTTCATACAATATGGCAGAAAGAGCCAGGAGATCTGGCCTCTCATCCCAGCCCCACCCCTTTCTAGCTACTGGAACCATGTCTTCCTCATCTGTAAAATGGGAACGTAGTGTCTGCCTTGCCTTACCTCACAGGATTACTGGGAGGCTCAAGTGAAATAATATATGTGAAAAGCCCGTGGAGAGTGTTAGACAAGGCTGATCTGTAAGCAAGCCACAAACCAAAGTCAGTAAGATCACTTTAGAGTAAAATTCCGTGAGCTCTGAACACTGAACATGGATTAAAACTGACTGATGAGGTGGTTTATTAAAGAAGTGGTGTGCATTAAAAACAAAAAATCTGAATAACCCAAACGTCCATCAATAGTAGAATGAATAAGAAGCTGTGATACAACAGAAAACTCACTGCAAGAAAAATGAATGCACTTTAGTATATATTACGTATAACACTGATAGAAGCAAGACACAAAGGAACACACCCCTTGATTCAATTATATTATGTTTTAAAAATAGGCAAAACAAACTACTTTGTTCAGAGAAGGCTACATAAGTAGTAAAATTATAGTGAAAAGTAAAGAAATAATTACCACATAGTAGACAGAGGTTTTCACTGGTTGGGGAGGGAGGAGAAGGTGAGGATGTGACCAAGCAAACAGCAGGGACTTCTGGGGCTGCAGGCTATGTTAAATTGTGTGTGTGCGTGCATGTGCATGCCCGCGTATATATTTATATATGTATATAAACACACATACACTTATGTGTATGTGCATAGGTATATAGTAGGTATACTTTATGCACTTTATTATAGTTCACAATAAAAGACCAACGATAACAAAAAACTAAATTCTTTACAGACTGTTATGTCAATGGTATTTTTTTTAAGACTTTTGCCAAAGACTTTGTTTCAATTCCAATCTCAGCTACACCAAACTAAGAAATTACGCAGTTGAGGTTTTATTTAATCCCTTCAAAAAAGAGTTATTAAGTATAGTCATTAAACAGGCTATGGTGATTCAACTTGCTTACCTGCCTGCTTATTAATAATTTCTGATTGCATGGACATTTTCTGTGTCAAATTAAAAATTCTACTGTTAACAATTAAAAACCTCCAGGGCTACAGTCACCACTTAAGTGTATGTTACACCAGGAGCCTAAAAGGAAACACAAGGTTACAACGAGGAGTTGGGGGGCTCTGTGACTTACCGCCTGGCTGTGTTGGTGCTATTCTCTTAGGGTAAGTCTTGCTTCGACTTCTTGCCACATTCTGATCTGGCCGGGGAAGTTGAATAGAAAGATCTCGACTCATTTGCAATGCTGTCCTGCCACTTGAAAAAACAACATTTTGAGTAACACAGGTAAAACCACACAGCCACAAAATTACACCACAGCTCATGGAGAATATCTGCAGTGTATGGAGAGAAGAAAAAACACAGATTCACACAGGTTATAAGTATATAGGGCTTTCAATTGATTCTCACTGCAATGTTAACCAAGGAACTAATAAACTCTAATAGGAAAGATTTAGGTGAGACAGAAGTGCCAACTGAAGAATGTCGCTCGCCATCTGGTTCTACAAGAATGAAGTCACTAGCCACTAAAGTTGCTGACCTTCAATACACTCTGAAAGGAGCTCAGGACAGAGATCAGGAATGAGGCTGGGAAAAAGTGGCCAAACAGGCCTTCATATAGTTAGGAGTTTTCAGGAGAAAATTTTATGAACCCAGTTTCTTGCACCTTCTCATACTTAGAAAAGCGCTAAAAGCATTAACGGAGACATCTGCTCTTCGTGACTAGAAGCAACCTTCTACAGAAGTGTGTGCTTGACTGCACGCATTCCCTTAGGAGCAGCTCCTCAGAGCTGAGAGGTTCTCTCTCAGCCTCTAGTCCTCAGTAAGCCCCAGATAAAACTGAACTCAGCTCTCATGTTGCGCTTTTTTTCCTCAGCCAACACAAGGAAGATCTTTCAGAGGGAGAACCAGGAAAGAAAGGATTTATTAAAGGAGAAGTTAGGTTTTGATTTAAGTAGA
This sequence comes from Mesoplodon bidens, assembly GCF_964165515.1. Classification (NCBI taxonomy): domain Eukaryota; kingdom Metazoa; phylum Chordata; class Mammalia; order Artiodactyla; family Ziphiidae; genus Mesoplodon; species Mesoplodon bidens. The sequence continues at coordinate 93,812,485 of NC_138160.1, read as the reverse complement.
ATGATAGGCTAGAAATAGAGGATGCTGATGGTCTTCCAGCTCTACAACTAAATAGTAAAGAAATTGTGTTGGGCTAAACTACAGAAGGCAATGATTCTACGTGAATCAACACATCCCCGTGCTGTACTTATAAGGCAAGTCATAGAGCCTCCCCAATTGGACCACTGAGTGTGATTTCACTCTGAACTCTGTGACACAATCAACCACTGATTACGCCCACTTCACCTGAGTCAGGTGAAGGATATGACTTGATATGAGGAATTAAAATGACAGGTTCCATCCATGAGTGTATGTACTTCATATTCAAGACTTCATGGAAAGCAGGGGGAGGGGAGGGAGTAGGGGGCAAACTGTGAGAGGTTTTCTTTCACTTGAAATTTAACTACTTTTTTTTTCCTTATATATAATGAAAATATATAAAAATCTAATAATGTTATTTGATAAGAAAATTATCATTTACCAGCTTTCAGTTTGCTGTTTTCTTTTACATATTAAGGTATTGTTAACAGACAAGTTCTGAAGAATGGGTTCAAATCCAGCGATGTCATATCCTAGCTCTCTGACCTTGGGAAACATTACTCAAACTCTCTGTGTCTCCATTTCCTCATTACTAAAGTAAGAATAATACCAATGACCACTCCATAGGCTTATTATGAATGTTAAGTATTAATATTTATACATTTTCTAGAACAATGCCAGGCACATAAAAATATTATATAATTATTTACTAAATACAAGTAAATAATTTTTTTAAATAATCAATTTGAGAATATTTCTACAGTTTTAACTATTTGTTTTAAAGGTAGTACATAAGGTAACACAAATAGCAACATCTCTCCCCTGAAAATCTTTAAAATATTCTATACAGAGAACAAAATTCCACTATTAGAAATGGTTTGGGGCTTCCCTGGTGGCGCAGTGGTTGAGAGTCCGCCTGCCGATGCAGGGGACGCGGGTTCGTGCGCTGGTCTGGGAAGATCCCACATGCCGCGGAGCGGCTGGGCCCGTGAGCCATGGCCGCTGAGCCTGCACGTCTGGAGCCTGTGCTCCGCAATGGGAGAGGCCACAACAGTGAGAGGCCCGCGTACCGCAAAAAAAAAAAAAAGAAGTGGTTTGGAGTATGAAGATAACATCTACTTACAACAAACTTACTCTAAGACTTGGGTAGTATGTACTTCATTGCATAGAGGAAAAAATATTTGCCCTAAAAACATAACCCAATAATATGTGGACCACTGAGGCATTTTATAATGAGATTTTACTTTATTATTCAATTTTTCCTCATGGTTTCTCTCTCAGGAAGAAATGAAAAATGGGAAAATCATATCACAAGATTCACAAAACTGAAGTCCGGAAACATAAACTGATCTGGCACAGGCTGTACGGGACCTGGGTCCGGAACAAGCTTTCTGCCCTCCAGCTGGTCAGTGTGGTACAGCTTGGCAGCCTGGGAAAAGGGACGGAGTGCAGAGCCATTGGGTTTAAAGCTACAAGCCCAGGTTAAAACGCAGCTCTGCAATAAGTGTGTGGTCTCCAGCCGATTATTTTTTAAATCTCCTAGAGCCTCATTTTCCTTATTTATACTTGTTCAGACTATTTCCTAGCAGAAATACTCCTGTACAGTATTCTTAGTATTTTCTTGTAGCAAAAAGCACTTGATAACTGTAGAGATTTTCAGGGTCGGTGTAAGAGCTCCTACACATCCGGTGCCTCTCCATAGTGACAGGACAGAGCATTGTCCCCAGGATTGCCCACTTCCCTGCCCCTCACACTGTGGCACACATACTCCCATCCTATGATGAGAGGAGGCACTGCCAGCAGCCCTTCAGCTTCAAAGTGAGGATACAATCGGCCATCAGTGGGGTAGAGGGAAGAGAACAAGAGGAAAGACACCTGGGTTCAAATCCCAACTTTGCCACTTACTAGTTAAAGGTCTTTAGTTCAGTTACCTTACTTCTGGGGGGGCTCATATTTCTTGTCCACACAAATGAGCATATGATACCTCCTTTGATGGGTCACTGAATGGATTTAATAAAGTAACACAGGTGAAAGTACCTGACACAAAGGAGGTTCTCAGGAGAACTTGGTCTCTCTTCCATAGTTCAAGAAATGTGGAAAGCTCGTGTGATTTAAGTTCTACAAGAAGGTCATCAGGGTTCCTGAGGGGTGGTTCTTAGGTCTAAGTGTCATTTCTAGGGTATAACTTCTACACAACTCATTCATTCATCAAAACCAGGAGTCCCCTACAAACTTAACAAAAGGTAGAGGCAAGGGCCTCCCTGGTGGCGCAGTGGTTGAGAGTCCGCCTGCCGATGCAGGGGATACGGGTTCGTGCCCCGGTCTGGGAGGATCCCATATGCCGCGGAGCGGCTGGGCCCGTGAGCCATGGCCGCTGGGCCTGCGCGTCCGGAGCCTGTGCTCCGCAACGGGAGAGGCCACAACAGTGAGAGGCCCGCATACCGAAAAAAAAAAAAAAAAGGTAGAGGCAGGATTAGTTTTTAAGGGGCTCAGAGAAAGAGAGAGCAGTGTGTAACGAAATATTTAACCAAAGATTTAATCAATCTCTATTTCAGATTATTGGTAACTGATAATAAAGCAACAAAAGAAGTCAACTGTCAGATTTAAGCTCAGCCTTTTCCCGAAAATTTAAATTTTGAAAGGATTGCCTGTCACATTTCACTAAAATTATCTAATTTTCCCCTCTTAAGTAATGACTAGTTTTTCTGTTGGACTCTCCTTGGTATTCTGCAAGCCCTAAGATGCAAGAGAGAAAGTAAAGACTAGAATTCTGTCTTTCTCTATTACATACATCCCACTATAAACATATATACAATTATACACACAGACACCCACACTCACACACTGCAGCCACTGGTAATGCTGTTCGTTATCCCCCATGCTCTAAAAGCCTACAGGGTAAAGGAAGGAGCTACCTATGTTTCCAGAGCTCTTCCTTCATTCCAAGATATCTCCAGAATGTCTCAAAATAAAGGAACAGGCATATGATGTTTATTAAAGTTTGGTTGTTATTACTCTTTTGCCAATTAACAGTCCATGTGCTGGCGACCACCCAGCAGTCAGAGACCCATCTCTGCGTAAGCCTGGCTCTGGGCAGTGGGATGAAACACCTTTCTTTCAGAGATGGTGTAATGTTAGTGCTTCCTACATACAGACACTGAGATTTGGATTTCATTAAGACTTACCAAGCAGTTAACACCAGCCACAAAACTGAACAGATTTAGCAGAGCTTCCAATTTGCAAAGGTTATCTTTAATTACTTTTGTGAAAGAAATGATACTCAATATGCAAAATCCAATAAGTTTCTAATAATAATTCCCAGTAACCACAGCATTTGCATTTCAATAAATTTGAGAAATCAGGTGTGGGTAAATTTGTAGAAACCAACTATAGCATACATTAAACAGTATAATTACATTTTTAACAGAATATTAAGACAGATGCTTTTTCATCAGCTTCATTTCAGTGACAGAGACAGATTTACACATTCACTCTATAACCCTTGAAATGTGTTATGCCCCAACTGGAAGAACAGCCCAAATACTGACTATGAGCTGTTTTTCTCAATATAAAAGTAAATACTCTTTCCTTAAATTCCTGTAATTATATCACTATCTAGGGAAGAAACTTTTTTTTTTTTTTTTTTTTCGTTACGCGGGCCTCTCACTGTTGTGGCCTCTCCTGTTGCGGAGCACAGGCTGCGGACGCGCAGGCTCAGCGGCCATGGCTCACGGGCCCAGCCGCTCCGCGGCATGTGGGATCTTCCCGGGCCGGGGCACGAACCCGTGTCCCCTGCATCGGCAGGCGGACTCTCAACCACTGCGCCACCAGGGAAGCCCGGGAAGAACCTTGATAACCTGAAGTTTAAATGTTTAGATTTCAATGAATACTTTCCTACAAATATCAAGAACATCTATAACACAATAATACTTAAGTGTTATTTTAAGTCAGCTAATGAGCAAATATCCAAGTGAATAATATGTAAAGATTAATGCACTGAACATTTAATGTTTATCACTCCTTTATTGATTATCTCTGGCTGCAAGCAAGACAAAAAAAGTGGTTCATCAAAGAGAGGAATTAAAAGCTGGCATATCATTATCTTGCAAACACTTCACCTGGGTTCTTTTTTAAGTCTCCTAAGTAAGCAGTTCATCTGGTGATGTCTCCAGTGGAACTGACAGAACACTGTCCCACCTGCCGAGTGCCATTTCTGCACCCTGCTTGAGTTTTATAGGGCCTGGGACCACCTTACTGCCTGAATAATACTGTAGCTCTCTGAAGGCAGAGATGGTGAGATCTAATTCTTTGTACCCCTGGGTACCTAACACCCTGCTTTCCACATCACAGGCTCTCCACTTAACAGAACGAACTGAAACAAAACAAATTCTTTTTCAAAACACAGAAGGCTCCCATTTTCAAAAAGACCCAGGCACCTGCCTGACTGCTGGACAATCAGGTTTTTCCTGCAACATGCTAACAGTCTGACTAATGGTTAAAGGAAAGGGCTCTGGAGTTCGACTGCCAGGGATTGGACCCCACTTTACTGCTTCCTAGCTGGGTTTCCCTGAGAAGTGACTTGTCATCTCTGAGCCTTAGTTTCCTCACATATTAATGAGGATAACATTAATAAGACTGCAATGATTAAATGAAGCAATAAATGGAATACATTTAGCACAATACATGGCACTTAGTAACTGCTCTGTAAAGTTAAGATATACTTGCTAGCATTACTATATGTAGGCACTATGCTACAGAAAACATTTGATTTGATCCATAATATAAAGCAGGGGTCCCCAACCCCCGTGGCCTGTTTAGGAACCGGGCCACACTGCAGGAGGTGAGTGGTGGGTGAGAGAGCAAAGCTGCATCTGTATTTACAGCCACTCCCCATTGCTTGCATTACCGCCTGAGCTCCACCTCCTGTCAGCATTATGGTGAGTTGTATAATTACTTCATTATATATTACAATGTAATAATAGAAATAAAGTGCACAATAAATGTAATGTGCTTGAATCATCCCGAAACCATCACCACCCAACCCCTCCCCATCCATGGAAAAACCGTCTGCCACGAAACTGGTCCTTGGTGCCAAAAAGGTTGGGGACCACTGCTATAAAGAATACATTGTGTTACAATAGGGGAACAACTGAATGTCCCAAGAATACCAAAAAACTACTATTCAGAATATCTACTTTGTTTCATAATCACAACATAATTAAAGATAAGTGATAATTGGATCAAAATGAATTTCTGAAGATAATAAGCTCTACTACATTCTAAAAACCCTAAGCTTAATCTAGCTAATGTAGAATTTAAATAATTAAACCTGGAAAATCATTTTTGTCAAGACAGTTTAATAGACTGTTATTGCTTATCAAATTCATTGGCACTGTGGAAAAATAAGGAAAAAATTAGATCACAAACTTTAATGTGCATGCATGTATGTGGACAGCTGCATTAAATATTTATTCATACACACCCCACACACACCCCAGAGGGAAAAAAATGCCATTTACCTGTACCGGTGCTTATAACTCAGGGATCCAAACTTGCTGAGTTTTCTTGACAATGAATTTGATTCATTTTCTGGCATTCTAATGAATTTTTAAAAGAAAATTAGATAGAGACTCACAACTATACTTATGCAACACTTGAGCAAAAGCTGTGTAGAAATATGTAACAGTGCAACACTGCTTAACACAGTCAAAATATTTTATTCATTCTACATATCAGCAGGAATAATAATTGATTATTTTTAAGCTAATACTTGACATTCTAGTACTTTATATCTGTATCATGTCAAAACACTCATACTTCCTGAAGACTATCAGATACATCACTGCCCACACAAGGAAGCTTTCATTGTGAATCAATTTAATTTCTCTACTAAATTATCTTGGGAAGTTTTGTCACTACATTGATTTACCCAAGCCAAGGTTCTCAGGGCAGTTGATTGCATCTGATGGGGCGGCTCACTCTTCTTTGTACTTTCCATTCCAGGGTACCTTCCACACACACTTCTACATGCAGTTCCTAGGCCCAGCCCCACTAGACGAGAGGCAATGCCTCAGACCTTTTGGGCTCTATCCCTCTCTTAATACAAACTCCACAATGGACATGGGTCATTTTATAAGGCTACTTCTCTAGCATCATGCTATTTGGGGAAACCGTTCCATGCAAATCAAACAAGAATAAGGGGAAGAGTTAATCTAGCTTTAAATTTAAAAACCAAAAATAGAGTTTCAAGTATTATCTGATAAAATTGAGTTTTATCTTTACACCATAATGATGTGACACAAACAGTATCCCCACAACCCAATGGTCAATTCTCTACCCTCATCTTACGTGACCTCCCAGGAGCATGCAATGCAGCTGCTAGCTCCTTATTCACTAAGGCATTTTTCTTTCTCATATTCCATTTTCCCATACCCTACTGCTTACTTCTGCTCATACTCCCCAGCTGGCTCTTCCTGTCCTCTAAATGCTGGGAGGGTCCCACAGCTCAGTCCCTGGCTTTCTGCTCCTCTCTCTTCACTTTTTCCACAGGTGACCTCATCCAATCCCCTTTGCCTTAATACCTACGAAATTTATATGACCAACCTTGGTCTATCCTGTATGCCTTGTATACCCAGCCACCCATTCCATACCTCCAAGCTAACAGTCATTTCAAATTTAGTATGTCCACAGTAGAACACTTAATTTCCACCAATACCAAAGCTGCACTTTTATTACATAAATGTCAAAAGCAATTGTCCTTGACCCTTTCTTGTAGCATGAGCAAAGAAAATATCTATATATGTGTGTGTGCATGTAAAAATGTTAATAAAAGAGAAACACTGTAAATTTCTTCTTGTAGACATGATAGAATTCTTGTTACAAAAACAAATGCACATCAAAAAAATTAAAAAAACAAAAACAAATGCAATTTTCATTTATTAGGACAATGAACAAAGGTTTCACATTAACATACCTAAAAAATGTATGATGTTCTACACTACACTTCCAAAGATGCTTGCAAGCAGTTTTACTTCGAGCTTCAAAAAAGAATGAGGTTTCATTGCACTGAGAGAGAAAAAGAGAGAGAATATAAATTACAGACCACAACATTCTTCAGATGACAGCCACCCTTCTAGGTACCAAAAATCCAAGTAAGCAGAGAAATTATTGTTAACACATTAAAAAAATAATTATCTCTTGATAAAAATACAAAATATAAGTTCCATGTAAATCTTAGTGCCATCACCTTTATTATCTTCTTCTACATCACCCCATGACCATGGATAATCAGAGTGATGGCCCTGAAGCACTGCAAACTCTTCTGTCATCAATGGGCACCAAAACAGGAAAAATACTGACCGTGTGAAAATCAACTCCCAAAAAAAAGAAGACACCCATAAACCCAGTTTTTAACTGTATGTTTTTCAGGGATGTACAGGCCACACTTAAACTAAAGAATCTCAAGAGGGGTCTCTGGGAGGTGTGACCACCACAGCAGTGTAATCTGGGAAAGTTAAATAATGTCTCAGGACTGAGTTTCTCCATTCTGCATCAAGTTATTGGGGGAAATAAATTAAATGACATGACAGATGTGAAGTTCCATATATTAGGTATACAATTAATTTTAACTATCATTTTAATCTCGCAGGTACTTATCTGTTTTAATACATAAGAAACAAAGGCAATATTAGAGGTAATTTTAACTGTGCAGGAAAAGATACTATTTTTTAAAGTGACTGAATAGGAAAACAAGCAAAATACAGTATCCATATTAAAATAATAATAAACCACAAGCTCTGTGAAGTTATATAATTGTTAACTTAGTCTCAAATAAAAACCAAACTTAAGTCACAAATGCAGAAGTGCCCCTGGAATAAGGTTTCCATGGATTCATAAACACAAAGTTGTCAACGCAGAAGAATAACTGAAACGATTCCTCCTCCTATACACACACTTTTAACAAGGACAGAACATTTATATGCATGAAATTTCTCCCAAGTCCACCTAGAATGAGGCTGTCTAATTTAGGAGCTTATTTGCAAAATGAAAGGGTGTGATGGAAACTGAGCCAATATATGCATGTTACAGCAAGGCTTTATAATTCCAAAACCTTGTGAGGTGGAGGAAGGAACTTAGGGCAAGTCCCAGGTTTCTAAGTTGGGTGCTGCTAAGTAGTAAAATACAGCAAGTGGAAAAAAATTGGGGAATTGGATGAGGGGGGGAATGGACATTAAGCTCAGGCTATTTTGATTCTGAGATGCCCATGGAACTAGGAACTCAACACGCCTAATGGGCCAGTAAACATGCAAGGGTAGAGCTGAGGAGAGAGGTCGTATCTGCTGGCACAGATAATTTCACCTGAGAATCTAAAACAGATTGCTCAGGGAGAGAGCACAGAGTGGATAAGGGTGGAATCACAGTGAAGATGCTTGTGAAGGTGAAGTGAGAGAGGTCAAAAGGGACCTCAAGGCAATGGTGTCAAAAGGGACCTCAAGGCAATGGTGTCAGAGAGGCTGGAGGAGAGTGCAAGTCTCAAGTGACCCAGAAAGGTCACAGGGCTTGAAAAGAGGTCACTGAATTTTATGGGGACAAATCTTCAGTGGCTTTCATGAAAGGGGTAAGGATTACAGAATTAGAGGTGATGAAGAAAAAGTGATCAATTCAGAAAGTGTTTGTCTCAAAAGCAAAAGAAACTAGGGGGGAGGTGAGGAGGAGGGGGTGCAGAGGAAATCACAGAACATCCTTGGAGGCAGGGTGAGAAACCAAGCCTCCTGTCAGGAAATGGGAACGCTTAGAGGGGAATTTGTCTTCTTTTACTTTTCCTTTTTAAATATATACACATGGTACAAACACCAAAAGTTACCAAAGTGGATAACACAATTCTAACTCAATCTCCCTCCTACCACTGTCCCCAATTCCCCTCCTCAGAGGCAACCACTATTAAGAGTTTGTCATATAACATGCCGGTGTTTTAAAGTCACTGGACTATCCAAATATATAATACACAGGTCATTAATTTTAAGACAATTTTGCTTCTGGTTGTGTATCAGGATAAATAAGATAAAGCCAGTACATGGGACTTCCCTGGCGATCCAGTGGTTAAGACTCCAGGCTTCCACTGTAGGGGAATGGGTTCGATCCCTGGTAGGGGAACTAACATCCAGCAAGCCTCACCAAAAAAAACCAAAAGAAGAAGCCAGTACAGGACAGGCTGCTCTTCCGCTCCCCAATCTACCACCTTCCTCAGTATATGCACCCATCTCCCTGTCAACAACTGAAACACAAAGTGTGTTAGGACTAACGTACTGGGCATTGTCACTGACAAGAAATGGTGGCTACTAATGACTATTCTGTGACACAGACACCTTCACATTTTAGCAAGAGCATCCACAAATAAGGTGGAATTGACATACTAAATCAAATGTTCACAAAGTGATTTAATTACATATATCATCCAGATTTCCAAAAGTGGAGGAGAAACAAAAAAATGTTCAAACTTGAAAACAAAGTAAATCTCCTTATACTTTTCTAGGACTGGTTTTCACTTTATTCGTCACAGAAACATCTGTATTCTTTTGCTTTTAAATAGAGACCTGGTTACAGGAAATCTAACTTTTAATATATTTTTTAAAACTACCATCACCTAATGAAAGGATAAAAGGTATTTAAGGTCCAACCAGAATTGGGTTTTCTCAAGTTTCTGTGGATACAAATATATTTAAGGAACAAAAGAGCCTCCCACAGGCTCCTTAATTACTTCTGCCCTGTGGAAATGACAAATATAAACTCATTCCCCCATTCATACAGGGCTTTAACACCAGCTGCCAGGTTTTTGTCCCATTGTTAGCAGAATTATCCAAATACTAAAAGGCAAGTTAACATAAATTAAAAAAAGAGCCAGGTATTCGGAATAAATTCTGTGTGTTTTTGCCACATACAATAACTGCTGGCATAAATGTAACTGATGTGGCATTCAAATGTCTTTCTTTTTTTTTTTTTTTTTTTTTTGCGGTATGCAGGCCTCTCACTGTTGTGGCCTCTCCCATTGCGGAGCACAGGCTCCGGACGCACAGGCTCAGCGGCCATGGCTCACGGGCCCAGCCGCTCTGCAGCATGTGGGATCCTCCCGGACCGGGGCACGAAATCACATCCCCTGCATTGGCAGGCGGACTCTCAACCACTGCGCCACCAGGGAAGCCCAATGTTTTTCTTTTTGAAACTCTGCTACCTACTAAACTTCTTCTAAAGGGACATGGACAATTAGCACCTTTCCATTTGTTCACACAAAGACAAGTAGCTGCTTAGCTTCAGAAGTTCATTTCAACCTATCACTAAAATACTTTATCCAAGCAACCAATGCTTGCTTTTGGCAAAATTCCTCAAACACCTTCATAGTTTTGGTCATTTTATGCCAGAAGCAAAGCTATGGTCTGAATCTATTTCTTTTTCTTTTATAAAGAGATCAAGCTTAAGTCACCTCTAACTCAGATATCACGTGGGGCTTCATCACACTGTGGATCTCTAGGTAAACTGGGCTCAAAGTCCCAATTCCATCATTTGTAAGAATTCAGGACCTAGATTATATGGACGAATTCCCAACCTAACTCCCTCTGTTCTTCTCACTCTTTTCCCATCTTTGCTGGCTATGTTTCTCTTTGCAGCCTTGAAGAAATCAATCTACTTTAGCCTGGCTTCTCTGAAGTGTCTTAAGTTTACTGACAGGGCCATGGAGGGGTTCACACTACAAGATGCACAGCAGCTAACTCTCCCTGGGCTCTAGCTTCACTGCCTCTCCCACGCCCAATGGGCTTGCCACACAGAGTCCCTACTCTAGCTGGTCCCTCTGCTTCCGTCTTGGGAAGCAGCCACAACTGGACAATCTGCCTTCCCCAGCTTCCCTAGAATTACAAGGACAAACATTTTCTCAATCCTGTCATTATATATTCATCCCACCTCCGCGGTCAATAGAAGTAACCTAAGGTACATTGCAAAGGTCAAATACTTAAGAGTAAAGAGATTAGTACTTCTAACAATAGTAAGATGCAATCATTACATAAATGTTGCAAAGGCCTACAACAGAGAGTTTTCTTATCAATGATCCATAAAGGCAGAGGAGTGGCTAAAAAGAAGTGCAAAGATTACAAGCCTACAGTTTTATGGGATCTTTTTTCGAATATTCAATCTCTATAAGATTTCTATGTACTTGGTAATTGTTAGCTTACTTTAGACACTAGATGAAATAAAAATCAGGGGGCTAATAGCAAATGATTGAAAGAACTTAATTACTGATAAAGCAAAGGAAGGCAAATGGTGGAAGAGAAAAAAAAATTTATTCTTGAACTAAAAAGAAATCCACAGAAATATCACAAAATTTTAAGTATTAGAGAAATTCTGTCTTTATAAATGGTAAGCCTCAATGATTGCAGTTGTAAAAATTTAACTACGTTTGTGTATGGGCATGATGTTTGTTTTAATCACTTTCCCCGTATTTTCTGCTTTCTCATCCCGAGTGCAAAGCCAGATAAAGAGTTCAGAGTAACCCCTGCAACCAAAAAATTATCAATCTTGTTATTATTTGGAAAGGGAAGTTAGAAGGGAATTTTAAAACACTTGAGTAAAATATTATCTTGTTCTTTTAAGTTTTTTCTTTACAGAATGCTCCCTAAAAATGTTTCTTACAACATTAATGTCTTATGATATTGGCATAAAAAGAGTTCTATGGTCAGAAAAGTTTGAGAAACACTGGGTTAAACACTCAGACCTTTTCTTGAGCTAATAGGTACTGTGACTCTCCAAGAGCTGGTAAGGTAGCTGGTGTTTCCCTGATCTATATGAGCAAAAACTTTATTTCAACTACTCTGGTTTAGAAAATATAAACATCCCTACACACACACCAGTTATTTTTTAAATTCTTTCCGAAATGCACATAATATGGTTTGAATTAAAAATCACTGTGCATTTCAACAGAGCACTGGAAGAATAACATTAATTTCCATTCCTACATATATGTTGTATTCTACAATAAAAGAACAAAAACAGCAAAAATATTCCAGAACTCTTATGTCAGCTATGTGGGTTATATTTCAAACTATACACTAAAGATGAAAAACCTTTTTACCTCTTTTACAGATGAATAAATTAATTGCTTGATGAATAATTGTTTATAACTCTTTATAGTTCATAGAAACATAAATTATAGAATTGGAAAGGATGTATTAGATTGTGCTGTGCATCCCCCCTTTTTCCCTTTCCTCCCAAAAATTCAAAAGGAGAAAATAGGAGCCAAAACATTAGAGAATATTTATATCATGTTTCAGTAAACTCTGAAAACTATTTCATTGAGCTTATTCTGCTTCCTATTTGAAAAAATGCACAGATGCAAACCCAGGATTCCAGATGGCTTACTTTTGTTATTGTTGTTTTTACTCTATCTTTTCCTCATCTTTTCTTTAAAGAAACTGTAGGATTTCCTAAAATGCCAGCATTTCTCTCTTATATTTGCAGATTTCATTTTTTAATGGTAACTAATCTTTACTGCCAGTCTTACAAATGTTTAAAAAATTTTAATAACAAATGTTACTTAAGCTTGTTAAAATGAAGGCATATCTGGTAAGATCTATTGATACTCTTAACGTAGAAATATTTCATACCAGAATTTAGACATTCCTTCCAAACAAATGGCTCACTTAATTATGGAGAAACATACTAGCAAATGAAGCAAAGGAAACTCCATGGGCCTGGAAGACCTGAACTCCCCTTGTTGCCTTGGCAAGAGCTATTCACCAGCAAAGACTAGTCAAGAACAAGGTGCTGCCTGAGCCCTTTCCTGTGCAAAACTTCAAGAGCTCTAAGTGCATGAGGGCAAGACACTTTTGACTCAGAGACGTGTACCAGGTGCCTGTTACAAGTCCAACTTTGGACTGGGTTCATTCAACCTCACAACAACCTTGTAAGACAGATTTTATCATCCTCACTTATTAGATAAGGAAATGTAGGCTAAATGTCGTTCAGGAAATTGTCCAAAGTTAGAGAAGTGGGAGATCTGGACTTACACCATGCTATCTGACCACTAGTCTAGTAATCCATCACTTAATCTGAAAGACTCCAAACCACACTGTCATATGGAATCAGGACAAATGTTACTAACAGAGTCACACTTGTGAACACTTAGGGGAAAATATACCACCTATAGTTCCAGGTACACTCAAACACTGTAGGTGAAATGTACAATGGCACAGAAACTGCGGGTGAAGGTTGGGATGGGAGAATAAGGCAATATCTAACATATCTACACATACACTCACCCTTCCAGCATTCCTACTCCTGGGAATTTACCCCGAAGGCAGCCCTCCAACAATATAAAAATACATATGCCCCAAGTTATTGATTGAAGGAAAATTTTTAATTGCAAACTATCAAGAACTACCTAAACGTCCCAGCATAAGAGATTGGTTGAATAAACTACTTTACAGACACTCAGTGGAGTACTATGTAGATGTACAAGAGAACAAGAAATCTCCCAATGAACTGATATAGAGAGATTTCTAGGAGATACCACTAAATGAAAGAAAAAGTGCAAAGACCACATAGAGTATGCTATATTTTATGTAAGAAAGAAAAAAATTTTAATATGCTTATCTTTATAAATAGAAATACAAGGAGGAGGATAAACCATAAAACACTGAAGTTGGTTACCTACAAAAAATGGTAAGGGAATGGAACTGAAGGAATATGGGAGTTAGCAATACTTCTGAGTGTGCCTTCTTGCAGAGTTTTTGCCTTTTGGAAGCATGCTAATCTTCTACATCTTCAAAAATTAAAATCAAAGAGAAGAGGATATGAAGGGGGGGCCTATAACTGAAAGCAAACTGAAACAGTTAAACCTAACTAGATCTCAAATGAACCCCAGAGACACAGGAATAGGGAAGGAGGGAAGGAAAGGCCAACCCAAGTACATTTTGAACACGGTATTATACTCTATACTGTCTTGGCAAGGTGATATACATGAGTGAAAGAATCACACACAAAAAATTGTCAATTTCAGTGGTTTGGCCAAAGCAATTCTGAAACTATTTGAGATGCAGTTTAGGACTGAGCACACAAGTAAATGTGTTACTGTTACTGGGAGCCATGGTCCTCCCAGGCCAAAGGAAACCTGTACAAAAATGAAATGAGAGGGGGATTTCCCTGGTGGTGCAGTGGTTAAGAATATGCCTGCCAATGCAGGGGACACGGGTTTGAGCCCTGGTCCGGGAAGATCCCACATACTGCGGAGCAGCTAAGCCCATGCGCCACAACTACTGAGCCTGTGCTCTAGAGCCCGTGAGCCACAACCACTGCACCCATGTGCTGCAACTACTGAAGCCCACAGTCCTAGAGCCCGTGCTCCACAACAAGAGAAGCCACCGCAATGAGAAGCCTGCGCACCGCAATGAAGAGTAGCCCCTGCTCGCCACAACTAGAGAAAGCCTGCGCACATCAGCAAAGACCCAGCCCAGCCAAAAATAAATAAATAAATAAATAAATAAATAAATAAAAGCAATCATTAAAAAAAAGTGGAAATGTTCAATTAAATACAATAATAATTTTTTTAAAAAATGAAATGAGGGAAGGAAGAGCAAGCCCTGTGGGGATGGATGGAAACTGGAGGTATGGCATGAACTTATGATTTCTAAAATGTGCAGAAGCATGTTCCTATGCACATGTGTGAACATATGTATTTATATTTGTACACATGTGTATATTCATGCTTGTATTCCCTAGCTTTGTCCACTAGAAAGGCCAAGAAGCAAAGTCACCCCAGTAGCAATGACCACACCTAACACCCAGATCTTGACCCTTCCCCACTAAAAGGAACCAGGGGTCTTTGGAGAAATGGCTGATAACAGAGTGGATGCAGGGTAAGTACAAGATGCACCTGAAATATCGAGCTATACCAAAAAAGGAAGAAAGTGACCAAAACAATAGTAAGGGCAGGTCAAAAGGGCACAAGAGTCCCAAAGGGCTCCCGCTGGCCAAATCTAGGACAACCTCAATATGAGAATAGTTAGGTACAGTAATGTATTACAAACCAGTGAAAAAATAGGAGTCAGTCCATGCCAATAACAAATAAAAAGGGGAGAAGGTGAGGCTCTCACCTACAGCGGAGTGACAAGGGCTGACTGATACATGTGTAGGCAGCAAGACAGCTAGAATATCAGCATTTTGCAAGCATAATAGTAAAACATCAAATCAGGCAAGAGTCCTCAATGGATGCTAGACCTAAGGTAAATATTGAAGAGCAGGGCATTTGCACTGAATTACATTAACTCTCCACAGATCGCTTATTAGTTACAAAGGAAAAAAATAAAAACCCAGTAATTATCGAGTGGAAAATTGGGACAACCACGACTGGGTGATCACACTTAACATAACCGATGGGAGGCTGGCAGTGGTTACCATGCGCCTCCAGATGTGACACCCTGGGAGAGACACAACTTCACCTGTGCTGCTTTCCAGCGGAGAATGCAGAACCTCATTCAATCACAGTGAAACAGACAAATATAAACTGAGCAGCTTTCCACAGTTGACCCCCAGTTGAGCAACAGGGGGTTAGGAGCACCAATCCCCACACGGTCAAGGATCTGGTATAACTTTACAGTCAACCCTCTGGATCCAAGGCTCTGCCTCAGCATGTTCAACTAACCACAGATCAGGAAGTAACTGTACTACCCATCCAGTGAAAAAAGTCTAGCTATAGGTGGACCCACGCAGCTCAAACTCCTTGTTCTAGGGTCAACTGTATTTTCAAAAACTGGAGTAGAATTGTAGGCTTCAAAAATCTCAATGTCAAAAAAAAAATTCTACTAAAATGTTCCAGATTAAAGGAAGCTAAGTTGATTCTACATTGGAGCAGGAAAATACTATAAAGAACTTATTAGGTCAGCCAACAAAATTGGAATATAGAAAGTAGATGATACAAGTATTCTACCGAGAGGGCAGACAGCAGAAGCAAGAAGAACTACAATCCCGCAGCCTATGGAAAAAAACCACATTCACAGAAAGACAGACAAGATGAAAATGCAGAGGGCTACATACCAGATAAGGAACAACATAAAACTCCAGAAAAACAACTAAATGATGTGGAGATAGGCAACCTTCCAGAAAAAGAATTCAGAATAATGATAGTGATGATCCAAGACCTCGGGAAAAGAATGGAGGCAAAGATTGAGAAGATGCAAGAAATGTTTAACAAAAACCTAGAAGAATACAATACAATAAGAATACAATAAAGAATACAATAAATGAAATGAAAACTACACTACAAGGAATCAATAGCAGAATAACTGAGGCAGAAGAATGGATAAGTGACCTGGAAGACAGAATGGTGGAATTCACTGCTGTGGAACAGAATAAAGAAAAAAAATGAAAAGAAATGAAGACAGCCTAAGAGGCCTCTCGGATAACATTAAACGCAACAACATTTGCATTATAGGGGTCCCAGAAGGAGAAGAGAGAAAGGACTCGAGAAAATATTTGAAGACATTATAGTCGAAAACTTCCCTAACATGGAAAAGGAGATAGCCAACCAAGACCAGGAAGCACAGAGAGTCCCATACAGGATAAACCCAAGGAGAAACACGCCGAGACACATAGTAATCAAATTGGCAAAAATTAAAGACAAAGAGAAAGTATTGAAAGCAGCAAGGGAAAAACGACAAATAACATACAAGAGAATTCCCATAAGGTGAACAGCTGATTTCTCAGCAGAAACTCTACAAGCCAAAGGGAGTGGCATGATATACTTAAAGGGATGAAAGGGCAGAACCTACAACCAAGATTACTCTACCCGGCAAGGATCTCATTCAGATTCAATGGAGAAATCAAAACTTTTACTGACAAGCAAAAGCTAAGAGAATTCAGCAACACCAAAACAGCTCTACAACAAATGCTAAAGGAACTTCTCTAAGTGGGAAACACAATTGAAGAAAAGGATCCACAAAAACAAACCCAAAACAATGGTCATAGGAACATACATATCGATAATTAACTTAAACGTAAATGGATTAAATGCTCCAACCAAAAAACACAAACTTGCTGAATGGATACAAAAACAAGACCCATATATATGCTGTCTACAAGAGACCCACTTCAGACCCAGGGACACACACAGACTGAAAGTCAGGGGATGGAAAAAGATATACCATGCCAATGGAAATCAAAAGAAAGCTGGAGTAGCCATACTCATATCAGATAAAATAGACTTTAAAATAAAGAATGTTACAAGAGACAAGGAAGGACACTACATAATGATCAAGGGATCAATCCAAGAAGAACACATAACAATTATAAATATATATGCACCCAACACAGGAGCACCTCAATACATAAGGCAACTGCTAACAGCTATAAAAGAGGAAATCGACAGTAACACAATAATAGTAGGGAAATTTAACACCTCACTTACACCAATGGACAGATCATCCAAAATGAAAATAAATAAGGAAACAGAAGCTTTAAATGACACAATAGACCAGATAGGTTTAATTGATATTTATAGGACATTCTGTCCAAAAACAGCAGATTACACTTTCTTCTCAAGTGTGCATGGGACATTCTCCAGGATACATCACATCCTGGTTCACAAATCAAGCCTTAGTAAATTTAAAAAAACTGAAATCATATCAAGCATCTTTTCTGACCACAACGCTATGAGATTAGAAATGAATTACAGGGAAAAAAACATAAAAAACACAAACACATGGAGGCTAAACAATACACTACTAAATAACCAAGAGATCACTGAAGAAATCAAAGAGGAAATCAATAAATACCTAGAGACAAATGAAAATGAAAACATGACAATCCAAAACCTATGGGATGCAGCAAAAGCAGTTCTAAGAGGGAAGTTTATAGCTATACAAGCCTACCTCAAGAAACAAGAAAAATCTCAAATAAACAATCTAACCTTACACCTAAAGGAACTAGAGAAAGAAGAACAAACAAAACCCAAAGTTAGCAGAAGGAAAGAAATCATAAAGATCAGAGCAAAAATAAATGAAATAGAAACAAAGAAAACAATAGCAAAGATCAATAAAACTAAAAGCTGGTTCTTTGAGAAGATGAACAAAATTGATAAACCATTAGCCAGACTCATCAATAAAAAGAGGGAGAGGACTCAAATCAGTAAAATCAGAAATGAAAAGGAGAAGTTAAACCAGACACCGCAGAAATATGTAGCATCCTGAGACTAGTACAAGCAACTCTGTGCCAATAAAATGGACAACCTGGAAGAAATGGACAAATTTTTACAAAGGTATAACCTTCCAAGACTGAACCAGAAAGAAATAGAAAATATGAACAGACCAATCACAAGTAATGATATTGAAACTGTGATTAAAAATCTTCCAACATACAAAAGTCCAGGACCACATGGCTTCACAGGTGAATTCTATCAAACGTTTAGAGAAGAGCTAACACCCTTCCTTCTCAAATTCTTCCAAATAAGTGCAGAGGAAGGAACACTCCTAAACTCATTCTATGAGGCCACCATCACCCTGATACCAAAACCAGACAAAGATACTACAAAAAAAAGAAAATTAGAGACCAATATCACTGATGAATATAGATGCAAAAATCCTCAACAAAATACTAGCAAACAGAATCCAACAACACATTAAAAGGATCATACACCATGATCAAGCGGGATTTACCCAGGGATGCAAGGATTCTTCAAGATACGCAAATCAATGTGATACACCATCTTAACAAATTGAAGAATAAAAACCATATGATCATCTCAAAAGATGCAGAAAAAGCTTTGGACAAAATTCAACACCTATTTATGATAAAACACTCCAGACAGTGGGCATAGAGGGAACCTACCTCAACATAATAAAGGCCATATACAACAAACCCACAGCGAACATCATTCTCAATGGTGAAAAACTGAAAGCATTTCCTCTAAGATCAGGAACGAGACAAGGATATACACTCTCGCCACTATTATTCAACATAGTTTTGGAAGTCCTAGCCACAGCAATCAGAGAAGAAAAAGAAATAAAAGGAATACAAGTTGGAAAAGAAGAAGTAAAAGTGTCACTGTTTGCAGATGACATGACACTATACAGAGTATCCTAAAGATGCCACCAGAAAACTACTAGAGCTAATCAATGAATTTGGTAAAGGTGCAGGATACAAAATTAATGCACAGAAATCTCTTGCATTCCTATACACTAATGATGAAAAATCTGAAAGAGAAATTAAGGAAACACTCCCATTTACAATTGCAACGAAAAGAATAAAATACCTAGGAATAAACCTACCTAAGGAGACAAAAGACCTGTATGCAGAAAACTATAAGACACTGATGAAAGAAATTAAAGATGACACCAACCGATGGAGGGATATACCATGTTCTTGGATTGGAAGAATCAATATTGTGAAAATGACTCTACTACCCAAAGCAATCTACAGATTCAATGCAATCCTTATCAAATTACCAATGGCATTTTTTACAGAACTAGAACAAAAAAATCTTAAAATTTTTATGGAGACACAAAAGACTCCGAATAGCCAAAGCAGTCTTGAGGGAAAAAAATGGAGCTGGAGGAATCAGACTCCCTGACTTCAGACTATACTACAAACCTACAGTAATCAAGACAATATGGTACTGGCACTAAAACAGAAACATAGACCAATGGAACAAGATAGCAAGCCCAGAGATAAACCCATGCACCTATGGTCAACTAATCTATGACAAAGGAGGCAAGGATATACAATGGACAAAAGACAGTCTCTTCAATAAGTGGTGCTGGGAAAACTGGACAGGTACATGTAAAAGAATGAAATTAGAACACTCCTTAACACCATACACAAAAATAAACTCAAAATGGATTAGAGACCTAAATGTAAGACCAGACACTATAAAACTCTTAGAGGAAAACATAGGCAGAACACTCTATGACATAAATCACAGCAAGATCTTTTTTGATCCACCTCCTAGAGTAATGGAAATAAAAACAAAAATAAACAAATGGGACCTAATGAAACTTCAAAGTTTTTGCATAGCAAAGGAAACCATAAAGAAGACGAAAAGATAACCCTCAGAATGGGAGAAAATATTTGCAAACGAATCAATGGACAAAGGATTAATCTCCAAAATATATAAACAGCTCATGCAGCTCAATATTCAAGAAACAAACAACTCAATCCAAAAATGGGCAGAAGACCTAAATAGATATTTCTCCAAAGAAGACATACAGATGGCCAAGAAGCACATGAAAAGCTGCTCAACGTCACTAATTATTAGAGAAATGCAAATCAAAACTACAATGAGGTATCACCTCACACCGGTTAGAATGGGCATCGTCAGAAAATCTACAAACAACAAATGCTGGAGAGGGTGTGGAGAAAAGGGAACCCTCTTGCAGTGTTGGTGGGAATGTAAGTTGATACAGCCACTATGGAAACAGTATGGAGGTTCCTTGGAAAACTAAAAATAGAATTACCATATGACCCAGCAATCCCACTACTGGGCATATACCCAGAGAAAACCATAATTCAAAAAGACACATGTACCCCAATGTTCATCGCAGCAGTATTTACAATAGCCAGGTCATGGAAGCAACCTAAATGTCCATCGACAGATGAATGGATAAAGAAGTTGTGGTACATATATACAATGGAATATTACTCAGCCATAAAAACGAACGATATTGGGTCATTTGTAGAGACGTGGGTGGATCTAGAGACTGTCATACAGAGTTAAATAAGTCAGAAAGAGAAAAACAAATATCGTATATTAGTGCATATACGTGAAACCTAGAAAAATGGTACAGATGAACCGGTCTGCAGGGCAGAAATAGAGACACAGATGTAGAGAACAAATGTACGGACACTAAGGGGGGAAAGTGGAGGGGGAGGGGTGGTGGTGTCATGAATTGGGAGATTGGGATTGACATATATACACTAATATGTATTAAATGGATAACTAATAAGAACCTGCTGTATAAAAAAATAAATACAATAAAATTCAAAAATAAAAAAAAAAAGAAGTATTCTACCAAAATAAATTAAGTTGATAACTGTACTGTGGTCTATGGTCACATTAGAGAACATCTCTATTCTTAGGAAAAACACACTGAAGTATTTAGAGACACATGACACGTGAAACTTACTGTTAAATTGTTCAGAAGGAAGTGTGTGTGTGTGTAGAGAGATAAGTAAAAAAGGAAATGGAGTAAAATGTTAACAAGTGAATGTGAGTAACATAAGGGGAACTTGTTGTTTGTGATATTTTAATCTTTGCAACTTTTGGTAAATTTGGAATTATTTTCAAATAAAAACAAATTTTAAAAATCTGTAGTTCATGGGCTTCCCTGGTGGCACAGTGGTTGAGAGTCCACCTGCCGATGCAGGGGACATGGGTTCGTGCCCCAGTCCGAGAGGATCCCACATGCCGCAGAGTGGCTGGGCCCGTGAGCCATGGCCACTGGGCCTGCGCATCCGGAGCCTGTGCTCTGCAATGGGAGAGGCCACAACAGTGAGAGGCCTGCGTATCGAAAAGAAAAAAAAAAATCTGTAGTTTTATTAAAAACGTGAAAGGAACCCCTAGCTTACGTAAGCAAGACCTCTTGGGCTTGTTGACAGTGACAACTCCTGGCCACCATGACTTCCTCTTCTCAATGCAGGCTGAGAGTTCGGCCAAGTGGATCTAATTACTCGTGGCCAGAGCTGCCAGAAATCTTTTGGTTCTACAACCCGTCACGCTGGGTAGGTTTGGCTGAGGTTAGTTCCATGATGCATCACATGTAAATGTAATCACAGCATTATTTTTTTTTCCACTTATTCAACAAATGTGCTTAGTACATGCCAACTTCCAGGCCTACTCTGGGGACTGCATTCTTTTCCTGTTAATGAAACCAAGAAATTCAGGTATGATCCTGAATTCCTCCCTATTTTGCACAAAAAAAATTCAATCTGCTACCAATCAGAAGGAATTTTACCTCCTAAATGCCCCTCAAATCTGTCCACTTGTCTCCTTCCTTGTGGTGACTACCCCCTCGTCATCTCCCCTTGATCAGTCTTCAGTCTCCTAACTTGTCTGTCTCTGTTCTCACCTCCACGTTCACCCTGCAGCCAGAGTACTCTTTCTGAAAGGTAAATCTGATCACAGTGGGTGAGGCCCTAGGCTTGATGTACCACCCAGTCCCTCCAGCAGTCCTCCAGTCCATCAGTCAGCGTCAAGACCCAGCACACGCACACAGATCAGAGAAATCCTCTCTCAAGAAAGGTAGGACTGCGCTAGTGCACTGGGACCATCTCACTTCCCTCCAGCCTTCTACCCTCATCATTAGGGTGGACAGCAGACGTGGAAAACCAACCCTCACTCCCTTTCGAATTTCATAGCCTCTTCGCCTTCATCTGCCTTGACGCTGGACGCCGTCTCACTATGTCCCCTATACCTGTTTATGTCAGTCACCCCCAAATAATGCTCAGCATATCCCCTTGTCTGTCCCCCTCCTCCACTGCTATCCAAATCCTGAAACACTTCCTTGGTGCCCTCTGGAATTCATAGCCTACCAACAACAGCAAAATCCCCCAGCTCCAATCTGTTCTCTTAAACAGAGAGGGTGCTGCCTTCACCCTCTTGAGCCAGCCAACCCAGGCTCTCCCCTGAGGACAGTGTGCACCGCAGTGCTGATGTCGTGCTGTGCCTTCTGCCCCGCCTCTTCTCATATCACTGGGCCTGCAAGTGGGGGAGGATCCTCCTTGCTCCCCATTGCCACTTTCAGACCATTCTCTCTCCCTCCCCATAGAACTCCCAGGTTTGAATCTCATCAGATAATATATATCACCTGTGCTCTCTATGCTGGCTGTCGCCCTTAAGTCATCTCCCTCACAGGCTGATGCTACTACAGTCTCTGTCACTCTCTCCAATACTACTCTTGCACTGGAAATTTTAATATATAAAAAAAGATCCCTCCCACTCCCAGACATCTCAGTTCCCTGAACTTCTCTTCTCCAACAAGGTTGTCTTGCCCCCTCTCTCCACCCTTCACCCCCATGCTCCTAAGTCCAGAGTAGTGTTTCTCAGCTTCAGCACTACTGACACTTGTTGGGGGAGGAGGGCCTTCCTGTACCAACACCCAGCACTCCGGGAAAAGTTTAGCGGCACAGCCAAACTCTACCCTCTAGAAGCCAGCACCATACCTGCCCAACCCAGCGCTGTGACAACCAACAACATCTCTAGATGTTGCCAAATATCCCCAGGGCTGGGGAGCAGGGGATGAGAGGCCATTGCCCCCAGGAGAACCACTGCCCTAGGACTTTCCCTTTACAATAACTGAAGCTCCTCCCTAATCTCAATGCCTAGCACCCAACTTTCTGATCACCACCTCCCTCTCCAGCTAACTCCCTCCAATACTCTACCCCCAACAATCTTTCAACTAAACCAGGACCTCCACCCACAGACTCGACCACTCTTTCACTGTCCTCAGTCACCTCCTTATCCAGTTTCAACTCCATGGCAAATCACTATAATCACTCCCCTGCCCCACTGGGTTCCCTTGCCCTTCTCTTTCTTTGTATTGCTTTCTTAACAAAACCAACTCCCCACTTGCTCTGTGCCGGCCCCAGTGCCACTGAATGTGGCTGGAGAAAAGCACACCATGAGTGGGCTTACTTGAAATTATGACACTTCACACCATGGAACTATCATAGGACATCATCAAACCACACGTCCCATGTCCATTTTCTCTCCCAAATTACTATTTAATAGCTTCCTCTTCCTTCAGACCCCAACACATCCTCCCCAACCTCAGTCTCAACTGCAGACGGTGCTACCTAGTTCCCTCAAAATAAAAAGCAGAATGGTGAAAAGAGAACAACCACTTTCCCCAGTCTACATTCCCACACTCCTTCTTCCTGCCTGCAAACCAGAGATGAACTGCCCTGGCTGCTCTCTAAAACCATGTATATGCCTCCATTTATACAATAGCTGGCATCTCCTATCCTCTACTCAGCAAATATCATTCCAGCATTTCTCTCTCCTACATCAAGTTTTCACCATGTATTGGATCATTCTCATCAGGGTGTGCTATTATTTCTTCCAACTTACAAAACAAAACAAAACAACCTCCTCTTGCCCCACATCCCCCCCCCCAGGTATCTCCCTATTTGTTCGTCTTTGTGTCAAAACTCCTCAGAAGAGCTGTCCACACTCATCATTTCCAATTCCACTCCTCCTATTACTTCTTCTGTTTTTCTTAACATGCATGAATTTAGGTGTCCATTCTCCTATGAATGAACGTCTCTGTTATTTTATTTCTTTTTTACTTTCACGTAAGTGTTGCAAGGAATATCCATGTCCCTTGTGATTCTCTAGGGTACAAAGAGCTAAGAGTGGAGTTGCTAAAACTCACTCTTCAATCTACTGAAACTGGTCTTATCAATGACCTCCTACATTCCAAAGGTTGATTCTCAGTCCTTACCTAAGTTGACATGTCAACATCATATGAACCTTACTTAATACATGAATTCCACTTGGCAAAGGTGAGGACAATTTAGGATTCCTTCTACCTCCCTGATTGTTCCTTCTCAGCCTGCTTTTCTGGTTCTTCCTCTTCTCTTCTCATCTACACTCATTCTCCTAGTGACCTCATACAGTGTCATAGCTTTTTTTTTTTTTTTGCGGTATGCGGGCCTCTCACTGTTGTGGCCTCTCCCATTGTGGAGCACAGGCTCCGGACGCACAGGCTCAGCGGCCATGGCTCACGGGCCCAGCCGCTCCACGGCATGTGGGATCTTCCCGGACCGGGGCACGAACCCGCGTCCCCTGCATCGGCAGGCAGACTCTCAATCACTGCGCCACCAGGGAAGCCCCGGTGTCATAGCTTTGAATCCAGGGATATGTCAATGATTCTCAAATTTGAATATTCTGCAAAGACATTGGTCCTGAACTCCAGACTCACAGAGCCCACTTATTAAATGTCCCCACTCAGAAGTCTAACAGACACCTCAGACTCATCATGTTAAAAATGGGGCTCCTGGGACTTCCCTGGTGGTGCAGTGGTTAAGAATCTGCCTGCCAATGCAGGGGACATGGGTTCAAGCCTTGTCTGGGAAGATCCCACATGCCGCGGAGCAACAAAGCCCATGTGCCACAACCACTGAGCTCATGTGCCACAACTACTGAAGCCTGTGTGCCTAGAGCCTGTGCTCTGCAACAAGAGAAGCCACCACAATGAGAAGCCCGCACACTGCAACAAAGAGTAGCCCCCACTCACCGCCTCTAGAGAAAGCCCATGCACAGCAACGAAGACCCAATGCAGCCAAAAATATAAATAAATAAATAAATTTATAAAAGAAAGAAAAAAAGAAAATATTGGTGGGGATATTGAAAAGAAGAAAAATGAGATTGTTATTTATGGATGCAAAGCAATATATAAACAGATGTTAGACATTATTACTATCTAATAAGATATGTCAATGTGTTTTGTTGGACATGGTAAATATTAAAATGTGGAATTGGACAGTGTTAGTGGCATAGTGTGACACCAGGAAAATCTTTTATCTGTAGGACATTGCTGTTCTTTTGGGAACTGAATCTCTGAATTTGGCCCTAACAGCTCCTAACATAAAGAGTTAAGTCTCTCTAACTGGACCAGCCGACTGGAAAACCAGTAGAATAAGGATTTCAATCCTTTTTCAAGCTGACTGTGATTATTGTTCCAGGTAATGGGTTTCAGGGGCCTTTTTTATTTAATCTATGATTACAGTTAGACCTCCATAATAATCAACTTAATTCTACCATTATGTATATCACCACCTCACAAAGATAGCCTGGTGGAGAAAGAAGAAAGGGTCTGCAAAGCCAGAATTCTGAGAAAATGGAATGCTTTGGTTAAATTAGTGTGTTATTTAATAAAATAAATTTTAGGGCTTCCCTGGTGGTGCAGTGGTTAAGAATCCGCCTCCCAATGCAGGGGACACGGGTTCGATCCCTGGCCCGGGAAGATCCCACGTGCCGCAGAGCAACTAAGCCCGTGCGCCACAACTACTGAGCCTGTGCGCCACAACTACTGAGCCCGCGTACCAAGAGCCCATGCTCCACAACAAGAGAAGCCACCGCAATGAGAAGCCCATGCACCGCAACGAAGAGTAGCCCCCGCTCGCCGCAACTAGAGAAAGCCTGCGCACAGCAACGAAGACCCAATGCAGCCAAAAATAAATAAATTAAATAAATAAATTTTTTAAAAAATAAAAAAATAAAATAAATTTTAAAATTCCTTTGATTCAAGCCTGAGTTATATGTGACCTGCTTTGGCACCTTACTAGAGACCACTGCCAGGAGCACACAGTGCCTCAGGCTGCACACAAACAAACATCCGTGCCTTCTCAGAGATGCTACAGCAAAGGGATTGAGCTGTGTGTGTAGGAAACCAGGCCACCCTGTGGAGACTGCCATTTTTTAAAAAAAAATCACATGCTGACATCAATTTTGTTGTTGTTTTCACTTAATAATAAAGAAATGTAAGAAGCTGAAAGTTCGAGTTAGCTGCAACTTTACCAAATATTTATCCCAAGGATGCAGAAGACATTTTAAGGCACTGTAATAATAATGTACAAGGAGTTCACCAAAGGGCCTCATTCACAAAAATAACTTAGGTCTAAATGGAAAAATGACTTTGAATAATAGTAATGCTTCCATGAAAAGTCTTTTTCTTTTTCTTTTTTATATTTTTATTGAGGTATAACTGACATATAATCTTATATTAGTTTCAGGTATACAACATAATGATTTGATATTTGTATACAATGCAAAATGGTCACCACAATAAGTCAAGCTCTGTCACCTTACATAGTTACAGAAAAGTTTTCCTTCTTGTGATGAGAACTTTTTAAGATCTACTCTCTTAGCAACTTTCAAATATACAATTTATTTTATCACTGAAAGTTTGTACCTTTTGACCCCCTTTATCCATTTTTACCAACCCCCCAACAAATAATGAATTCTTTGGGAGGAGAATCTAAAGTAATATGTACAAGTTTTACAGTGGCAATGATGACATTATTAGTAGTATTTTCTTTTGGAGCACAGGAGTTGGAATTTGGCTACTGATTGATTTAATTTTAAGTTAAAAATAATTTTAGACTTAAAAATAATTTAAGTCTAAAATAATTTTAGACTTAAATAATTTTAGACTTAAATATTTTTAGACTTAAACTAATTTTAGTCTAAAAATAATTTTAGACTTATTCAGAATTCCTGAATACCTTTTTGTTTTGTTGATAGTTTCCCTTGCTGTACCAAAACTTTTTAGATTGATATAATCCCTTTATTTTGTTTTCATGAAAAGCCTTATCATTTTATTATCACCTTTTTTTTTTTTTTTTGGTTGTGCAGCTTGTGGGATCTTAATCTTAGTTCCCCGATCAGGGATTGAACCCAGGCCCTCAGCAGTGAGAGAGCAGAGTCCTAACCACTAGACTGCCAGGGAATTCCCATTATCACATTCTTATTAAAAACTTGAAATGTTATTTCCAAGTATTAAACAGACCTTACTCCTTGCATTATCAAGTCACATGAAACCAGCAAGATAGGAAGAAAACTGTGTAACACTACTATCTAATGAGCTATTCTATAATACTTTTGGATAATTTTAATTCAATCTTTTATCAGTACATCTTTTAAGGTTGAAGAAAACTGGACTTTCTTCGGACTAGACTGTTGAGAACTACTACAAGCTTTTTAGACTATGCGTTCCTTTAAAAACCAGGAATTTCCGCTCCTTACAAGTTAAAACTCATGTCAAAAATCCAATTTTAGTTTCATCAATAATTGGCAGCATATCACACAGTTCTGGGAGGGATCACTGTATTTTTTCTAGAAGAAGAACCAATAGTGGTATCAGGTTTTCTGATTTGGCAGCCCACCATCCCAGTACATCAGTTCACCGATCAGGCCACAAGTGTTTACTGAGCACCTGCTACATGTGGGGCACTAAGCCAGATACCAGGTTCCAACTGTGGTTGCAGCCACTTTGCTTCCTGTGTCCCAGCTTGTGGCTGCATCAGCAGATTTTGTTTACTTCTTTTTACAAGTATCTTATTAGAAAGTCAATTCAACACTATTCACTTAAGTTTTTTTTCAGCATAAAGTTAGCATCAAGGAGACAGAAGGATGAACTCTCCTACGTCATATTTTCATCCGCGTATCCCATAAACATGAATTATAGGAACAGCACTTCAAGGGAGCATTAGTTTCACAGGGAGATTAAAAGGAAGCTTTCACATCCTGTCTTCTTTTGCCCAGTTTCCTAAAAGCTACCTGTCAATGCACGACAGCACCCTGAGGCTCTGACAAACACTGTACCCGCTACCCAAACAGTCCTGGAGGTCACTGGCAACCTGCAGAGTGACCGTCAGCATTTCTGCACCCTTGGCTTACACTCTCCCTTGAAAGCATCCAGAATTTCCCATCTGGTTTATCTACCACGCTCAACTAGGGAAAGAACAGAAGTGTGACTCCCTACGGGTTGTTGTTCAATTGACTTCGGGACAAAATTAGGACACGTTTTATCGTGCATGCAGGCTGCACCCTTCTGATTACATGAATCTTACCTTCATAGACCATACTGAAGATCGAATTACACTAATAATGATAATCATATCCTATTCTCTCCTGTGCCCTAGAAAGGTTAGGTTTTTTCCTTTGATAAAACTGAAGTGACATTTCTCCATTACCAACTCATTCATTTCTACTCATTTCCCCTTCCCTTCCTTGACAAATTGTTCACATGAGTCAATTAACCTTCTTCCATGTGGCTGCAGCTGAAGAAAACATGGCGGTTTTACTTCACCGTGTCTTCTAAGTTATCAATGAGTAGACAAGACTTCCCATCTCAGGGAAGCTAAGCGCTAAACACAAACTTACATCTTTTCCCAGTACTCTGAGTTCAAACTGTGTCTCCTTGAAGTGAACCTTTGTAATCCGAGGCCTGAAAAGCAAAACAGATAGTGGGAAGTATTCAGTAGAAAAAGACTGGTTTATAGACTGATACTGTAATTGTAGAGAGTTCCCTGTATGTACATCCTTCATTCTGGACACCTTCTTGAACAAAACTCCATTCTCACTCTCCTGGGCTTCTCCAGTAAATGCAGACAAGCTTGGAGTCCCCAGGCCCTGGTGGTGCTGCCTTCCCAGACATAGTGTAGTGCTATGGGCTCCCCTATCTCTCTCAGATCCTTCCCCATTTAGAGTTAGAACTCAGAGGAGTCCTGGGCCCACAGACTATCCTAGAATGGGTAGGAAATCCTACTACACACAGCTTCCATGGACAAGAGAGTCCAGAATCAAAATACCTGAAATTTACAGAGAAAAGATACACTGATATGCATTGGGAGAAAACTTATACCCAATTTCACTCATTTACTTGTCAACCACTGGAAATGTACCTGTTTGCATTTCCCCAACTCTTTCAATGACATACAAGTCCCATAAGCCAAATACATACAGCGTACAACTTTAATACCAACTCTGCCCTCAAGTTAAACTTACCAGAAATACTTCCCCACTTGTTTTTTATTCTTGTAGACAACAACGCCAACCGGAGTTAATCCTAAGAAATACTCAGATTTGTTTTCTCCCTACAAAAACAAACATATGTTTATAACCATAAATTTGTTCATGTAAAAACTCTTTCTCAAACTGTAACTAGCCATACACACATAATCTGTTGCATAAATACTAGATCTGGTTTTTGAAAGACATCAGCTTAGAAAGCTAGCTAAGCTATCATGGTAGCTAATGTGCTGCTCATTTTTTTCAAAGTTTTAAAGAAAATTTTTCTTAGTGCTTTCTAACTGGTCACCTCAGTTCATTAAGAGAACCTGGACTACCTACCAATCCAGCCACTGACTGATTCACCCCGTGTTGCTTCTACAGTGGTGTTCAACCCTGGTTGCACATTAACTGGAATCCCTCATGCAGCTTAAAATGCTGATGCCTGGGTACCATCAAAACCGGTTAAATGAGAATCTATAATGAAGGGGCCCAGGTATCAAAAACACATAAATGCTCCCGGTGATTCTCCTGTGCAGCCAAGAACTGACAACCACTGGCTGCTCTCAAGGGCCCCTTCCAAAGACTTGTCTTGATCTTACTCTCTGATCAGGACAATCATGAGTCCTGGTTCACCACCGCCCTCCCCAGAAACCTCAGGCAGCCACCTGAAGACATACACATGGATTTTCTGAGGTCTCCAGCATGCTGCTTCCTATTTCCATTTGTGACTTTAAGACTGCTCAAAAATTTTTAAATACGATCTCTTCTGGTAGGTAAAGACTGGAAACCCTTCATTTCTGGGCAATAACAAATCCCAATTAAGAAAATGGGATTCTGGGCTTCCCTGGTGGCGCAGTGGTTGAGAGTCCGCCTGCCGATGCAGGGGACACGGGTTCGTGCCGTGGTCTGGGAAGATCCCACATGCCGCGGAGCAGCTGGGCCCGTGAGCCATGGCCGCTAAGCCTGCGCGTCCGGAGCCTGTGCTCCGCAACAGGAGAGGCCACAACAGTGAGAGGCCCGCGTACCGCAAAAAAAAAAAAAAAAAGAAAATGGGATTCTGAAATGAAAAGGTCACAAACAGAGTGGATACCAAGAACACACAGAGAATTGTGTTTGTATCCATCTTTTTTCTACCCTAAGGTCAAATAACAGCCTCAAAGTCAAATTCCCAAGGAACATAAGATAGCTAATATATTTTCAAAAAATATCAGCTGTTGCCCACTTTCAGTTCTAAAAATTCGATTTTAAAGGAATGTATGGAAGATTCTAACGAATTTGGTTCGTTTGCCATAAATTTCCACCTCCCACAAAAAAAATATTTTTGAATTAGAATAAACATTATACAAATGCAGAGGCATTTTGCAGAAGACTCTCTCTTTATACATTTCCTATAAAATATATTTTTTAAAAAACTGAAAACCTAACAAGATTAATGTGGCTAGAAGAAAAAAAAAATTACTCCACAAAGTTTTAGAAGTATTTTTAAAGGACAGTAGTATGGAGCATTTAATGGTTTAATGAGATTAGACTGTAATTTATCAGGGAGCTACTACTTCTCCCAAATATGTAACTTTTATTGCCATATTAACAGTATAACCAGGGATGCTTCTAATTCTTTACAAATAATATGAGATGATTTGTTTTAGCAAACTCTGATGAGCAAAAGACATATTACAAAATGAAAACATCAATGAGCTGTTTGCATTACAGTAAGTCTTATCAGGGTTTCTTAAAAACTGAGTTCCAAAAAAAACCCAACTGAGTTCCATAATCCAAATGACAAACATTCAATCTACGTATAATCTTTAGCAATTCACTTCGTGTAAAGAATAAGACACCTGGTCCATTTTCTCAAATAATCAGATTTGTCTATTGGTAACTAAACTCTCATAAAATCAAAGACAATGACATTCCAATCTCACTGGTGTAGAATAACCAGTTGGTAACCTTAGAGAAGTGGCTCAAAGTTGAAGACCTGGATCCTGAACACTCAGTACAGATTCAGTGTAAGTGCCCACTGATCATATTCCGAAAGTTTTCATCAGCCACTGAAGAAAAACTGCAAAAATTCTCCTATTTATGCAGTGGCAATAACTACAGTAGGCAGTAACCCTAATATTGACAGAACCTGCATATCCAACATAGAACCACCAACAGTTACACATATACTGTTGCCTAAAGTCTACTTTAGCAGGCAGGTGATTTTATGAATGTTTTTCAGCCATAAAATCTATTTTTTGGAAAATCCTCCTGTTTTCTGTCTAATATAATCAATTATAGACCAATTTAAAACTGTTTTGATGTTTAGCTAAGCCCTCTGGAGCTGTTATCCAGGTTGTGTTTTCAAGCCCAGTTAATTGTTTTTCTACACATGGAAATATAATCACAGACCTTTATGCAAAACTCATTAGGCTTTAATCCACGCAAGAGATTCTTTGTGTTCAAAAACACAGATGAAGAAGTATCATCTGCTCGCTAAACAACAGGACTGCTGCTTTCCTTTGGGAGTTCCAGTGACTTTTTAAGAAAATGTCATCAGCTTAAAATACTTTGTGTTAATTAAATGTTACTCACATAGACAGGATGGAGGTCAACACCGTACATCTCCAGGGATTTAGCAGTCCTCAAGTAATTCAGCTCTGCTTCAGAAGGAGCCTGACCCCTACGCCCAGCATAAAAACAAAGAGCCTTACTTTACTGATAGCTACTATGCTCACAGGGAACAGAAGCCATTTTCACTGTATTCACTGGAAAAATAAATAATCCTTTGTGCTAATGCAAACATAAGCCTTTGTATTTCAAGAAGACTCTTGCCTTCGTGGTGACAAAATTTTAATACTCTTGAGGTGATACTTGTAAGTTAATTTCATTTACCAAATCTAGTTTTGCTCATTATAGCTGATCCCAGTAGCCCCACATATATTAAAAAGTCTCAGTTTCAGAAACCCCCAAAGAGATTACTGAGCATATAAGCACTCAAATTAAAAAGCATACCCTTTACAGACAGTAAAACGTCTCTGTGTACCGGCAGCTCTCCACCGGGAGGCAAACGAAGGAGAGCAGTGTTGGAGGGAAAAAGAGAATGGGGCCCTCACCACCCAACCGGGGCTCATCAGCATCTCCTGAGCACATGTGTAGTCCTTTAGAAATTGTCAAAGTACTTGTCACTTTCTTAATACAAAGTATAAAAATCTTCCCAAAATCTTAATTGGTGACAATATACAGAAAATAGCATTCATTCCTAAAGAGGGTAAGCATCTGCCAGGAATCTCCATGGATGACTGGAACTCTGTGTGTGTGTGTGCGCACGCCCGCGTGCGTGTGCGTGTGTGTGTGTGTGTGTGTGTATGAGAGAGAGAGAGAGAGAGAGAGATTTTTAATGGTTAACAAAAGGAGTCACAAATTTTTAAAAATTAAGAAATCCTGCTTCGATGCAATCCCATGTTTCAGCCATGGTACTTTGGAAAGCCCAGCAATATAATACTTTTGAAATCTACAAAGAAGAATGTTTACCACAAATTAGATACAAGAAAGCTACCAAACCTTGATCAAGCTTTAGTCTTTTAGAAATAAGAGTCACGCTGTCAACACCATGCCATAAAACAGATAAGGTCCTTTATCAAAGCTCCTGATAATTTCAAAACATAAGTGTACTTGGAAACTCCTAGCAGAATCAGTATTCTCAGAATGTGCCAAAGACGGTGCCCTTCATAATGTTATAACAGGTACTCTCTTAGCACCCACTTCAGTGAAACCTTAAAATGAAGGACTCTAGAACCAGGCTGGAGAGCATTCTGGGGCATGTTAATACAAGGTGGAAAGCCTAGTTTCTCTGATTGCAATTCAGCAACTGACTTCTGGTGCTACTCACTGAAACAGATCCTTTAGGCAAACATTTTTTGTTGACCAGATTAATTCTACACTTTTTTTCACCTTAACTGTAATACATCTGAAAGAAACTAAGCAAATTCAAAGGGGAATGTTACATAAGAGGCAATAAAGCAAAGTTAATCAGTATAGAGGATTTAACCAAAATAACTATAATTAAATTATAACTTCAATGCTGCAGGCCATTAATTAAAAATCCTACTAGTGGAGTGTGTTTATGTCTCAGAAGCGCATGTGGTGTTAACATAATACCCCTTGAGGCTCCACAATGGCATCATGATCTCCAGATTCATTGCTAGAGACTGAACAGGGCTTTGCTTGTAACTGTGAAGAACTTACATACTTAAGACAGAGCAAATCCAGAATACATTAAGGCTTTTGTGGTAATAACATATATTTATAGTTTAAAAAAAATAAATTTCACAAGGTACTGGTGACTGAAAAAAATAGAAGATTGCAAAATACAGTATGTACAGAATGATTTCATTGTAAAATCATACATACATAAATCTATATAAAATAAATTTTCTCTATGGGAAATCATGCATAGAGAGAGGTCTGAAAGGCCATTAACTAAAAATATGTTGACTTTAGGTACTGGGATTTACTCTCTCTTCTTCACTTTTTTTTTTCCTTTATACTTTTTAAACTGTTTGGGTTTCCTATGTGCATTTTAGTGTTATAAGCAGTAAAAAAAAAAAAAAAAAACTTTGAAAAGAAAAAATGTTCAAGGCACAGATGAAGAATTTGTTAAGAAACTTTTCTTAAGCCTGACAATAGCATAAAATGATGGTTGATGGGCGATGTGACGTAAAGTGGGATTCTTTTTCTTCCAGCTTTATTGAGATATAATTGACATATTATATAAGTTAAAGGTGTACAACATGTTGATTTGATACATTTATATACTGCAAAATGATCACCACTATAGCATAGCTAACACCTCCATCTCGTTACATAATGACCATTTCTTTTTTGTTGTGATAACATTTGAGATCTACTCTCTTAGCAACTTTCAAGTGTATGGATAGACCTTGAGGGCATAATGCTAAGTGAAGTAAGACAGATAAAGACAAATTCTTGTATAATACCACCTGTATGTGGAATCTAAAAAAGCCAAGCTCATAAAAACAGAGACTAGAAGGGTGGTTACCAGGGCCTGGGTGGGTAGGGAATGGGGCGGTGCGGGAAATGGAGAGATGTTGGTCAAAAAATATAAACTTCTAGTTTCAAGATGAAGTTCTGGGGCTCTAATGTACAACATGTTGATTATTGTTAATAAAATGTGAATCTTACATTAGAGTTTTATGAATCCTTTCTATAGCTTCTTCAAGTTCTTCCTTCTGATCAGGAACAAACCGGTACTCTGACACATACCCCGCAGTATGCTTATACGGATCATAATCTCCAAGTTCCGCTAAAAAAGAAAGAAACTAATTTTTTTCCATTTTAGGAAAATATTCCTAAAAATACAGGAATAAAAGTTTTCTTCTCATGCTTAAACATTTTCTTCAAATGCTTTATTAATAAATTTATATAAGATAATAACTAATTTTAGTTTAAAACAACTCTGATGAGAATATAAAGATAGTATAAACAAAATCTTATCTTAAAAAGATAAAACTTTTGCTTTCTGCAAGACTATGATTATCATTTTCATTTAAGTTATTCTTACCAGTTTATATGAAGTAAAAGGTTGTGAACAGAATTTAAAGTACATATAATGGAAATGCTTGAGGTGAAAAACAACCATATCCTCTCTCAGACAATGACACCAAGAGATAAATCATGTGGTTCAAAACATATTTGCCCCACATAATGGTCATGGAAATATAATACAATGCTGCACATAACCCCATTACAGTTTACACAAAGAAACTAAATGAAACCAGAGAGCTCACTATGTTATGCTTATAAAAATTCTCCCTACATTAATCCACCTTCCAAACCCAACCAGTTCCCCAGTTCATTTACGCAACACTTTTTCTAGAATATTTTTTCTAAACTATTTCTGGTCTGCAAGAATCACACCGGCAAGGAACATGCTGTCTCAACACCCCCATACCCTGCTTGATTCTTAGAAGGGGCTCAGTAAATATAAGTGGAAACAGCCTCAGCTTTAGCCTCCAAAATGACAGTGCAACCTGGAGCTGCCCCCATGGCCACCATATTGATGGCAAGAGCTGATGGACAATGGGTGCAGACTGTGGGCCACACTCTAAACTGGCAATGGCACCTGCCCACGTGGGGTCATCACAACAGCCGCTTGGAAGCAGTGGGATCTCTGAGGCAGAGTGGCTCAGAGGGATCAATCAACTCAGGAGGAATGTAGAATAGAACAAATTTTCAGACCTTCCATGGAATCAAGAATCAGTGCTACTCCTGTGACTACAACTCCATGTAACCTACTACAAGGGATATGTAACCGGCTTCACTTTTACCCCTTCTGAAGGCACACTGATTAAAACTTGAATTCTGACTAAATTCAATTTCTTTTTAGCAAAATGTCATTTGATAAGAAGAACTTTATAAACTTGCTTAAAAAGAAAAATTCAAACATTCTTCTCAAGAGCTCTGAAGCAAATTTGCTTAAGTGGAACCTACACTGGATGGCATATGCTCCCAGCTGAGCAGCAGTGTTGACGGGGCAGGGCAGCCGGCCCTGAAGGACATCTTGCTTCACCTGCAAGAAAAACTGATATCTAAAAGAGAAACAGAAAAGAGAGATTAATGATATCTTCCACTACCCTGACCTGTAGTTTCAGACCCTGAAACCCATCACCTTTAACGAAAATAAAGCCATTTTCTGCTCTTTTGTGAGGGGGCCGTTGCGTGAACAGGGACTATTTACACACACTGCAGAGGCGATCAGGATAGTGGCTAAAGAGTGTAGGCTCTCAAGTTAAACCAACTGGATTGCATCCCAGCTCCAGGACTCACGAGCTCTTGGCCTTGGGCAGCTGCTTCACATAACAGCCAGGCTCTTCAAGGGTAAAAGTGAGACCATGAAGTATCTACACCTCATCAGGTTGACGTGGAGATTTCATACAAGCTAGTCTCACGATTCTCATCACTGCCACTGCCACTAACACTACAACATGTTCTCACTGGGATGAACAAATTACAAGGACCCAGACAATATGCTATGTGTTATCAGGGTCTAAAATCATGGATACAGGACAGAAAGGTCATTATAATGTAATTCCATCAATCCTCCCACTTATTAAGATGCTGCCCATTATCTGTGGCTTTGTTCATTCCATCTGCTAGAAGAAAACCTTGTATAATAATAGTACTACCAGCTTCCCTGGTGGTGCAGTGGTTAAGAATCTGCCTGCCAATGCAGGGGACGTGGGTTTGAGCCCTGGTCCGGGAGGATCCCACATGCCATGAAGCAAATAAGCCTGTGTGCCACAACTACTGAGCCTGTGTGCCACAACTACTGAAGCCTGCGTGCTACAACTACTGAAGCCCGCGCACCTACAGCCTGTGCTCTGCAACAAGAGAAGTCACCGCAATGAGAAGCCCGCACACAGCAACGAAGAGTAGCCTCCACTCACCACTACTAGAGAAAGCCCTCGCACAGTAACAAAGACCCAACACAGCCGCCATAAATAAATAAATGAACGAATGAATGAATAAATAAATAAATAAATAACAGTGCTACCCGTTGTTCTAAACATTGTAAATATAGTAACTCATTCCAAGTATTTTACAGACAATAACTTATTTAAGACTTTAAAATGAGGTTAGCACTATTATTATCTCTTTTGCAGATGAAGAAGCTAACAGACACAAAGAGATAAAAAAATTTGTCCACGATCTCGCAACTAGTTAAGTAGCATATCTAGAACTGGAACCCAGACAATGTGACCCTAGCACTCTCTTAATCAGGAAGTTATGCAACCTTAGCTAGCTTTCCCCCTACCCCTCCCATTCAGCCTTTCTGCCAGTGGGTGAAAGAGGTTTATGAACAAATACAATGAACCATCCATGCCATCCTCAGCCATCATCACTTATTCTCTCTCTCTCTCTCTCTCACACACTCACACACACACACACACACACACACAGACACCAGGCTGTCTTTTGTGATTTCTCTTTCTTTGCAAGGTGACGCTTGCTGTCATTGGGAATGGCAGGAAAAAAGCATAGGAAATTAATTATAAAAATCAGCTGTGGTAAGTTTTTCTTCACCCAAGGCTCACAACCAAAGTTCTTAGTGAATTTTAGATGCTACTCTGATTATTTCTGGAAGACTGATAAATCAACTTTGTACCCACAGGCTTAAGTGAAAATCTGCCTAACACCTTGTGTTTCCCCACTACTCATTTAGTAAATGTCACCACGGTTCTCCAGACACATAAGCAAGGGAAACCCAGGACAACATGTAACCCCTGGCACCCACGTTCAATCACTAAACCTGTTTTTTGGAGTCTATACACTTTCTTCCATCTCCTAGTCCAGGTCACTAACCACTGGGTTTCTAAAACCTTCACTACCCTTGCCACTAGTCATACTTATCTCTCTTGCAAATGACCCTTCCAAGAGGTAACTAGGATAATGTCACTCCCTGGATTTAAAAACAAACAAAACTTAAGACACTTCCCTTTGCCTTTAGGACAAAGTTCAAGATCCCTAAGATAGCTTACAAGACTTGCTTATTTCTTGAGCCAAATCTCTTGCCATTACCAATGGCTAACCCCACTCCTTAAGTTGCGTTCACTTTCCCAGCCCTACTAACTACTTTCTGTTCCCTGAATGCTCATCTTAGATATCAAATCCACTTTGTTATAATCATCTGGGTTCCTCTTGAAGAGGAGAAAAGCAGAGTAAAGTGACATTAGCAGAACTGAAATGCAAAAATATAGAGACATTTCCCCAGAATTACTACTGCTTGCTGGAAACTTGTGTTTAGATTCACTCCCTTCCTCTATTGTTAACTTGGAATCTCTTTTCCTAAAGTGTATTTTTTTGAGTAAGTAAGTCACAGAGGCATATTTGTCTTGCTCCATTAAGACTTTCATAACATTTGACTGAATAGTAAAATCTTTTGCCAAATAAAGAAACTGAGGGACCTAATCCCATAAGACTTTGCTTCAGAGAGAAAGGGAAAGAGAACCAAGGAGATGATTTCTCCTTGCTTTTACAAAGACAGAGCTGAAACAGAGAAAGACAAGCCTGTACAAAGAAAAAGGAACCAGACCTCACTGGTGACTGTATTCCCAGTACCTAGGGTTTAGCACACAGTAACTGCTCAGTAAATAGCTGTTGACTTGATGACAGATATATGAATGAACAGATAGAGAGATGAAAATGGAAAAAAATGAACATTCTTAGTTGTCTCTGAGAAATTCACGAAGAAAAAAAAGGACATCTGTTCAAACTTCCGTGGGTAGGTAGCCTGCCTTTTAAAGATACTAGAGATCTTTAAGTCATTCCATTAAAAAAAATAATCCACTAAAATCAAAGAAGACAAGTAAACTATTTTTAATTAATAATTTTATTAATTTTTATCACAGTAAGCATCATATTAGTTTTGTATAAGACAAATCTATGATACAGTAAAATCATATTTTTATATGCTGAACATTTTATCTTATCTCAGGGCTTGTTTTTAACTATATATAACTTATTTTGTCCATTTATGGGACCTAGACTACAATTTTTTATTTAAATTACAGATTTAGAGCTCCTGAGTCTTTCCTTCTACATCATTCTGATTAAGGCTATGATTGCATGTGTGAGTCCTTGTTTATCTCTGGTTTTAACCCGACAAATCCCAGTTTGCCTAGGACAGTTCTAACTTAAGTCTGTTACACATTCCCCATTATTAATAACTCTCTTCATCATTCTCCCAAGTGTTAGGGTTTGAACAATAAACTATATTGTAACCCTAGTTACGCTGTACCCACATTGGGGAAAAGAAAATGTTGATTTAACAGGATCCTCTTAATAAGGAAGCTTTCCAGAACACACTCCGGTACAAAGCAGAGGCCGCATTACTGGCTGTCTTTGTATGTAAATTACCATACTGGTGTACATGCACTGTGGCCCAAACTAGATTATGAGCCCTGGGGGAGAAGCCCTCCATCTTGCACCCCATCCTCCCTCATCACAACAGTACAACCAGTACAACACAAGAGAAGGGCCTGAAATACTGGCCTCACCATTTTGTGTTTATGTGATGTTCAGAGAATAGAGCTGAATT
Source organism: Mesoplodon bidens (assembly GCF_964165515.1). Classification (NCBI taxonomy): domain Eukaryota; kingdom Metazoa; phylum Chordata; class Mammalia; order Artiodactyla; family Ziphiidae; genus Mesoplodon; species Mesoplodon bidens. Next base: position 93,772,820 of record NC_138160.1, on the reverse strand, counting down.
AACACCCAGGATATACAAGCTGCTAAGGACGACAGACAATTTAGCAAGTGTCAGAGATGAGAAGAACAGGCAAAGGAGATTTGCTTAAAGAAGAGATGCTCCCACTACTGGGCATATACCCTGAGAAAACCATAATTCAAAAAGAGTCATGTACCAAAATGTTCACTGCAGCTCTATTTACAATAGCCCGGAGATGGAAACAACCTAAGTGTTCATCATCGGATGAATGGATAAAGAAGATGTGGCATATATATACAATGGAATATTACTCAGCCATAAAGAGAAACAAAATTGAGCTATTTGTAATGAGGTGGATAGACCTAGAGTCTGTCATACAGAGTGAAGTAAGTCAGAAAGAGAAAGATAAATACCGTATGCTAATACATATATATGGAATTTAAGGAAAAAAATGTCATGAAGAACCTAGGGGAGCGCGCTAAACGGGAGAAGCACTGGTTTGAGAAAAGCATGGGTCGCAAGTACACATTGGGACCCTGCCATTAATGGAGGGGAAAAGCGGGGAGACGCCAGCAGATTCCATCCTGTAAGCTGGTAGGAAGCCTGAAGGCTTGATGGGATTCCAGTGTGATAGGAGGCAAGGACATGCTTCAGGACCCCGGAGGAAGATGGCGGAAGAGTAAGACGCGGAGATCACCTTCCTCCCCACAGATACATCAGAAATTCATCTACACGTGGAACAACTCCTACAGAACACCTACTGAACGCTGACAGAAGACCTCAGACCCCCCAAAAGGCAAGAAGCTCCCCACATACCTGGGTAGGGCAAAAGAAAAAAAGAATAAACAGAGACAATAGGATAGGGACGGGACCTGCACCAGTGGGAGGGAGCCGTGAAGGGGGGAAGGTTTCTACACACTACAAGCCCCTTCGCGGGCGGAGACTGTAGGTGGCGGAGGGGGAAAGCTTCGGAGTAGCGGAGGAGAGCACAGCAACAGGGGTGCGGAGGGCAAAGCGGAGAGATTCTGGCACAGAGGACCGGTGCCCTCAGGCACACACCAGCCCGAGAGGCTTGTCTGCTCGGCCGCCGTGGCGGGCGGGGCTGGGAGCTGAGGCTCGGGTATCGGCTTTCAGTCGGAGCGCAGGGAGAGGACTGGGGCTGGCGGCAGGAAGAGAGCCTGAAGGGGTTAGTGCACCACGGCTAGCCCGGAGGGAGTCCGGGGAAAGGGTCTGGAGCTGCTGAAGAGGCAAGAGACTTTTTTCCCTTTTGTTTCCTGGTGCGCGAGGAGAGGGCATTAAGAGGGCTGCTTGGGGAAGCGCCGGAGACAGGCACGAGCCGCGGGTAAGGCACGGACCTCGGAGACGGGCGTGGGCCGCCGCCGCCGCCGCCGCCGCCGCCGCCGCCGCCGCCGCCTGCCGCCCGCCGCCGCCGCCGCCGCCACCGCCGCCCGCCGCGGCCCGCCGCTGCCGCCGCTGCCGCCGCCGGGCCTGTGTGCGAGCGCGGGTCACTGTCCGCCCCGCCTTCCGGGGGGCCTGTGCACCCCGCCACTGCCGGGGTCCCCGAGACCCCGGGACGGCTTTCCCGGGAAAGCGCACGGAGCGCCACGGGCTGCTGCAACGTCACGCCGGCCTCTGCCGCCGCAGGCCCGCCCCACACTGCGCGCCCCTCCCTCCCCTCTGCCTGAGTGAGCCAGAGCCCCCGAATCAGCGGCTCCTTTAAACCCGTCCTGTCTGAGCGAAGAACGGACGCCCTCCGGCGACCTACGCGCAGAGGCGGGGCCAGGTCCAAGGCTGAGACCCGGGAGCTGTGAGAGCAGAGGCAGGGAAATCTCTCTGTGCAGCCTCGGAGGCAGCGGATTAAAGCTCCACGGTCCATTTGATGTGCCCTGCGTCTGTGGAGTGCATGAATGGACAGCGAATCATCCCAAATTGAGGAAGTGGACTTTGAGGACAAGATTTAAGACTTTCCCCCCTTTTCCTCTTTTTACAACGAATTATTCCAAATTAAGGAGGTGGACTTAGCAAGATTTCAGACTTCTCGCCCTTTTCCTCTTTTTACAACGAATTATCCCAAATTGAGGAGGTGGACTTGGAGAGCAAGATTTTTGATTTTTCCCCCTGCTCTCTTTTTGTGAATGTGTATGTGTAATCTTCTGTGTAAGATTCTCTCTGTATAGCTTTGCTTCCACCATATGTCTCAGGGTTCTATCGGTCCGGTTTTTTTTTTTTTTTTTTCAATAATTACTTTCTAATTTTAATAACGCTACTATATTTCATACTTTATTCTATTTTACTTTACCTGCTCTTTCTTTTTTTCCTACTCTCCCTTCCTCCCTCCCTCCCTCCGCTCCTCCTTTCCTTCTTTCTTTTTCTTTCCTCCCTCCCACCCTTCTTCTTTCCACTTTCTTTTTCTTTCCTTCCTCCCTCCCTCCTGTCTTTCTTCCTTTCCTTCCTCCCTCCCTCCCTCCTTTCTTTCCTTCTTTCTTTCCATCCTTCCTCCCTCCCTCCCTCCTTTCTTTCTTCCTTCCTTCCTTCCTTTCTTCCCTTCTTCCTTTCTTTCCCTCTCTCTTTCTTTCTTCTACTAATTCTTTCTTTCTACTTTTTCTCCCTGTTACTCTGAGCCGGGTGGATGAAAGGCTCTTGGTGCTGCAGCCAGGAGCCAGTGCTGTGCCTCTGAAGTGGGAGAGCCAACTTCAGGACACGGGTCCACAAGAGACCTCCCAGCTCCACATAATATCAAGCAGCGAAAATCTCCCAGAGATCTCCATCCCAACACCAGCACCCAGCTTCAGTCAACGACCAGCAAGCTACAGTGCAGGTCACCCTATGCCAAGCAACTAGCAAGGCAGGAACACAACCCCACCCATTAGCAGAGAGGCTACCTAAAAACATAATAAGGCCATAGGCACCCCAAAACACACCACCAGACGTGGACCTGTCCACCAGAAAGACAAGATCGAGCCTCAACCACCAGAGCACAGGAATTAGTCCCCCCCACCAGGAAGCCTACACAACCTACTGAAACAACCTTAGCCACTGGGGTCAGACACCAAAAACAACGGGAACTACGAATCTGCAGCCGGCAAAAAGGAGACCCCAAACACAGTAACATAAGCAAAATGAGAAGGCAGAAAAACACACAGCAGGTGAAGGAGCAAGATAAACACCTACCAGACCTAACAAATGAAGAGGTAATAGGCAGTCTACCTGAAAAAGAATTCAGAATAATGATAGTAAAGCTGATCCAAGATTCTATTTCCATGATCCATAATCTTGGAAATAGAATAGACAACATGCAAGAAACAGTTAACAAGGACCTAGAAGAACTAAAGATGAATCAAGCATCGATTAAAAACACAATAAATGAAATGAAAAATACTCTAGATGGGATCAATAGCAGAATAACTGAGGCAGAAGAACGGATAAGTGAGGTGGAAGATAAAATAGTGGAAATAACTGATGCAGAGCAAAATAAAGAAAAAAGAATGAAAAGAACAGAGGAGAGTCTCAGAGATCTCTGGGACAACATTAAACGCACCAACATTCGAATTATAGGGGTTCCAGAAGAAGAAGAGAAAAAGAAAGGGACTGAGAAAATATTTGAAGAGATTATAGTTGAAAACTTCCCCAATATGGGAAAGGAAATAGTTAATCAAGTCCAGGAGGCACAGAGAGTCCCATACAGAATAAATCCAAGGAGAAATACACCAAGACACATATTAATCAAACTGTCAAAAATTAAACACAAAGAAATCATATTAAAAGCAGCAAGGCAAAAACAACAAATAACACACAAGGGAATCCCCATAAGGTTAACAGCTGATCTCTCAGCAGAAACCCTACAAGCCAGAAGGGAGTGGCAGGACATAATTAAAGTGATGAAGGAGAGAAACCTGCAACCTAGATTACTCTACCCAGCAAGGATCTCATTCAGATTTGATGGAGAAATTAAAACCTTTACAGACAAGCAAAAGCTGAGAGAGTTCAGCACCACCAAACCAGCTTTACAACAAATGCTAAAGGAACTTCTCTAGGCAAGAAACACAACAGAAGGAATATACCTACAATAACGAACCCAAAGCAATTAAGGAAATGGGAATAGGAACATACATATCAATAATTACCTTAAATGTAAATGGACTAAATGCTCCCACCAAAAGACACAGAGTGGCTGAATGGATACAAAAACAAGACCCATATATATGCTGTCTACAAGAGACCCACTTCAGACCTAGAGACACATACAGATTGAAAGTAAAGGGATGGAAAAAGATATTCCATGCAAATGGAAATCAAAAGAAAGCTGGAGTAGCAATTCTTATATCAGACAAAATAGACTTTAAAATAAAGACTATTAGAAGAGACAAGGAAGGACACTACATAACGATAAAGGGATCGATCCAAGAAGAAGATATAACAATTGTAAATATTTATGCACCCAACATAGGAGCACCTCAATACATAAGGCAAATACTAACAGCCATAAAAGGGGAAATCGACAGTAACACAATCATAGTAGGGGACTTTAACACCCCACTTTCACCAATGGACAGATCATCCAAAATGAAAATAAATAAGGAAACACAAGCTTTAAATGATACATTAAACGAGATGGACTTAGTTGATATTTATAGGACATTCCATCCAAAAACAACAGAATACACATTTTTCTCAAGTGCTCATGGAACATTCTCCAGGATAGATCATATCTTGGGTCACAAATCAAGCCTCGGTAATTTTAAGAAAATTGAAATTGTATCAAGTATCTTCTCCGACCACAATGCTATGAGACTAGACATCAATTACAGGAAAAGATGTGTAAAAAATACAAACACATGGAGGCTAAACAATACACTACTCAATAACGAAGTGATCACTGAAGAAATCAAAGAGGAAATTAAAAAATACCTAGAAACAAATGACAATGGAGACACGACGACCCAAAACCTATGGGACGCAGCAAAAGCAGTTCTAAGGGGGAAGTTTATAGCAATACAATCCCACCTTAAGAAACAGGAAGCATTTTGAGTAAACAACCTGACCCTGCACCTAAAGCAATTAGAGAAAGAAGAACAAAAATACCCCAAAGCTAGCAGAAGGAAAGAAATCATAAAGATCAGATCAGAAATAAATGAAAAAGAAATGAAGGAAACGATAGCAAAGATCAACCAAACTAAAAGCTGGTTCTTTGAGAAGATAAACAAAATTGACAAACCATTAGCCAGACTCATCAAGAAAAAAAGGGAGAAGACTCAAATCAATAGAATTAGAAATGAAAAAGGAGAAGTAACAACTGACACTGCAGAAATACAAAAGATTATGAGAGATTACTATAAGCAACTCTATTCCAATAAAATGGACAACCTGGAAGAAATGGACACATTCTTAGAAATGCACAACCTGCCAAGACTGACTCAGGAAGAAATAGAAAATATGAATAGACCAATCACAAGCACTGAAATTGAAACTGTGATTAAAAATCTTCCATCAAACAAAAGCCCAGGACCAGATGGCTTCACAGGTGAATTCTATCAAACATTTAGAGAAGAGCTAACACCTATCCTTCTCAAACTCTTCCAAAATATAGCAGAGGGAGGAACACTCCCAAACTCATTCTACGAGGCCGACATCACCTTGATACCAAAACCAGGCAAGGATGTCACAAAGAAAGAAAACTACAGGCCAATATCACTGATGAACATAGATGCAAAAATCCTCAACAAAATACTAGCAAACAGAATCCAAGAGCACATTAAAAGGATCATACACCATGATCAAGTGGGGTTTATCCCAGGAATGCAAGGATTCTTCAATATACGCAAATCAATCAATGTAATACACCATATTAACAAGTTGAAGGAGAAAAACCATATGATCATCTCAATAGATGCAGAGAAAGCTTTCGACAAAATTCAACACCCATTTATGATAAAAACCCTGCAGAAAGTAGGTATAGAGGGATCTTTCCTCAACATAATAAAGGCCATATATGACAAACCCACAGCCAACATTGTCCTCAATGGTGAAAAACTGAAACCATTTCCACTAAGATCAGGAACAAGACAAGGCTGCCCACTCTCACCACTCTTATTCAACATAGTTTTGGAAGTTTTAGCCACAGCAATCAGAGAAGAAAAGGAAATAAAAGGAATCCAAATTGGAAAAGAAGAAGTAAAGCTGTCACTGTTTGCAGATGACATGATACTATACATAGAGAATCCTAAAGATGCTACCGAAAAACTACTAGAGCTAATCAATGAATTTGGTAAAGTAGCAGGATATAAAATTAATGTACAGAAATCTCTGGCAGTCCTGTACACTAATGATGAAAAATCTGAAAATGAAATCAAGAAAACACTCCCATTTACCATCGCAACAAAAAGAATAAAATATCTAGGAATAAACCTACCTAAGGAGACAAAAGACCTGTATGCAGAAAACTATAAGACACTGATGAAAGAAATTAAAGATGATACAAATAGATGGAGAGATATACCATGCTCCTGGATTGGAAGAATCAATATTGTGAAAATGACTCTACTACCGAAAGCAATCTACAGATTCAATGCAATCCCTATCAAACTACCAATGGCATTTTTCACAGAACTAGAACAAAAAATTTCAAAATTTGTTTGGAAAAACAAAAGGCCCCGAATAGCTAAAGCAATCTTGAGAACGAAAAACGGAGCTGGAGGAATCAGGCTCCCTGACTTCAGACTATACTACAAAGCTACAGTAATTAAGACAGTCTGGTACTGGCATAAAAACAGAAAGATAGATCAGTGGATCAGGATAGAAAGCCCAGAGATAAACCCACGCACATATGGCCAACTTATCTTTGATAAAGGAGGCAGGAATGTACAGTGGAGAAAGGACAGCCTCTTCAATAAGTGGTGCTGGGAAAACTGGACAGGGACATGTAAAAGTTTGAGATTAGATCATTCCCTAGCACCATACACAAAAATAAGCTCAAAATGGATTAAAGACTTAAATGTAAGGCCAGAAACTATCAAACTCTTAGAGGAAAACATAGGTAGAACACTCTATGACATAAATCACAGCAAGATCCTTTTGGACCCACCTCCTAGAGAAATGGAAATAAAAACAAAGATAAACAAATGGGACCTAATGAAACTTCAAAGCTTTTGCACAGCAAAGGAAACGATAAAGAAGACCAAAAGACAACCCTCAGAATGGGAGAAAATATTTGCAAATGAAGCAACTGACAAAGGATTAATCTCCAAAATTTATAAACAGCTCATGCAGCTCAATAGCAAAAAAACAGACAACCCAATCCAAAAATGGGCAGAAGACTTAAATAGGCATTTCTCCAAAGAAGATATACAGACTGCCAACAAACACATGAAAGAATGCTCAACATCATTAATCATTAGAGAAATGCAAATCAAAACTACAATGAGATATCATCTCACACCAGTCAGAATGGCCATCATCAAGAAATCTAGAAACAATAAATGCTGGAGAGGGTGTGGAGAAAAGGGAACACTCTTGCACTGCTGGTGGGAATGTGAATTGGTACAGCCACTATGGAGAACGGTATGGAGGTTCCTTAAAAAACTACAAATAGAACTACCATATGACCCAGCAATCCCACTACTGGGCATATACCCTGAGAAAACCATAATTCAAAAAGAGACATGTACCAAAATGTTCATTGCAGCTCTATTCACAATAGCCCGGAGCTGGAAACAACCTAAGTGTCCATCATCGGATGAATGGATAAAGAAGATGTGGCACATATATACAATGGAATATTACTCAGCCATAAAAAGAAACGAAACTGAGCTATTTGTAATGAGGTGGATAGACCTAGAGTCTGTCATACAGAGTGAAGTTAGTCAGAAAGAGAAAGACAAATACCGTATGCTAACACATATATACGGAATTTTAAAAAAAAATGTCATGAAGAACCTAGGGGCAAAACGGGAATGAAGACGCAGACCTACTTGAGAATGGACTTGAGGATATGGGGAGGGGGAAGGGTGGGCTGTGACAAGGCGAAAGAGAGGCATGGACGTGTATACACTACCAAACGTAAGGTAGATAGATAGTGGGAAGCAGCCGCAGAGCACAGGGAGATCAGCTCGGTGCTTTGTGACCGCCTGGAGGGGTGGGATGGGGAGGGTGGGAGGGAGGGAGATGCATGAGGGAAGGGATGTGGGAACAGATGTATATGTATGACTGATTCACTTTGTTATAAAGCAGAAACTAATTAAAAAAATAAATAAATAAACTTAAAAAAAAATGAAAAAAAAAAAAAAAAAAAAAAAAGAACCTAGGGGTAGGACAGGAATAAAGACACAGACCTACTAGAGAATGGACTTGAGGATATGGAGGGGGGAGGGTAAGCTGTGACAAAGTGAGAGAGAGGCATGGACATATATACACTACCAAACGGAAGGTAGATAGCTAGTGGGAAGCAGCCGCATAGCACAGGGAGATCAGCTTGGTGCTTTGTGACCGCCTGGAGGGGTGGGATAGGGAGGGTGGGAGGGAGGGAGGGAGGGAGACGCAAGAGGGAAGAGATATGGGAACATATGTATATGTATAACTGATTCACTTTGTTATAAAGCAGAAACTAACACACCATTGTAAAGCAATTATACTCCAATAAAGATGTAAAAAAAAAAAAAAAGAAGAAGCAATGCTGTTCTTTCCAGAGCCCAAACCGGAGGTTCTCTTGAGACTTCTGGGGCCCAAGACAGCCAGGAAGGCTCACAGCAGCCTTTGTTGAGACCCTGGTGAGGAAACTGAAAGATATGAGGACAAGTAGAAGTTTGATTTCTGGTGCCAGCAAAATGTGACACTGAGACATCTGAGAGGAAAGCACCTGCCTACAGGAAAGGCAGGACGGTTTTCTGCCTCCAACAGAGAGGGATGCAGCCTGTGACAGGAGCCTAATCATTCTGGATGAAACTTAATGTGCAGGACAGAAGGAAATGTTTAAATAATAACATAGTACTGAACACTGTGGGGAAAATAGCATGTATGACTTAAGAAAAAGAAAAGCAGGAGAGAAAGCACCCACTGACTCTCAAGAGAAAATGACAAAGATTGGGAATAACATTTTTGCAGTTTACAACTAATGATAAACATACAGGAGCAAAGAGTAGCAGTATCACCTTGTACTTATATAGTCCTTTTAAGGTCACAATGTCTTTTGAATCCATCCTGAAATGTGACCCACAGCTCAACTCTGATGTGTTGAGACCCATTAACTTCACTTAGAGAAGGAGACAGGGACACTGGAAGAGAATGTGTGACTGAAGGTCACTCAGCTCATAAAGAAGCTAAAACACACTAACCTTAACAAAGAGAAGGATATGGATTACCCAGTATAATAATAATAAATAAGTGACGAGTTTAATGTCAATCCCCAACAAAGTACAATAAAATATTAAAAAACAAACACCTGTTTTCAGAAGCTAAAATGTATTCATCATGAACAAGTCATTTGGAACTAACATTATTCTCTTTTTAGAAAGAGTTAAAATTTCAGTGTCATCACACATAGGGTTGTCAGCAAAGCAACAGGCAGACTCACTCACTCAGACCCACTCACTCTCCGTCTTCTCTCTCTGGGGGACTGAAACCATAGCTCTCTTTTGGTCACTGTAGAATCTCCTTGTCCTCTGCACTGGACAACAGTGCTCCACACAGTATTGAAAGGAGGGTGAGTGGGTGAGTGAATTCTGTCTTTATGTACAAATTCAAGAAATGCAGGCTAGAGGGCAGTAGTAGGATATTCTGATTAATGGATTGACTTTCACCTGGAAGACCTATCCTCAGGGCTCCAAGTTGGTCTTTTCCTCCCTAATTTTTTAGTCAGTAATTTGAAAATATAAGATAATCATTATTTCTATTTTAACTACCCCCACCATGTACTGAACACTTCATTTTTGCATTATGGTAAGTACTTTGCATGTATTATCTTATATATTCCTCCCATCATCTTTCATTCGTTCATTCATTCATTCATTCATTCATTCATTTATCTATCTATCTATCTATCTATCTATTTATTTATTTATTTATTTATGGCTGCGTTGGGTCTTCGTTGCTGCGTGCAGGCTTTCCCTAGTTGCGGTGAGCAGGGGCTACTCTTCGTTGTGGTGTGCGGGCTTCTCATCGAGGTGCCTTCTCTTGTTGCGGAGCATGGGCTCTAGGCGCGTGGACTTCAGTAGTTGTGCCTCACGGGCTCTAGAGCACAGGCTCAGTAGTTGTGGCGCATGGGCTTAGTTGCTCTGAGGCATGTGGGATATTCCCGGACCAGGGCTCAAACCCATGTCCCCTGCATTGGCTGGTGAATTGTTAACCACTGTACCACCTGGGAAGTCCCCCATCATCTTTTTGAAGAAATACTATAATGCCATTTTACAGATGAGAAAACTGAGACTTTAAAAGGTTATGTAATCTTCTCAAGACAACACAACCAGTGAGTGGCAGAGCAAGGCTGCAAAACCCAGCCTGTCTGCCTCCAAAGGCTGCCTTCTTAACGAATATGTGCATTATGCTTATCGAATCTGCAGAAGATAGCTATGAATGACACATAATACATGGAAGGCTGTCATAATATTTTGAATCAGAATTGAAAATAAGTTTAACAGATGTCATGAGGACACAAATTATTTAAAAAACTGATAAAGAGAAAAGAGATTAGATTTATTTCGCATAAACCTAGAAAGAAAACCTAGTGCTGATGACAGAAGTTCCAGAGATCTTTTATTTCTTATTGAACTTCCAACTGCTTTGTGAAGCAGCAAGGTTTCCTCTCTTTAAAATGTTTAAGAAGAAAGAAGCTGGCTAACATCTCAGGAACTTTTTATAAAAATAGAGGGTAGGATATATGACCTCAGAGTCCCCCAACTTCATCTATTCAGAAAATATTTTAGAGCACATAGCAGGTACTCCCAGTTGAAGCAATTCTATTAACTTATATTTTTCATAGTCTGGAGCCTTATTATTATTATTTTTTTTGCCATACGCCGGCCTCTCACTGTTGTGGCCTCTCCCGTTGCGGAGCACAGGCTCCGGACGCGCAGGCTCAGCGGCCATGGCTCACGGGCCCAGCCGCTCCGCGCCATGCGGGATCCTCCCCGACCGGGGCACGAACCCGTGTCCCCTGCATCGGCAGGCGGACTCCCAACCACTGCGCCACCAGGGAAGCCCTGGAGCCTTATTTTTTAATGTATCCCATTCATCTAAAAAATTTTCCCCCAAGATACAATGTCCTTCTGGAATACATCATCTAGCATGATAATTTATCTACATGAGAAGATTCAATGCAGCATCACATATAATTTTAAAAAGGAAACAAGCTGGGTAGTCATCCACAAGGGCGGGAGTAAAACAAATGGGTTAGATGGTGAAAGAGGTCTGTAACCGTATGCATGAAATTGTGTGTGACTTTCAAAAAAAACTATACATGGAAGAATAAGTAAAAGCATGTTTAGGGGCTTCCCTGGTGGTGGTCCAGTGGTTAAGACTCTGTGCTTCCAATGCAGGGGGCGCAGGTTTGATCCCTGGCTAGGGAACTAAAATCCCACATGCACACAGCCAAAAAAAACAAAAAAACAAAAAAGGGAGCTGTGCTTGACTCTGTACTATATTTTATCCTTTAACTCTTCTTAGATGGAATCACCACAATAAAAATAATTATTTTTTTTAAAAAGCATGTTTATTTGTGATGACCTAGAGGGGTGGGATAGGGAGGATGGGAGGGAGGCTCAAGAGGGCAGGGATATGGGGACATGTGTATACATATGGCTGATTCACTTTGTTGTGCAATAGAAACTAGCATAGTATTGTGAAGCAATTATACTCCAATAAAGAAAAAATAAATAAAATAATAAAATAAAATTCAGGGAAAAAAAGCATGTTTACTGTAGCTTTATTTTTCATATCAAAAAATTACAAACTATGTATAAAATAGATGGAATAAGAACCTACTGTATAACACAGGGAACTATATTCAATATCTTGTAATAACCTATGAGAGGAAAGAATCTGAAAAAGAATATATATGTGTATGTATAATGAATTACTTTGCTGTACACCTGAAACACTGTAAGTCAACTATACTTCAATTTTTTAAATTAAATTTCATAAAAAAGAAAAAAGAAATAGAAGAGAGAAAGTGAAGGGAAAAAATTACAAACAACCTAAGAGCCAGTACAGAGTAGGTTGGAACAATTTTCCAACGAACTGAAGCAAGATAAATGTTCGACTTGAAAATGCTGGCCTAAGTATGCTTTTCCTTTAGTAGCTTATTTTGGGGGATTCTGTCTTTTGGTTTCAGTTTTCACTTTTGCCAAAATTATCTCATGTAATTGACTCCCTTCCCTTTTTAAGGTCCATTATGCCTAACCATTTAAGTTAGCATATTCATGCAAATCAATGATTTTATCTCTAGGATATACTAAGAGTCAGTATACAATAATATCACATTAAATGCTCATTTAACTTACTTAAATTCGACTCTATGTTTTGTACAATAAAAACAAATTATTATAGATCATGGCCACTAACTAAGCCAACAATATCATCTGGTTCTTTACATGAAATGGTCTAAAACTTGAGGAAAAAAAGGTTGTATTCAATATATTGTGGGGTCGTAGATTACACACAAATCCATATATTCTGCTAATGAGCTGTTAGTAGATTCTAAAGGGAAATTTCCCTTCATCATCAGTATTTGGTAAACAGATGTGAAGTAATGCATTATAAAACACTGCTCTTTTCCCCCCTTCTTAACACTAAATCAAGTATCTTTTGGCATCTCTCATTTAAGATGTAACTCAATGGGGGACTTCCCTGGTGGCGCAGTGGTTAAGAATCCGCCTGCCAGTGCAGGTGACACGGGTTCAATCTCTGGTCCGGGAAGATCCCACATGCCGCGGAGCAGCAAAGCCCATGTGCCACAACTACTGAGCCTGCACTCTAGGGCCCGCGTGTCGCAACTACTGAGCCCGAGTGCTGCAACTACTGAAGCCCACGTACCTAGAGCCCACGTTCCGCAACAAGAGAAGCCACCACAAAGAGAAGCCTGTGCTCTGCAATGAAGAATAGCCCCCACTTGCCACAACTAGAGAAAGCCCGTGCGCAGCAACGAAGAACCAACGCAGCCAAAAAAAAGAAGACGTAACTCACTGAACCACCAGAGCAAAGAGAGAACGAAATAGTAAGTGCTAGCATTTATCAAGCACTTAACTATGAGCCGAAACAACCAATTTATAAGAGCTTTACAAACATTATTCCATTTAATGCTTACAAAAACCTTATGAGACAGGTACATCTCCAATATTACAGGTGAGGAAATTGAGCACCGAGAGGTTACTGATAACATCAAAACGAAGAACTTTCCTTGTATTTTCATAAAATGTTGTGCCCTGTAATTCCCTAATGAGTTACAGATATAAATGTGCATTTATACCACTTGGACTCAGTTTCCCCATAAGCCCTCAACTCAGAAATCCCTCTTGAATGCAAAGACTCTTCATGAAATTCTAATGTAAACATGACCCCTCGCCTCAACCTCTCCCCAGCACAGTGCCCCTTCTCCCATAGAGGTGTGCTCGGAGAAACCCTGGAGAGGCAGCCCTGCCTTTGCAAGTGCTTGCTAACAACGTGGTGATGGGAGAGGCAAAGCAGATGTCAGCACAGTTCTACAAATGAGGCCTAATTACAGCACTTCAGAGCGGAAGATAAAAGGTCTGATTAGTTGACCCTCTTCTCACTCTTCTGTGTGCAGTGCAGAATCAAGACAAAAGAAAGTCTAAGGAAAAAGATGAAAGGATAGAATAGCAACAAGACCATAGACTATCTTAGTTATCAAGGAGATGATTTCCAATTTTCTGAGCAATGCATTAGGCTTTACTCAAGCCAATGATGGGTTCACTGGGAAAACTGACCATTTAGAGTTCAGTTAGGGAAAACGCTTCTGTTTTTGCTATTACATGCAGGCAGGTCACTAGTGGAATAAGTGAAAACATAATGCTATTGTCTGCTCTTTATAAGCCATTTTCAAATGCTGGTGTGGGCTGCTTTAACAATATAATCAATACCAATCAGAAATTCTGTCTTAACTGAAATAAGATATTTGATGACAGGTAAAGTAATGCATTAAAAAACACTGGGTTTTTTCTCTCCCTTAATACTAAAAGCAATTATCTTTTCATTTTCCATAGAGATGAATGAAATCCCTGGACAGCTGATATTTAAGCTACGACAATTAAAGAGAAGTGAGTGGCTCTTCAAGTTTATAATTACGTATGCAAACTCAGCATCAAAATACTGTCCCTACATGAATGAATTTATCCATGAAACAGAAACAGACTCACAGACATAGAGAACAGACATGTGGTTGCCAAGGGGGAGGTGGGGTGGGGGAGGGAGGGATTGGGAGTTTGGAATTAGCAGATGCAAACTATTATATATAGAATGGATAAACAACAAGGTCCTACTGTATAGCACAGGTAACTATATTCAATATCCTGTAACAAACCATGGGAAAAGAATATGAAAAAGAATATATATGTATATGTATAACTGAATCACTTTGCTATACAGCAGAAACTAACAAAACATTGTAAGTCAACTGTACTTCTATAAAATAAATTTTAAAAAATATATATCCTCCATTTACGCAGTTCAGATGGCTACATTTACAGGACTACAAAGACTGAATGCATCCTTCACAGTAACAATACAGAAATATCCCATCACAGCAGATGCAGAATCTATTACCATGTCACCCAGGTCCACTCCATTGTTCAAACACATCTATCGTCAGACACTGAACTGCCTCATGCAATGCTAGTTTAAATTTAACTCTCACAGGAGTCCCATTACAAAATGCCTGCAGATACCCATCCAAATATTTGACCCCAATTTGTTTTAAATAAAGCCTTTTGTATATGTCATACATGTACTGATCAAAAGCAAAGTCGGTACTATACCTGGTTATTTCTTCTTTAAGCTTACATGGATCTTCGGCATAGAATTTAATACCAAAATACAAAGTATATGGAGGTCCAGCTAAAAATAAGAAATAGAAATTAAATTTCACATTATAAATTAGTCAAAATAGTAGTGTAACATTACACAACTACTAAAAATTACACTCACCAAAAATATTTGCAAACCATATACTGGATAAGGGGTTAATATCCAAAATATATGAGGAACTTATACAACTCAATAGCAAAAAACAAACAACCCAATTAAAATAATGGAACCTAAATAAACATTTTTCCAAAGAAGACATTCAAATGGCCAAAAGATACATGAAAAGATATTCAACATGGCTAATCATCAGGAAAATGCAAATCAAAACCACAGTGAGATGCCAACCTCACACCTACAAGAAGGGCTACTGTCAAAAAGACAAAAGTGTTGGTGAGGATGTGGAGAAAGGGGAAGACTTGTGCACTGTTGGTGGGATGGAAATTGATCAAACCATTAGGGAAAACAGTATGGAAGTTCCTCAGAAAGTTAAAAACAGAGCTACCATATGAGCCAACAATCCCACTACTGGGTATTTATCCAAAGGAAATGAAATCAGGATCTCCAAGAGATGTATGCACCCCCATTTTCACTGCAACATTATTTACAAAAGCCAAGACATAGAAACAACCTTTCAGTAGATGAATGTGCACAAAGAAATGGGATATACATACACAATGTAATATTATTCAGCCATGAAAAGAAGGAAATCCTTCCATTTGTGACAACATGGATGAACCTGGAGAACATTAAGCTACGTGCAACAAGCCAGACACAAAAAAACAAATACTGCCTGATCTCACTTATATGTGTAATCTAAAACAGTCACATGCCTAAGTGCAGAAAGTAGAATGGTGGCTGCCCAGGGCCAGGAGGAGGGAGACATGGGAAGCTGTCAGTCAAACAGTAAAAAGTGTCAGTTATGCAAGATGAATGAGTTCTGGTGATTTAATGTAGAGTTTGGGGACAATAGTTAACTAGTGTATAATACTACTGTATTACATACTTGAAATTGGCTAAGAGGATCGATCTTAATTTAAATCTTCTCACCCCACGCCCACCCCAGTAACTATGCCGAGGTGATAGGTAAATTATTTAGCTTGATGTGGTGCTCTTTTCACAATGTATACATCTGTCAAAACATCAAGTTGTACACCTTAAATATACACAAATTTTTTATGTCAAAGATACCTCAACAAAGTTGTTTAAAAAATTACACTCACCAAGAATTTCTAAAGACAGAAAACGCAAAATGAAAAAACAAGGGTTCAGAATTGAGCAATAGTAAGGCTTCAACTATGTAGTTATCTATGTAGTATGGGTCTATGTGCTCATAAACACAAGAAAAAAGACAGGACCAAATACATTAGAATATTGCCAGTTCTTCTCATCTCTGGTTAGTGAGATAAGCACAAGTTTTATTTATTTCTAATTTTTCCATTTTTCACATTTTCTACAACATATGTATTTTTTCATAATGAAGAAAGATTACTGATAAACAAAATGAATAGTTTTAAAAACCACCCTCCTACCACTAAGTACTGCAAAAAGTACCCCCCAAAATCTGCAAAATGGTGGAAACAATTTAAATGCTCAGCAGCAGGTGGACCATTTAAGTCAACCACAGGATATACACAGGGTACCATTCAACCGTTTAAATGGGCAGAGGGGAACTTTATGTACTGATGGGAAAAGATCACCAAGCTCTATTTCTGACTGCAGAAATATGACTCCTTTTGTGTGTAAAAGAAAGTTATCTGTTAAAATATGGGCCCACACCCCAACAGAAGAATGCATAAGAAATTACCAAGAGTGGCAAACTTTGGGAAGAGGGGCTGTAAACTTTTTTTGCCCAGCTTTATTGAGGTATAATTGACAAATTAAATTATAAGATATTTAAAAGTATACATTGTGAAAGCATTTCTCCCCAGCAAGTTAATTAACACATCCATCCCCTCACATACTAACTTTTCCTTTCGGTAAGAACATTTAAATTCAGAACTTTCTTACCATGTATATCTCTTATCATTTAAAAACAAAATTATCAGTGAGGCTATGTGGTAGGATTAGGAGCAATATTTGTTTCATTCTTAAACTTTTCTGAATCTAAAAATATGTTCTTACATATTTAAGAACACATTTCTCATCTCAGTCATTTACCACACACAGAAGAACTACATGCACAAATACCAAATATATATGAAACAAAATCTGGAATTGTACCTGGGAAAATATAAAATATAATTAAACACTCATACTGTGCAATAGGACACAAGCCCCTTCATTTGCCAGCCACATTATATTTTCACTAGAAATATTTCTATTTCAGAAGGTACAAATATAACCTGCACTGTTTCCAAAACTGCATACTTCTGAGCAATGTGGTAACTAGATCTTATATTAAATCTTGTTTTAAAATGGATTTGTTACCTGGTGCACCAATCGGTAGTCACAGTTTCTAATTTTTTTCTCCAACAAAAGCTCTCCCACACAAATAAAAAAGATATGAAACAGGCACCTGTGTAAAAATACTTCCATCCACACACTGTTATCCCAAGTCTCTGATACTGTATAACAGACATACAGTTTATTTTCATTTTTAACTAAGTAAATAAAGTCACAAATTTAGAAGCTGGGGAGAGGAAGTTACATAGAACAACAGATAACAAAGCCATAATGAACTTATAATATAAGAACTATGTTATTATTTATTATTATTATGACACACAAGCTATGTGTATAAAACCCCTGTTCCTGACACACAGAAGACAAGCAACACTAGGGCCTGGCCCTGCTCCCCTAAGCTACGCCTTCCTGTGTAAGGCACTCCTTAGGCTGGAGCTTCTTTAGAAACTAAATTTTAAAAGAAACTTTGTTACAATTTATCATTAGAGTTGATTCCATATGTCCGAGTTCTATGTTTCCTTATTTTATTTCTGACAAACAGACCTCTACCCCGAACACAGATGTCAAGGAGGCACTGACTGTTAAATATTTAGAAAAGCCAGGAAGTCCACCCGCTGCTGATCTGTGCCAATCAAGCTCTGTGTTACTGAGCAGATGGGTCCACCTGCACCTGCAGGACACCAGGGCTGGCATCTGGGGGCAGAAGGAGCACAGATGCTGCTGAGATGGTGCACAAAGGGAGGAAGGCCTTGTCCAGACTCCAGAGTTGCTTTTATTCTCTGGAATATGACAGATTGCACCCTATTGACCCAGCCTAGATAGTTGAAATGTATTTAGTGATGAGCAGTTAAGAAGCAGAAGTTTGAAAAATATATAATTAAAAACATTGTTTGGACTAATTCTCTTTAAGGACTTTTGGCCCAAATCAGCCCTCCCTTTCCCACTTACATACAAAGTGTCTGGTGTCCAAATATATAAATTACTATTCGACTGTATGTGATAATGTGCAAAAATGTTTCCTAAACATCTGATTCCCAACAAGCATCTGGTAACATATGCAAGGCAAGAAAAGCTCCAAGGAGGTAAAGCAACTCGCCCGAGATCCCAATGATGAGAACCACGTCTGCTAGTACTTAGAGTTCAGTGCCTGCTGGCCACTATTCCATACAGGCTCTGAGGGAAAAAATTATAACACCTTTAGAGCAAGCAAATACTTCATTTACACATCACTGTTTTATAGATCAATCAAAGGCTAAAGAAATGGAGATTTTGGAGGAAGGATATGTCTACCCAGGTATTTTTTGGCTTCCTAGCCTAAGACTGACTATAAATATCAGGCGCTGATGAAGTAAATTCCTAGATTATCATCTTGATCTATGTCTTTCCACAGAGTCTACCTTTAAGAAATCCTTATGTAAAGTAAGTTAATATTGTTTTACTCTAGCAAAATAGAAGCCAGAAACTGGGAATCCTCTAATCTACCTTTTGTGAAGACTAATTTCAAGCCTTTAATGATAATAGTCTCCCATTAGCTCAGGATAACTAAATCATAATGCACCTATGAGAATCCTGGTGACTAGCAAATATTCTGTCATTTTTACAGATATTCCTTCTGACTTATCTGCTGGAGATGTGAGAGCCATTCCCCCTCATTAATTATCAAACTATCTTATGAGATAAAAAATTATGCATTATTCACTTACATAACTTTTCTTCTATTGTAATATCAGTGTTTTATTCTTCCTGTATGTCAAATTTTTAATAGGATGACATTTATTTAGGATGAGAAAGTAATTGCATTACAGATTATAGATATTAAACATAATATTTCATGCCATGTAATGAAATAGATACTTCAAATGCTCTTAGGAACACTTGAATAATACACCTTAAATAAAATAATTTCTATTTTTCTTCATCATTTGGGTAGGAACCTCAACTTTTTTCTTAAAAAAAAAACCTTTGCGTTTGCTTTAAAATAACAATTCTTGAAATTTTTGGACTGGTATTTTTATTTATTTATTTATTTATTTTATACAGCAGGTTCTTATTAGTCATCCATTTTATACACATCAGTGTATACATGTCAATCCCAATCGCCCAGTTCATCACACCACCACCCTCACCCCCCGCCGCTTTCCCCGCTTGGTGTCCATACATTTGTTCTCTACATCTGTGTCTCTCTGCCCTGCAAACCAGTTCATCTGTACCATTTTTCTAGTTGAACTGGTATTTTTAAAGTAAGTGGTTCAAATGGACAAGACAGATATTTACCGTATTTATTATTATACCTGAATCTTTTGGAAAAGTGCAGATTTCTAGATCCCAAGGGATCAGACTTGTTAAACTGGAGTGCCTACCATTCACACGAGGATACCTCTTGGAAGTTATCTGCATTCACATCTAATCACATGAAACTCCTGCTTCCCCTCAGCCTTTAGTGGGCAGTTTGCTCACTCAAGAAGCATGTGGTATTAGAAGTCAGAAGGTCAGGACTTCAGTCATCCCTCTGCTGTCAAGCAGCTTCTCATCCATGGCAGGTCATAAGCTGTTTCTGATTAGGATTTACTGCTGTGTAGGCTGAGTAGGCAGAACTTGATGATGTCTAAGGTATATATTTTGAGGGTTCTTTCTCATCTCATAAGCCTCCAGCCCCATCTTTGAAACCTGTTGCCCACTCCCATCCAGAATGCTGGCCCCCTAGCGGCTATGTTTGCGCTGACCTTGCAAAAAGCCTAGACATAGCTGATAGGACTGAAGTGAGCTACTGACTCAAACTGGGCTGGTCCGACACCAGCCCTAGAATTCGGAACTGCAATTCAGAGACAGCCAGTGCACTTCTGCCTGTGGCTAGAGCTGTAACTTGGAAACTGAGGAGGCTTAAAGAGAGCCAGGCCACAGACAGAAACAAAAATGATGCTGATGTTCAGAGAAACAGTACTCACTGAGTTCCTGACCATTCGTTCTGCAGTTCTTAGCTCCCAATTCCTTTCTGAGGAACAGCTCAGTTCCTGTTCTTGGGGTCCGGAAAGCATCATGTGACCCATTTTACCACAGGGAGTGAGCCAATACACATGGAAAGTACAGACTCAGAATGGGGATAAGAAAGGCCAGAAGAATCCACTAGATCTTATTAGCAATAATTTGTACATTAAAGCAAAATGGTTTAATGATACAGTTTCAGTTTGGGAAGATGGAAGACATTTTGGAGATGGACAGTGGTAATGGTTGCATAACCATGTGAATGTACTTAACGTTGCTGAATTGGTCAAAGTGGTACACCTTATGTTATATACTGATATTTTACCATAATTTTAATAAAGATGATTTAAAAGTAACTACTCTTCTGCATACTTAAGGGCTGCAAGTGTGTGTGCACATGCACATTTATAAATAAAAACTTGGGTTATGGAAATTAACATTAATGAATATAACCTTAATTAGATTCTGAGTCACCTAGTAAGATTCATATTGATAAAATTAAAACCAAAACAGATGGGTCCTTTCTGAAGCCATAGCAATCTTTCAGGTTATGAGGGCACTCCTTAATTAACGACTCAGCCAACTGAATAATGTGAAGGGCAAAACCACTCCTTAACCCAAGAAACCCAAGCACTTTAAAAGGTCGAATGTCCACCTCTTTTTCAAACCAGTGCCTCTCTGCCTTTTCTGTCTGAAGGTGAAATTTTAAAGACAATGAAAAAGTCACAGACAAAAGTCCAGGCCAGGTGCACACAAAAGCCAAATTCAATACTCAGATCCACTCAGAGTCTTTATCTACACAAATCTAATCAAAGTTTGCACAGAGTTTGCAGAGACCTGGCAATGTACAAACACCCATCTCCATATTCTGGCACTCAAGTGATAATATTCACCTACGTAGTATTAAAGTCTATTTCTGCACCCATCTAATCATGGACATTAAATTATTTTCAAATTTTAACAAAGTTAAAATCAAATACCTACTGTTGATCAGTTCTTTGTGTTCAGCTAGGGTTTTCGCAGGATCCAGCCAATACTGTGTGAGGAAGAAAAGGGTAATTACAGAAATTAGTTGCTTTTCATTGGCCTCCACTTCAAGAGTATTTGGAAAGTGTTATTTTTTTAAATAGCATTTAAATAATAAGTAAAACATTTCATTTATGATATATACACATAAACTCACATAAGAGTTTTCTGCTGCTAAAACATTAAAAGAAAAGAAAAATGTCAGTGTTTGGAGAGAAGCAGAGAAGAGAAACAGGAGAGAACCCATGCTGGGTTCTTAGTTGAATTCTCCTACTGGTTATAAGATCAGTAACATCAAGATGCTAGTGAGTGAGCTTCTTACCGCCTCTGGTGGGAAAACAACGGCTGCAGAGAATGCCCCCCAATCTCTTTCCAGAGTCCCTATAACAATTCCCCTACAGACATGTCTACTCCTAAAATGTCTTTACTCTTTTCATGTCCAGTCCCATCCCTTACAGGTATTGCTGCTAGATGTAAGGAAGCAACCAAATCAAATCAAATCCTCATTAAGTAATCCAGGAGAGGTGGCTCAGCACAGTGACTGAGGGTTCGAGTCCCAGAGCAGACTGGTCTGGATTCTGTCCTGGCTCTCCCCTCATTATCACCATGTAACTTGGAAACAGTTACTGGACCTCTCTCTCTGAACCTTCTTCGTAGGCTTGCTAGGAGTATTAAATCAATTAAGTTATGCAAAGTCTTCAGAATAGCCCCTGGCTCACACTAAGCATGCAACACATGCTAGTGATGATTATTATTAAGGTGTGATGGTCATTCTTAATAAGTGCCATTAGCCAGTCTAAGGTACTTGCTTATTAATTCAAATTAATTTTTGATGAAGAGAATTTTAAACAATGATGGGAGAATTGGGGGCTCTGTGGAGAGGCCTTCCTTTAAATCTCACCTTTGTGAAATAAAGTCACTGAAAGAAAAAGAAACAAGCCTTCTGCCTCATCTTCATGTGGAGGAAGAGCAGGAGAGAAGCAAACCAAGTACAAAGGGGACACCCGGGGCTCCCATAGAAGCACACAGTCGAAGGGATTCCACTGCCTGGAAAGTCGGGGGTGGTGGGCAAGGTGGAACCTTTACCCTGCTGTTCTGGCCAAATGCTGGAGATTCCAAGGGCTGAGCTAACCAGTTTCCATTTTCTCATGTTCCCGGATGAAGAAGGAGCAATTCTCATAGCAGGGAGGTAGGAGCTGGTCCACCTTGAGCCACTTCATTCCTAGCACTCTTGTGTTTGTCCTGGTGAAATCACTCACACTCTCCTTACCACACTGGGTCAAGAATCACAAGCCACAAAAGGAGTCTAAGAGAACCTTCCTGCCCAGCTTCCCTTTCCCTGCCCCTCCACTAAGGGCAGAAATGCTTGCTCTGCTATATAACAGTAGCAGTAATTATAAATAGTAATGATAATATTTTATATAATCCCCTTACCTTTTATTCCTAATTACATATAAAAATCATTCATCCTAAATGAATGTATTAATCATTTTATTGTAAGATTTTATTACAATACTTAACTCTATTCATGTACACATAATCTTCACTATTTGCCACTCCTAGAGCAGTTGCAGATTTTCCAACTTTTTCAAAAGGTAACCAATATAAATGGGTAGCAACTTATGACACAATGTTCATTATTCCGCTCCTTATCATGTCTCAATTTTTGAAGGTCTAGAAACACTCACTTTTAAAGTAAAAAAGATATATTTGAAGAAGAGGCCATAATCAGTGAACTGCTTTTGAAGCCCACAATGGCTAAAGATATGGCTTTGGTGTTAAAACAAATGGCTCCCAGGGAAACACTGATTCATCCAAATCAAGTAAAATCAATGCAAATGCTCAGCTGTGTGTTGGACACAGAGCAGACCCTTTCCTCTAGGTATATAAAGCTATGGCTGCTTCCCACAAAATGGAAACATTAGGTGGGTGGACTGTTTCTTGCAATTCATGTTAAACAAAAGGGTTTGACTATCCCTGGATTTTTCAAGTAAGATAAAACCAAGGAAAACACACTCAACCATAAACACTTGCATCAGGTTTCTATTGCTGCCATAACAAGTTATCACAAATGTAGAGGCTTACAACACCACCCATTTATTAACTCCAAGGTCTGCAGATGAGTTGGTTTCTTTGCTCTAGGTTTCACAAGGCCAAAATCAAGATGTCAGCTGGCTGGGGTCCTGGAGGGTTATTTGGGGAGGAGACCCTACCCACAAGAGCACCTTTGAGAGGAGACTTGGAGTTGGGCCATGAGAGGCCTTCCCAGTTTTCTCCAGATGTCAAGGCACACATAATACTAGGCCTTAATTTTAGGCCCTACACTGCACTAAGTGCTTGGGGCAAGAAAGGAGGGGAGGGAAGAGGTCTCTGGTCTTCCTCCTCTGTCTAATCTCATCTTGAAACTAGTAAAAGACAGAAATTGCAAGAGAGTCTCCTTTTAACATCATCATCTACCCCAAAACAAACTTTACAAACATTTTCCTCAAACCAAATCATTGTCTGTTTGTTTTCCCTTCCAGAATGATTTTCAGTCATTAAAAAGCCAGGTAAAGAAAACAAGAAGGAAATTTTAAACTAAATGTAATGGGAAAGACTGGTTAATCTCTTAAAATTTTTCACCTAATGATAGTCTGTACACTTTTAAAATAAATCTTTCCTTGAGAGCAATCAGATTTGTGAGGTGAAAAAGTATAATGAAGTTTCTGAGACGAGTTATAAATTACAATTTTGCAGCCAAAAAGGAAGAGTCAAGACTCAGCCAGAGGCTGCTCACTGCACATTAGATACGCTAAATATCAATCCAGCGCTTGCCACGCACACATTGCATTTGATCTAAATGAAAACCAGGGGTTACAGAGGTCAGACAATGATAAATGCCCCAGAACGTACATAATAAAACACGAGCCACCAGGTTCCATAAGCTAGCATTTAAAATGTAAAACCCACTTACGCTCAACCAAAGGAAAGAAATGACCTTGGAACCAAAGCAGCCATCCCATGATGGCACTTGTCACCACACATTATCAACAAGCAATCAAACACAGCACATGTGTGATCACCATGAAACACATCAGGCAGCTGCTCCATCAGCAGTGAGAAAAAAGGGCACAGAATTTGCCAATGAACACAGTATCCCAGTTTCAGTTTTAGGGTCTACGATCAGAATATTCACCTGTATCCAGAATGGATGTAGGCTCTAAAACTGTGATACCATTCATTCACTTAACATTTGTGGAATACCCACTACATATATTCTTTTTTTTTTTTTTTTTTTTTTTTTGCGGTACGTGGGCCTCTCACTGTTGTGGCCTCTCCCGTTGCGGAGCACAGGCTCCGGACGCGCAGGCTCAGCGGCCATGGCTCACGGGCCCAGCCGCTCCGCGGCATGTGGGATCTTCCCAGACCGGGGCACGAACCCGCATCCCCTGCATTGGCAGGCAGACTCTCAACCACTGCGCCACCAGGGAAGCCCCATATATTCTTTATATGTCATGTCAGATCTTGTCTTGAGGAGTGTAGCAAAACACAAATGACTGAAATTTTTCCCTAACCATGGGGCACCCACAGTTTACCAGACACATAGACACAGAGTTGAAATATAATGTGGTGAGATGATCATGTGTATAAGATGAATACATATGAGATAAAAAGATGATGTAAAAAGAAAATGAGCTCTTCAGGGTAAGTACAGAAAGGCATCATTGAAGAGAAAACCTTTGAACAGCATGCTCGCAAATAAAAAAACTTTCCCAAAGTAGAAATGGAGAACACAGCCCTAAGTTTTTATAAGAATGATATCTAACAGCTCCACTGCTCTTAAAGCTAATGGATCCATTTTTAAGTAACAACATAGAATATAATACTCCAAGTCCTTTATAGCTGAGGGCTTCCTGAAATCAGTGCTACCCAATAACTAGTAACTATGCAGCTAAGAAATCGATGTTCCTGAAGGACTTCCAGAAAAAGAAGACCCGAAGGACTTCCAGAAGCAATGTCCCATTCAGTCTTCCCATCTGTCCTGGGTTGGGGGAAACAGAGAAGCAGAGAGCTGAGCAGTGGTCACTGTGGTGCTGGGCTACAGAACAGCTTTCCTGAACTGCGCTTGCTACCTAGACAGTCACGAGGAGAGACAGCCCCATCTCTCTCATCATCTCTCAACATTCAAGCTGTTCAGTCTCTAGGAAAATCTTTCCATCTTGCCCCCTTCCTGTCCCCCATCTCCTCTCTCCTATTTCAAACTTATATCCTATAGTGCTGTATATCCTCACAAGCTGAATTAGATCCTATTTTGCAGGAAGATAAGGTGACAATTAACCAAAACAGACCCTGCTCTCACATCCTGATTTCTACAGTGGGATTCCTAACACAGGAGAATGTTAACAAACTGTAACCCCAATACCCAATCACTAAGGAGTCAAGATGACAAGCCCTCCTTGGCAATGACTCTTTGCCAGGGTGCAGGAGTCCAGTAGTTAGGTGGCCTTACCTCTTCAGTCCTGTCAATCTTTTTGTTTGTTTGTTTGTTTGTTTGTTTGTTTGCGGTACGCGGGCCTCTCACTGATGTGGCCTCTCCCGTTGTGGAGCACAGGCTCTGGACGCACAGGCTCAGCGGCCATGGCTCATGGGCCTAGCCGCTCTGCGGCATGTGGGATCTTCCCAGACCAGGGCACGAACCCGTGTCCCCTGCATCGGCAGGCGGATTCTCAACCACTGTGCCACCAGGGAAGCCCAGTCCTGTCAATCTTAATAATGGGATTTATGCAACCCGAAGAGAAATGACAGGTGGGCACAAGTTCCTTCTTACTCTCTGACAGTCTTGGCTAAATGCCCCGAGCATCTTTTATCCACCTTGGCTGATCATGTCTCGATTTCATCAATTTCCTAGGCAACAGTCTCAAAATTAGAATTTAAAACTCTAACGCTGTCCAGTAAACCGATATCCTAATCTTCAAAAGATATGTATTAAATTCAGGGTCCAACCTTCCATTTGTCAACTGTTCTTTTGGAGTCTCCTAGAGCTCTAATAGTAGAATAAGCCCTAAAACATCTTACATAAAGCATGGACAGCATCAAATAAAAAGAGCTTTGCTGCATCTTATTTAACACTGAGTATAATTCTGACTCACCTTTGGAGAATGTAAGAATACCACAATGATATTTAATAATGTTTCCTGTAGATAAAAAAAAAAGACTTTAAAAGCACACAGTCTTCATCAATATAACAAAATAACTTCTTGATCTAAGGGAGTATGAAAAGTTGACAATCTATAAGTGACAATGGAGCCAAAAAGATCTCAAAAAAGGATACTACGGCTCATTCCTGGGGAGTTCTAGGACTTGACATAATTTGCACATAGGTTCCCAGAAATCCAGGACTGTGGTGATAGCTATTTGTGCTTTGTCCACACCCATTTTCCAATGCCCCTGTATAGACACATCTCAGGCCCTCTAAGCAACATTCACAGGACGTGGTTTTAATTTGCTCCTCGGTATCAATCACAGAAGCCTTAGGACCTCAGGTAAAACCACGGTCACAGAGCTAACTCACAGCAGGGACAGAAACCAGGGCTTGCCATTAGGCCATCACTGAGGGAAGTGTGTGTGGGGGGGGGGTGGTAACTGGGCCCCATTTTTTCAACAAAAGTGGATTCCAATTAATTACTGTTGGACCATCTGGCTCCTCAAGAAGTGTCACTGGCCCCAGGGACTATTCCTCAGTTCTTTCACATGGACCCTGGCACCACCTAAGACCTAGAGAAGTAACAACAGTAACAGCTAATGCTTATTAAATGCTTACCATGTGCCAGGCACTGTTGAAGACTACATTCATTCACTCATTTAGTCCTCTTAATAACTCGATGAATTAGGAACTACTATAATTACCACTTGACAAATGAGGAAACTGAACCACTGATTAAACAACTTGCCCCAAAATACAGAACAGCAGGTCCAAGGAACTGAAGCTCCTTCCATCTTACATTCAAACCAAGCCATTCTCAAGAATATTGTCCTAACAGGAATGCACAATCTCAATTTCAAGATTTGTACATTCAACTCACTACCAACTCCTCTTTTCCCAGCTCACCCCTGCTGATATTCTGATTCCAACAGGATACACAAGTCAGAGATCCTACTATCTTTTCACCATCTCTCCTCCCTGCCCCAACCCATGTCCTCACTTTGCTCACAATCCATTATCTTCGTTCACTCGCAGTTGTCGTCAGTTCCCTTGAACGATCTTCCCTCCATGATATCCACTGAAAAAAACACCTGCCAACTCTCTCTCTGCCTTCTCCATGCCAGAACCTGAGAGGCTGACCATGACTGGAGACTCAAACTGTACAATCACAGATGGGCTCACTTTAAAGTCATTATCAGTAACCCAAGGGAGCCCTTGGTACCACCCAGAATCCTACCATATTTTATTCTTTCACCTGCCTGGATAACTCCTTCACACTTTGTCCTCCCCCTTTCTCGCTCTCAGCTGATGATCTTGCTTATTTCACTTAGAAAACTGAAGCCATGAGGAGAGAACATGTATGCATTCTCACAGCATCTACCAAACTGCCTCCATCTGTGCTGGTGTCCTGTCTTCTCTCTGCCTTTTTACTGTGGATGAATGGCCACGCTCCACTTAAGCCCATCCCTTCCCATCTATTCAGGAGCTTGGTTCCAGCAATTTTCCGCTCTCTTCCCTGCACCATCAAAGTTTCCCTTTCCATAGAATCATTCCTGGCTGAATACATGCTTTTATTTCTCCCATATTAAAACACACACACACACACACACACACACACACACACACACCTTTTTGATCCCTATATCTGCCCACTTTACTTCTGTACTTTAAATCGAATCTCTGGGAAAAAAATTCTATAGTCTACTTCCTCTCACCCCCTCTTTTTTTTTTTTTTTTTTGGTCAGTATTGATTTATTGGATGCATCCCTTCTATACCCAGCAATGTCCTATCTACTTTGGGATGTGCACAGATGCAAAGAGATGGCGAGATATGAGACATGGCCCATTAATCAAAAAACTTAGAATTTACTTTGAGATTTAACAACTGTAGCTTGCCTTTATTGGCCTCACTATATGTCTGGAACTATTCTAAGCCCATTTCTGGATTTGTTATCTCATTTAATTGGTTCAATTGAAAAGGTTCAAGTAGAACGGAAGTTTAATTTTTCCTCACATCACAGTACTGGGCAGATAAATTAGTTGATAGGGCTTGTTATGAGTCGATGAATATGAAATCATTTTCTAAATTATAAAATGCCATATAGGGAATGTTGGGAATTTCATGTACGGTGGTAATTTGGGGAGTAGTTTCAGGTTAGAGAAGACTTTAGAAAAACAGAGTATGAGCTTAGATTATGAGTCCCTATTTACAGATGGGGTATTTAAGTCTCTGAAAGGCCTAGTGATGTGTTCAAGGTCATATTGCCAATGAGTCAGGGAATCATTCAAGTCTCCTGACAATGGGTCAGCACCCTTTCCTCTAATCCTAATACCACTGGCCAAGTACACAACCAAGCCAAAAGGAAGACTAAAAGTGTAGTGGGGTGGACTAGACAGTCTCAGTTATGGGTTAACATCATTATTTGCTCTAGCACACCAATAATACCCAGAGAAGAAAATAAGGGTCATGGAAAACTCTAATTTGTAGTTTGAAAAAAACAAAAATGAAAACAATGGTATTTTACATGTCTAGCACACCTACTTTGTGCCAGGCATTGTACTAGATGTTTTACATATTATTTTTTCACATCATTCTTTTGACAACCTTTTAAGAAAAGTACTTTTATCACCATTTTATAGATGGAGATAGAATGATGGCCCGAAGTTCCACAATGGGCCAACTGGGAAGCAGAGATTCAAACTCAAATATGCCTGTATCCAAAATACATACCACCTCCACTCTCTCACTATGCCTTCACTCAAGTGGAATAAATCTGCTATGTGAACTGTTCTCTAGTCTTCATTATTTATTTTTCCCAAATTTGATCATAATTTCTTATCCAAGGGCTAAGGCCTCTCACCCCCTCTTCAGCCCACTTTAGAACCCACTCTAGTTCCTACTACAATGACTCCAACAGTTGTTAAATCTAACGACAGG
Source organism: Mesoplodon bidens (assembly GCF_964165515.1). Lineage (NCBI taxonomy): Eukaryota > Metazoa > Chordata > Mammalia > Artiodactyla > Ziphiidae > Mesoplodon > Mesoplodon bidens. The sequence goes on along the minus strand of NC_138160.1, from coordinate 93,743,304 downwards.
TGAAGAGTCTTCACCCACTGTCTTGAAATACCTTTGTCATGTGGTCTGTAGTACACCACTCCCTCTGTGCTTTCCTCCTAACTTTTTGGCCACATCTTCACAATCTCCTTTGCTGATTGTTCACTGTCTCCTAACCAGGAAAGGCTGGATTGCCCTGGGCTCACATCTTACAACCAGGCTCCTGGTTTTAAATGACATCTATACATGACCACTCCCAAATACATGGCCAGACCAGAATTGTCCCCTGAAGCCAACTGCCTACTTGACATCTGCACTAAGACGCCTATTAGAATCTTAAAGTTTCCATGTTCAAAGAGGAAATGATGATTCTACTCCCTCCCAGAAAAACCTGCTCTCCTGCAGTCTTCGCCATCTCAGTAAATGGTACAAAACTCTTCCACTGGCTCCAGTCAATGCCTCTTTATCGTCTATCTCTTCTATCAATCTGCAAATCCTGTTGGCTTATGTTAAAAATATAAATAGGATCTGTCAAATTCTTACCACTCCCAGTCCAAGCAGTCATCACCATTCACCTGGATTTCTTAAACAACTCCATTAATGGTATCCCTTCTTCTCTGAATTTAAAGGAATGCTTTAAAATGTAGATCAGATCAGTTTATTCTCCTTCTCAACATCCTCCAGTGGTTTCCATCCTTACTCAACTAAAATCCAAAGTCCTTACGATGGTCTATAAGGCCGTATATGATCTGGCCCTACTCCCCTTCACTCTCCATTGTGTGTTTTGAGAATAAGGCAGCAGGAAGGACCTTAAGGAGACTGTTAGTGGAAGGCGCAGGGCCTTCAAGGGGGCCTAAAGGAAAGCAAAGAGAAAGCTGTTGGAAGCAGGAAGAAAGAAGACCTGACTCTTCAGGCAAAAAGTTTAGCAATCCTGTTGCCTGGAACAACATGGAAAATAAAAGATGCACCTAATGAACTAGATGATCCAGATAAGATTTCCAGGGGGACTGGGGAAAGTGCTGATTGACTTCTTTTGCCCCGACAATGAAATCTAAAAGGAAAGAGATAAGCTGAAAACAAACTGTGAAATATACAGGATCCAGGACTTACTAGGTTTGAAATAAAATTCTCTCACCCCTAGACTTATCAGAAGGCAAATGATGCTACAATTAAGAAATGGCTCCTGGGCAAAGACCGAATCCAGAGTGCTGCCAGGAAATTATGAATGTAACTGTAAAACTTTATTAAGTCTTCAAAAGATTTAATATGATGCCTCATAAACTAAAAAAAGGTCCTCTAAGAATCTTAAGGGCATTGTTGCCCAAAAGTTTTACAAGGAATCTAAGGTATAGAAGAGCTTATTTCAAAGCGATTTGTCAGTGTTGCCTTTGTCTAATAAAGCTCACTATAAGTTGATTCACAAGAAATACACAAAGTTCTTTGAAGAAATTCTATCAGGGGACTTCCCTGGTGGTCCAGTGGTTAAGAATCTGCCTTCCAATGCAGAGATGCGGGTTCGATCTCTGGTCGGGGAGCTAAGATCCCACATGCTGCGGGGCAACTAAGCCCGCACACTGCAACTACTGAGCCCGCACGCCACAATGACAGAGCCCACACGCCACAATGACAGAGCCCACACGCCACAACTACTGAGCCCGCATGCCACAACTAGAGAGAAGCCTGTGTGCCACAACAAAAGATCCTGAGTGCCGCAACTAAGACCTGACACAGCCCAAGATAATAAATAAATAATTTTTTAAAAGGAATTATATCAGCTAGAGTTGAAAGGACAGAGATCCTACACACTGAAAAGAGGTCTTGGGACCCCAATCTTCATCAGGCAAAAAGGAGACTGAAAATACTACTCAGCTGCAAACATACATTACTTTTATAGAAAGAGAAGGAAAACTCAGAGAACAGAACCAAAAGCCCAGAGGGCAGAGCCAACTGTCACAAGAAGTAAGACCAAGCTCTAATCAAAGAAATGGCTACATGTGCCTAGCTAGATTTCAGAACTGTTATGGACTAGTGATTGCTATGTGCCTCCTGTTTTCCCTCATTCTAAATGCAACTCTTTATACCAATTATCCTATCCCATGTGTGTCCCATCACTATATGCTGAATGGTGGTGGGGTATGTGGATATATATTTCTTACCCTCTTAATTCACAGGTCTTCAGATCAAGAGGAACTATATTCAAGGGATTGCACTTGAAGAACAATACCCAAAGGGTCTGCCCTGATGGGCTCTTGGACCTTAAGTCTGAGTCCAATGTCATAATAAATGAGATTTGCGAAGGCCTTGGGAGGGATAGGTGCATTTTATATGTAGGAGGAAGAGAAGTAATTTTTGTCCGGAAAATGTTTTAAAACGTGTGCAAATTTAGTTGACACTCCTCCCATCAAATGGGATAATCTAATCTCTCTTCCCTTTAAATGCAGGCTGGCCTTCTCTTCACTTCAAATCAGTAGAATACAGCAAAAGTAATACTCTCTGACTTCTGAGCTTAGTCATAAAAGGTGATACTGCTTTTGCCCCTCCCTCCCTCCCTATCTTCCTCTGGATGCCTGCCCTGGGAACCCAAACTCTACCCTGTGAGGAAGGCAAGCAACAACATGTAAAGTCCAGATGTAGGTGTTCTACCACCAGCCAAGCCCAAGCCATTGCCAACACCAACCACCGACACATGGCTGAGATTTCAGATAACTTCAGCCTCCAGCCTTTGAGCCTCTCCAGCTGAGACTAAGTGATGCAGAGCTGAGCTGTCCCTGCCAAGCCCTGTCCTCACCACAGGTTTATGAGTAGAGTTGCCTTTTTTTTTGGGGGGGGGGCGGGCTGCATTACATGACTTGTGGGATTCTTAGTTCCCCAAAAAGGGATTGAACCCACACCCTTGGCAGTGAAAGCATGGAGTCCTAACCACTGAACTGCCAGGGAATTCCCAGAGTTGTCTTAAGTCACTAAATTTTGAGGTGGCTTGTTATACAGCCATGATTAACAGGAACATGTGCCAATTCATCAAGATCTCTTTGATTCCTCACTCTTGCATACAACATGCTTGCTTTTCCTCCTGTGCTTAAATCATCTGTGAACCTGGTGAGCATGCCCTAGCCCTCCATAGCTTCATCCCAGTTACTGGTATCAATATTGTAAGCCCCGGGACATACCTAGAGACTTCCTTCTAAGTTCATATAATTCAAAAATCAGTTCTCTCTGCTTAAGGCTTAACCAACTAAACTATCTTTCAATTTAACCATCATTTTTTCATTTAATCCACAAATATATCAATTTTTCTGTATATCTTTCTGAATTCTAAATATACTAGTTTTATCACAAATAAAGAGGTCAGACATGAGTTGGTTTTTTGGTTGTTAACAGAACTATGTTGGATTATAGGGACCAACTATTCTATCTCCTAGAAGCCCACAGATCATTCCTTGGACATGCCTTCCTGCCAAGCCACGACTATCTCCAGTCAGGCTGCTCTACAATTGCATCTAACAGGCTGTCCTAATCTCTCAGGGGCCAATGTATCTAATCACAAATGAGTTTGGATTTCTTTTTCTTATTCTTCTTCTTTTTTATTTATTTGGTTGCACTGGGTCTCAGTTGCGGCATGCATGTACGATCTAGTTCCCTGGGCAGGGATCGAACCCGGGTCCCCTGCATTGGGAGCGCAGAGTCTTAACCACTGCGTCACCAGGGAAGTCCCGGGATTTCTTCTTAGAAATAAAAACAAACAGGTCTTAAGGATGACAGATTCTATGAGAAAAATCCTGAATGCTGTGAGTGAACTTTAAGATATCAATTTTGTGCTGCTCAAGAGACTTTAGTTCTTCTTCAAGAAGTTTTGTCTATATTTTTGATAACTGAAGTTGCTACCTACACATTTCTAACATCTAGATAAGTGAGGCATCACGGTTTAGACTATGGAATCATTTTCATCTTGAAATAAAATCTTAAATCTGACATACTCTGAAACTGTAGTAACTGAAATAATACACAGGTGGTTAAACTAGAGTTTGTTTTTAAATTCTGTTCTAGTAACTGAATGTAAACATGGCTTTAAGTAACCATGTAATTTGTCACAGAGAAGCCAAGCCAACCCCAGGGGTTATGCAGTAAATAGGACCTGGAGCTCCTATTCAGCACCACTACACACAGCTGTGCCTAACTCCAGAGGCCCGAATTACACGGTGGGCAAAGATGTACATGGCAGCCCTGCCCCTCTTCTCTGCATTTATAGTCTATTTCTCCCTAAATGACCTTAAAAACCTTAAAGTCTCATGACTCTAAAAACCTAGGGACTCCCAAATGTGACTCTAACCTCTCAGGAGCCCAACTACTAGCCTAACATCTCCACCTGGATGTCCACTGGGCATATGAAGCTTCACCTGTTCAAGCTTAACCTGACTCCCCACTCCCAAAATCCAGCTCCTCAGTCAGGTCCCATCACTTCTTAGCTTCAACTTTCAATAGATTCCCATATACCCAGCCTACCATAGGCTGCTGGGCACTCTGTAATACAGACCCTGCCTACCAGTCACTTTGTCACCCTCCTTCTCACTACTATTAGCACCACTAGTCTTTTTTTCAATTCTAGAAGACTTCATATTTGTCCCCGCCTTAGGCCACTGAACAGCTGTTCCTTCTGCCTACCATGCCCCTCCCTTCTTGCCATTCAAGTCTCAGTTTAAATGTCATCTCAGAGAGGCTGTTTCTGACCACTCAACAGAAGGAGCCTCCCAGTCACTCTGGCACATCTTATATTATTTTCAAAGCACTCATCACTACATGATATTTGAACACATATTTACGATCTGTCTCTCTCTAGGATATAGGCCAGGGACCTTGTCTCTTGCCGACCACTGCACCCTAGTTGCTGAGACACAGTGGTTACCCAGTAAGTATTTGCTCCATGACTCAGCGGAGATGAGAAATAGCAAATGCTCTTATCTCTTCACAGTCCCAGGTCAGGGGCGCTGATGAGAGGAAGGATATCACACTGTAAACAAGAAGTTTCCTAAGTGAATATTCTCTACAAAATATCCTGCAACCCCAAAAAAGTGGTGAGCATCGGGGCAAGAAAAAATTAAGCTCCTCTATATCGTCAGCTTTTAAAGGGCCTACTTTCGTTAACTCAAAAACCTACTTTGAAAATTCACAGTCCAAAAGAGAAAGTGGGTAAGTCTTGCCTCTGTCGCCCCCAAAAGTACCTGCCCAACTTTGAGCAATTCCTGGAGCATCTGTCCCACTAGAACAGGTCACACAAAAATGGACAAACTAGTCATCTTAGCTTTTAGCACATGCAATATATTTGACATTTTATGAAATTCTAGAGAAAATAATATAGAAAATAATGCATTTTATCAGTATGCTTCTGGAACATCCCAATCAAATCTTTTTATATTCATGAAGAAAATCCGCTTAAGATTCAGAATAAGGTTAAATCAAGGTCAACTTATCAGAGATTTGTATCAAAACACTAGATTAAAAAAAAAACTAGTTTCCTATGATAATCAGGAAAATGTCTAGAATCATTAACTCTAAAACCGCTGCTTTTCTATTAGCCAATCAACTGTCTGAAATTCCATCCTGTATAGCTCATTCTGAGTTAACCAGGTAGAAGGATAATCTAATAAAATCTTCATGGTAAGGAAATCAGCAATATTCTTCTCATGCACTTATACAGCTAAGCAGGTGTGGGTCACAGAAACTGGTCACAGAAAACCTGTTTTATTGACAAGAAGAACACTTAGCATACCTGCATACTTTGTTATATATGCAAATATATGTGGATATGTATATACAGGGAAGTTTGTACCATTCCAGATAGTTTTGTTTTAAAGTATTTTGTACCTTTATCATGTCCAAGTGTTTCTCCTTTTAATCTATTTTTGGTTTAAAAAAAAGAGACACTGGTGCCATTAATGAAGAAATATAGAATTCAGTGCCTCAACTCGCTAAAGCTGGAAGACAAATTTATGAAAGCTGAAGGGTAAAATGTTTTATTATACATGACCCATGGAAGACACATTTGTGCCTATTATGATCAACCATCTGAAGGAAAAGGAAGAGAGAAAGAAGACTACAAGAGGGTTAGGTTCAAGATACACCATGGAGCCAACTCTAGACAAATCTAGGTCCTTCAAAAGCATTTTTGAAACCATGGCAAAATCAACACACACAACAAACAATCAGAGCAAGCTCTGCTTCTCCCTAAGGGCTAGAGCAGGGAGGAAAGCAGGAGCAGCTGGCAGGTGGACAGGCTCCTCTCTCAGCACTTCCTGGGGTTCTTTCCAGCAGGCCAGCTCCTGAATTCTCACTATGCAGCACATGACTGGGCTCAGAAGAGATCAGACCCACTGTGAATGGAAACCAGCTCCAGAAAAGCACCATCACTTTCTTTCTTAATAGAAACTGTTCAACAGCTATAGAGAAAGAGGAAAACCTGTCTTATTAAGAATAGTTTATTATGAACAAATTTTTAAAAACCACGGGACCCACAACCATACAGCCGCCGGTGTCATTACCTGAACTCAAATCCTCATACATTTCCTTCTACCACACACTACACTACCTCTTACTAGAGAGGAATACTCTCAACAGCACCCAGTAGCTGCCAGCGCACTAAGGATAGCATGTATCTGCAATTTCTTGCAATTCCAGATACTTCCAACGTAACTTCCTAACATCTCAGTAAAGCTTTAAAAAAAATAAATACACACATACATATATAGATATATATATCTCCGAAGTCTGGTTAAAATAAACAGCAGCAGAGGTCTTTCTTAAGAGAACCAAAGCAATAAATTCAAAGAACAGCAGGGAAAGGAGGCAGCAAACAGACACAGAAAGGCAAGGCAGAAGCATTCTTGTCAAGGCCTGACCTCTCTCTGGCCTGCCATTTGTCTAGGTGAGAGATCACTTAGTTGGCAGTGGCAGAGGTGGTAACAGAGTGAGAAACAGGACATAAGCCCTCCCCCCTCCCCTCAAGGAGTTTCCAATCTAGTGGGGGATATTATTTAAGAGAAAAATACAATGTGGGACTTGCAGTGTGTGACGACAGGGGGTAGCCTAGGGCACTTGTGGGGTGAGAGAAAGCTTCGGGAGGAGACTAGTATCAGAGACTGCTCAATCAGGTGGTAAGGAAGAGCAGGATCAACAGGTAAAAATGAGGCACGGAAGACGAGGGGGGTATTCAGGCCGGGGAAGCAGCAGGTATATCACGGAGACACTACAGTTCAGGTAAGGAGCTGCAGGTAATTGAGTGTAGCTTTCATGTACCTGGAGTGTGGGTTTGCGGGGAGGATGATTGGTGGGGGACTGAAGAATTACCATGCAAGAAAAGCTCTAGAGCAACCAAGGGCCACATTTCTTGAAGGACCTTGTAATTCTTGTTAAGGACTTCCTGAATTTTTCCTTTGGGACCCATTAAAGAATCTGAAGCCACAGAGGAGACATCCTTAAAGTAGTCTTTCTGAAAGAAAACCACAACTGCCGGGGGCAAAACATGGAAGAGAGCAAGAGCAAAGACAGGAAGACCAGTCGGAAAGCTTTTGCAGAAATCCAGGCTCCCGTGCTAGATTTTTTTTTTAAATAAATTTATTTATTTATTTATTTATTTATTTGTGGCTGCATTAGGTCTTCATTGCACGCGGGCTTTCTTTAGTTGAGTCGAGCGGGGGCTACTCTTCGTTGCGGTGCGCAGGCTTCTCATTGCAGTGGCTTCTCTTGTTGTGGAGCACAGGCTCTAGGTACGCAGGCTTCAGTAGCTGCAGCACGTGGGCTCAGTAGTTGTGGCTCACGGGCTCTAGAACACAGGCTCAGTAGTTGTGGCACTCGGGCTTAGTTGCTCCGCGGCATGTGGGATCTTCCGAGACCAGGGCTTGAACCCGAGTCCCCTGCGTTGGCAGGCGGATTCTTAACCACTGAGCCACCAGGAAGCACCTCAACCAGGATTCAGGGCTGGGAGGTTAAGAGGTAACCATAAGTCCTGCTGACAACTGCTGCCCTAGCTTAGTTACGAACAGTGACCCTTTTCACTCTCAAAAGTACCCTGGGGGGGCTTCCCTGGTGGCGCAGTGGTTGGGAGTCCGCCTGCCGATGCAGGGGACACGAGTTCACGCCCCGGTCCGGGAAGATCCCACATGCCGCAGAGCGGCTGGGCCCGTGAGCCATGGCCGCTGAGCCTGCGCGTCCGGAGCCTGTGCTCCACAACGGGAGAGGCCACAGCAGTGAGAGGCCCACGTACAGCAAAAAAAAAAAAAAAAAAAAAAAAAAGTACCCTGGGTTAGATGATGAATTACACAAGTCATGCTAGTTATAAAGGAGTAGAACTGCCAGGACCTGGTGATGGGTTAGCTCTGAGGAGGAGAGACAGTAGAGTTAAGGATGACACCCTAGCGTGAGTGGCGGCATTCACTAAGGTATTCAGACAGAGGGGCAGGCACCTCAGGGATGCAACCATGAGGACTTCCTAAAGGGTACAAAGACAACAGATAGTTTTAAGGGACTTAATTCCCAGATTCTCAACTTCCATATACATTTTTCTTCCCACTTTTACTGAGAAATAATTGGCATCACTGTGTAAGTTTAAGGCATTCAGCACAATGGTATAATTTACCTATATTGTGAAATGTCACCACAATAGGTTCAGCTAACATCCATCTTCTCATATACACACAATAAAAGGAAAAGAAACAAATGGTTCTCCTTGTGATGAGAACTCTCAGGATTCACCCTCTTTACACACATACTCTTTCTAGACCTGATCTGCGTGAGCACAGACCTGATGAGAGGTCCTGCCAGCCCTCCCCTCTGCCCTCCCCTTTCACCACCCTCTTTTCCCATTTACAGCAGGAAGGCACCTCTCACCCTTTTAAACCCTAGGGCGCTCTGCCCCAGGATGTAGACAATTCCCCAGCAGAAAGATAGAAACATTTTTAAATACCAGTGTCAGCAAAGTTGCCTTAAATAAAACACCCTAAACCAGAAGAACAGGGCTTTCTGTCTTTCCCTACCTTACACGTCTTTCTGGTGAGGACTAGGCAAAATGAAAGAAACATGGTATTTTGGTCCTTGGCTGGGTTGTTCGGAATTCAGGTATATTATAGAACAAGGCAGCAAAAGGAGTTTGTTTAATAATCTTGCAACTTCCATTGTCCAGCTACTATCAAAATATATAAAAATATGCCTAGCTCATGAGGAAGAGTCCCACAGAATAAAACAAATCAAAGCCCTAGTAAGCCTATCTCATGTAAGTGACAAAACACTGTGCCTTATCTGTCTACCCATCTCAGAAATCAAATTCCAAAGTGAAGTACTCGTCACAGAATACATGTTAACATTTTTATTTAAATTGACAAATGACAGAATGTACACTGGTTTAGCTCAGTGGTTTGACAGTAACTGGCTTTGCCAAAGTAATATGTTGGACATTTTCCATAAACTGGATTAACTAAATCTACAGCTCCACAATTCTGATAAAAATATAAAATACATAACTATAGATAAAAGCATTTTACCAAAAATCATGTACTGGCAAATGTTCATTAAAATTAACAATTTAAAATTTTCCTAATCCTGTATAACCAAAGTAGATTACATCAGAAGCTTCTAAGTAAAAGAGAAAAAGCATAATTAATACTGTTTTGATAAATTTTGGTAAAGCATTTTGAATACATCTCCCAGAAATTCTGAAACTGAATTACTATAATGATTAACAAATTGTTCTCCACTCAGGCACTTTTGATTTCACTGCTTTCAAACTAAACTGAAGGAGAACGCAATGAGTGGTCTGAGAAATCTCTGCTCTCAGAGCAGACTGAAAGGGGTTGGTGATGACTACAGAGCCTTGGAGATATCTGAAAGATTACTGAAAATAATTTTAGATGACAGATCACTATGTGATTTTTTTGGCGTATAACTCAGGAGCGTTCAAGGAATTAAGTGATCTTCCTTTATCAAAACTCCTTCCTTTTCAATCTAACTCCTTTAGTAGATAAGGTTACTCAGTGCTCATCCTTATAAAGACAAGAAATAGGAATAAAATTGATGTTGAGCCCTATCTCACTCCAGGAATATATTATAATCATTCAGGGGTACATGAACTAACTGAGAAGGAGCAGCCCATTACTTTATTGAGATGCACTTCCAATAAATGTTCACTTTTTATGTTTAAGAGTTATTAAAATGCATAATATTTTGCTGTTTTAATTGAAAACCTTGGTAATAATAACTATTCTTATGGCTCAATAATAAAGCCTTAAGGTCTCATGAAATAAACTTTTAAACTTTCAATTTCTATATAAAATATTGTTATGGATAAATATATTTTATTAATAAAAATATAATAAGAGAAAATTCTATGAAGAAAGTAGAATACGAAGAAGATAAAAGAAACAAAGACAATTCTGACTTTTAATGTAGAACTTGTTCACGTCTACTTTTTAAACATTGATGATGAGTACCAAAATTGCTATGATATAGAGATGCATTTAAGAGTATACATTTAAGATACATTTAAGAGTAATGTGACAGATTTTGCAATGTTGGTACTCATGATAAACCAAAAATTTGCATCTATTTAAACTTAGGATAAAATTTTTATTCTCAACCTAAAATTATACACAGGTACATAGTTTTATTTCTTTAATTCTGGAAAATCACTACTGTCAAGAATATTTTAAAAAAAAAGAGCACATCTGGAGGGAGAGATGATGACTTCAGTTTTGAATATGTTGTGTTGGAGGAACCTTAAGAATATCCAAGTACAGAATAAGAGCAAACACTTATACTGCACTGACCACACCATTTAAAGCACTAGTCTAGGTGTTTATAGACTCCTTTACCCTTCACCACCACCCTCTGAAGCTGATACTATTATCCCCACTTCATAAATGGGGACACTGAGGCCTGGACAAATGAGAAGACTCACCCAATGCCACACACCTCTCCCAAGTATAGAGTTGTATGAATCCAGAGAGTTTGTACACAGTATAATGTCTTGAGATGTCTGGGTTGGTGATAAAAATTTGAGGGTCAACTGAGCTTTTTAGATAGTAATCTAAACCATGGAGCAGATGAGATTATGTAGGAAGAGTGATATAATCAACAGCACGAAAATGAGAAGCTTCACTGCTGGGGGTCCCTATGAAGATGCTTCTGGCATTCCCTTCCCGGCCCCTGGACTCATGAAGAGCCTCCAGCCATTTTTTTGTGTTTTTTTTTTTCCAGGTACCCTTGATGTTTTGTCATCAGTCCTCCCAGGCTGCTGCACTGTTTATGATGGTCAAAGGGCTACCAAAGAAGACCTTTCTGCTTCTTGATCTTTGCCAGATACCTGAAGATGCTTAGATAGTAAAGGCTCTTCCTCCCAGTTTTATTGAGATATAATTGACATATAACACCACAGCCAAGTTGGATTCATCTCAGGATCACAAGGATGGTTCAACGTATGCAAATCAATGTTACATACCGCATCAATAAAAGAAAAGACAGAAACCACATGATCGTATCAACAGATGCAGAAAAAGTAGGGACTTCTCTGGTGGTCCAGTGGTTAAGACTCTGCGCTTCCAATGCATGGGGCACAGGTTCAATCCCTGGTTGGGGAACTAAGATCCCACATGCCACACGATGCAGCCAAAAAAAAAAAAAGAAAGGAAAAGAGAAAGCATTCGATAAAATTCAACATACATTCATGATAAAAATTCCTACCAAAGTGGGTATAGAGGAAACATATCTCAACATAATAAAAGCTACTATGACAAACCTACAGCCAATATAATACTTAACAGTGAAAAGCTGAAAGCCTTCCTAAAATCTGGAACAAGACAAGTATGCCCACTCTCACTACTTCTCTTCAACATAGTATTGGAAGTTCTAGCTACAGCAATCAGACAAGAAAAAGAAATAAAAGGTATTCAAATTGGTAAGGAAGAGGTAAAATTGTCATTATATGCAGATGACAGGATACTAAATATAGAAAACCCTAAAGACTCCACACAAAAACTACTAGAAGCAAAGTAGCAAGATACAAGATTAACATACAGAAATCGGTTGCATTTCTTTACACTAGCAATGAAATATGAGAAAGGGAATGCAAACAAACAATCCCTTTTAAAACTGCAACAATGAAATAAAATACTTAGGAATAAACCTCACCAAGGAGGTGAAAGACTTACATGCTGAGAACTACAAAACATTAATAAAGGAAAGTGAAGGTGATTCAAAGAAATGGAAAGATATCCCATGCTCCTGAATTGGAAGAATTAATATTGTTAAAATGGCCATCCTACCCAAAGCAATCTACAGATATAATACGATCCCTATCAAATTACCTGAGACATTTTTCACAGAACTAGAAAAAATAATCCTAAAATTTATATGGAATCATAAAAGACCCAGAATTGCCAAAGCAATCCTTAGAACAAAGAACAAAGCAGTAGGCATAACCCTCCCAGATTATGGACAATACTACAAAGCTACAGTAATCTAAACAGTGTGGTACTGGCACAAAAACAGACACATGGATCAATGGAACAGAATAGAGAGCCCAAAAATAAACCCAGACACCTATGGAGAGTTAATCTTTGACAAAGGAGGCAAGAATATACAATGGGGAAAAGATAATCTCTTCAGCAAGTGGTGTTGGGAAAGCTGGAGAGCCGCATGTAAATCAATGAAGTTAGAACACACCCCCACACCATACACAAAAATAAACTCAAAATGGCTTAAAGACCTAAACATAAGACATGACATCATAAAACTCCTAGAAGAGAACATAGGCAAAACATTCTCTGACATAAATCATACCAATGTTTTCTTAGGTCAGTCTCCCAAGGCCATAGAAATAAAAGCAAAAATAAACAAAGGGGACCTAATCAAACTTACAAGCTTCTCTACAGCAAAGGAAACCATAAACAAAATGAAAAGACAACCTACAGACCGGGAGAAAATATTTGCAAATGATGCAACAGACAAGCGCTTAATGTCCAAAATATACAAACAGCTCATACAACTCAATAACAAAAAAAACAAACAACCCAACTGAAAAATGGGCAAAAGGTCTAAATAGACATTTCTCCAAAGAAGATACACAGATGGTCAATAGGCATATGAAAAGGTGCTCATCATTGCTAACTATTAGAGAAATGCAAATCAAAACTACAATGAGGTACCATCTCACACCAGTCAGAATGGCCATCATTAAAAAGTCTACAAATAACAAATGCTGGAGAGGATATGGAGAAAAGGGAACCCTCCTACACTGTTGGTGGGATTGTAAATCGGCATAGCCACTATGGAAAATAGTATGGAGGTTCCTCAAAAAACTAAAAATAGAGTTGCCGTATGATCCAGTAGTCCCACTCCTGGGCATATACCCAGACAAAACTATAATTCAAAAAGATACATGCACCCCTATGTTCATAGCAGCACTACTCACAATAGTCATGACATAGAAACAACCTAAATGTCCATCAACAGATGAATGGATAAAGAAGGTATGGCATATATATATATATATGTATATGTATATATATATACATATATATATAATGGAATATTACTCAGCCATAAAAAAGAATGAAACTGCCATTTGCAGCAACATGGATGGACCTAGAGATTATCATACTAAGTGAAATAAGTCAGAAAGACAAATACCATATAACATCACTTATATGTGGAATCTAAAATACAACACAAATGAACATATCAACGAAACAGAAACAGAGTCACAGACATAGAGAACAGACTTGTGGTTGCCAAGAGGGAGCGGGGTGGGGGAGGGAAGAATTGGGAGTTTGGGATTAGCAGATAAAACCAGTATATATAGGATGAATAAACAACAAGGTCTTACTGTGTAGCACAAGGAACTATATTCAGTACCCTGTGCTAAACCAGAATGGAAAAAAATATATATACTTATGACTGAGTTAATTTGTTGTACAGCAGAAATTAATACAACACTGTAAATCAACTATACTTCATTGAAATTTGTTTAAAAAAACACTGTATTAGTCGAAGACATACAACATAATGATTTGATATATGTATATATTGTGAAATGATCACCACAATTAAGTTTAGTTAACATCCATCACCTCACACAGTCTTTTTTCCTTGTGATGTGAACTTTCAATATCTAGTCTCTCAGAAACTTTCAAATATACAAAGAGCATTGTTAACTATAGTCACCATGCTGTACATTACATTCCCAGAACTCATCTCATAACTGGAAGATTTTACCTTTTGACCACCTTCACCCATATCCCCCACCTCCCACTTCTGGTAACCACTAATCTGTTATCTGTATCCATGAGTGTGGCTTTTATAGATTCCACATATAAGTGAGATCATACAGTCTTTGCCTTTCTCTGTCTCACTTATTTCACTTATCCTAATGTTCTCAAGATCCATCTATGTTGTTGAAAATGGCAGGATTTCCTTCTTTATATGGTTAAATAACATTCCATTACTTTATTTATACATACATATATCTCACATCTTTACCCATTCATCCACTGATGACACTTAGGTTGTTTCCATGTCTTGGCTATAAAAGTTTCAATTTGTAATAATCCAACATGACAAATTTCATTTCTCTCTTTGCAATAGGACTTGTGTGATCACTTACACACATTTTATCAGTCATTACAGGCATTTGCCAGAAGCTAAAGTTACAGAAAGTGAAATCTCACACTCACACTGCAAAATACAACAAATCGTAATGCAAACAAGAATACCATTACTCATGGCAGCACCTGCCTGCTAGTGCTCAATGGATGGGATCATTTTTGCTCAATAATCCTCAGAGCATTTGGGGGTGGTGGGGAGGATACAAATATATACACAGTTTAGTTTTGTTTTTTTTTTAAGGAAATTATTTCAGAAAAAAATAGTGCCAGAAGAAGTAGCATTAAGTGTGTGAGCCTATATTCAGTCAGAACATAAGAAAACCATGGACAAAATCATATCAACATTTTTAGGAAAAGGCCAAGGAAAAGTGATCATAAAGAAGATTGAATAGGAATAACCAGAAGAAAACTTGAAAAGAGAAAAAAAAGGAGAACGTGTTGTCAGAAGAGCAAAATGAGAAGATTTTAAGAACAAGGGTCAATGCAACAACAGAAAGGAAGATAAGGGCTGAAAGTGTCACTTGGATGTAGCAACTAGTGACGACCCTGAGGACCGTTTCAGTGTATGATGGGCATCAAAGCTGAACTGTAAGAAGTTTAAGAATGAATGAGATTTGATGGGGACTTCCCTGGTGGTCCAGAGGGTAAGACTCTGCACTCCCAATGCAGGGGGCCCAGGTTCAATCCCTGGTCGGGGAGCTAGATCCCACATGCATGCCGCAACTAAGAGTTTGCGTGCTGCAACTAAGACCCAGAGCAGCCTAAATAAATAAATGGTTTTTTTTTTAAAAAAAAAGGATGAATTAGATTTGAGGAGTGGAGGTGATGAATTTAGGCAAAGCTTTCTGGAGTTTAGGTGTGACACAGAGGGAGTCAATATGGCAGTAGACAAAGGATCGCATGGGAGTGCGGGAAGGGTGGTTTTAAATGTGAGAGATTTAAACACGCCCAAACCTTGATAGAAGAAAGGGAACAGAGCGGGAGAGGGCTGAAGATGCAGAAGAAATGAGAGGTGATAAAATCCAGGGGAGAGGCACTGGGGCTCTTCCACTGAGAGGAGAGGAAAGGATGGGTAAGAAGCAACTAAGTGTGTGAGAAGGGTTAAGGAGTTAGGGGGCTTCCATCTGATTTCTTTTATTGTCTTGGTGAAGCAAAGAAGAGTTCACTGGGGAAGAGGACATTCACATGCTGACTGAATCTGTATGCTACCTGTCTCCCTCCTTCTTTGACTTCTGAAGTCATAGGACAGCAGATTCAGCAGGTTGAATGCCATATTCTGAGAAAAGCTCTACCTGGATAGAATCTGCATTTGAAGGAGTAATTTGTAAAGACACCTCAAGTGCTAACATTAAAACGAGATGTGATTATAACCACTAATTTTAAAACCAGAAGTAGTATTGAGATATCACATTTATTCTTATTACTGCTTTCAATATCAACAAAACTCATCTTCAAAAATCTCCAAAGCTGTTTCAGAGTCCAAAGCTTATTTGATTTTCTCTCTTCTTTCCCCCAGACTGTTTCCTTCTTTCCTCTATTCCACCTTTTAAAACTATGTATCACCAGCAATATTTTCCTCCATCCTAGTTTCAACAGGAAAGGCCTTCAAAATGTTTAACACCTTATAGTATATGTGTGGTCTCTAATTTGGTCCTACAGCAATCCTGAATGTTGGGTCTGGGAAGGCATTATTCTCAATATTCAGAAAAATGAAATGACTTGACCATTCTTAGAAACAGACATAGGACTCAGACCTATCTTGTGACTCCAAAGGCAGTTGTCTGTTCTACCACACACATTCCACTTATAATAACTTCTGAACACCCAAAGGCATCTCATGTTCCTTCCAGCTTCAGAGTAATTTCAAATTCACCCAATTATTAAAGGGAATAGGCCTGTATCGTAATTTCAATTCTCTGCCTATCATTAACAGATCTTACCATCCCTCCTTCATAATAAGGAATCTAGATAATCTTGAAGCAGCAACTAATATTACTCACAGACATCTGCAGATACACATGTAGCCCTAATCACAGGAATCCTGAGCATCTGCAGAAGGTTATATGCTATTATTACCCAGGAAAGTAACTGTATCTCAGGTTTCTGCCTAACATGGTGAAACCAAACAAGAAGGCCCTCAAGTTTCCACTGAGCAAGCAAGATAAAATGCTTCCCACAGTAACCATCTGTATTGGTTTCTTTCTGCTGCTGCAACAAATGACCATAAACTTGGTGGCTTAAAACAACAGAAATTTATTATCTGACAATTTCGAAGCCCAAAAGTCCAAAATGGTCTCAGTAGGTATAACTGACTGAATGTTTGTGTCTGGCACCGCCAGGAGTTTACATGTTAAAGCCCTAATCCCAATGTGATGGTATTTGGAGGTAGGGCCTTTGGGAGGTGCTTCGGTCAAGCAGGAATGGGATTAGTGCTCTTGTAAGAACTCTTTTACCATGTGAAGTTACAAGAAGTCAGCTGTCCACAACCTGGAAAAGGACCCTCACCAGAACCCAACCATGCTGGCACCCTGCTTTCAGACTTTCAGCCTCTAGAACTGTGAGAAATCAATGTTGTTTGTTTAAACCACCCAGTCTGTGGTAATTTGTTAAGGCAGCCCAAACTGACTAAGATACTGGGCTTAAAAACCTAAGTGTAGGCAGAGCTGTGCTCCTTCTGGGGGAACCAGGGGAGAACCCTTGCCTTGCCCTTTCCAACTTCTAGAGGCTACCTGGCTTCCTGGCATCAAGGCCTCCTTCCAGCGAATACATGACTTTGATCTCTGCATCCAACTGTCATATCTCCTCTGACTCTCCTGCCTCCTCTTTCATGTATAAGAACTCATGTAATTATATTGGTCACACCTGGATAATCTCCCCATCACAAGATCCTTAATTTAGTCACACCTGCAAAGTCCCTGTTGCCATATAAGGTGACATATTCACAGATGCTGGGGATTAAGACACTGAGCAGAGAGAGCTGGTACCCATTCAAAGTAAAGACACACCAAGCTAAGCTCCTGGCCACACGCCACGTGGAGAACAGGAAGGTGTTCCCAATGAACGGCCACTCAACTGGTGATAGGCAGGCCTAGAACACACTGGACGCAGCCCACTCTCCCAGCAGTTCTGCTGTTCTAGATTAAGGGTCAGTACTTTAAGAGAATTTAAAATATTTACAGCCAGTAAGTGGCAGGGTCATTCGACAAAGCTGGTGTGTTCTTGTAACCCTTATGACAGATGGCCTCACAGACACCTTCCATCACGGCTGGAAATTTTCTGTAAGTTGAACCACGGCCCAGATATAAAAGAGACATACCCCGCACAGACCAGTCTGGATTAAGAACGAACCTGATGACACAGGCCAGAGCAGAACAGAACAGAGGTTCTAGGCCCAGGCTAAGTGCTTTCACTATTGCTGTCATTAAGGAAAGAAACTGCAAGTACATGAAGCCCACAGTGCATCTTTTTTTTTAAAGATTTTTTTTGATGTGGACCATTTTTTTAAAGTCTTTATTGAATTTGTTACAATATTACTTCTGTTTTGTGTTTTGGTTTTTTGGCCACGAGGCATGTGGGATCCCCAACCAGGGATCGAACCCACACCCACTGCATTGGAAGGCAAAGTCTTAACCACTGGACCGCCAGGGAAGTCTCCCCCATGGTTCATCCTTAAGAGGGTGCTTTCTAAAAAAAAGCCTGAGGTAATGCAGGCGGCACTGTGTTAATTCAGTCTCAGTAACCATGTCTTCACAAAGAACTGTTTTTATTTTCCAGAGATTCTTTTACAGACCCATCCTGAGAAGTGAAGTTAAGAAATTATGATGCCCAGGGTGTTCCAAATCAAGTCAGCTGTACCCTTAGAGAGATGTTAGCTTTTACAAGATTTATTTCTGTCCAGCTGTTACTCTTTACACATACATAACACCTAAATCAATGCGTTTGCTACATGAATTTCCCAGGACTTGGTTCCATGGAATGTACATAAAATCTTTATTTTTTCATTTAATATTCCAGGCAGTAAATTCCCTTTCCTCAGAATTCCTCAGACTACATGAAAAACATAGAAAGCTCCAGAACATGGCCTGCATATATTAGGTATTCATTAAGTAACAGCTGAACGACCACATGAATGCAGCAACACACAAAGGCCTAAATGAGCTCTCTTGCCACAGGTTAATCTGAGAAGTTTGCTTATTGGAAATTACCATTTAACTCTTCTCAACAAACATTAATATGTAAATTGCATAGAGAGTTCTTTTTTAAAATTTATTTATTTTATTTATTTATTTTTGTCTCTGTTGGGTCTTCGTTGCTGTGCGTGGGCTTTCTCTAGTTGTGGAGAGCGGGGGCCACTCTTTATTGTGGTGCACGGGCTTCTCACTGCAGTGGCTTCTCTTGTTGTGCAACACGGGCTCTAGGCACCCGGGCTTCAGTAGTTGTGGCTCGCAGGCTCAGTAGTTGTGGCTTGCAGGCTCTAGAGCACAGGCTCAGTAGTTGTGGCGCACGGGCTTAGTTACTCCACAGCATGTGGGATCTTCCCAGACCAGGGCTTGAACCCATGTCCCCTGCACTGGCAGGTGGATTCTTAACCACTGTGCCACCAGGGAAGCCCAAAAGAGAGTTCTTTAGTGCCCAAAGTATGCAAAACCTCTTTATCTTACGCACATTCAAGTCGGGATATTACAGTGGTTGAAAAATCTTGGAGACATGAAGACTGGGTTTGAATTCTGATCTTAATACTTGCTAGTTATGTGACTTTGGAGAAACTGTTTAATCTTTTTAGATTCCGTTTCTTCATCTCTGATGGTAGGATAATAATATTTAACTTGTACAGTTGTCGTGAGCATGTGATGAACACAAGAAAATGTTCAACAGTTCCTGATACATTGATGACAACAATGGTGATGGCTGATACACCTGGATTGAGGCCTCTTGGTAACCCCCATTCTCCAGGACAGACAACAAGCTCCCTGCCATGTGGGGGTCCACATGTCCTAGGGACATATTCATCAGGCATGTTGCGCCCTAATTCTCCAGGGTAGCTGCCCATCTTCTCATGCAACACACACTAATTCTCTGAGGTGGGCATAAAGCCCTCCCTAATCCTTCCTTGCCAGCTCTGCAGCCACTGCCAGTCTAACTCAGTTACACATGCATGTAGTCAACCATACCAGGCTGACTAGCAGTGCTGCAGGCTGCCCAGTCTATTCCCCCACCCCCAGCCAAAGTTCAGGCATGGCCCCAAGGCATGATCCACTGCTGATGGAGGGAGGAGGAGGGAGAGCTTTTCACTGATGTAGCCATCTCTTTTTCCTTGTCATCCTTCTTCCATTTTATCCCCAGCTCCTCTTCCCACTATCTCTTTTTATTTGCTTCAAGAGTTGATCTAAGTGGTGCCCATTAGGGCCTCAAAGTCTTCTCTATGTAGATCTTAATTACACTAAAGATTGTTACACAGGCATTCCCCATTAAAATAAACTTTCGGGTGCAGTAAGAGTAAAGCAATAAACAAAATCCCATCTAATGGACAGTAATTCAGGCATATTCACAGAAATCATTCCTCTACTTTTAGGACAAGGACTTTTCCCCATGCCCTGTGCTATTCTAACATAAGAGTTATTCTTATTTACCATAAGTAACTATGGGATATAGAGAGTGAGTAGGGAAATATGAAGTTAGGTTTACTAACAATCTCCTCAGAAACTTACAGTTGGGGAGGTTGCCCTTCCAGAGTTAAAAAGGCTGCCTGCACTTCTTCCTGAGGGAGATCCCAACTTCTGCCTCAGAACCCAAGAGGAGAAAATCAGGAATGGAATCATGCGTTCTTACCCAGACACACTCTCCCAGCCCTGCAGAAATGATAGGCCTTGAAGAAATGGTTACCTAAAGTCAGAGTAAATTTTCATGAACTTATTCTCATAGCTTTCTACAATTAAAAGGAAAATAAAAGAATACATTTGAACGTACAAAGACTAAGTCACGTTTACAAATCACCTTTATTTTATCTGAGTTTACTAGAAAGAAATAAATTCAGGAGGCAAAAAAATAGTTTTTCATGTGATTTACACATCTGATGTTTTTACCACATAAAAAGCATGACTTTACAGTTTTCTCCTTCTAACTGTGTAATTTATTTTCTCCTAAGACCTGTATCACAAATGCGAATCCTTAGGAATAAAGGTAACAGAAAAGAAACTCTGTTCTGAATAAGCCCTAGAAAACTTTAAATAAACTACCAATACCAACTGCTAATTCTTTTGCAATGATATGAGCCATTGTTTAAAATTCTCTAGCTTTTCACATCTTTTTCTTTGGAATGTAAAAAAAAAAAAAAAAAAAGGACAGATAAGGTCTATATAATTTTAGCAAGACAGTCGATCTTTCCAGGCAAGGTCTGACGTACTAGATAAGATCAGGAAACTGAATTTCTCTCTGCTAGGAAAAATGCGATTTCAAAAATATGAATGTAATGCAAGATATCTTCTATAGCCTTCAATTTAATCTCTCAGTACAGATTTACAGTTCTGCTATATTGACTTATGGCCTGTACAAGACAGAATTCAGTGAACTTCTGAGTATGTCCGTTCCCTTTCTTTGCATTACGCATTAATGACCACTCGCCTTTAGAAAGCAATTCCTTCCTATGGAAAGCTAACCAACACACCCAATCTTTTATTCCTACTTTGTGAAATGCTCATGTGAAACAAAACAGGTTATGAAACAAGCTCAAGAAAAAATCACAAGTTACCACCATCAATAGCATTCCACTTGTCCGCCTCTTCTCATCCTAGCACATTCTTGGGAACAGGACAGAAAAGGCCCACTTAGACAATCATGCATCTCAGTGAACAGACCCCAGACCCAGATGACCCAGTGAAGGCTGGGACAACTGAGGAAGAAAGAGGAGGAAACCTATTTTAACAGTATAAAAAATAAAAGATATGTCAAATACGGTATTTTTAAGGTAAGCATATAAGCATTATAAGCATAAATAAGACTGTCTATCTGAGGTTAAGATCTGTCTTAGACTTTTAAACCAAAAGTCACATTAATGAATATACTTTTGTACCTCAAAATCATCACCTCCAAAGTCTTTCCTCTCTTCATCACCAAGAGACAGCATTTCAGTCTTACCAAATAGAATCTATACTAACCAATGTGGTAACTTTCTTAGTACCTCTCTACCATCCAACCAGTCAGGAATTCTTGAGTTAAATCCTCATGAACAAATGACATCCTACACCAAAAACTTGGTTGCCTTTATTACTCTTATTCCATGAAGCTCATGAATGAAAACCCCTTATTTTATAATTGCTCGTCCAACTTATAAAACTTAGATCGGCACCTTTTTACACTGTATTTCTTTAAATACTCTTTAACCATTTACTTTCTTAAAAAGCAATAATGCCTATCATTCAAGAGACTAGACACTTGGCTCCTAACACACATTAAATGGCTAATTCAGTCCTCCTAACAGCACAAAGGGAAAGTACTCTCTATAATATGGCTGCGAAAAAACAGAAACTATGTAAGCCACCTACAAAGAAATCTGCACACACATAAGCTATGAATCCTACAACTCTACAACTTTCGGCAGAAGTGGAAAAATTGCAAAGAAATTAGCAATGGAAAACATGTTTAAGTTTTTCAGTCATATTCAGTTACAAAAACCTAAAGATCAGGAAAAGCCAGAGATACAGTGAAATTTATACAAGAAAAATTTAATATGAAGTCATTGTACTCACCGTCTGATGGTTTCTGTCACAGTAACGCAGCCCAAAGTAATCGATCTCCACAAGGTTTATGTGACGGAATACGTGCTCAAGGACAACGGAACCTTTTGTTGACTTCTGCAAAAATAATTCACAGTTTTGTGTGTGTGTGTGTGTGTTTTTAATAAGGTGCCTTGTCTTTCTCAGTGGGACACAGTCACAGTTCTCATCTTTTATTAGCTTTGCTCACATGGGAACAATTTTATTAGCCCATAGTTCCCTCTTTAAGTTTTGCCTCAATTACAAAGAAAGGGATTTCAGCATTAAATGAATTGCTTTGGAAAACAATTTTTTAATTGTACATTTTAAATTAATTTAAGGTTCTTTTCTTATAGGACTGTAAAATATCTTTAAGACAAAATTATTATTTTAATAAAGATAGTTTATATGAAGTGCATCTAATAAATTCATCAAAAAAACTTACTTTGGTTAAAAATCCCACAGTTCTTTCACTTTAAAAAGAAATTTTCACCTACATCATTACTCTCACAACTAATGCAGAAGATATATAAAATTAAAATAACAATAGCCAAAGCTTTTTAAAATTTTTTCTTATTTTCTTTAGTAAGGTTTTATGTTTTATTTTTTTAATTGAAATATAGTATGCATACAATTATGTTAGTTTCAAGTGTACTACATAAGGATTTGACATGTGTATACATTATGAAATGATCACACAGTAAGTTTAACAATCATCTTTTCCCATACGGTTACTATGATATTATTGACCATATTCCTTGTGCTGTATATTACATCCCAGTGATTATTTATTACATAACTGGAGGTCTGTACCTCTTAATTCCTTCACCAATTTGGCCTCCTCCCTCTGGCAACCATCCATTTGTCCTTTGTATCTACAAGTCTGCCTTCATTTTAGCTTATCAGTTTGTTCTGTTTCTAGATTCCACAGGTATTTGTCTTTCCCTGTCTGACTCATTGCTCTTACTATAGTACCCTCTAGATCCATCCATTTTGTCACAAATAGCAAGGCTTCTTTTATTTTATGGCTGAGCAGTATTCTACTGTGTATATACACACTGCATCTTTATCTATTCGTCTATCAATGAACACTTAGGTTGCTTCTACATCTTGGTTATTGTAAATAATGATGCAATGAACACTGGAGTGCATATACCTTTTCAAATTAGTGTTTTTGATTTCTTCAGGTAAACCCAGAAGTGAAATTGCTGGATTATATGGCAGTTCTACATTTAAATTTTCAAGAAACCCCCATACTGTTGCCCATAGTGGCGGAATCAATTTACATTCCCACCAAAAGTGTACGAGGGTTCCCTTTTCTCCATGTTCTCACAAACTTTTGTTATTTGTTGCCTTTTGATGATAGCAATTCTGACAAGTATGAGGTGGTTTCTCACTGTGTTTTTGATTTGCATTTTCCTGATGGTTAGTGATATAGCGCATCTTTTCATGTATCCGTTGGCCATCAGTTTGCCTTCTTTGGACAAATGTCTATTCAGGTCCTCTTCCCATTTTTAAATCAGGATGTTTGTTTTTTTGCCATTAGGTTGTATGACTTTTTTGTGTACCTTGGATATTAACCCATTATTGGATATATTGTTTGCAAATATTTTCTCCAATTCAGTAAGCTGTCTTTTCACTTTTTTGACAGTTTCCTTTCCGTGCAAAAGCTTTTTAGTTTGATGTCGTCCCATTTGTTTATTTTGCTTTTGTTTCCCTTGCCTGAGGAGACACATCCAAAAAATATATAGCTGAGACTGATGTCAAAGGGCCCACTGTTTGTTTTCTTCTAAGAGTTTTATGGTTTCAGGTCTTACATTTACATCTTTAATCCATTTTGAGTTTATTTTTGTATATGATGTGAGAAAGTAGTCCAGTTTGATTCTTTTGCATGTAGCTGTCCAGTTTTACAAACACTATTTATTGAAGAAGCTGTCTTTGCCCCATTGTATATTTTCCTGCCTCCTTTGTCATAGATTAATTGTCCATATAAGTGTGGGTTCACTTCTAGGCTTTCTGTTCCGTTCCATTGATCTATATGTCTGTTTTTGTGCCAGTACCATATTGTTTTGATTACTGTAGCTCTGTAGTATAGCTTGAAACCATGGAATGTGATACCTCCAGCTTTATTCTTCCTTCTCAAGACCGCTTTGGCTATTTGGGGTCTTTTGTGTTTTTATACACATTTTAGAATTATTTGTTCTAGTTCTATGAAAAATTCCACTAGTATTCTGATAGACATTGTGATGAATCTATAGATTGCCTCAGGGAGTATGGTCATTCTAGCCATATTAATTCTTTCAGTACGTAAGTACAGTATATATTTTCTTTTTTTTTAAATAAATTTATTTTATTTATTTATTTTTGGCTACATTGGGTCTTCATTGCTGTATGCAGGCTTTCTCTAGTTGCAGCAAGTGGGGGCTATTCTTCGCTGTGGTGCACGGGCTTCTCATTGCAGTGGCTTCTTTTGTTGTGGAGCAAGGGCTCTATGTGTGCAGGCTTCAGTAGTTGTGGCACGAAGGCTAGGTAGTTGTGGCTCATGGGCTCTAGAGCACAGGCTCAGTAGTGGTGGCACACGGGCTTAGCTGCTCCACAGCAAGTGGGATCTTCCCAGACCAGGGATCAAACCCATGTCCCCTGCATTGGCAGGTGGATTCTTAACCAGTGTGCCACCAGGGAAGTCCCACAGTATATATTTTCATCCATTTGTGTCATCTTCAATTTCTTTCATCAAAGTCTTATAGTTTTCCAAGTACAAGTATTACTTCCATGGTTAGATCTATTCCTATTTTACTCTTTTGATATAATTATGAGACTGTTTTCTGTTTTCTTAATTTCCCTTTCCAATAGTTCATTGTTAGTGTATAGAACTGCAACAGATTTCTGTATGTTAATTTTGTATCTTGCAACTTTACTGAATTCATTTATTAGTTCGAATAGATTTCTGATGGCATCTTTAGGATTTTCTATATACAGTATAATGTCACCTGCAGATAATGACAGTTTTATTTCTTCCTTTCCAAACTGGATTCCTTTTATTTCTTTGTCTTGTCTAATTGCTGTGGCAAGGACTGCCAATACTATGTTGAATAAAGCAGCAAGAGTGGGCCTCCTTGTCTTGTTCCTGATCTCAGAGGAAATGTTTTTAGCTTTTCACAGTTGAGTATGATGTTGGCTATAGGTTTGTCATATATGGCCTTTATTTTGTTGAGACATGTTTCCTACATAACCACTTTGTGAAGAGTTTTTTTTTTTTTTTCTTTTTTTTGTGGTACGTGGGCCTCTCACTATTGTGGCCTCTCCCGTTGCAGAGCACAGGTTCCGGACGCGCAGGCTCAGCGGCCATGGCTCATGGGACTACCCGCTCCATGGCATGTGGGATCTTCCCAGACCGGGGCACGAACCCGTGTCCCCTGCATCGGCAGGCGGACTCTCAGCCACTGTGCCACCAGGGAAGCCCAGAGTTTTTTTTTTTTTAATCATAAATTGAGGTTGAATTTTGTCAAAAGCTTTTCCTGCATCTATTGAGATAATTATATAACTTTTATTCTTCAATCTGTTAATGTGGTATGTTACATCGATTGATGTGCTGATATTGAACCATTCTTGCATCCCTGAGATAAATCCCTCTTGATCATGGTATATGATCTTTTTAATGTATTCTTGAATTTGGTTTGCTAATATTTTATTGATGATTTTTACATCTATGTTCATCAGTAATATTGGCCTCTAATTCTTTTTGTGGGGTCCTTGTCTGGTTTTGTATCAGGATGATGCTACCCTTGTACAATGAGTTTGGAAGCATTCCTTCCTTTGAAATTTTTTGGAATACTTTGAGGACCCATGTTAACTTTTTTTTTAATTTTTATTTATTTATTTGTTTTTTGGCTGCTTTGGGTTTTCATTGCTGTGCATGTGCTTTCTGTAGCTGCGGCGAGCGGCGGCTATTCTTCACTGCTGTGCATGGACTTCTCTTTGCGGTGGATTCTCTTGTTGCAGATCACAGGCTCTAGGTGTGTGGGCTTCAGTAGTTGTAGCATGGGGGCTTAGTAGTTGTGGCTTGTGGTCTCTAGAGCACAGGCTCAGTAGCTGTGGCGCAGGGGCTTAGTGGCTCCACAGCATGTGGGATCTTCCCAGACCAGGGCTCAAACCCATGTCCCCTGCATTGGCAGGCGGATTCTTAACCACTGTACCACCAGGCAAGCCCTTAACTCTTATTTAAATGTTTGGTAGTATTCACCTGTGAAGCCATCTGGTACTGGACTTTTATCTACTGGGAGTTTTTTTTAAATTACTGATTCAGTTTCATTACTGGTGATTGGTCTGTTCATATTTCAATTTCTCCCTGATTCAGTCTTGAAACATTGCATGTTTCTAGGAACTTATCCATTTCTTCTAAGTTGTCCATTCTATTGGTGTATAATTGTTCACAGTAATCTCTTAGGATCTTTTGTAGCTCTGTGGTGTCAGGTGTAAATTCTCTTTCATCTCTGATATTATTTATTTGGGCTCTCTTTTTCTTGATAAGTCTGGCTAAAGGTTTGTCAATTTTGTTTATCTTTTCAAAGAACAAGCACTTAGTTTCATTGATCTTTTCTACTGTTTTTTCAGTCTCTATTTCATTTATTTCTACTCTGGTCTTTATGATTTCTTTCCTTCTGTTAACTTTGGGCTTTGTTTGTTCTTTTTCTAGTTCTTTTAGGTGTAAGGATAGATTGTTTGACATTTTTCTTGTTTTCTGAGGTAGGCTTGTACTGCTATAAACTTCCTTCTTAGAACTGCTTATGCTGCATCCTGTAGATTTTGGATTGCTATGCTTCCATTTTCATTTGTCTCCAGATTTTTAAATTTTCTCTTTGATTTTTTTGAGTGACTCATTGGTTGTTTAGCAGCATACTGGTTAGCCTACAGGTCTTTTGTGTTTTTTCTTCTTGTAGTTAGTTTCTAGTCTAACACCAGTGAGGCTGAAAAAGATGTTGGATATGATTTTAATCTTCTAAAATTTATGGAGACCTGTTTTGTATCCTAGCATGTGATCTATCATGGAGAATGTTCCATGTTCATTTGAAAAGAATGTATTCTGCTGCTTTTGGATCGAATGTTCTAACTATCTATTAAGTCTCTCTGATCTAATGTGTTGTTTAAAGCCACTGTTTCCTTACTGATTTTCAGTCTGGATGATCTGTCCATTGATGTAAGTGGGGTGTTGTTTTTGTTTTTGTTTTGCCTGTGCCCAGTGGCATGTGAGGTCTTAGCTCCCTAACCAGGGATCGAACTCATGTCCCCTGCAGTGAAAGAGTGGAGTCCTAACCACTAGAGCAACAGGGAATTCCCTGAAAGTGGGCTGTGAAAGTCCCCTACTATTAATGTGTTACTGTCAATTTCCCCCTTTATGTTTGTTAATATTTGCTGTATGTATTTAGGTGTACCTATGTTGGGTGCATATATATTTACAATTGTTGTATTTTCTTTCTTCTTGAATTGATCCCTTAGATCATTATATACTGTCCTTCTTTGTCTTGTTACAGTCTTTCTTTTAAAGTATATTTTGCCTGATACAAGTATTGCTACCCCCCAGCTGTCTTTTCGTTGCCCTCTGCATGGAATACTTTTTTCCATCCTCTTACTTTCAGTCTGTGTGTCTTGGATCTCAAGTAAGTCTCCTGTAGGCAGCATATACATGGGTCTTGTTCTTTATCCATTCAGTCACACTGTCTTTTGACTGGAGCATTTAGATTTAAAGTAATTGATAGGTATGAAATTATTGCCATTTCGTTAAGTTTTCTGGTTGTTTTTGTAGTTCTTTTTTCTTCCTTTCTCCTATGATAGATTTTTGGTTTGCAGTTACTATAAAGTTCATATTTAACAACCTATATACATTTTAAGGTGACGGTTTCAACTTTGAATACATTCTAACATTTTTCTACCCCCCGCCACTGTTTACTGTGTTTAACATCATATTTTATATCTTTTTCTTCTGTGTATCTCTTACCTACTTCTTGTGGATATAGATAATTTTCTATATCTTCTAGCCTTCCTACTAGTTTTATAAGTGGTTGGTCGACAACCTTTACATTATGTTTGCCTTTACCAATTAGATTTTTCCTTTCATAATTTTCCTATTTCTATTTATGGTCTTTTTCCTTTTCTGCTTAGAGTAGCCCCTTTAACGCTTCTTACAAAGCTGATTTTGAGGTGCTGAACTCTTTTAGCTTTTCCTTGTCTGTAAAACTCTTTCTCTCTCCTTCAAATCTGAATGATAGGGACCTCCCTGGTGGCACAGTGGTTAAGAATCCGCCTGCCAATGAAGGGGACACGGGTTCCAGCATTGGTCTGGGAAGATCCCACATGCCACAGAGCAACTAAGCCCATGCGCCACAACTACTGAGCCTGCACTCTAGAGCTGACGTGCCACAATTACCGAAGCCAACGCACCTAGAGCCCATGCTGTGCAACAACAGAAGCCACAGCAATGAGAAGGCCGCGCACCACAACGAAAGTAGCCCCCACTCACCGCAACTAGAGAAAGCCTGCACTCAGCAAGGAAGACCTAACGCAGCCAAAAATAAACAATAAATAAATTTATTTTAAAAAAACTGGATTAGGGGATTGGTTCAGGATGGTGCAGTAGAAGGACATGCTCTGACTCCCTCTTTCAAGAACACTGAAATCACAACTAACTGCTGAACAATCAGCGAGAGGAAGGCACTGGAACTCACCAAAAAAGACACCCCACATGCAAAGACAAAGGAGAAGCCTCAATGAGATGGTAGGAGGGGCGCTATCACAATAAAAACAAATCCTATAACTGCTGGGTGGGTGACTCACAAACTGGAGAACACTTACCACAGAAGTCCACCCACTGGAGTGAAGGTTCTGAGCCACATGTCAGGCTTCCCAACCTGGGAGTTTGGCAACAGGAGGAGGAATTCCTAGAGAATCAGACTTTGAAGGCCAGTGGGATTTGATTGCAGGACTTTGGCAGGACTGGGGGAAACAGAGAGTCCACTCTTGGAAGGCACACACAAAGTAGTGTACGCATCAGGACCCAGGGGAAGGAGCAGTGACCCCATAGGAGACTGAACCAGACCTACCTGATAGTGTTGGAGGGTCTCCTACAGAGGCAGGGGGTGGCTGTAGCTCACCGTGAGGACAAGGACACTGGCAGCAAAGTTCTGGGAAGTATTCCTTGGCGTGAGCCCTCCCAGAGTCTGCCATTACCCCATCAAAGAGCCTGGGTAGGCTCCAGTGTTGGGTCGCCTCAGGCCAAACAACCAACAGGGAGGGAACCCAGCCCCACCCATCAGCAGTCAAGTGGATTAGAGTTTTACTGAGTTCTGCCCACCAGAGCAACAGCCAGATCTACCAACCACCAGTCCCTTCCATCAGGAAACTTCCACAAGCCTCTTAGATAGCCTCATCCACCAGAGGGAAGACAGAAGAAGCAAGAAGAACTACTATCCTGCAGCCTCTGGAAGAAAAACCACATTCACATAAAGATATACAAGATGAAAAGGCAGAGGGCTATGTACAAGATGAAGGAAAAAGATAAAACCCCAGAAAAACAACTAAATGAAATGGAGACAGGCCATCTTCCAGACAAAGAATTCAGAATAATGATAGTGAAGATGATCCAGGACCTCGGAAAAAGAATGGAGGCAAAGATTGAGAAGATGCAAGAAATGTTGAAAAAAGATCTAGAAGAATTAAAGAACAAACAAACACAGACGAACAATACAGTAACTGAAATGAAAACTACACTAGAAGGAATCAACAGCAGAATAACTGAGGCAGAAGAATGGATAAGTGACCTGGAAGACAGAATGGTGGAATTCAAGGGGCTGTGGAACAGAATAAAGAAAAAAGAATGAAAAGAAATGAAGACAGCCTAAGTGGCCTCTGGGATAACAAACACAACAACATCGTCTGGGGTCCCAGAGGGAGAAGAGAGAGAGAAAGGACCCGAGAAAATATTTGAACACATTATGGTCGAAAACTTCCCTAACATGGGAAAGGAAATAGCCACCCAAGTCCAGGAAGCACAGACAGTCCCATACAGGATAAACCCAAGGAGAAACATGCCGAGACACATAGTAATCAAATTGGCAAAAAATAAAGACAAAGAAAAATTATTGAAAGCAGCAAGGGAAAAATGACAAATAACACACAAGGGAACTCACATAAGGTTAACAGCTGATTTCTCAGCAGAAACTCTACAAGCAGGAAGGGAGTGGCCTGACATACTTAAAGTAATGAAAAGGGAATAACCTACAACCAAGATTACTCTACCCAGCAAGGACCTCATTCAGACATGATGGAGAAATCAAAAGCTTTACAGACAAGCAAAAGCTAAGAGAGGGCTTCCCTGGTGGCGCAGTGGTTGAGAGTCCGCCTGCCGATGCAGGGGACACGGGTTCGTGCCCCGGTCCGGGAGGATCCCACATGCTGTGGAGTGGCTGGGCCCATGAGCCATGGCCACTGAGCCTGCACATCCAGAGCCCGTGCTCCGCAACGGGAGAGGCCACAACAGTGAGAGGCCCGCGTACCGCAAAAAAAAAAAAAAAAGCTAACAGAATTCAGCACCACCAAACCAGCTGTACAACAAATGCTAAAGGAACTTCTCTAAGTGAGAAACACAAGACAAGAAAAGGACCCACAAAAACAAACCCAAAACAATTAAGAAAATGGTAAGAGGAACATACATATCGATAATTACCTTAAATGTGAATGGATTAAATGCTCCAACCAAAACACATAGGCTTGCTAAATGGATACAAAAACAAGACCCATATATATGTAGCCTACAAAAGACCCACTTCAGACCTAGGGACATATACAGACTGAATGTGAGGGGATGTAAAAAGATATTCCATGCAAATGGAAATCAAAAGAAAGATGGAGTAGCAATACTCATATCAGATAAGATAGATTTTAAAATAAACAATGTGACAAGAGACAAGGAAGGACACTACATAATGATCAAGGGATCAATCCAAGAAGAAGATATAACAATTATAATTATATATGCACCCAACATAGGAGCACCTCAATACATAAGGCAACTGCTAACAGCTCTAAAAGAGGAAATCGTCAGTAACACAGTAGTACTGGGGGACTAAAACACCTCACTTACACCAATGGACAGATCATCCAAACAGAAAATTAATAAGGAAACACAAGCTTTAGAGGAGACAATAGACCAGATAGATTTGATTGATAATTATAGGACATTCCATCCAAAAAGAGCAGATTACACTTTCTTCTCAAGTGTGCATGGAACATTCATCAAATCTCAGTAAATTTAAGAAAACTGAAATCATATCAAGCATCTTTTCTGACCACAACGCTATGAGATTACAAATGAATTACAGGGAAAAAAACGTAAAAAACACAAACACATGGAGGCTAAACAATACGCTACTAAATAACCAAGAGATCACTGAAGAAATCAAAGAGGAAATCAAAAAATACCTAGAGCCAAATGACAATGAAAACACGACGATCCAAAACCTATGGGATACAGCAAAAAGAGTTCTAAGAGGGAAGTTTATAGCTATACAAGCCTACCTCAAGAAACAAGAAAAATCTCAAATAAACAATCTAGCCTTACACCTAAAGGAACTAGAGAAAGAAGAACAAACAAAACCCAAAGTAAACAGAAGGAAAGAAATCATAAAGATCAGAGCAGAAATAAATGAAATAGAAACAAAGAAAACAACAACAAAGATTAATAAAACTAAAACCTGGTTCTTTGAGGAGATAAACAAAATGGATAAACCATTAGCCAGACTCATCAAGAAAAAGAGAGAGGACTTAAATCAATAAAATTAGAAATGAAAAAGGAGAAGTTACGACAGGCACCACAGAAATACAAAGCATCCTAAGAGACAACTACAAGCAACTCTATGCAAATAAATGGACAACCTGGAAGAAATGGACAAATTCTTAGAAAGGTATAACCTTCCAAGACTGAACCAGGAAGAAATAGAAAATATGAACAGATCAATCACAAGTAATGAAATTGAAACTGTGATTAAAAATCTTCCAACACACAAAAGTCCAGGACTAGATGGCTTCACAGGTGAATTCTATCAAACATTTAGAGAAGAGTTAACACCCATCCTTCTCAAACTCTTCCAAAAAATTGCAGAGGAAGGAACACTCCCAAACTCATTCTGTGAGGCCACCATCACCCTGACACCAAACCCAGACAAAGATACTACAAAAAAAGAAAATTACAGACCAATATCACTGATGAATATAGATGCAAAAATCCTCAACAAAATACTAGCAAACAGAATCCAACACATTAAAAGGATCATACACCATGATCAAGTGGGATTTATCCCAGGGATGCAAGGATTCTTCAATATATGCAAATCAATCAATGTGATACACCATATTAACAATTTGAAAAATAAAAACCATATGATCATCTCAATAGATGCAGAAAAAGCTTTTGACAAAATTCAACACCCATTTATGATAAAAACTCTCCAGAAAGTGGGCATAAAGAGAACCTACCTCAACATAATAAAGGCCATATATGACAAACCCACAGCAAACATGATTCTCAATGGTGAAAAACTGAAAGCATTTCCTCTAAGATCAGGAACAAGACAAGGATGTCCACTCTCACCACTATTATTCAACATAGTTTTGGAAGTCCTAGCCACGGTAATCAGGGAAGAAAAAGAAATAAAAGGAAACCAAATTGGAAAAGAAGAAGTAAAACTGTCACTGTTTGCAGATGACATACTATACATAGAGAATCCTAAAGATGCCACCAGAAAACTACTAGAGCTAATCAGTGAATTCAGTAAAGTTGCAGGATACAAAATTAATGCACAGATATCTCTTGCATTCCTATACACTAATGATGAAACATCTGAAAGAGAAATGAAGGAAACACTGTCATTTACCACTGCACCAAAAAGAATAAAATACCTAGGAATAAACCTACCTAGGGAGACAAAAGACCTGTATGAAGAAAACTATAAGACACTGATGAAAGAAATTAAAGATGACACCAACCGATGGAGGGATATACCATGTTCTTGGATTGGAAGAATCAATATTGTGAAAATGACTATACTGCCCAATGCAATCTACAGATTCAATGCAATCCCTATCAAATTACCAATGGCATTTTTTACAGAACTAGAACAAAAAATCTTAAAATTTGTATGGAGACACAAAAGACCCCAAATAGCCAAAGCAGTCTTGAGGGAAAAAAACAGAGCTGGAGGAATCAGACTCCCTGACTTCAGACTATAATACAAAGATACAGTAATCAAGACAATATGGTACTGGCACAAAAACAGAAATATAGATCAACGGAACAGGATAGAAAGCCCAGAGATAAACCTATGCACCTATGGTCAACTAATCTATGACAAAGGAGGCAAGGATATACAATGGAGAAAAGACAGTCTTTTCAATAAGTGGTGCTGGGAAAACTGGATGGCTACATGTAAAAGAATGTAATTAGAACACTCCCTAACACCATACACAAAAATAAACTCAAAATGGATTAAAGACCTAAATGTAAGACCGGGCACTATAAAACTCTTAGAGGAAAACATAGGAAGAATACTCTGACATAAGTCACAGCAAGATCTTTTTTGATCCACCTCCTAGAGTAATGGAAATAAAAACGAAAATAAACAAATGGGACCTAATGAAACTTCAAAGCTTTTGCACAGCAAAGGAAACCATAAACAAGATGTAAAGACAACCCTCAGAATGGGAGAAAATATTTGCAAATGAATCATCGGATAAAGGATTAATCTCCAAAATATATAAACAGCTCATGCAGCTCAATATTAAAAAAACAAACAACCCAATCCAAAAATGGGCAGAAGACCTAAATAGACATTTCTCCAAAGAAGACATACAGATGGCCAAGAAGCACATGAAAAGCTGCTCAATGTCACTATTTATTAGAGAAATGAAAAGCAAAACTACAATGAGGTATCACCTCACACCAGTTAAATGGGCATCATCAGAAAATCTACAAACAACAAATGCTGGAGAGGGTGTGGAGAAAAGGGAACCCTTTTGCACTGTTGGTGGGAATGTAAATTGATACAGCCACTGTGGAGAACAGTATGGAGGTTCCTTAAAGAACTAAAAATAGAATTACCATATGACCCAGCAATCCCACTACTGGGCATACAACCAGAGAAAACCATAATTCAAAAAGACACATGCACCCCAATGGTCATTGCAGCACTATTTACAATAGCCAGGTCATGGAAGCAACCAAAATGCCCATCGACAGACGAATGGATAAAGAATATGTGGTACATATATACAGTGGAATATTACTCAGCCATAAAAAGGAACGAAATTGGGTCATTTGTAGAGATGTGGATGCATCTAGAGACTATCATACAGAGTGAAGTAAGTCAGAAAGAGAAAAACAAATATCGTATATTAACACATATATGTGGAACCTAGAAAATGGTACAAATGAACTGGTTTGCAGAGCAGAAAACTAGACACAGATGTAGAGAACAAATGTATGGACACCAAGGGGGGAAAGCAGCAAGGGGTGGAGGGGGTGGTGTGATGAATTGGGAGATTGGGATTGACACGTGTACACTGATGTGTCTCAAATGGATGACTAATAAGAAAATAAATAAACATTTAAAAAAAAGATATTAGCTGCAGTAAGACAACAAATACTCTAAAGTTTCCTAACTGAAATGAATCTGAGCTTGGAAGAAAGACGGATGTGTTGATTAAAACACTGTACAGGGATTAATTAGTTAATAGTTTCTAAAACTAGTTAAAATAATGAAATTGTATGTGTCAGTAAAGAATAAGCACATGATAATGCTTTCCTATTAAAAAAAAAAACGATCTGAATGATAGCCTTGCCGGGTTATAATCTCAGTTTTAAGTTTCTTCCTTTCATCACTTTGAATGTATCATGCCTCTCCCTTCTGGTCTGCAGAGTTTCTGCTGAAAAGTCAGCTCACAGTCTTACAGGAGGTCCCTTGAATATGACTAGTTGCTTTTCTCTTGCTGCTTTTAACATTCTCTCTTCATCTTTAATTTCTGCCATTTTAATTAAAATATTTTTTCATGTGGACCTCTTTGGATTCTTCCTGTTTGGACTCTGTGCTTCATGGACCTGGATGTCTATTTCTTTTCTCAGGTTAGGGAAGTTTTCAGCTATTATTTCTTCAAGTAAATTTTCTGCCCCTTCCTCTCTCTTCTCTTTCTGGGGCCCCTATAATGCAAAATGCTAGTACAGCTGATGCTGTCTCAGAGGTGTCTTAAACTATCCTCATTTTTCTTTATTTATTTCTTTTTCTTTTTCTTTTCTTTTTTTTTTTCTATTCAGTTTGGGTGATTTCCACTACTTTGTCTTCTAGGTTGCCGATCGGTCCTCTGTATCATCGAATCTACTGTTGATTCCTTCTAATGTATTTTTGATTTGTTACTGTATTTTTCAGCTCTTCTTGGGTCTTTATATTTTCTTACTCTTGGTTAAACTTCTCACTGTGTTCATCCATTTTTCCCCCAAGTTCATTGAGCGTCTTTGTGATCAGTACCTTGAACTCTATCAGGTAGCTTGTTTAACTCCACTTCATTCAGTTCTTTTTCTGAGGTTCTGCCTTCTCCCTTCATTTGGAATATATTCACCTGTCTCCTCATTTTGCCTAATTCTCTGTGTTTATTCCTATTTATTAGGTAGGTCGATTATGTTTCCCAGTCTTGAAGAAGTAGCTTTATATAGGAGACATCCTGTGGGTCCCAGCAGCATAGTCCCCTCTAGTCACCAAAGCAATTTGCTCTAGGGTTCTCCTGTACGTTGCCCTTCTCTGGTTGTGGGTCTAACTACCGTGGGTGCAGTAATAGGCAAGACTGGCCTCCAGCTCAGTTGGCTGCCAGGTCCTGCCTTGTGCTTTGGTTGCCAGCCCAACGTTGGGCAGACCTGGGTCCCAGCATAGGTGGCTTTGTGGCCCTGAGGGTTCTGGAACTGGTGCTGGCCTGCTGGTGGGCAAGTAAACCCCTGGCACTAACAGGCTAGAGGGAAAACTCCAAAATGTCCCTTGTCAGCACCTGTGTGTTCATGGTAGAATAAAAATGGCTGCTGCAGTATCTATGTCACCAAAGGGTGTCCCAGTTGCTTCCTGCCTCTCCAGGAGACTCTCTGAGATCAGCAAGTGGGTCTGACCCAGGCTTTTTTCGAATTACTGGCTCTGTGCTGGGACTCAAAGCATATGAGGTTTTGCATTCACCCTTTAAGAGTAGAGTCTCTGTCTCCTACAGCCCTCCAGCTCTCCCATACGTGAGCCCCACTGGCCTTCAAAGCCAGACATTCTGGGGGCTTGTCTTCCCAATGCAAACCCCCTGGGCTGGGGAACCCAATGTGGGACCTGGACTCCTTGCTCTTTAGGGAAAACTTCTGCAATGGTGGTTATCCTCCCATTTGTGGGTCACCTTCCCAGGGGTGTAGGACTTGACTGTAATGAATCTCTCCTACCCATCTCATTGTGGTTCCTTCTTTTTATCTTTGCTTGTGGAAAATCTTTTTTGCAACTCTTCAGGTCGTTCCCAGAGGTAGTTGCTCTGTAAATGGTTGTAATTTGATGTGCCCATGGGAAGAGGTAAGCTCAGGGCCTTCCTACTCTACCATCTTGGCCACTATCACCAAAGCTTTTATTTTCAATCCTTAACTAATAAACCTAAAGATAAAACCCACCAAAGTTAACGTTCTGAAAAGCCCTTGTGAAGATATTTGACTTTATGTCTTTCACATAAGCACAGACATAAGGAAAATATTTCCCTTATCTGTTTGGTAAATGCTAATACCTGTCTAAAAAATCTAATCTCTCTTCTCCCCCTCCCACTACATCGTCTTTAAATGAAGATTATCATCTAATATATTAAATATTATTCACACATAAGAGAAACATTTAATCAGCAAACATTACTCCATATACACATTAATCTTGAAAAGAATCCATTTTGATTGTATATGTACAGATATAGATTTTCCTTTTTTTTTTTTCCCATCAATGACAGGTACAACAGGGTAGTAAAAGAAATCCCCAAGATGTCACACATTATATTAATGAAGCAGGGCTTTGTTCAGTTGCACTTTCCTCAAAGAATTACCATTACACACTTACTCATGTATGATAAGAACACTGCACTGTTTTTAGAAAATGTATTGTAATATAAGGGAAATGTTTTTGATTAAGTATATAATGAAATGAGTGATAAGAGGTGATAAAAGCACACACTGTGAGAAGACAGTTCTTGTTAAAAATCCCACAGATATTTCATTTTACTCTAAATTAGCTTGGTTAAACTTAATTGGTCCTTTATTCAAAATCCATTAGATAATTTATAAAAAGCCCTTCCATGATAAATCTTTAGGTTCTTAGACATTTTCTGCTATAATAACAATGTCACATCCAGAAAATGTCTCTTTGTGCTCATGTACCTATGTCTTTAACTAAGGTAAAAATCTGTTGGTGAAATTACTCATTCAAAGGATAGGCCTACTTAAAATTACAATGGGCACTGCCAAAAAGACCATTACAATTCATTCAGTGAGAGTACATGTCTCAATACCCTTGCCAGCATTTGGATTGAGCAAAATTTTTCCAATCTGACTGAGCAAAAAAGAGGCGAGGGGGTAATTATTTTAATTTGCATTTTCCTAACACTGATAGAAGTGCTCTAGCATGTGCTGACTAACCAATCACATTTCCTAGCACTTTGGTTAGTTATTCTCTAACTCAAAGTTTATAAGCAAATTCTCTTTAATACTTCTAATACTTGTACAATTTCACTTAGTATGTCTAGTTCTTCACTCCATCTGGAAACTATTTCTGTGCTTGGGATAAGGGCCTAATTTTGTTTCCAAATGGACAGACAACTACACCACCATTTACCTAAAAGTCCATCATTTCCCTTTTGAATGAAGCAACTTATCATCTACTAAATGAATCCTCATTCTATGCCATGGATTATTCCTGGACTAATCCTCCAAGATTTTATTAACTTTAGTTTAATATAGTTTGTTGATATCTAACATTCTCTTTCAAATTTGTCTCTGCCAATTCTTAGACATTTTTCTCTACTACAGGAAGTTTAGAACCAGCTTGCCAATTTAATAAACAATTCTGTTAAGAATCTGACTGGAATTAAATTGAATTGACAGACTGGATAACTTGGGAGGTAATGATATGATATTTACAAAGTGAAACCTATATGGTTTTCTTTTATATTCATCAAGGAAATTTTATACTTTTTTCATGTAAGTTTTACAAAATTCTACTTAGGCTTTGTGGTAGGCAAAAGTTACAAAATGCCCCCTCCCCACAAAAGAAATGTCCTGCTCTAATCCCTGAAACCAGTGAGTATGTTAAAATATCAGCCCTCTTATTGTGTTATATGTCACAATTTTGACATTAAAATAGGAAGATTATTGGAGTGCATCAGACCTAATCACTTGGGCCCTTGTAAGCAAAGCACTTTCTACAGCAGAAGGGAAATCAGAGATATTTAAAGCATGAGAACAACTCCATAGGTTCTTGCCACTTGAAAGATGGGGCGGGGGGGGGGGGCATGTTAAGCAGCCTCAAGGAGCTGAGAGTAATCCCCAGTTGATAGCCAGTAAGGAAATGGGAATCTCAGGCTTGCAACCACTAGAACTGGATTTTGCTAACAACCTGGAAGACTTTGAGAGTACATTATTCCCCAGGGCCTTCAGATAAGAGATCAGCTGACCAACACCTTGATTTCAGCCTTGTGAGCCTGAGAAGAGAACCCACTTATGCCGTCCTGGACTTCAGACCTTCAGAATGGTGAGATAACCAATAGGAGTATGTTTAAACCACTAATTAGTGATAATTCGTTATGCAGCAATAGAAAACTAATACAGGCTCATTCTTAGCTTTTTTTTTTATCATTTTACTGTTATACTATACTTTCTGACTGGCTATTGTTAATCTATTGGAAAGCAACTGATTTTCTCCACTGCAGGCTCTACAGATACCACCTGACAGTTGCTTGGGTCTTCTCCTCATCCTAATATCCACAGCCACTAAACCTGAAGCAATCCTTAATCCATCACTATGCCCTCCCATGGTTCTCCCGCCCATGTTCTGGGCTACGGTTTTCACCTGCAATTGTTTTACATTTGCCTTTTCATCTCAGAAATTTTTCTCAAACAGTTTTTGGCCAACTGAGACCAGCCGATTTTTCAGGTGGTTCTGGAAAATGCACCTGTATCTTTCCTATTCAAAATAGTTCTGGAAGGCTGGCATACCAGCCAGTGTTCCACCTTGATCTCATTTC
The DNA here is from genome assembly GCF_964165515.1 of Mesoplodon bidens. Lineage (NCBI taxonomy): Eukaryota > Metazoa > Chordata > Mammalia > Artiodactyla > Ziphiidae > Mesoplodon > Mesoplodon bidens. The sequence goes on along the minus strand of NC_138160.1, from coordinate 93,703,622 downwards.
CCCTCTGGGTCCGTTCTCCTATCCAGGCACAGACAGAAACAGGTAGTGCCACAGAACTCCACCTAATCCTTCTATCTCAAGCAGGTAAAAAAGTGCTTCACGAAAAAAAGAGGAATGAATTATGCTTGAAATTACAGCACTGAAACAGGGCAGATTTTTAAAAATATACATCTAAATCAAGGCTGTCTTTATACAAAAACATTTTAAAGCATAAAAAAAGATAAAATGCCCTGCTTATGAAGAAAATACACAAAGGCAAGCTTGGAAAACCATCTTAGAAGTTTGGAAAGTCTATGGAGATTGCAAAAATTTCATGCAAGAATCACCGTCTCCAAAACTATCATTGGAAAAATACCAGAACGTAAGTCTGTTGATCCTCTGTGACAGTTGTGCATTTATATAGAATCTGGTGCTGAAAATACTTTACGAATATTAGCCTTTAGCATATGTTATCCTCTACAGAGAAACCACAAGGAAAGCATGCAGTGTTATGCAATGAATCCAGAGCTGACCTAAGAAAAAAACATGATGTTTCATGATTCCCTCTACAGCTTTCTGTATGTTACAGGTGTGTCTGCACACATGCCTGGAACAGAGCCAGGTGGACCTCAGAAATACTATATATTTCTGTCACTTCTTCAAGCAAACATGTACATGAAAACCGCTTAACTTCTCATCTGTTATACTGCAATATGACAAGACTCAGAAAGCTTGGAATGCCAGCAATACATTAGCTACTGGGGCAGGGTGACACCACCAGCTCACATTTCTGCCCATCCTACTCTGACTGACCCCTTTCAGTCCCCCTCCCCCTCAGTTGTATTCCAATGGGATGTCTTCTGCTTTTACACTTATGGATAATTTCATTCTTCACATGGGTTCTTCACAGAGACTGCCTGTGGGCTATATGTTGCAGTTTGAGTTGAAAGTCTTCAGGTTCTGAAGAAATCATCCTTGAATAAAGAAATTAAGAACTGATAGAGAACTGACATGAGAGCCAAAGAACAAACTAGAAACACACTGGGCAAGGAAAAGGCCAGTCCAGGATTTATTACTAGAAAAGGACAAGAAAATATCATCAAGGATATTATGAAAGAAACATGACTTCATTCAAACAATTATTGAGTACCTCTTACATGCCAGCAAGTGATTAATATCTATAAGATGGAAGAAGTACACTAATAAGAATGCCAGAGGAGGGACTTCCTTGGTGGCTCAGTGGTTAAGAATCTGCCTGCCAATGCAGGGGACACGGGTTCGATCCCTGGTCCGGGAAGATCCCACATGCTGTGGAGCAACTAAGCCCATGCACCACAACTACTGAGCCTGCGCTCTAGAGCCCGCGAGCCACAAATACCGAAGCCCACGCACCCTGTGGCCTGCGTGCCGCAACTAAGAGCCTGCGTGCTGCAGCTACTGAAGCTCGCACCCACGCTCCGCAACAAAAGAAGCCGGTGCACCACAACGAAGAGTAGCCCCCGCCCGCCACAACTAGAGAAAGCCCACGCACAGCAATGAAGACCCAATGCAGCCAAAATTTCTTTTTAAAGTTTTTTAATAAAAAAAAAAAGACTGCCGTAGGAGAGCCAGACGCACCTGGAATATAATACCAAGAACCTTGATGGAGGAAGCAGGTGACTGGCCTATCAGAAACCTGAAGAAGCCGGGGGGACTATGGAGCGATAAGAAACTTCTAGAAAGTGAGACAAGGAAGGACTTGGTTTTCAGAAGCTTTTTTGTACATTTGTCTAGTAACTATGCACGTCTTATTTGAGCAAAAAAAATTTTTTAAGAAAAAATATGCCAAGTAGGAACTAGTCATTATCTTTTTCTTCCTCACAGCTGTAGTTATTTTGTAGATTTGGCTCATGTGCTATGAGGTATTAAGTAAGGAAAATGCGGAGAGAGAAGATAGCACTCGGATGGTGAGTTGTCAACATTCTGACCACGTTTACACCAACAATTCACGCTCCCATTCCTCAAAACAGTGGCTTTAAGACTTTTTAATCTGAAGTTTTCCCAAGCCCTTTGAGCAGGCAGACCTAACTATTCTAGGCCATCATATACCAGCGTGGAGGCCAAGTGCCCCCAGTCCTTGAAACGCTGAGACACAGGCTTCACTTCCAAGGGAGATGGTTCGTTTCACCTGAAGTTTAATATAAACTTATTTCTTAACTTTACTTCTTTCAGTGTTTGGCAAAGGAAACTCATGAATGTGATTGTATTTAGCACCATTCCAAGTCTTTCTGACCATTTCTAGAAGAAATCTCTGCCAAAATGAGAAAATCAACAAGATGCTATAAAATAAGACGTAACTACAACCAAAGCACTTGGCAACATGCCCAAGGATTTTCTGGAAAATGAATAAAATATTGTCATAGACAGATAAGGAACATCCACTAATGAGACTTTTGAGAGAATGAGTTGAGTGCCAACACAAATAACAGAAAAAGAATTTCATGAGGTCTCCCCGCATCTTGGCTTGTCTGTACTGTTCCCTTTTTGTGGAACATCTTCCCTCCTCTCTGTCCTCATCAAAACCCCACTTATCCTTCAGGACCAAGTGCAAATCCCACCTTCTCCATAAAGCCTGTCCATATCCCCTTAACCTCATTATGACCTCGGCCTCCATTGGACCTACAAAGTGTCTTACTTTTGTCCTTCTCTGAGACTTACACTATTCTGCCTTTATTAAAGCCATTTGATACTTCTCTTAACTTTGCCACCAATATATAGACATTTTGAAAGCAGGTGCTGAACATTACACACCACTTCCTTTCCATGTCAGTCCGATAATCCATACACAGTAAGACCCCCCGAAAGTTCACTGAATAAATACTAAGGGCCAAGAAACAAGGAAGAGAAAGATGCAGTATTGGAAACATGGTGGCCTGTGAATTAAACTTCTCTTCCTGTCTCTCAATGAAGATTTCCATTTTTCTTGACCAATCAAACCTATGAGAGTGAAGAAAGATGGATGGATTCAGGTATCCTGCTGACCTCAGTATAACCACTGATTCAAAGCTACTTAGTTTATGTTTAATTTGAAAAACATACATTTGTTTCAGTGTTAATATAATTTCAAAAGACTTAATAGACTATGACGTTGGTGTAAGTATCTTACTTTTTTTTAAGTATCTTACATTTGAAATTTGTAAGGTACAAAAAAATTAGAGGCCTGATATTCAATTTTTATACATCAAATATAAAGATACAGTTTTCTTTATGCAATAAAATAAATCTGACAAGAATTTGGATTTCCATCATCAGGAAAACAAAAAAGATTGGATATGAGGCAGTTAAGAGGAAAATAAAGAAATAAAGGAAGCTTCTGACTTTTTATAACTCCATTCAGAAAAACTTCATTTAAATGTTACAATTTATTAATTTACTTTTCAAATGAAAGTAAATAAATGCCTGTGACATATTACTGGATAGTAAATTATATGCCACTTAAATCTCAGCAAATAGAGAAATAGATTACTTTCATTACTGACATCCTAGCAACATTCTGGAAAGAATGGAGCTACAAGAGGCTTATAATCACAGAGAAAGACTCGCAGGCAGGATAAGTTTATTTGCAAATACCATCAGTGAGGCTTTCAACCAGAACAAAGGATTCTTCAAAAGAGTAACAACACCTTTGCAGATTAACATGACATTACAAACCAGAAAGGCAGGTTTTTACCAGCTGCACAGAATGATAACTATTACGTTCCACACAAACAGCTTACTCCTTCACAAAGGGGAAATGAACCCTTCGAAAAATTCTTTAATGTTAAGCCTATAAAAATTCACTATGCTTTTATTTAATATTTTTGACATAATAGATTTCAGTTTCTCTGGGAAAGCAGAAACGACGTCAATTTTGGTTTTTTTTTGTTTTTTTGTTTTTTTTTAGCTCTGGCCCGTTAGGATAAGGTAAAGCAGGGGCAATGGAGGAGACACTCCTCAGGCACCAATGGTAATTGCTTCTCAGACCAAGTACTGTTAACCACCATCTGAAGGTTTTTGGTTTTTTTAACTAATTTATTTATTTTTGGCTGCGTTGGGTCTTCCTTGCTGAGCGCGGGCCTTCTCTAGCTGCGGTGAGCAGGGATTACTCTTCGTTGTGGTGCGCAGGTTTCTCACTGCGGTGGCTTCTCTTCTTGCAGAACACAGGCTCTAGGTGCACAGGCTTCAGTAGTTGTGGCATGCAGGCTCAGTAGTTGTGGCACACGGGTTCAGTAGTTGTGGCTCATGGGCTCAGTAGTTGTGGTGCACGGGCTTAGTTGCTCCACGGCATGTGGGATCTTCCCGGATGAGGGCTCGAACCTGTGTCCCCTGCACTGGCAGGTGGATTCTTAACCACTGCACCACCAGGGAAGTCCCCATCTGAAGGTTTTTGACTATGAGTTACCTTCACTTTAGGTGAAGGAATTAAAATGTGTTTATTTTTCAAGGAACTACCTATGGTTTTCATACATAAAAGCTTGTTCACACTGATGAACTTTTCTCAGACTTTAATGTTTCTATCTATTCCTGTGTAACCAACACCTCCAAACTTAGCGGCTTCAAGCCACCACCACAATTAGCTCATGATTATGCCATCTGGGCAGGGCTCAGAAGGGACAGCTAGTGTCTGCTCTGTCTGCTGTTAGCTAAAGAGGTTCTTGTAGGCTCAAGTACCTGAGATGGCTTCATTCAATAGTGACATCTCACCTCAGGTGACTGGAATGGCTGGGGGCTGGCAGGGCCTCTCTCCCCGACCTCACAGTCTCTCCTGCTCCGAGGCCTTTCTTCCAGCAAGGCAGTCTGACTTCATTACATGGTGACTGGGGGCTCTGAGAGAGCAAGAAGAGACAGTGTCCAGTTTCTCAAGGCCCAGGCCCAGCAGAGCATCACTCTTGCTACACCCTACCTGTCAAAGTCAGTCACAGGGGCAGCCCAGATGGAAAGGTAAGGGAAAGAAACTCCATCTCTTGAAAGGAGGAATGACATAAAGGTACAGGGAGTGACTGGAAGAATTGCTGGTGGTCATCTTTGTAGACAATCTACCATATTTCACTTCCTGATCTCTCTCTATACCTGTTATATTCTTTTTTTTCCTCTGCTGAACTCATCTTCACTGGAATGTTTCAAATTACAGGCATACCTCATTTTAATGTACTTCCCTTCATTGTGCTTTGCAGATTCTAAGTCTTTTACAATGTGGAGGTTTGCGGCAACCTTGCAGCAAGCAAGTCTATCGGCACAATTTTTCTGACAGCATTTGCTCACTTCATGCCTCTGGTCACATTTTGGTAATTCTCAGAATACTTCAAACTTTTTCATTATTATTATATTTGTCATAGTGATCTTCGATGTTATACTGCAAAAAGATTACAACTTGATGAAGGTTCAGATGATGGTTAGCATTTTTCAGCAATAAAAAAATTTTTAATTAAGGTATGTCCTTTTTTTTAGACTTTATGCTATTGGACATTTAATAGACTATGGTATAGTGTAAACATAACTTTTATATGCAATGGGAAACCAAAAAATTCACATGACTCACTTTATTGTAATATTCTCTTTATTGTGATAGTCTGGAACCCAACACACAATAACTCCAAGGTACACCTATATATGTTTGGATAGAGCAGATCACCTTTCTTCCATCAGCTTTAAATACATCATGTGACAGGCAGTATGACTTGTACAGGACACCCAAACTCTTCTTGTAACTTACTATACTGTTCTTGTTTTATAACTTAGCTCGTATCTGGTATTAGAAAGTAGATTAGGCTTTTGTACTTTTTGTAGGGTTTTTTTTCTATTTTACATGCATTTATTTTATTCTATTCACATTGCACAATTATCATATAACCTACATTTCCGTTATAACTGAGCCATACATGCAGCTGTGACTCCACAGTACAATCACAAAGTGGTATCAGATTTAAAATGCATAACCCCAAAATGAATGATGACTTTTACTTTCATGTCTCAAACACTTAGAGGGATGGAAGAAATTATTTCCTCCTCCTCTCCCTTCCTTCCTGACTAACTGAAACATTCTATTGAAAAGCCACTAGGGTCCCTTCCTCAATACTTGTTAGGGATACGTAGTGGTTATCTGGTGCAGCTGGACGTTGAGCCAGACAGTTGTCTGAGTAGGGATGGCCGCTGAGGAAGGCAGCGGCCAGAGTTGGCAGGCTGGTTACACACAGAGGAATTAAGCAATAAGTAAGTGTACGGTGAGAAACAGGAGCCAGGTTTCTTCTGTTAGAGAAGGGAGTTACAAAAACGAGAAAACGAAACTGTGGACATGGAAGTACCAATATGAGTACATGACTTAGTATGTTCAGATAAACATAGGTGGGTATGTATACGCACCCCACTCCTCTAGACCTGCCCCCTGAGATGGTATGGGAGCAGTGACACCCGGATAGCAAGGACCAACCTGGTGCCTAGATCTTTGGTTTCTAAATATCATCCTCCACTCCTTTGAAAACACACTGATTCAAGGCTGGGACAGGGAAGTAAAAGGCCTAAAATGCTTTTTTATTACCAGAAAGGAATGGAGTGCTCAAAGAATGATGGGGTCCTTTCAAAAGGATACAGGTGTTAGCTTGAAGGGACTCTTACTGGTCAAATCTGGGGCAATTTGAACATCAATATAAGGGAAAACATCAGATTATAATACTCTGAGAGGAATCCCTGAGTCCATGTGAAATACAAACATATTAATGAATAAACAGAAGAGAAAATGTTTTTTATAATAAAATGCCAACTTATAACTGATCCAGTGAAGAATCATCAGCAATGCTAAAATGAGTGGGTGAAAAGTCAGAGGGGGAATGGAATATTTTACAAGGTCTCAGAATATCTCCCCACAAAATATTTATTACAAAGGATAAAAGAGAAACTTTACAGTGGAAAAAACCTGGCAGCCAAACCAACAAAGTTAATTTTACCAATAGTGGGACAAATTGACACCATGTACCACCTGAAAGGATGCAACAAATATAGCACCACTTCTGTGTCTTTCCTGCCAAAGATACTTAAGCTAAATTTAATACTGAGGAAACATCAGACAAGCCCAAATTGAGGGATACCGTACAAAACACCTGGCCTAGTCCCTTCAAAAATAATAAGGTCATGGAAGTACTGAGTAACCATTCCAGACTGAAAGAGAGTTAAACAACATGTTAGCAAGATACCATGAATAATCTGGATTGGATTATTTTGTTCTAAAGGGGAAAATATTGGGATAACTGACAAAATTTGAACGAGGCCTTGGATTAAACAGCCAGACTGTATCTCATTTCCTGATGCTGACAGTTGTGCCGTGATTATGCAGTAGAGGGTCCTTGTTTGTAGGTAATTTGCACTAAGGCATCCAGTGGTAAAAAGTCATGTTTTCAACTTACTCACAAATGGTTCAGTAAGAGAGAGAAAAAATAATGATAAAACCTATGTGGTAAAATGTTAACTGCATCTATGGGTGAGGGGTAATTGAATTTACACTGTTAAGAATTCACTCAGCCTCCCAACTTTAAGATTATATGAGTTTTTATGAAATTTGTTTAATTGGGGGGAAATTCCAAATTTAAAAGATAAAGTGAAGCTTTGGTAATATTTTATTATGTCATAATAATTCAAAGTCATATAAGCCAAAATCACATAAAACAACAAAACTGCTAACACTAATTCTTAATGGCACATACTAGTACTTTACATATACAAGCTCAATGCTCACAGCCGCACTGTGAGTTGGAGATGATACTGTAGCCGACACTTACTATCGGCCATGCACTGGGCACTGTTCTAAGAACACCACATCTTTCCATAAAGGGGAAACTCATTTAATCCTCATAGCAACTCAAGGAAATAGACATTATTATTTTCCTCACTTTACAGATAAGATAATTAGAACCCATGGGTTAAGTAAGAGCACACAGACAGTACATGACAGAGCCAGGATTAAAACCTAGGCTGTCTGGCTCTAGAACCTGTGCTCCAAAACACCCTCACACTGTACTGGGAAAGCTAAAGAAGAGGTGTGAGGCCAGAATTCTCTCAAAACTCCTAGGGAGAGTTTCTTAAAATCTGTATCAGAGCCAAAGGGCCCACCTGGGTTAACCACAGATTTTAAAGCTCCCTAAAATGACCTGGCCAGAAATCTAAGTTGGTTCTACTTGGAAAGACACTGTGACTGGTCCTCGGAGGGGCTGTCTCACCCTACTGACGCCAGCAGACATCAAGGGTCACTGTACTGGTGACTTAAACCACTCAAGGACCAAATCATCTCCTCCAAATACCTCAGTTGATGGGTCCCAGTTTGATGGCTTATACTCATCCATTATCACACACACACGCACTTTTATCTTCCAGTACTTGATTTACCATGGCCCAAGAGCCCTCTTAGCCTGTCTGAGGACAAGGCATCCATTAAAAGACAAAGAAAAATTACAGCCCAAGTAAGAAGTCTCAAGCCACTTGAGTGAGGGAGACCAAGATGAACAACTAAAACAGTGTCTATAAAAAAAACAAAGAAAATAAGGGAGAAAAGGCAACAGGGATTTTCAAAGGGATACTATTAGAACACACCAAAAAAGGCCTTTTAAAATCAAATTAAAATTTCAAAAGACACAATGGAAAAGGGCATGATCAGTACTGAGAACATTCAGTGTTCTGAAAGATCAGACAAGCATAAGTGAAAATACTAGAGAAATGGAAGACATATCCAGAAGACAGAACATGCAGAAAACAGGTTTTCCTGGAGAAGGAGAAACAGTAACAAACAAAAAAGAAATAAATTGGAAGGGAAAGTGGGAGAGGACAAAACAAAAGAAAACCTCCCTGAACTGAAAAGGGATAATTCTCTAGACTGAGAGGGCTCACAGAAAGCTCAGGCAGCATTAATGAGGAATAAAAAAGACACATGCCTAGGCTTGTGAAATACTTAAACTGAGAAGGAAAATCATCCGCAACCACACATCTTACTGTGTTCATTAACATGACTTCACTATTTCAGGAAACCCTTACCCAGGAAGATGAAGTTATAAATAATTTTATTGGTTCAGGAACTTTCCAAAACCCATTTACTTAAACAATAGACAGCTCAACTAATCCTTATGAGAGTAAATATCCCTTACTTAGCCCACCGCTCTTAAACTGTTTTATCAAAAACTTGGTCTAATGCTATGTCCTTGCACTGAACAGCCTGCCTCAAACCAGACCTTAACGAACCTCATAAATCCCCCATCTCTGTCCTCCCTCCTCTGAAACACTCAGTCAGTGTCATGGTCCTGCTCACTGCCATAAGCATTAAACTTGGCTTTTCTTTATCTATAGGTTATTCTGCAGTCTTTTCAGAGTCAGCAGTCAGAGACTCAAGATTAAGAGGAAATCATATAGTTACTCAAACAAGTTGAACAGAGGACTTACAGAGGAAGAAGGATCAGATTAGCATCAGATTTCTCAACTGCAATACTGAAAACTAGAGCACACTTAAAGAGGGACTACTGAGAGAAGAAGCCCAAACAAGCTGTTCTTCACCTGTCAGGGAAGACAAAAACCCTTTCTTGAATATGGGAAAGTAAGAAGCTACTTAACCAATGAACTCAACCTGAGGAGATCTTGGAAGATGTGCTCTAACTAGACAGAGACCTCAAGATGGGCAAGACAAAGAGGGGGGAAGTGGCACAATGTAACGGGATGAAGCTACTATGACTTGGAATTTAGAGTTTATAATTTAAATGTTTATTAAGAGACATACAATAAGAAGAAACTTAACAGATGAGAATAAAAAATTCTAACCTGTCTAGGTAAAACTCAAGGTGGGGGGATATTTATTATTTAATTTTTGTATGTTAATATAGAATTTTTAATTGTAGCTGCTCTGGAAGTATCCAGTGGGAAAGGAACCACTAAAAGGAAGAACAAGCAAAGAATGTCCATGTTAATGATGAGGTTGGTAGAGAACTGAGCAGGAATGTGACCATGGAGCAAAAGAAAGGAAAAGAAGAGCAAACAACAACAAAGTATAATAAATGATAAATTAAAAATAGATGGCAAGAATAAAAACACATGTAGCATTTAGGATGATAAATGTGAGTGGTGAAGGAGTGACAATCTTTTGAAAAGTAACCAGACAGCAGCTATCACAGGTACCCTTAAAACAAGCCATCTGACTCTGGGGGATCTATTTTATGGAAATGAAAAGCACCAGCTATACAGTGAAGGATGTTTACTGCAACACTGAGAGTGGCAAAATAAAATCCCCCAACCTGCATGTCCACCAACAGAAGAATTATTGAATAAACCATAGTCATTCAAAATAAGAAATGATGCAACAATTAAAAAGGGTTGAATAAATATGTGCTAAGTTGAAGTGATATTCATAAGATATTTTACTTACAAAAGCAGAGTTGTGTTTTAAGTGGGTGATGAGGAATTATTAAGTTTTTCTCTATGCATCTCTACATTTTTTTAATTTATTAGAACAGTATGTCTTACTTTTGCAATTTAAAATTTCAGAATTTCAAATTTTGTAACTTCAAAACCATCTAAGAGGGCTTCTCTGGTGGCGCAGTGGTTGAGAGTCCACCTGCCGATGCAGGGGACGCAGGTTCGTGCCCCGGTCCGGGAAGATCCCACATGCCGTGGAGCAGCTAGGCCCGTGAGCCATGGCCACTAAGCCTGAGCGTCCGGAGCCTGTGCTCCGCAACAGGGGAGGCCACAGCGGTGAGAGGCCCGCATACTGCAAAAAAAAAAAAAAAAAAAAATCTAAGGAAAAGAAAAGGTGGTAGGGAGGTCATTCCTTGGCAAGAGAACAGCACAGATCAGTGTTCAGAGGCAGCTGAAGGTGAGCCAGGGACCTGGGTTTTATCCAGCTCTGCTCCTGACTCACTGAACCTCGGGCAGGCTGCTTAACCACGCAGGGTCCCAGTTTCTTCATTTGCGAAATGGGATCACTGAACTGTATAAAGATCCTTTCCGGCTCTGGCAGTCAATGAATATGTAACAAAAACTGCAGACTGAATCCTCTGGAAACCCACACTGTCTGCCTCTTTCTCTGTGAACTTACACTTATCCAAAATCTAGGCAAGGGTGAGTGCCGCCAGTCCACCTGAAAGCCATGCCTAACCCCCAACCAGAAGGAAATACCACCAGGGGGTTATCAAGAGAACAGCCAGGTCTACACAGAGACAGCATAAAGGCTGTTCACTGGAGTCCCTTCATCAAACAGGGTCCTCCCAGTTTCATAGAAGAGGCAATAAAACATAGAAGGGGCAATAGCCCTTGGTATTACTGGCCAAGGGGTAATTCAAAATAATTGTTTCTTTTCATCTCAAATTTCTGAAAAAGATATATATAAAAAAAGGGAGGTGGGGGAATACTATCAGAACAGAAGTAAAAAAAAAAAAAAAGAAAGTTTTACACATTGGCTTTAGTCATTGAAAGCTTTCTACTCACCATGCCTCTAAAGACAGGGTCTTGTTCCAGTGCCCTGTTATTTCATTTAGTGTCCTTACCTCAGCACTCCTGAACAGTATGTGATGTACAGCAGTTCACAGTGCAAAGGCTGGTGCTCTCAACTCACCCTGTCTCCTTTGTTTTCATCCCAACTTCCTTTTTCTTGTCCCTGCTCTCCACTTTTAAGAATCAACCAAATGACTAAAGCCACTTACACACCTACCCCATGTAAGTTCTACAGTCAACCAAAAATCTTCAGAGGCAATAGAGCACTAACAGGATCACAGAATCAGTTATCTATTCACTCAACAAACATTCACTGAGCATCTACCATACACTGTGCTAGAGACTTTCAGGATCTCATTTAACCCTCACAACAAGTGCATAAGTCAGGAGCAGCCTCAATTTTACAGGGGAAACTAAGGCTCAGGAAGGTCAGCTGAGTGACTTGCCAAAGCCATGGAACCAGTTAAGTGCTGAAGCTGAGATATTCATCTGAGGAAGGGCTCATGGTCATGGTCCCTCCTGAACATGATGTTAAGGCTCAGAAGAGCAGACAGTATTTCTGGCTAGAATAATTAGAAAAGGCCTCCTTAAAGAAAAGAAATTCAACATATTATGGAGTAAACATGGCTTTTTTAAAGAAGGACCCTCCATGTTTAAATTTAATGATTCTAAGAAATAAATATCTTCTAAAGCTCCTTTTAAGGATAGAAAATGTCAAAACTATCTGTACCTACTCAGTAAGACATTTTTCTATTTAGTAGAAGTTGTAAGCTACAAACTTCAGCTGTAAATAGAAGCACTTTGAATATAGTGAACAATCAATAACTACTCTTGGATACAGAAAGAAAGATAGGAAAGGAAAGGAGGACAGGCAAGCATTGGATTCGAAGTGGGGTCTGGCTGTCCAGTCAATCCACCCTTCATGGTCATTGCAGTTCTACAACTTTTAATTACGTGCAGTCTCCACTATCAGTTTATTTTATTTCTTCTTCATATCTTCATTTTATTTCTAACATTTGGGCAAGTTATAGTCCTTTAAAAAGATGCTGTAAAATATTAGGAGAGAAAGATCCTATAAATCAAAATAATCTTAGTTGAATTCAAGTTTCCCAAAGAAATAATATTGCGAATAAAGAGTTGTTTACTGCAGAAAAGGTTATGTATCTGATAGTCCTCGTGCATAAAAGGGTTGTGTATCTGACAACTATTTTAATGGTTGTATCTAAACTGTTTTTTTAAAAAATGAAGTGCTTTTGGATTTTGTTATAACGTAATGAAATAGAGCTAACTTAAGAATTTGCCCCAGAATTGAGTAATAACCAGAGTTGAGACTGGAATCCAACTCTCCTAACTGCTCAATGTATATCCCACTCATTTAAAATGTTGGTCACTTTGTAAGCACTTTGTAAGCAACCAATATTCCCCTAAAAAGTTTCAAGAAAATCAAATTTTCATCATTCAAACTATATTGTACCATTGACTTTTTTCTGAAATTTTAATACTTAACTCATTAATCCTCAAGTAGCAAAGCACCTAATAAAACTTCTCAATTCCTTGGATTTTTTTTTTGGGGGGGGGGCGGGTGGTAAAACAGTTAATACATTAGAAGGAAATACAAATGTATTGAAAGATGTGAATCACCAACTCCTAAATCACAGGTCTTACAGATAAATTTTTCTGTGGCACTTATTAAAGCACAGTTCATCCAATTTCTCCACTCTAAGGGAGTTTAACTAAAATGCACAGGGAAATGTTGACAAGGGCCAAGAGCCATGGTCTCTGTTTCAAAGCAACTTGAACAATGTGCATTTAAGCAGCCCCTATCCCCTGAGAGCTATGCATCCAATAGGGTAGCCGCCAGCCACACGTGGCTATTGAATAAATGTGTCTGGTCCAAATTGAGAGGTGCCATAAGTATAAAATACACACTGGATTTTGAAGACAATATAAAAACAGAATAATTTTTATATTAACTATATGTCAAAATAATATTTTAGATATATTGGATTAAATAAAACGTTATTAAAATTAACTTTTTAAATGTACCTACTAGAAAATTTTAAATTATCGATGTATTTCACATTATATTTTTTTCGGACAGCACTATACTGAAGCTTTTCTTGATAAAGGAACACAACTGCTGACAGCAGGTTCCCTGGGTTGGCAAAAGGGTTCTGACAGTCCTGACAACTAATTCTGTTATGACAGACCCTCCCTATCTAGTCCTGGCTCTGATCTTAACTAGGTGGGTGACCGAAAGCTGCCCCTTAACCTCTCCAGCCCTAAATCCTCATCTGTAAACCTGGAGAACTAATACCAAGGCCTCATTTTAAACAATGAAGACACTGAGACCACATTTCCTGCCTTCCGGTTCATTGTTCCTTTCACTGCACAACTGCATCACACTGCTTTCCTGATTTTATCTGTTCAGTGACCCCACACTGCATCTCCAATCCCAGGGACCAGCCTGAAAATGGGTGTCACTCTACAGGAAAATGAGAGTGTAGATGAATCTGAGCAGACCTATCCCACCACGGGTGATATTTTCAGCACCCCGATCCCCTCCTCAGCTGAAAGTGAGAGGACTTTCCCACAGTGGGTGGCCCACGGGACCATTTGCAACATCAAAGGGAGGCAGAGTACTGGGCGTCTTCAGAGCTCCAGGCAAGGCTGTGTGACCTAAGGCAAGTCTGCTGAATCACGGTCACACTCAGCTTCCTCACCAGCAAAATGCATTAATAACACCTGCCCAACCCACATCATGGGCTGGTTTGGAAGATGAAATAAAACCTATCTGGAAGCTGTTGAAAAGCACAAAGCACCACATACACAGTCATGGTGTCGCTCCTTTCATAAAATGCTAGCCTATGCACAATCACAGCGTGCTCTACGCTAACCAGGCTCTGCAGCACTGTAAGATAATAAGGGCACAGTTTGATACTTGGCTAAATTCATTTATTTTTTAGGTGAAAAAAAAGAATAGATGTAGATCTCTTATTTTTTAAGTTTTTAAAAAAAACCAGGATGATGCCAAGTAATAAACAGCTTACCTTCATCCCGCATTTACTACGCACCAGGAATTGTTCCACATTCTTAAGATTATCCGATTTGATCAGAGCAACTTATGTTAGAGATGAGGAAACTAAAGTGCAGAGAGTAACTATGCCTTATATGTGGTAGGAAGAAACAAGACTTGACCCCAGGCCACCTGGCTATGCAGTCCATGCTCACACCTGCTGCCAACGTGTAGAGTATACTCTCTTGGTAGAAATAAAAAGGCCTAACACTTGTGCATCTATGTATCAGTAAGTGTCAACATATGTATATTTTATATAGATTTGGAAGAAATTATTAAAGTGATTACCTTCAGAGAGAGCAGTTAGCAGGATGGGGTGTGCACAGGGTGAGAGGCTTTTACTCTTCATTCTATAAACTGCTGTGCTGGTTCAAGATTCTGACCTTGTGTACTTTGTTTATGTCCACAGACTATTTTAAGTAAGGGAAGTCATCTTTCAACACGCTAAGGAGCTACCTTTCTATTCTTACAAATCCTTAAACCAACATAGCAGGAAAGCCACTGACTCTGCATCAACACACCCAAGCCCAAATTCCACTTCCCACTAATTAATACTCATGGACGTTTGGAGAACTTCCTTAGCCCTCTGGGCTCAGCTGCTTCTTCTACAAGG
This sequence comes from Mesoplodon bidens, assembly GCF_964165515.1. Lineage (NCBI taxonomy): Eukaryota > Metazoa > Chordata > Mammalia > Artiodactyla > Ziphiidae > Mesoplodon > Mesoplodon bidens. The sequence continues at coordinate 93,688,482 of NC_138160.1, read as the reverse complement.
AAAAAACTCCACCTTCCTCACAGGCTTGCTGTAAAGATCAATGCATGCCAAGAATCCGGTCCCAAATTGGTGCCCAGCCATCGCTGAAGAATATTACTTCCGCTCCATCCCCCTTTATAACTACTCATATCTGCTGGTTTTACACATGAAACAGTGAGATGTGTTGATCTGCTGCACCAGACAAATGGCCCCAAACTGGAGGCTAACTCTGCTTCCTGGTTTCCTTATTTATAATAGGCAGTGGGCACACGCGCTCAGGATCCCCCAGCACTGGATATGTGAGGGTTCCCTGGGGTTTCAGAGGGCTGGTATGTCCTGCTTCCCACTGGGGTGTTGAACGAAAGAAATACTGGGAATCCAGGGCCAGAGCAGCAGAGGGCAACAGGCTAGGGCCACCTGGGCAGGGCCCTCTGGGTACTGCTGCTGCATCCTGACCAAGTCTCATCAGAGCAAAGCTGTCAGCCTCCACTCTGGCATTGGGTCAGCAGATCTTTGCAAGCACAGCCACAGGAGTTGGCAGGCAAAGGGTCTCAGCCCTCAGGAATAAGCACCCACCAGTCCCCCAACCAACGTGGGCAGTAGCAGCTGGGGGGAAGCTAACTCAACAGAGGATCTGCTGTCCATGGTACCCAAGGGGTACCTGCTTCTGGGTACATGTGAGAACGGCCTGGATTGCTTTTTCAAAATACTGATCCTTCACCTCCAACCCTGAGCCATCCAGGCGACTGCCAACAGGCATTAGAATCACAGCAAGTATTTCTTATTAAGGAACAGGATGCTACCAAGCAGCTCCTTCTCAAAACAGGTGAACTGGGAACAGAAACTGAAGAAACCTAAGGGATCTGGTCTGTGGGAGCAGGAATGAAAGCAAAGACATTCGTGACCTCCACTTCTATCCTCAAGGAGGCAGGTACAACATTACAAGAATTCAGCCTCTGAAGCTCTAATTCCAAAATCTTAAGAAGGTGAAAAGTAAAACAGTCTTCTTGATTTTAGCTCTAGATTCCAAACCATCTCATCAACTTATTTTACTCTTGAACCATTCTTGCTGACACACAGCCTTAGGTGGGGTGGTACCACTTCTGTTATTTGGAGTAATCATCTGGCTTAGGGACCAGCCAGGACCATTTCAGTGTGACAAGGTCTTCCATGAAATAACTGCTTATGGGTTTTTATTTTTTCAAGTCTGTACCAGACTCACAGACATAGAGAACAGACTTGTGGTTACCAAGGGGGAAGGGGGGGAAGGGATGGACTGGGAGTTTGGCGTTAGCAGATGCAAACTATTTTATATGGAATGGATAAACAACAAGGTCCTACTGTATAGCACCGGGAACTATATTCAATATCCCGTGATAAACCATAATGGAAAAGAATATAAAAAAGAATGTATGTATAACTGAATCAGTTTCCTGTATAACAGAAATTAACACAATACTATAAATCAACTATACTTCCATAAATAAATAAATAAATAAAAATAACATCTGTAATAAAACTCTGCACTACAAGAGATGTGGGCACTACTGCTCCTGAATGACACCAGGCCCTCTCTGAAATCACCCTTTCACTCCCCAGTCCAGGCACTCTTTTTCCACTTCTGGTTGTCTTTCATTTCTCTCTTTCTTTGTACATTCTTTCTTTCCTAATAAGTCTCATATTTGACTGACACCCCAAGCTATATTTTAAGCCCCTCTCAGAATAACATGGATTACCAATAGTACAGTTAAAGTTAGGAATTGAAAACATACACAGATACGGTAGAACTATAGCTTTTTAAAAATTGACCTATTTTTTAAAAAGCACATGATTATTTTTGTACTTTTGCTTATGTACTTTGTGGCTCTTTACAAACAGTGAAAGGCTTTCTTCCTTTACTGTTTTAAAAGCAACACAACAGGGCTTCCCTGGTGGCGCAGTGGTTGAGAGTCTGCCTGCTAATGCAGGGGACACGGGTTCGAGCCCTGGTCTGGGAGGATCCCACGTGCCGTGGAGCAACTAGGCCCGTGAGCCACAACTACTGAGCCTGCGCATCTGGAGCCTGTGCTCCGCAACAGGAGAGGCTGCGATAGTGAGAGGCCCGCACACCGCGATGAAGAGTGGCCCCCACTTGCCGCAACTGGGGAAAGCCCTCCCACAGAAACGAAGACCCAACAGAGCAAAAAAATAATAAAAATAAATAAATTAATAAACTCCTACCCCCAACATCTTAAAAAAAAAAAGCAACACAACATACCAATAAAGAGACTAGTGTTCAAGGTTTGGGGAAAGGTTCTTCATAGGCTCAGATCAATCACAGCATGCGGTAGAGGAAGAACAGGGAGATGGTGGGTACTGATATTTAAGCATAAGTCATGTTTGTTCTTAACACTATCGAGTTCCCAACTCCTGCAAATGCTAAGAATACTCAAATCGTTAGTAGCCACTTTGCTGAGCAGGAGCCCTAACTGCAGGACTGTTTTTCCCTCCATCAGCTTAATGCCTGAAACTAACACAATACTGCAAATCAACCACACTTCAAAATAATAATAATAGGGGCTTCCCTGGTGGCACAGTGGTTGAGAGTCCACCTGTCGATGCAGGGGACACGGGTTCGTGCCCCGGTCCGGGAAGATCCCACATGCCATGGAGCGGCTGGGCCCGTGAGCCATGGTCACTGAGCCTGCGCGTCCGGAGCCTGTGCTCCGCAGCGGGAGAGGCCACGACAGTGAGAGGCCCACGTACCGCAAAATAATACTAATACTAATACTAATAATAATAATAATAATAATAATAAAATGGAGGCATCCCTGAAAAGCTTGAAGTATATCACTTTGGGAATGAGCCTCTCGCTAAGGAGCTACATCCCTGAGCAGGTTTTATTTCCCAGGCAAGACCCCTAATTCCTCCTGGTTCTGCTGGGCCCTCCCCTCTAGGAAATATATGGGGGTGGGGGGAGACATGGAGCAGGGGGGATGGGAAAATGATAGGAATGTGCATGTCAGCCCTGCTGACCCCACCAGCCGATTAAGGAGCCTCACTGCTGGTCTCCACGGGAAGCTGCAGCCAGCCTCAGACGGAAGGATAATGGTTGTGACACCAAACCCCAGGAGACGGGGTGTTGATGAATATTAAACAAACACACAGACAGACAAAGCAGAGATGATCCAAGATACTATGTTTGCACTCCCTGTTCTCAGAAATGGATAGCTTGGCCACAAGGGGAAGATGTGTCTTCCCCAAACTGCTTGACTTCCTCTGGTCCTCTTTTCTTCCCCCTCTCTCTCCTCCACTTACACGCTGTTAAGGGAGTCTCTCTCCAACTGCTACATATTGAGAGCAATTCTGATCCCACTCTTTCCAGGACACGTCACCAGCTCGGCTTTTGCATAAATGCTTCTCTGGCAACCTAGCTGCCTGCCGGGGCCCCTGATCAGCCAGGAGGGGTATCACATTGAATTATTCTACGTGCACACCCCATGATGTTACCATCGGTTTCCCCTGTAGGTATACATAAACAGCTTACTCAGCACCCACTTCATGTCATCTCAAGGACCACAAAGCATGATTAACAGTGAGTCTAAGAAAATGAAAAGTAAGAGATGAGGGGTGTGAGTGTTCCACAAACACCCCACTGGGCAAAGCCAAACATTAAATTCTGACAGAGAAAAGAACTGCAAAAAACATTCGTGACAACCTTAGGAAACATACTACTAAATTCTGGCCTAGAATGGGATTTTTCATTTCCATTAAGTTTAAGTAGCACAAGAAGAACTACTCTGTCATCACAAAAAAAAGCCAGGGTGGCTTTGCACTGATTGGGCACAAGGGGCCTGGACACGGGATGCCTTGTTTGGATCCGATCAAGGCCCTGCAGGGTGGACCTGAGAGCAGGGGGAAGATCTCCATCACTGAAAGGCAGAAAACCAAAGGCACCTCCACTAGAGTCTGAATTCACCCAAGCACCAAACTCACAGAAGGACACTCCTTCCTCAGCAGTTAGAAATCTTTTCAGTCTTACAAAGAATTAATCTATTGTCCTTAACCAGGAAAAGGTAAACATAATATAGATTTATAGGCAGAAAAATCACCACTACTTTTTGTTTGAAACTTTTCTTTTTTTAAAAAAACCAGATCTATACAACCAAAGGAAATGAGGAATATGATAAAATCACTCAAATAGGTTTGGATGCTTCTTGATATTCAAGTCTATTAACCCAGGCCCACAAATTAGCATTTCTCAGATGGTTCATTTTACCCCATTATACCAGCCAGACACTGTGATAATCAGGACAAGATCTCCTGACGCAAATCTGTTCGTAGCTCTCCATCTCCACCACCACCACCCAGTCGGAGCCATCTAGACTACTGCAGCTGCCTCCTAACTGGTCTCCCGCCCAAGCACAGACGCTAGCTCTCTCAATCCGGAAGCAGTATGCATTGTTGACATTATTATCCCTCAATATTTGTCTTTCAAACCTGTCACGTGCAGATTTTGTAAGATGCAAGAACGTTTGATCATTAATACTGATGATGCATGTATACTGAGATTTTTCACTCACACAGGAATGAGAATTTATTGCTTTTCCTCTAACTTTCTAAGATATCTAACTATATTTAAATTTCTCTTAAAGCCTATAATTTGATCTTAGTACAGAACTAACTGATCCGTTTTAGTAAGCTTTGCCACAATTTGGGTTGGTCTGTATCCATCTAGCACAGACTCTATCTGGACCACATTCCCTCCGTTGACCAATGTTTTTTGAGCATTTACTATATTCAAGGCACTGTGTTAAGTACTAATGTAACATAACAGTAATGCTACTAATAACTGACACATTTACTGAACACTTGAAATGAGCAGACACGGGCTTCCCTGGTGGTGCAGTGGTTGAGAGTCCGCCTGCCGACGCAAGGGACACGGGTTCGTGCCCCAGTCCGGGAGGATCCCACATGCCGCGGAGCGGCTGGGCCCATGAGCCATGGCCGCTGAGGCTGCGCGTCCGGAGCCTGTGCTCCGCAGCGGGGGAGGCCACAACAGTGAGAGGCCCGCGTACCGCAAAAAAAAAAAAAAAAAGAGCAGACTCTGTTTTAAGTGCTTCCATGCAGTATCTCAGTTATCACAGGAGCCTTGTGAGACTGCTAATACTCCTACCTCCTTTCACTGATGAGAAACTGAAGACTTAGAGAAGCAAAGCCATTCACATACAGTGCCACAGTAAGTGGTGGGACAGCAAACCTCCTCGGTTCATATTCCCCACTATACTATATCCTAAGACCCCAATATCAATAAAGTATCCCTTGCCCTCAAGAATGTGAAAATACCTAAGAATTGGTGAAAGCATGTAAACAAATAGCCTTGTCTGACCTGTTGTAAGGAAACTACCAGGGGACTTCCCTGGTGGTGCAGCGGTTAAGAATCCGCCTGCCAATACAGGGGACACAGGTTCGATCCCTGGTCCGGGAAGATGCCACATGCAGCAGAGCAACTAAGCCCGTGCACCACAACTACTGAGCCTGTGCTCTACAGCCCACGAGCCACAACTACTGAGCCTGTGTGCCTAGAGCCCATGCTCCGCAACAAGAGAAGCCACTACAATGAGAAGCCCGTGCACCACAACGAAGAGTAGCCCCCGCTCACTGCAACTAGAGAAAGCCCACACACAGCAAGGAAGACCCAACGCAGCCAAAAATAAATAAATCTATTTATATATTTATTTATTTAAAAAAAATAACTGCCAGGAAGAAGATGTTATGAGAATTGGGAGGAGGCAGTGGACTGTTTCATGAGCATAATCAGGGCAGGCTTTTCAGAGAAGGAAGCCTTTGGGCCATTCCTTGCAAGTGAAGGTCAGAAGCAGGCATTCCTGCAGGAGGAAATGGCAGGAACAAAGACACCACTGTAGGAAGGCACGGGGCACATAAAGAGACAGAAAAGGACTCCACTGGGCCAAGTGCAAGGTCACTCCTGAACACATCACCTCTTCTCCATCCCCTGGGTCTCAGGTCACGTCCTCATCCTTCCTCCAGCCCACGTCCCCGCCTCTTGCCCTCCTGTCCCCTTTTCTAATACACATGCTGACAGTGTTCCCCTCCCAAAAAACCTGCCCACAAATAAAGTCAAACCTTCTTGGTATGATATTCAAAGCCAAGTTACCAACGCCTCCGCGCCCCTCACTCCCAAATATCCCATCTAACCTGTTCCCCAGCCAAACCAAATCTCTTCCTTCCCCTAAGCAGACTGTCCTCTCTCATGCCCCAGACCCTCCCACAGGCTACCTCCTCTCTCTGGAAGGCCTTCCTCTCTTGTCTGTTGGTGAACTCCTACCAGCTCTTCCCCTGGCAGCTGTCCCAGAGCCACTGCCCAGCCTCGCCCTGGCTCACCTCAACCAGTCCAGCCTCCCTGCTGTTCCCTGAACGAGCCTACCACATGGTCATGCCAGGGGCACTGCACTGGCTTCCCAGCACCAGAAAACCTCTCCCACCACATGTTCTGCAGTCATTCCCACACTTTCTCCAGGTGAAGGGGCTTCCTCTTGCAGCCTATGTGAAAAAGAACACCCCTTACACACATACCCCAGCCTGCCTCATTCCCTTCACACTGCTTTATTTTCTTCATAGCATTTATCACAACTTGATATACACACAGAAAGACACACACACATTTTTTATTGTGTATTTTTTAGGGCCTACCTCAATCTCCACAATAGGGCTGGCAGACTATAGTGCATGGGCCAAATCCGGCCCACCACCTAGGCTTTGATTAGAAAAAACGCACCCCATTATTTTCCATATTGCTATGGCAGGGTCGAATAGTCGGGGCTTCATGACCCACAAAGTTTAAAATATTTCCTACCTGATCCTTTACAGAAAAGGTTTGCCAGCCGTGCTCTCGAGTGTCAAGCAATCTGCCTCTCTCTCCCTCTGTGCTCACAGTTTACCTCCAGACCTCCTGTTGCATTACCTAGCAAGCAGCAGGCACTCAGAAACCATTTGTTAAATGGAAGACAGGGAGATGAAGGGGGAAGTGTGAAAGGAAAGGAGTAAATGGATGCAAGAGAGGCCGGAGGGGAAATCAACAGGCCTGGTGACTGCGTGCAGGTGCCAGCAAAAAGAGAAGGAATCACCCAACAGAAGGATTTCAAACTTGGCTGTGTTCCTTAGGCAAAGGAGGAGGTTCTGATCAAACCACAAACACAAGTTCTGCATCAGGGCTGGCTGTCTCCCCATTGATGGGTTTGAAATGAAGGTGTCAGGCTCCTTGGCAAGGTCGGTCAATGCCCCACAGCACAGCCCCTATTAATAAACTGGCTCCATTATTATGGGATTGAAATATATACTGGAGATTCAAAGTTTTGGTAACCAGAGATAACATGCTTAAATTTGAATGGCTAACAACAGAGTAACAAGTAAATACGTATAAGCCAATTTATACATTTTAAATGCATAAATGTTTATAAGCAAATAAAAAACCTTAGACCTGATGGAGGAGATCCTTTAATGATTAGCAAATCTTACTCTCTGGGTTAACAAATGAGAAACTAGGACCCAGACTGGTTAAGTCACCCAGCTGGTTAAGAGGAGGAGGCTGGAACAGAACCCAGAACTCTTGCCAAGGGGCCCAGGGCTCTTCCCATCATCAGTGCTCACAGCAGCACCAGGAGTCAGGAGGGAGGTCCTGCCGACTTCCAGCACTTTCACTGAAGCACTGGGAACAGAAGCAAGACTGCACAGGACTGAGGGAGCAAATGAGGGAAACAAAGAACTGTCCAATTAGGAACACCAGTGGGGACTTCTGGCCCACCTTTCACTTGACCTTTCTGTAGCACAGTGGTTCTCAAAATTTAGGCTGTATCACAATCAACTGGTGCCCTGGTTAAAATAGATGGCTGGCCCACCCCAGAGTTTCCTCTTCAGTTGGTCTGGGGTGGGCCCAAGAACTTGCACTTTTAACAAGTTCCCAGGTGATGCTTATGCGGCAGGTCCAGAGATCACACTCTGGGAACCACTGTGGCAGCATCTGACCTTGACCCGTCCTGTGGCTTTCCTGACTCCTCTCTCACCTGGATCTTCACCTCTCTCTCTGGCCACCAGTTTGAGAAGGCTGTCTATGAAAAGAAGAGGGGGAACAGGGCAGTGGCAGCTGCAAGTTGAAGGAAGATGAAAGAACCTGAGCTTGTTCACAACCCACCAGAGGAGAGAGCCATCTTAGTGAGGGAGCACAGAAGGTGGGGACAGGACAGAATGGCAGACGTCTGAGCAGACAGAAGGGCACAGAATCTTTCCAGATGTTAGTGACGAGCCCAGGGCCCTAGAGGTCAAGCAATGAATAATTTTGCAAGTGTGTCAGGATGAATGTCTCAAAATGAACGCTATCTACCTCAAAACAATTCCTGTGATTATTAAGCTGTTTTGCCAATAGGGCAGACACTGTCAAAACAGTTTAGTGCTTCCTCTAGAATTGCCTGCTGAGAATGTAGCACATTCTTTAAATATCCTCAACTTTTGCAAATGGCCATTTGAGGGTGGCTGTAAGTTGGGAAAAGTCCAAAACATTATCTGAAGACCAGTCTTAGTAAAGGAGTTGAGTACACTGAATAACATGATATTTCTTAGTTAAAAACCAAGAAATACATTGAAAGTAAGACTGATTTCTTTAAGCCATAATGGGAGTACCATTATTATATGTACAAAGTCTGCTGAAAAATACGCATAGATACATAAGTTATGATATTCTTAAAATTGGTCTTCTCGATTTCATAATTGCAAGACTGAGGTTTAAGTCATCAAACAAAAATTATGTGTGTGTGTATATATATATATATATACACACAGAGAATATATATATTCTGTGTATGTATGTATGTGTACATATGGAAAAGAACAGATGATAGAGACTGACTCACCATCACCTTCCTCTTGTTATAATCCTCCCATGAAACCAACAATGTTGGGGCACTAAATATAGGTCATCAGGTCCCTGCCTCAGGAAGAAAAGATCTTCAATGGTGAACCGGATGCTGGGGAGGGGGAGAAACTGGCTGGAAGCTCCGGCTCTATAATCAGACAGACCTCGTTTGAATCCTGGCCACCACTTCCTTAACGTGTCACCTTAGAAAAGCAACCTTCCAAAGCACAAGATTTCCCATTTTAAAAATACAACTGGTAATAAGAACTGCCTCACAGGATGGCTTTGAGAATTAAATGACAAGATCCTGTACTGTGCGTGGCTGGCACATGCTGTTTCATCGTAAGGTGTCCTCCATGCTAGCTGTCACTGTCACCGCTCTCATGGATCTGCTAAGGTCAGAATGCCCCTGTGGAGCCTGGACATGCCCCGTGCTCCATCCCCCTCTATCCTATCACGAAGAATAAAGCCAGCTCCAGAAACCTGGGAGAGTCAGTGAGGACTGTTACAAATCCTACTTCTTCCAAACAGGATTTAGAACCAACTAAGGCCTCAATTCTTCAGCATCATTGAGGTCCCCACTCCCTGGGGAGTCACCAGGGGCTGGCTAGAGCCATCTTCTCCCTAGAGCTCCTCTGGCCAATGCATCTATGCCTCTTCCTCACAGATCTGCCTCATCTGCCCTATCTTTCCATCTTATTATATTTTGCCTTCTAACTTGATTTTCTATTCCTCCTCCTAATAATGGCCATAAATTACTGAGCACTTATGTGACCAGACACTATTCTAGAGCACTTTACAAGGATCATCTCATTTTATTTCCACAACAACCCTTTGAGGCTGGAACTACTGTTATCCCAGTTTTCAGAGGAAAAACTGAGACACAGAGAAGTCAAGCAACTTGCTCAAGGTCACACAGCCAACAAGCCATGAAGCCAGGATTCAAACACAAGCCATGTCATTCAGAGCCCGTGCTCCTAACTATACACCTCCTCATACAAACGTACAGCCAGATTTCAATGATCCCAAGTCACAAGCATTCTAAAGCTGCCTGACCACATCCAGGAATGATCCCAGCCTCCATCCTCAGGCCTTTATTTCCCAGTATGAAAAAAGGACCATGCATCTTCAAGTTTTGTTTTTTAAGAAAACTTCAACTTACTACTTCCCTTCCCTCCCTCCAAAAGGCAAATTTTGGCCTCTTCTGAAGGCACGACCATGTGTTTCAGTTTCTCGGTGAGAAGAAAGTTTATTCAGTTCATTTTTCTCAAGTGTTATAACAGAGCAGCAGTCTTGCAAAACACTACTAACAAGCAGAAAATGGTAAATACATAATAGAGAGACAGCATTCCTGGAAAAGCATTACACTTCTGTTGAGGATTCTTCAACTGTTACACATTTCATGTGGCTGCCACGTTACCAAAAATCACATTACCCATTTTAGATAAAGAAATCAATACCGAAGTATGAAGTATCGATCACATGTAGGGAGACAGTGAACGGACAAAGGCTCTGATCCAGTTGGGGTTTGCAGGCATTTATATTTGCCCTACTATATGCCTAACTGTCAAGGTGCCAAGATACAGAAAGCATTTTAAGGTTTATCTTCTCATTTTTGACAGCTTGAGAAGAAAACGAAATATTTCTTAAGGCTTGTTTTCGTTTCCTAGAGTTGACATAACAAAGTACCACAAACTGGGTGACTTAAAGAACAGAGACTGATTGTCTCACAGTTCTGGAAGCCAGAAGTCCTAGGTCAGGCTTTGTTCCTCCTGAGGATTACAAGGAAAATCTATTCCATGTCTCTCTCTTAGCTTCTCATAGCCTCAGGCTTTCCTTGACTTGTAGATGGCATTCTCCCTGTGTGTTCACATCATCTTCCTTCTTTTTATAAGGGCACAGCCATACTGGATAAGGACCCACCCTAATGACCTCATCTTAACTAGATCATCTGCAAAGACCCTATTTCCAGTGAAGGTCACATTCACATATACTGGAGGTTAGGACTTCAGTATCTTTCGGGGAGACACAATTCAACCCATTCCAATGCCTAACAGGGAATCTGTCTTAGATTGCTTCCTTCAATATGATTTTCCAGTTCTCATATAAAGATTAAATAGTAACAAAAACAGATCCCTGCTCTGAATATAATAAATTTTTTCAATGCTATATAACAACATATTAAGGTTTTATTTTTACCTTTCACCTTTACTAGTTCTCGAGAATACAACTATATATGCATGTCTGCCAACTTTATTTTGTGATGTGAATTCTGTTTACAAATAATCCACTTAAAATGATGTACAGTTTGGGCTTCCCTGGTGGCACAGTGGTTGAGAATCTGCCTGCCAATGCAGGGGACACGGGTTCAAGCCCTGGTCTGGGAAGATCCCACATGCTGTGGAGCAACTAGGCCCGTGAGCCACAATTACTGAGCCTGCGCGTCTGGAGCCTGTGCTCTGCAACAAGAGAGGCCGCGATGGTGAGAGGCCCGCGCACCGCGATGAAGAGTGGCCCCCGCTTACCACAACTGGAGAAAGCTCTTGCACAGAAACGAAGACCCAACACAGCCACAAATAAATAAAATTAAAAAAAAAAATGATGTACAGTTTATCTTACTCCTGTATGTACTCCCTGGGTAAAGATCCAAATTAGACAGCAAGCCCACAGCATTCATTCAACCCTAATATAACCTTAAGTACTGTTCATAAGTAAGTATGCATTTACACATACACAAGGACCCTCACACCTACTGTTCACTCTGCAAGAATATTTCTTTCTAACAAATAGCCAGATGGTTTGCTCCCTTCATTCAAGTTTCTGGTCAAATGTTACCTCATCAAAAGTCCACAACTACTGCTCTAAAACAGCAATCCTCCCCACATCCCATCACTCTTAGCCCCTTCACCCAACTTTATTCTTCTTCTTAACACTTACTGTATATTTATTTTTTCATTCTGTAATAGGTCTCCTCTTGCCAGATGGAATAGGGACTTGCTTTTAGTTCATTACTCTGTCCCCTGAGCCTGGCAGATACGGCACTTCATAAATTTTAGTTGAATTTATTGAATAAGTCCTTATCAGATTCCCAAAATCCCACATATAATTCATTGTGTTCAATTATAATGCATTAACCTTTCTACTTGAAACTAATACAAATGTTGCTTACCTCCCTCACAACCAATTCTTCAAGAAATAAGTTTACAAAAATACATATTTTGTGTTTGTGTGCATACAGAAAATGATTTTAATACCAGAGGTCATCAAATGTAGCTCTGATGCTTTAGCTGTCAACTGAAATATGGTAGTAGGATTCTCTAATACCTCTTTCATAACCTCACAAATGAACAAAGCATGTAAACTATTATAAACATCTTTGTTGATGGCTCACATCTAACTATCTGAAAGGAAGTCATTTTAAATATTAAAAGCTATATTGTTCATCCTTAACTACATGCCTTGAAAAATAGGGCACTCTAAAGACAGAATCCTGTATCTAAAAAAAATACTGAAAAATATTTTTGGACAGTAATCTAAAATTCTGTATATCATCTTAGCTTAGGTGAAGACAGTATAACAGGATTGAATATGCAATTAATTATGTCAAAATTCCTTCAAATATCTTTAGTTAAAGCCAAATATCAATTCCATCCTATAGAAAGGACCAAAATAATTCATAAAACACCATAAAAAGTTATCTGCAACTGGAAACTATAAATTGTCAGAGAAATATATTCTTGGGAGACACTTAAATAAGAACTGTTAAAAACTTCACTTTTTAAAAAGAGAGGTTAATCAGTAAAGTAACCCTTTCCATTAAAGACCATTTCCTTAAAGATAATGGGCAACAAAGAGAAATACCGCATTCAGTGTGCAGGAAGACACCCATGCTTCCTGGACACAATAAACGTTGTCCCAGCTGGCTTGCCAATTTCTTTTCCTTCCATTTCTTCGTTCCTTTCCACTATTATTTCTCCTTCTATCTCTCTTTCCATTGAATTGTAGACATATGAAATATACCTTATCTTATCACTGGTACTTCCAGATAACTTTTCTAAAGCATTGACTGCCATGTATTTCTAGAAACTATGATCAGCTCAATCCAGTGGGGTGGGTTTGAGATGCCCGGCAGTCCTGAGTGGGTGGGCTGGCAGGGGGTTTTATAGAGTAGCAACTGCACCAGGCACATTTTCCAGACCCATTTATCAGCCAGGCAATGTCCCCGTGTGCTGCGTTAGGTACCAGTTTAATCCAATACACGTGAAAGGAATTAGAGCTGGAGGCGTCTACTCCTCTTTGGCATGTTGAGCTGCGGCAGGCTCCATGGCCACTTGGGTTGAGGAAGTAAGGGGTGGTCTTGAGGGAAGGGCGGCCACTAAGACTAACGGGGATTAGCTTGTAGGCTTCCAGCTAGCAGATGGGCATACAAAATAGGAAAATTCCAGCGCACATAGACACTCAGGTTTTGTATCAAGTTGCTAAACTTCTGAGGCATTCAGTCCCAAGAGTGCATTTTAGCGTTCCATCTTGTTGACACAAACAAACCTCTCCTAACCCAGGAGAGAAAAACAATCTAGAAAATGCACAAGGCACTTCGAACAGAAGAGTTTCTAAACAGGTTTCTTAGAGGATTTCTATAATGTTTAAGTGATTTAAAATAAAAATGTCACATTCAGAATGCGGCCTGTAGGAACAGATTCCATTTTAAAGCAACTGAAATACAAAACACAAATAGGAATCTGGGAATAGGAGGCAGTTGACTTCACAGACAAGTAAATACTTTCTGTAACAGTCTTTTACATTAAGGGTCCTCAAGTGCTTTCAAGCATTAACTGGTTTCATTCTCCCAATAGCCTTGGAAAGTCACTCAGTAAAATTTGGCTTCATAATTTCAAACATGTTGAGGTTCCTAAGAGGCAACCAAGATGAATTTCTCATCCCTGTGTTTAAGGGGAAATATAGTATGCAGCAGAGTGATTAAGAATTCAAACTCTGGATCCAGACAGCCCCACTTTGAACTTTAATTTGGAGACAAACCTGGCTTTGAGCTCAGTTTACACAACCGACCCTTGACCGTGTCATCTATAAAATGAGTAGGACACAGTATCTAAAAAGGACAAATCACCCAATATTTTCAACAAATAACTAGTAAATCAGAGAAAGAAAACCTACAGTTTTGAAAACACACACATCTACCAATTGCAAGGTACTGTTTCTCTTTGTATTCTGACCCAAACTATTAAAAAATACATACTTTATCACACTTATGAAACAAGTGGAAATGTTAATACTGACTGGATATTTGATCATATTAAGGAATTACTATTAAATTCTTGGCAAGATAATACGATTATGTTATATGAAAAGAGCTCTTACCTTCTTAAGCCATGGTCTCCAGTACCATAGCCACTAACCACATGTGGCTGTTTAACTCTCAATTAATTAAAATTAAACACAAGTAAAATTTTATTTTCTCAGTCTCACTAGCCACATTCCAACTGCTCAATAGCTACATGTAGCTAGTGGCTACAGATATAGAATAAATACTTCTGTCATAGCAGAAAATTCTGTTGGACTGCACTGGGCTAGAAATACATACCTACTGAATCATTTGTGGATGAAATGATGACTAGGATTTGCCTCAAAATAAAATAGGAAGGGGAGAAGTGGATGAAGGTGTGGATGAGGTAAAAGTGGTTTATGGTCGTTGCAGGGGGAAATGAGGGTACATGAGCGCAGTTCATTAACATAGTCTGTGTGACGGTCACACCTTTATGAGTCAACACGGCCGGTCTATAGTCCCCAGTTTTTCAATCACTTATCTAGGTGTCGCTATGAAGCTATTTTGTAGAGTTGAGTTGATAGACAGTTCTTTGATTTCACTGACAAGGACAAGGGAGATCAATTCATTTGCACAGAAATCTTAGGTTACTAGAAACACTGGGACAAGACTGTTAGTCACAAGAATCCACAATTATTTTTGAGTTCTCTTTCCAAGATTTCCAGTAATTTGGAATGCCAAATCATTTATTCACACAGATATAACTATATGTTATATTTTCATCAAATATCTGATAGAAAAGATCTTCAAAGTTAAATTAGATACTTTTCACCTAACAAAAAAAAACAAAAGAGAAAGAACTTGTATGATGCCTAAAGCGTAATAAATAGAAATTGAAAGAAGTTAAACTGTGAGAACAGATACTGCCTTATGGTTTTCATAAAAATATGTTAGCCATAGAGGTTCATAAACAGAAACATGGCAGCCACACACCATGCTATAGCCCTGCACCATACTATAAACAGAAATATGGCAGCCGTACACCTTACTACAGTATGGCAGCCCACCATACTACAGGCCTGTATACCATGTATGTACAAGCCTATCAACACTTTATAACGTTATTTTATAGTCATAACCAAAAATAAATGTTAGTGAAACAAAACTTGCAAGTCATCATTTCCCTGTTCCATCACATAACACAAGTTTTAGGCACAGAAATCCTCTCTGAGACTTCTCAGGCCACAGCTTTAAAAGGAGAGCTATATCCAGATGAATTCTTAAATCCCCAGTGCTCTTTACAGCTTTTTAACACCAAGGCGGAAGACCTGAGAATGAATGCCCAACATTTGGCATTTTGACAGTTACAGCCTGAACAGCCAGCTGTATGTCTGACTCTAACCCCAAACCAAAGTTGGGCACAAAACCAGTAAACCAACAGGGCCCTGAGCTACAGTATGGATAGAACCACTGAGGTCTACACATAGTTCTGTAAGGAAACAATAAGCAAATAGTAAAGCAAGGGCTTCCCTGGTGGCGCAGTGGTTGAGAGTCCGCCTGCCGATGCAGGGCACACGGGTTCGTGCCCCGGTCTGGGAAGATCCCACATGCCGCGGAGCGGCTGGGCCCGTGAGCCATGGCCGCTGAGCCTGCGCGTCCGGAGCCTGTGCTCCGCGACGGGAGAGGCCACAACAGTGAGAGGCCCACATACCGCAAAAAAAAAAAAAAAAAAAAAAAAAATAGTAAAGCAAGTGAAAGCTACAAGTAGCATCATCTAGCCACAAAAGTGAGCTGGAATAACCAAAAGATGGTTAGATACACATACATACACACACACCAGCATTTTCAAAGTGCGATCCATTAAGAGGGCCCACATTATTTGCCTCTTTCACTGTGTTGACATCTGCACTGATGGTGGAAAAGCAATGGTGGGTAAAAAGATGAAAAAAATACAGAAGGAATCAGTTGAATTTTTAAAAACTGAGCAACACTGGCAATTCACCAAGTGGTGTAGATAATTCATATCTGCTTATTAAAGTGCAGAATTTAGGGAAGTACTAATACTTTAATTACAGATTCTCCACTCCCCCAATTTCATCTCCTACAGGCATTTCTTTGCAAGCAACTTGGAGCCATTAACTTGTTTCAGCTAAGAACATGTGTTTGCTCTGTTCATATGAAAATTGAGACACAGATGTAGAGAACAAATGTATGGACACCAAGGGGGGAAAGTGGGGGGAGGATGAATTGGGAGATTGGGATTGACATGTGTACACTGTTGTGTATAAAATGGATGAAAAATAAGAAAATAAATAAATAAATAAACATTAAAAAAAAACTTCACTATGCTATTTTAGGTTCACCATAATAATAAACCAATTTGCTAGACAATAAATATCTCAAAAAGTATATAATTTTATTTCTAACCTCTTTGTTCTCAAAAATGTTTCTGTTTGCTATAATGGAAAAGAATCTGAAAAGAATATATATATATATTCTTTTATATATATATTTATATATATATAAAACTGAATCACTGTGCTGTATACCTAAATCACTGTAAATCAACTATATTTCAATAAATAAATAATTTTTTTAAAAAATATGCGTTTGGACCTTCACACACCTCTTTTTAAAATTTATTTATTTATTTATTTATTTTTGGCTGCATTGGGTCTTCGTTGCTGCACACAGGTTTCCTCTAGCTGCGGCGAGCGGGGGCTACTCTGCATTGCAGTGTGCGGGCTTCTCATTGCAGTGGCTTCTCTTGTTGCAGAGCATGGGCTCTAGGCACGCGGGCTTCAGTAGTTGCAGCACGTGGGCTCAGCAGTTGTGGCTCACGGGCTCTAGAGCACAGGCTCAGCAGTTGTGGCGCACGGGCTTAATTGCTCCGTGGCATGTGGGATCTTCCCGGACCAGGGCTCGAACCCGTGTCCCCTGCATTGGCAGGTGGATTCTTAACCACTGTACCACCAGGAAAGCCATTCACGCACCTTTTAATTATCCATTTTATAAGTGGCTTCTCTTCTTCCTCCCTTTCACTGCTTGACCCTTGAGCATCCATTTAAAATATAACTGAATACTTGTGGAGCAGAGTGGTGACAGAAAGACTGAACTAGCAGAAATTTGGAGAAAAGCTTAAGTCTGAGGAGCTGAGCAGCCAAAGGCCATAGTTTCAATGTCAGATTGGAGTGGGGCCAGACAAGGGCTAGCCTGTGCCTCCCACACTCCAGCAGAGAAAAAAAGGAGCCCCAGTACCATCACCTCCCTGGGCTCCTCACCCAGCCACAGATGCCCAGCCTCAAACCCTCCCATAAACCCTCTAACTTCCTTCTTGCTGCCAGAGCATCTTTCCAGCACCCCACCTTCACACTTTTCCTCTGACAAAAGCCCTGAAAGGCTCCCTACCACTTACCACATCTGCACTATATAGGCTGGCACGCTATTCTGTGACTCAAATTATCCTTCTTTGTGAATATCCCAATACACCCTTGCATCAATCAAACTGAAATATCCAACATAAGCCAGCATGTGCCACACTTCTTACCACCACGACTCATGGTGTCCCTCTACCTGGATTGCTTCAGCCTCACTCTAGTCTCTGCCCACTGAAATTCTTACCTGTCCTTCAAGGTTCTCCTCAAGCCACCTCCTCCATGAAACGTTCTATAAAATGCCCCACCTCTACCCACTTATCACCTTGTGCCTGTATTAGAATCAAATGGTACACATATATTCTTTTCCTAGTAGCTTATAATCACCCCAAAAGCCATGGCTTTCATGTTTTATTTATTTCCCTTTATATCTCTAAGAACAAAGATAGTCCTCCTAGACTGCTAAATAATCATTTTCAGATATCAGTAATAACGGGCCCAAATCCTATTTCATGAAAAGCCATTTTATTAGAAAATGTGATGTAAAAACACAATAGTCCTAAATGTTTCTTGGCTGCAGACAAAACCTAAAACATCTGGGAAGTCCCATGAGTCCCTCTGCAGGGACAGTGGGGAGGCAGGTGTGTGAGGAAGGTGTGGGGGTGGGCAGGGGCCTGAGATCAAGGCAGACCTGCAAAGTGACACAGCACGTGACGAGTGACGTGACAGTGGTATTAATGAAGCGGTCAGGTGTTTTGTGGACAGAGAAAGTGAACCTCGACAGTGAGCCCCCAAACATCTATTAGGGACTCCATCTGTCCGTTCGGAAGCACACGTGCAAATCAAGAATGTGTTTCAAGTTATCTCCAAACAAGCTATGTATTCCCAGTCCAGAGTCATCCTACAGCCTCATCCCGTTCAGTAATGTTACTAAGTCTGTGAGTCTGTTTCTGTTTTGTAAATAAGATCATCTGTATCATTTTTTTCACTTTTTTGGAGAGGATAGGAGAGACTTGGCAAAGCCCCAGTATAGGAAGATGGGGCTTGGGTGACCTGCTGGAGAGGTGAGCCTTAGAAAGGAGTGGGGCTTCTCTTCTGAGATGAGGGAAGGAACGAAGAGTGGGCGCTGCTCCTGAGGAGTGTGAAGGTGGAGGGGAGGGAAGCACAGGAGTTTACACTGCACTGCCTCCAGGTGAGAGGTGGGGGCATTTGCTGAGGCTGGCAGAGGTGGGAGATCGGGATGCCAGGGGTGAAAAGGTCTGCAGCAGCCACTATGGGGGAAAAGAGAGAGTTCTGTAAGTGTGACTTAAAGCAGGGGTCCCCAACCCCTGGACCAAGAACCAGTAATGGTCCGTGGCCTATTAGGAACCGGGCTGCACAGCAGGAGGTAAGAGGTGAGCAGTGGGCAAGCAAGAGAAACTTCATCGGTATTTATAGCCACTCCCCATGGCTCACATTATCGCCTGAGCCCCGCCTCCTGTCAGATCAGCCACAGCATTAGATTCTCATAGGAGCTCTTGAACCCTACTGTGGACTGCGCACGTAAGGGATCTAGGTTGTGCGCTCCTCATGAGAATCCAATGCCTGATAATCTCAGGTGGAGTTGAAGTGGTGATGCTAGCGCTGGGGAGCGGCTGCAAATACAGATTATCATTAGCAGAGAGGTTTGACTGCACAGAGACCACAATAAATCAACTGCTTGCAGACTCATATCTAAACCCTATCAGTGAGTGGCAAATGAAAACAAGCTCAGGGCTCCCACTGATTCTGCATTTTGGTGAGTCGTATAATTATCTCATTATATATTACAAAGTAATAATAACAGAAATAAAGTGCACAATAAATGTAATGCACTTGAATCATCCCCAGACCATCTCCCCACCCCCTCACCCCTGGTTCGTGGAAAAACTGTCTTCCACGAAACCGGTCCCTGGTGCCAAAAAGGTTGGGGACCGTTGACTTAAAGGACTGCTGTGCAGATATGAGTTTCAAAATGAGACTGAAAAATTAAGGCCACATCTGTTTGAAGACAGATGATTTTCTCTAGCAGCACTGGAGCCAGGGGTAGCAAGGAACGTCAACACCTCCACATCCAGCATCAGAGCTGGCCACTGTGGGCACAGCAGGAAAGGAAAGAGAAAACGGAAGACACAGAGAAAATGTCCAGGACGTCACTGATCCTGGAGTCCAAAACTGAATGGAAAAAAGAATGAAAGCCTGGAGGAAGCTGACGGGAAAAATGGGTAGGCGGAGAGGCTAAGTAAATGAGCTAGAGAGAAGACAGAATAGGAGGCTCCGGTTAAAGAGGGATTTATGAGTTAAAGGTTTTGCAAAGCAGACAAGTTCCAAGTGATGACAGGGCCAGGGTTAAGCCATGTCAGTGCTATAAGGAAGAGTGAAGGTCATGGGGTCAAGGAAGCAGACAGTGTGAAGGATGGAAGGCGTCACAGTATAGCTAGCGCTGTCGAACAGAACTGCTGCCAGGACAGAAATATTCTGTATCTACCTGGTCCAATACAGCCGTCACTAGCCACAGGAGGCAATGGAGCACTTGAGATGTGCCAAGCAGACTGAAGGACTGAGTTTTTACTTATTTCAACCTTAATTTATTTAAATTTAAATGAACACAATCAGCTAGAAGCTACCATACTAAGTAGTGCAGATGTAGAGCAATGGTTCTCAACTTTAACTACACAATGGAATCACCTGGGGAGACTTAAGTACAGCTACCTGGGTCCTGCTCCTCAGAGATTCTTATTAGTTTCAGGCATGTGCCTTAAGCATCAGCACTTTTTAAAGCTCCCAGGATATACTGGTTAAAAACATGGACTCTGGAATCAGATTACCTGAGTTCAAAACCCACACCTGCTGGTTGAGTTCTGTGACTTCAAGCAAATAACCTCATCTGTGAAATGGGAATAATGACAGTACCTACCTCAGAGGGCTATTCTGAGGATTGACTTTTATATAAACTTGCTTTAAAAATAGTGCCTGGGGGCTTCCCTGGTGGCGCAGTGGTTGAGAGTCCGCCTGCCGATGCAGGGGACACGGGTTCGTGCCCCGGTCCAGGAAGATTCCACATGCCGCGGAGCGGCTGGGCCCGTGAGCCATGGCCGCTGAGCCTGCGCGTCTGGAGCCTGTGCTCCTCAACGGGAGAAGCCACAACTGTGAGAGGCCCGTGTACCGCAAAAAAAAAAAAAAAAAAAAAATAGTGCCTGGGGACTTCTCTGGTGGTCCAGTGGCTAAGACTCCGTGCTTCCAACGCAGGGGGCATGGGTTCGATCCCTGGTCAGGGAACTAGATCCCACATGCCGTGTAGTGAGGCCAAAAATATTAAATAAAATAAATAAAATTAAAAAAATAAAAATAGTGCCTGGCACATAACAAGAACTAATTAAATGTTAGTTATTATGATTCCAGATGGCTGTTGGAGTCACCTAGGCTGACAACTACTGGGAAAACAGTGGGTGTGAGCTGCCGAACACCTAAATCTGTGTTGAGGAGGAACCCACATATCAAGAATAGATTGAGTTGAAGATAAGAAGAAAGCAAGAGAGGACAATAAACGAAGGGAAGAGAAACCACCTGGAAGGGGCAGTGATAAGGCAAGTAAAAGCAGACCGCACTCCCTGGCTAAGTGATATACTACCAGCGGGCAAGGGAGGATGGGAAGAGGCATGTCAGGAGAAAGCCAAATTTGAGGCAGGGTAAGGAAGGACATGGAAGAACATTTAATTCAGTTTGACAAACCCCCACCCATTCCCCTAAAAAAGTGAACATTAGCTAACTATCAGTCAAGTACTGCTTTTTGTATTGTTTATTTTTCCCTGCCATATAGTTACCCTGTACAAAAAATATCCAGGAAAGGTTTCTGATAGATGAAAATCCCATTTTCTGATTAGGACTCCAAAACAAACAGCAGCCTCTGCACAAGTGAACAATAAATACTTCATGATTCATAGTTGGTCTAGTTCAAACATGGCTTACGGATGCTGAAGTCTTTGCAAACTATATGGCAAGACGCTACTAGCAAACCTGTTTTATCTGGATTTTTTTTTTTTTTTTTTGGCGGTACGCGGGCTTCTCACTGCTATGGCCTCTCCCGTTGCGGAGCACAGTCTCCGGACGCGCAGGCTCAGCGGCCATGGCTCACGGGCCCAGCCGCTCCGCGGCACGCAGGACCTTCCCGGACCGGGGCACGAACCCGTGTCCCTGGCATCGGCAGGCAGACCCCCACCCACTGTGCCACCAGGGAAGCCCTATCTGCATTTTTAACTATGTCTTTTATAAATCTCAGAGAACACTAATGCCATTAATAAGCATAGCATGTTACCATCAGGTAAGAAAAACTATTATGCGTGACTAAAGAAAGAAGTTTTGTGTTTTCTTTTTTAATTTGATTTAAGAACAGGTAACAAAACAAACAAAAGAAAAAGGGAAAACCCTAAAATGGAATGAGGGAAGTGGGAGGAAGGGAAATCTGACCACCGACAAATGCCTTAGGGCACAGGTTCTTTTTCTTTTTCCCTAGAATTTCACATAGAGACATTAATTTAATGAACACAAATTTATACCCAAATTTCATTGTCACTAGCAGGTAATCTATTTCATCAACTTGCAAAAGAAAAGGAGCTAAAATATATTCACATTTATTTGCAACTAGTAAGATAAGTTACTAGAAGTCAAAAGCTATTTCAAAGACAGTTTCTGTACAACTAAAGTGGCTGAATTCAAGCAATGCAATGCCCGGAGCTCTAGTGTTTCAAATGAATCCACTGCATTTAGATTACTACCTGATTAAAAAAATAGTAAGCCTGAAATTTCTTTACAACTAGTTATTCCTCGTAAGAAAAAGAAACACCTAAGCACCTCTTTTCTACAAGCATGTTTCACACTTCAAACTGATATTTCACTGGCTGTGGAGAGCTACATGTGTTTATGTACAGCACAAATTGAGTTTCACAACGGAAACTCAATTTCCAATATGATGAAGGTCACTTCTGGTACCTCATTAGGAGCCGGTCTGAGAGCATTAAGAATGTATGAAAACAAACACGCTCTTTCAATCAAACCTTCTCCTAACACAACTACAAGCTCTGCAGCAACTACCTTTTGCAACAGACCACCACCCATGAAGAATTCCACTCCTTCACCTGCTGGCCCTTACCGACTCCTAGGGTTGCCCTTCTTATAGGTATACTGAGTGATCTTGGAGCTGGAAACAAAAGCATAACAAACCACGTTCCACTTTCTTTGATTCCCTCAGACAGCAATCCTTCCCTTTCCATTTTTGAAAAGTTAGAGCTCCACTAAATCCTAGGGACCTAAAACACCATACTAACAGTCAAAGTCAAGTTTACTGTAGTCAGGTGAGTCATATTTTGGCCTCCTGCATCGCACAGTGGGTCCAATAAATCCATGGACCCACCCTATGGTTATTTTTCAGTTTCTGAATGTGTTATTGAGTAAATATGCTCAACCACTGATAGACTTCCCACAATGGCTCCATGACCACTGGGTATGGGCTATTATGATAGGAATGACAAAGTGACCTCCCTACTAGGATAGTAAACCAAAGGAAATATTACATTCATGGGAAAACTGTAGAGATTAATACCACCACCAAAAACTTGAAATTTTCAAGGATCACATTCACCTCTTTGGTCCATGCAGAGAACAGACAGATCTTAGAGAACGGCTCAAGCAGTGGCTCCAATGTGGCTGGCTTTACCAAATGAGGTACATTCTCTGGAGCAAATCCAGCTCCTGACACCTGATAGAAAGCTACTTATCTGGAAAATGCTTTACCAATATGCAAGGAACACAAGAAACCATTTACTTTTATTTCAGGTCAAGTTCAAGAATACAGTTTCAACATTCTTGAATCGGGGTTTTAACAACCCTCCTCTCTGCCATACTTCGTCTGCAGAGACCTTGCTTGCCTTCACATCCTACAGACCATCACACTGGTCTGCTGCATTGATTACACCATGCAGACTAGACTTGATGAACAGGACATAACAAATTCCTTGATGTCTTAGTATAATGCATCCAAGCTTGATGGTGAAAAAAACACCATGAAAATTCAAGGGCTGCAACATCAGTAAAGTTTCTGGGGATACAGTGGTCTAGAACATGTTGGAACATCCCCTCCAAAGTGAAATGCAAGTTGCTGAACCTGGAACTGCTTACTACTGAAAAAGAGGCATAACACTTCACGGGCCTCTTTACATTTTAAAGACAATACACTTATACACACTTACAGGTTACCTTTACTAGGTAACCTTAAAGATCACCAGTGGTGAGTAGGGCCCAGAGCAAGAGGTGGTTAGGCAGCATGTCTGGTCTGTACTACCAACTGTTATGCCACTTGGCTCTTAAGATGCAGCAGGTCCAATTAGTTACATCCAATAAAATCCAGAGAATCACAGCACCCACCTCTAAAGTTCTTGAACAAAGCCATGCCCTCTTCTGCAGATAACTGTCTTTTTAAGAAAAGACTCCTGACTTGCAACTAGCCTTTGGCAGAGCCTGATGAAAAGATATCAAGTGACTTGTGACCTGAGCTGCCTATAATGATCTGAATGTTATCTCACCCACCAGACCATAAGGTTGGGCCTGTGCAGAAGCAATCAACCATCAAAAGTGAATGGTGTAAAAGAGACTGGGCTAAAGCAGGTCTACAGGGCACAAGAAATCACATAAGCAGATGGCTCAGACACCTCTAATGCCTACTCCTATTATATTACCACACCTAGAGCTTCATGGAGAATTCCTTATGATCAGCTGACGGAAAAGGAAACTTGGGCCTGGTTAAGAGATAGTTTGTACGGTATCTGGCACCAAGCAAAAGAGGACTGCTGCAGCCTCACATCTCCAATGAACAGCATCCCTGAAATACTTCGTGAAGAGAAATCATCCTAGCAGACACAACTGTGACCACTACTTTCGCTTGTCCACTTGATCAACACTGAGAAATGGCCAGAATTATGGATCTACACTGAGTCATGGGCAAGCGCTAATGGCTACCCTGGATGGTCAAGAATTTGGGAAAAAACAGTATTGGGAGAGAGGATACAAGAAGATCTAGAAAGAGGTATATGGAGGGACCTCTCAGGATGATCACAGTCTGTGAAAAATGTTTTTCTCCGCAGAGGGGCCTCTCAATAATCAAGTAAACAAAATTACAAATCTCTGGCTGTCAGTTAGCCTCTGTCACCAGCCACCCCAGGACATCCTCAACTGACTGACTAGAAGTGGCCATGGTGACTGTAGCAGAGGCTATGCATGGATTCCACACAAGGACTTCTCACAAAGGCTAACCTGGCTCCTGCCAACAGTGAGTACGTAACTTGCCAATAGAAGAAACCAATCCTCAGTCCCCAAGACTTCCCCAAGGGAAGTCCCCCTTCCCCTGAAGGATCAGGCAGCCACTGGCTGGAAGATGGATTACACTGGACCCTTTCCATCAAGGAGCAGGTAATGATTTGTCCTCACTGTTTCCATCCAACTTATACACACACACACACACACACACACACACACACATATACATATACACCATGTTATTTGCTTTTCCTCACTTCTTTCTCTATCCTTTTTAAGAAGGATTCGCCATGGTGGTGAACTTTACAATTTAGTTTCTAGATTACAGAATATTCCATGAAATTGTGAATAAGTTAGAAAAGATAAGAACTACATCTGGAGACAGATACTGTTAACTATCACCCAACTATGAAGTTCTTAATCTGAAATCCTGATGTGAGCACATGATTAATCATTAGGAAACCTAAAATCCCCCTGCAATCATATGGGGGGAAAAAACCACACATTAGAATAGCAAACATTTATAAGACTGACAATAAAGAGGTTTGAGGGCTTCCCTGGTGGCGCAGTGGTTGAGAGTCCACCTGCCAATGCAGGGGACGCAGGTTCGTGCCCTGGTCCAGGAGGATCCCACGTGCCGCGGAGCGGCTGGGCCCGTGAGCCATGGCCGCTGAGCCAGCGCATCCGGAGCCTGTGCTCCACAATAGGAGAGGCCACAACAGTGAGAGGCCCGCGTACCGCAAAAAAAAAAAAGAGGTTTGACAAGCACATGGAGCAACTGGAATTCTCATATATTGCAATTTGGAGCATAAATTGGTATATCCACTTTGGAAAACTATCAGCTACACGTACACATACTCTGTGACCCAGTAATTCTACTTCTTAGCTATACACGTAAGATAAGTGAGTGCACATATCCACCAAAAGACATATATAAGAATGTTCAGAATAGCTTTATATATAACAGCTAAATACTGTCAACAGAATGGATAAATTGTATTATACTCATGTAATGGAATACCACACAGAAATTGAACAGAAAAAAGCAAAGAACTTCTGCTGCAGGCAACATGAAAGAATCCCAAAGCATAATGCTAAGTGAAAGAAGCAGCACACAAAAGAGTACATATTTTATTATTCCACTTATGCAATGTCAAATACAGGCTAAATTAAGGTACAGTGCTGAAAGTCAGAATAGTGGTTTACCTCTGGGTGGGTGAGTGAAAGGGGGAGAGAGGTACTGTTTGAAAAGGTACACAAGGGAGCCTCCTTGGGAACTGAAAATATTCTGCATCTTGATCTGGACAGTGTTTATACAATTGTATTTATATGTAAAAATCCATCCAGCTATATACTTAAGATTTGTGTACTTTACTGTATGTTATACCCCCATAAAATTGTTCTTAAAAGATTTATGTATATGTACATATTCTTAGAAGAGAATCCAGAGGTTTTTTTTTTTTCCCCAGGTTCTCTAATGGGTCCAAAAAAGATAACGAAAAAAAAGCCAGAGATATTCAAATTTTCAGCCAAGTGCTTGCTTAGAGAAACTTCCGTCTCTCTACATAGCCAGAGGCAGCCAATTATCTACTATAGCTGATTTCAAAAGCTTTCACTTCCTTATGCTCTCTAATCTTAATGTGGTTAGAATAACAATGATTGAGTTTCAGATTTGAAAAAACTTACTTGCTACTTCAGTTTCAAGGATAAGTAGGAAAAAAGTCCTTGAAAGCCTTGATGAGTTTATGTTAAATATGTCATGTATCACTATGTTTTAAAATGTTAGCCTTATTATGATACACCATCTTCCCTTTCTATCTCAACATACTATGTTTTAAATTTCAAAGCATATATTTGAACTCTGTAATTACTTAAAATTACATTTTATTAAAAAAAAACTCTTGTCCAGACTAGATCCAATAGAAATCCAATACATTTGTAAAAGTGTAATCAGATAGGGTAGCGGGGTCCCCGGAGAAAGAGAACCAGGCATGGCTTTCTTGACATAAGAGAAGTCATTTTTGGCCTAAGCCATTGTGTGATTTAAGCCTGGCCACAAAGCTTGTCCTTGAACAGGTCTCAGTCATATCATGGGAACAAAAGAATGCAGAAACAACCTTATCAGGCAAGAGAAGTAACAACAGCAAAGATAGCAAATCAGTTGTAAAGACTCCCAATTCTGTATCAGTGGTAAAGATGAGACTAAAGCACTGTCTGAGCTGTTCTACAGAATTTAAATCACCCCCCCTTGGGGGCTCACCCACCAGAAATCTAAGGGATGATGATGTTGACCTTTTCTGACCCTCATGGCTTCAATCAATTAAAGCTTGGACTCTGCCTACCACCCAAGCCCCTTCATGAATATGCATGTACCCTTAGCTTAAAACTTCCCCAGTTTTGCTGATGGGGAGACACTGCTTTGGGAGAGATTCCTGGTGTTCTCCTTACTTACTGCAAATAATAAATCCTTCCTTCTCCCCATCTTTGGCTTGCTTGTGTCTTTTGGCTCAACACCTACCAAGAGGCAAACTCAGTTTTAGGGTAACAAAAGTAATTAAGGAAAATAAGCAAATCCAATTCTAAAAATGTTTTATTATGTTGACTTTTTTTTCTTCTTTCTTGATAAGCCAGGCCATTAAGGCAAACTTTTAAATTCTTAGGTTATTTACTATACTAAACCAAATGGGCTTGTCTACCATTAGACTATTAAGCTTATAAAACAAGCAGACCATTAATTTTAAAAGTCAAGCAAAACACTGACCTCAGTTTACCATTAATATCAATTCCACTGAGGTTATTTAGATATTAAAGACTGATTTTTTTTAACTAATTTTTATTGTTACAATGTTGTGTTAGCCTCCACTGCACAACAAAATGAATCAGCCATACATATACAGATATCCCCTCGCTTTTGGACTTCCCTCCCATTTAGGTTACCACAGTATTTTAGGTAGAGTTCCCTGTGCTATACACTATGTTCCCATCAGTTGTCTATTTTATACATAGTATCAATAATGTATATGCGTCAATCCCAGTCTCCCAATTCCTCCCACCCCACCCCTTTCCCCCTTGGTATCCATACATTTGTTCTCTACGTCTGCATCTCTACTTCTGCTTTGCAAATAAGATCAGCTATACCATTTTTCTAGATTCCATATATATGCATTATTATACGATATTTGCTTTTCTCTTTCTGAAAGACTGATTTTTTAAGTGAACTTTTATTTGAAAATAGTTTTAGACTTATAGAAAAGTTGCAAAGATGACGTAGAATTCCCATAAACCTGGCACCCTGTTTCCTCTACTGTTAACATCTGACATTATTATGGTACATTTGTTACAACTAAAGAACCAACATTGGTACATTTCTATGAACAAACTTCCAGACAATATCTGAATTTCACTAGTTCTTCCCTAATGTCTGAGACTCTATCCAGAACACCATATTACATTTAGTGATCACATTTCCTTAGCTTTTGGTCTGTGACAGTTTATCAGACTTGCCTTAAGTTTGATAACCTTGACAATTTTGAGAAGTACTGAGTTGAGGAATGTCCCTCAATCTGGATTTGTCTTATGTTTTTCCTAGAAGGCTTTGGGTTTGCAAACATCAAATTTCAAAATATTCAACTCAAAGATTTCTGACAGGACAAAGTACAAAGCAAAAATTTGTCCTTTATCTCCCCATTTATTCATCGAAAAATGCACTATATTCTGGGAAGAAGCCAACTACAGCTTTAAATTCCAGACTGCAGGTACAGAACTTAAGCAATAGGAAATTAAGCTGAAGAGTGTTGCTGGGGGGCAAATCACAAGAAACCTAGAGAAAGTGAGCCTGAGAAAGACTGAGAGTCAAGGAAACATTTCGGGAGAGCTGGGAGAAAACTCACCTGGCATCTACTGTGCCCCAGGCATCACTCTGAAGTTAGAGTTCAACTACAGGAACTGTACTGACTGTTGCCCCCCCGCCACTACCTACCTTTGCCACACTCTCCCGCAGCTATTCATTGCAACCTGTCTTTCTTTTGTAAACTGTCTCTGATCATTTTCAGAAAAAGAAAAGAAAGTGGTCAGGTCCCAGCAGGAAAAAGCATTACCAACAGAGTAACTGAGATTAATCAAGGAGCATCTACAGAGATGTGGGCAGAGAAACCAACCTGAATTGGTACAGTACCCTGGGGTACGCAACCATGGGAAGCTGCTCCACACCGAGTTTGAAATAACAAGGAAAGAAAGGAAATACTAAAATTCTGGGAGAATAGTGACTGGGAAAAGGGCTACTTGACAGGAGCTTAGGGGAACAGACTTTCCCACCTCACTCTCCTGTCCTCCCACCCTGCTAGAGAACTCCAGAACAACCATCGGCCGGAACCAAGGAGACCAGAAGGCAAACGAGTTGACTACATAGGTCAGCATCCCAGAGCACAGAACAGAGTGGATTAGGATGGGGAAAGGATCTGGAGGGGCCAATAAAAGGCAGTTCAGAAAGGAAGGCACCCTTCAGACAGCTATTCGCATTTTGATATTTGTTCGTCTGTCATATCACCACTACTGTACTGTGAACTCCTGGAAGACGGGGATTTACAGAAATAATCTTAGGTCCAACACAAACCTCCCAGTGGGCCATGGAGGTGTATCTGAAAGAAGAGACACAACATACCCATCTCATCTACTAGTCAGGATGGAACTTGGGTCCACCACAGCATGACTCTGCTGCAGGGAAGGCTCACAAGCACCCAGACTGACGGCTCAGCTGTGCCCCACACCCCATGTCAATACAGAACAGAGTCTGCACCTGTGGTCCCAGGCCAGCACCTATGTTCTAACAAGGAAGAACCTAACCACTGGGTCATCCTGCCCAATACTTCCTAAGCTCCAGGGCTGGACCTTGAATCTACACTTGATAGACTGAGAACAAAATAAAACTTCATTTACATTTCACTCCACTTCTCCAAATAATTTGTCTTGCTTAAGAGCCTATAAAACCAGTTATCTGGAGACTTTTAATGAGGTACTAGACCTTCTATGTTTATATAAACAGCAGACTTCCCTTATCACCCACTACTTGCATAAAGCTCCCTGAATAAAGGCCCTTCAATGCCCTCCCCATCCTTCCCCTGCCCTCCTGCCTTGGGGCCCTTGCCCTCTTTCGCGGTGGTACTTTCCACTCCACATTCCCTACCTGGCAGCTCCTTCCAGGACAAGTAGATGTCTCCTTATTTCTTCTGACTTCCTCCCAGACCAGCACTGTACTAGGCAACACAGTAAGTGCCTAAGGAATTCATGCGCTGAATGTGCTGTGCACAAATGCCTTTGCATTTAATAAAAACACCCATTCCTCTTTTCGGAAATGCAATGAAAATATGAAAGGTTGAAGGACCACAGGAATGACATTTACATTTCATTATGATCGTGCCGTCAATAAAGTTCCAAGTCGCTATTTTAACAAACCATGAACAGCCTGTGCCATCAAACAAAGAACACCAAATACCAACCCACAATCAAATCTCTGCAGTGGTGTGGCAATGAGCTATTATGTTCACCTTACCAGGAATACAAAGCAGATGATTTAATATGGTTCTTCATAAAAGGAGATGATCAGGGCTTCCCTGGTGGCGCAGTGGTTGAGAGTCCGCCTGCCGATGCAGGGGACACGGGTTCGTGCCCCGGTCCGGGAAGATCCCACATGCCGCGGAGCGGCTGGGCCCGTGACCCATGGCCGCTGAGCCCGTGCGTCCGGAGCCTGTGCTCCGCAACGGGAGAGGCCACAACAGTGAGAGGCCCGCGTACCGCAAAAAAAAAAAAAAAAAAAGATGATCAATAATTGCATTTAATTTATCAAAATGGGTTTGTACAGAGACTACTTGGTAGGAAAACGTAGCTCATAAGGCTTATGATATAAAATAATTTAAAAGCAGCCAACAATAATTTTTGTAGCTTTTAAGTCTTTTATTAATCTTATTACTCAATTATCATTTTTAAAGATATGAGGAATAAACTTTCAGAACAGATTGGCCTTCTAACGGAACATCTTCATACCTATCTCATCTCTCTGCCTTCCCTTGTAGAATACTTCTATTCCCTCCTCCTCATTGATCTAAGAGCATGGATTGTCTCTTCTTGGACACCATTCCTTCCATACTATGGTTGACACCATTCTCTCATCTCCTCTGGCCATCTGTTGTCCCCTCCCTTCTATCACCATCTTGTCCCCATTGACTCACACGTTCTTTACAGCTCATATATACCCCTTAGTCACTCAAATCCTTTAAAAAAATAATAATAACCAATAGGGACTTCCCTGGCAGTCCAGGTTAAGGCTCTGTGCTTCCAATGCAGGGGGTGTGGGTTCACTCTCACATGTCGTGTGGCGCAGCCAAAAAATTAAAATAAATAAATAAAATTAAAATTTAAAAATAACCAATAATAATCTCCCTGGCCCATACGTTAAGTCCCTCCAGTTGCTGCCCATTGCTTTCCTCCTTCTCACTTGAAAGACTATTGGTGCTCTGGGCTCCTGCATCTTTACTTCGTGCCCCTCCTTTCCTTGAGCCAAGGCCAGACACCATCATGCTACTGCATCTGCTCTCCCAAAGGCCACCAATTTCTTGTAGATGCCAAACCCACTGAATACATTTCAGTCTGTGTCTTGCTGGCCTTCTCTGCCATGTTTGATACCACTGACCTCTCCTTCCTGTGACTACTATAATGTAATTTTTTCATTTCTGGTTGTTCTGGAGTTCTCTAACCATTCCTGCTTACTGTGCTTTCTCGGTGCTTCTCTGCCCACTCCTTAAACATCCCTAATGGTTCTCTTTTGATACTGCCTCTGTCTTTCTCTCTGCCTTCTCACCCCTCTGTCAACAATTCGCTTTCATCCCTCCCACTGCCTTGCCCCCTTCTCACTCTTTCCAAGCTCTCCTTGGAGTAGACAGTTGTATCCACTTCCACGGTTCTAACTCTCACCTTTCACTAAATGCTCCCTGAGTCTTTTCTCCAGCTACAGAAATATACTTAGATGGCAGCTTTGATGCCTACAGTGTTTCAGACTCAACATGAATGCCCAAGAGTAGCCTAGCCACCATTAGTCTGGCAAGCCAGGGATCTGGAATCAACCTAACCTCTTCCTCATTTTCCAAATCTTCCAAGTCTTACCTCCTAAGTATTTTTAAAACCCATCGCCCCCGCTTCCTTTCCACACAGACTTCCCAATACTAATTCAGGTTCTTACTGTCTCACCTGGACCACTGCAAAGTCTCTAACAGAGCTTCCTGGTTCTCCTTATTTTGAACCTGGTTTTCCTTAATTCTGAACCTCCTTCATGTCACTTCCCTGACACAGCCCTGCCAGATCTACTGAAAACACAAATGTCTATCAGCAGCCCAGTCAAAACCCTTAAGAGGACCTTCCATTAACTCTGCACGTAGAGCATAAAGGTCCTCCCGTTCCAGGCCCACCTACTTCCCCAGCTTTACGTCCCACCTAGTCTCTATTTGGTTTCATGTTCTAGCAATACAGAACTGACGGCTATCACCTGCCTGTGTTTCCCAGGGCTATGCCATGGCTCTGTGTCTTTGTTCATGCTATTTGATCTTCTGCGGAATTCTCCTCATACCCTCCCTTCCCTGAAAAAGTCATATTCATTCTTCTGGTCTCAGGTGACATCTCCTCTAGGTAGCCTCCTTGGCCTCATTAATTAAAATCACCTGTTTCTGTGTTGCCTCCACAGGGTAGGGACCCTGTCCTATTTAGTGGTGTATGCTATGCATAGCATAGCACAGAGGCACAAGAAATGTTTACTGAATCAAAGAGCCTTAATGAAGGTAATTGGACTTGAAGCAAAAGTTAGTATGATTAAAAACATCTGAGGGGTATTTTGAATATCATTTAGATTTGGATCAAATTACTGGTAAATAAAGAGGACCTAAAGAAAAATTCTTGGAGGTAAAAGCTTTGGTGAGCCCTGAGAACACTATCTTTTCCTTCATTATAACTGCAAACAAAACAATACCAAAAATCGGACTAGCACATTTCATTGTTTCTATTGCAGTAGATTTTCAAAGGAGACTTATGTCTCTTGTAGTCATTCTTCTGTTCAGGGACTTGAAGGAACAGCTGCATAATCAGATCTAGATATGATATTTCTTTAATGAATGAATTAGAAAAACTTAGGAATGTATTTGAGTTTATTTGAAACAGCCATAAATCTTGTGACTTTATTTTCAAATGTTTTGCTTATATTAAATAATGACTTATGACAACATGATCCTAGTTCAATGTTAAGAAACATGGCTCATGAAATGATTTCCAAAAACGCTAAATTAATTCACCCACATGTGTTCCACTATTTGAGAAAGGCCAATGTCCTCATACTACTTTAAGTGTTTCTACATAGCACTGAATACAGACCGCTTACAAACTTGGGACTCTTTATATAATATAATGAGCACCATGTGCTATGCTGGGTTTTTTCATTCATTTATTTAATATTTTCCAAATTCTTAAGATAGCTGTTTTATCTCCATTGTGTAACTGAAGAAATGTTGAGAAATAACCAGCGTGCCACTGGAAATTGCTGGGAGGAGGCAGAAATGCTGTCAGAGAGGTGGGGCAGCTTATCCTCTGGGAGTCCTGAGCTTTCTGATGGGACAAGAGGACACCTGGGCACAGACCCCTTGGCCCACTTAGCCTGGAGCAAAAGGTACTGAAACTTGGGGAAGGCTCCCTGGCCTCTAAGCTCTGCATTAATCTCCGATGAACACCCCAGGTTGCTTACCTGCTTCTGCTGCTTCCCTACTCTGGGATGTAGGTCTGCAGAACTGTTTCTACTCTGTAGCAATCCTTGGCTCCTTTTAACTACTTTTGCTCCTCTACAGAACTGTTAACTTTTCCACCCTTCAGGAATTACTCCATAGTTTTCATCTGTCAGTGGCATTCTATACCTTTCTTGAATTTTACAGATTTTTTTCTCTCTCCTTTTTAAAATTTTTATTTATTTATATATTTTTTGGCTGCGCTGTGAGGCTTGCAGGATCTTAGTTCCCCGACCAGGGATCGACCCCAGGTCCCCAAAGTGAAAGTGCCAAGTCCTAACCACTAGACCGCCAGGGAATTCCCAGATTTTTTCTCTTCCAAAAGTATTTTTTCTGTCATTTTCACAGCATTTTTAAGCAAATGGATGGTATGGATGTGTTTCCCATATTCATAAAATGGCATCCGAATCAATTTAGATATTTGATTGATAACCAAATCATCAACTTGGTCTAGATTAAATAAAAATATTCATGGATTTCTTTAAAAAGATTAATTTTTCAAGTTACAAATCCTCAAAAGTCAGTTATGCTCCAAAAGTCTGTAAACTGGTTGTTTAGAACATAGCTCTTTTTTTTTCCTATCAGCAATAATTTCATTCATTCACGCAACACCTATCATGTACAAAGTACTGTTTTAAGTGATGGAGATACTATAGGAAATAAAACAGAGAAGGTCCCCATCTATTGCAATTCCTGTAATTTAGGAAAACTTTGGTATAAACAATGAGCACTGTGTGTATTGTATATTTACATAATGACTTATGGACACCCTAGCAGTCGTTAGTTAGCATTTCAAGTTCTGTTATCAGGAGTTCACACTCCTGCTTAGCACTTTAAGTATCATTATTTTAAAATACAACAAAAGGTTTGTTAATTAGCAAACTGTTTGAAGGAATGAGAAGTAATTTTGATTTGTGAAATGAGTGGTGCCCAAGATATGTGGTTGGTTAAGATTATACAGACTTCACCATCTCTGCAAGACCAAGACATCAAAAATCTGGCAAGGCCAAAAATCTGACACCTGTAATGTGCGACTCAAGATCTGGAACCTTTGTCCTGCTTCTCTCCACCCCTCAGGAGACTCTCTTGCTTGACTTGAGTCACAGCTGGCCAGCCTCGTCATCAGAACATCATCGCTGCACTTGTACCGGAAGAACCTCAGCGCGCAAGGACAGTGTGGGGACTCATCCAGAGTGACCAGACGGTATGTGGCTCTGGACCTGCTGGCACTGCTTTCTCATAAATGACTGTAAGCCTGGCAGAATTCAGACGAGACATTGCTTTTGTTGTAATTTCCCAGCTGGAAGCCAAAGCCTGGAGAGAGGGTTGTAGAGCACCCACTTAGTTCTAGACTTTGGAGGTCTCCAACATTGAACAGAAGAACCCAACAATGCTGGAAGGCCAGGCTGACTTAAGTCAGCCTGCAACATGGACCTCGTGGAGTTGATATTCTAGTAGAAGAGATGGATGACAGCAAGTAAAT
Source organism: Mesoplodon bidens (assembly GCF_964165515.1). Lineage (NCBI taxonomy): Eukaryota > Metazoa > Chordata > Mammalia > Artiodactyla > Ziphiidae > Mesoplodon > Mesoplodon bidens. The sequence goes on along the minus strand of NC_138160.1, from coordinate 93,653,318 downwards.
AAGTACCTATCAACAGTGGTATTATTAGGAAGGAAATGAGCAGAATGATAAGGAAGGCCCTTCCAGGAGGGGATATCTGAGCTGAGTGTGCACTAGTCATGAGAGAAGGAGAATGTCCCAAGTGTAGGAAGCTACAAGTACAAATTCACCTGCCACCCAATCTGGAATTGGAATTTTTTTTTCACATATATGTCAAATGTGCAGAAACTGGTAGCCACCTATATCTTATGTCCATTTAAACAATACAAAGAGCTAATTTATTGAGCATTTGTTGTCATATGCCACTGTCGACTAAAAAAACATTACACAACCTGAAAGTTGAGAATTATGTTTTATTTGGCCGACAAAACTGAGGACTTAAGCCCAGAAGACAGTCTCTCAGACAGCTCTGAGGGACTGCTTCGAAGAGGTGAAGGAAGAACCAGGTATAAGAATTTTGCAACAAAAACCAGGTAGTCGAACATCAAAATATTACTGTTAATTAAAGAAAATCAGACATCTCCTCAAATTAATGAATTTAGCGCTTTTCTATGTTTGGGTAGATTCAAGAGGCTGGGCTGACTGAAATCATTCCTTTGATATACACCTTAACTATCTAGGGCCAGTATTCTACTCTTCTCCATTCTGAATCCCCTCAGGGTGCACACAGCTGGGGATGGCTGCAGTACCTGCTGGCTTGGTGGTCACAACATCCTTTGTTTACTGATATGTCAGGTGACATTTTTCATCCACACCTTGAACTGTTTTAGAGCTTTCAATGTATTAACTAATGTCATCCTCAGAGAAATTCTATTCCCATTTTATAGAAGGGGACACCGAAAAACTAAAAAGCTAAGTAACTAGCAAGCAACAGAGGCAGGATTAGAACTAGCCAGTCTGCCCATGGTCCCCATGCTCTTAACCAGTTGAGCTGCCTCTTCAAAGCTTCATTTTGGTTACTCATTCTTCAGGAATAAACTGAAACAACTGCAGTCAACCACCGAAAGGTCCATGATTCAATGGAAAGAGGGAGTGTCCAACTTTTATATTTTAATGGGGAAACGTTGAGGTGAATGTTTATATGGTTTCTATAGTGCTGAAATTATGTGAGTTTGTTTCCATCAAGTTCTGGATCACTTCCAGAAAGTCAGGTTAATATGGGAAGAAGAGAAAACATTCATTTTTCACTGAGTATGTGGTAAAGACAGCAACGCATGCACACACTTGTCAGTTCTGCCAGAGCGCAAGTCTTCAGGGAGGAAGCACCCATCTTCTGTGAGAACTTCCCACAAAGAGAATTATTAGTGTGGAATGAGTGCTCAGTTCAGAAATAAATGGCATTCTTCAAATGTCAGAAGCATCCCCACGGAATAGCACAGGCCCCCAACAAGACTGCTAAGCTGGTGTTACAAGCTATGGCCATACAGAAGGAGCTCATCCACGCTGACAGTGATGGGGGCTGGAAACAAAAGGCCGAGAATATTCTCATTACCCAACAGCCCCCTGCTTTAACCCTCTAAGAATGAGCAGAAGTGTTTCTTAAATTTAGAATTCAGAACCATGGGATTCTAATCACCCAGAGCTCCAGACCAAAATGTGTGTGTGTGTGTGTGTGTGTGTGTGTGTGTGTGTGTGTGAAATATCAGTATTCAGGGGGATGAATACTTTTGACAGTTAAAGATGATGGAAAGGGGTAAAGTCTTCTAAATAAACATGATTCATACTATAAAACATCGCATTAGTCCAGTAACCTAGGTTACCTAACAATAGGAGTTATAAACATCACTCACAGACAGCAGTATTTTGCCTTCCAGGCCTTCATGGTGCATCTCAAAACAATTCCACCAGTAAGAGAGCCCTGCCAACGCCCATCCCTGGGTGCTGGGGCTTACCACTAATGTGAGCTTTCTCTGGAGTCCTACCTAGTCTGGTTTTTTTCTTTAAAAATGCATGCAAACTTTACATTCTACTCTAAAAAAGATCTGTTTTGATTTTTTTGCCCATTTTTGCAAGGTAATTTAAAACATGATTTTTCTATCGGGCAGAACTGGCACTCCAGGAAGATGGGTCAAGTTTATCCTGTGACTTTTCACATCTTCCCCCATCCCCCATCCCTGCCACTGAGAATGGATATAAACAAAACTTTGAGTTTAAGGCCAAGGCTTTTAAAAAATGTAAGAATCCATAATGTGATGGTCAATATTCAGGTTCTTTTTGTCTGCAGAATGGCAGCTCTCAACTCCAGCTGCACATTACAATTACCTGGGGAGCTTTTTAAAAATACCACTGCCTAAGCTCCACTCCAGATCAACTGAACCAAAATCTCAGGGTAGAAGAAGAGACCATCATGTATAGTTGCTGTTTTCAGCTCCACTGGGGGACTTTAATGGGTAGACGGGGTTGAGAACCACTGTGTAGAGGATACTAAAGTAATATCAAGGCCCCAGAGTGATGGTGGAACACTAAAGCCAAACCCTGGGGCCAATCCTCTTGCCCCTTCTTCCTAAGAACCCCTTGGAGACACAGATAGTAATTAGGTGACAACTTCCCCCCCTTCCCTTTTGAGTGGGATCAAAACCAGAAGGTTGAAATGAGATCCAAAATCTCATAATACAAAAATGTCCAGGTTTTGTTAAAAAATCACTCATCACACCAAGAACGAGGAAGATCTCCAACAGAATGAAAAAAGACAAAGCAACAGATTTCCACATCAAAATGACAGAGATGTTAGAATTATCTGACAAAGATTTTTATGTAGCCATGATAAAAATTCTTCAAGGAGCCATTATGAAGACGCTAGATAAACTGAAGGAAATGCTACCATGTTCTTCAGGTCCTTGAAGTAGGTTCATTACTAGCCCGGACAGAACTGTGCAGGTGTGGGCTGGTGCAGGCTGGGAAGCTTCTTTGGGGGAAGGATCCCATGGGACTCCATCCCAGCTGTACACTGGTCTGTGGTCTCCTAGGGCCTGTTCACTGTAACTTGCCTTTGTCTTTTTTTTTTTTAATAAATTTATTTATTTTATGTATTTATTTTTGGCTGTGTTGGGTCTTCACTGCTGCACGTGGGCTTTCTCTAGTTGTGGCGAGCAGGGACTACTCTTCGTTGCGGTGAGCGGGCTTCTCATTGCAGTGGCTTCTCTTTTTGCGGAGCACGGACTCTAGGCGCACAGGCTTCAGTAGTTGTGGCACGTGGGCTCAGTAGTTGTGGCTCACGGGCTTTAGAGCATAGGCTCAGTAGTTGTGGCACACGGGCTTAGTTGCTCCACGGCATGTGGGATCTTCCCGGACCAGGGCTCGAACCCGTGTCCCCTGCACTGGCAGGCAGATTCTTAGCCACTGCGCCACCAGGGACCAAGTTGCCTTTGTCTTAATAGATCTAATCTGACTTTCTGAATGAGACTGTTGAATGAGTCAAAGATGAGGACCACTGAGGGGAGCTACCCCTCTGGGGACTGATTGACTGACAGTGTCTGTGTCTCCTAAGGCTTCAGATGTGAAGAAGGGACAAGAGGACTGATCCCAGGGGCTGGCTTTGACTTGACACAGAAAGTAAGAATGAAAGTAAAAACTGCTATGGATTTCATCAAAATTAATAATTTCTATTTAGCAAAATATCCAGTAAAGAGGATAAAAAGACAAGCTACAGACTGAGAGAAAATATTTGCAAACTACATATCCAAAGAAAGGACTAATACCTAGAATACACAAAGCACTCGAAAAATTCAACAGCAGGAAAACAAACAATCCATTTAGAAAGTCAGCAAAGACAGAAAGAGACACTTCACCAAAGAGGATATACAGGTAGCACATGAAAAGATATTCCACATATTTAGCTACTATGAGATATCACTACATACCAAACAGGACAGCTGAATAAAAGTAGTGACAACACCAAATGCTGGCGAGGATGCAGAGAACTTGGGTCGCTCACATATTGCTAGTGGGACTATAAAATGGTATAGCTGCTGTGGAAAACAATTTGGCAGCTTCTTAAAAAACTAAACATGCACCTGCCACATGACCCAGTAATTGTACTCTTCAGCATTTATCCCAGAGGAATGAAATTTTTATTTTCATACATAAAATGTATGTATGAATATTTGTAGCAGCTTTATTCATAAAGCCAAAAATTGTGAACAACCCAGTGTCCTTCAGCAGGTGGATAGTTAACCAAACTGCGGTTGCATCCAAACCATGGAATACACGCAAAACCTGGATGAATCTCCAGAGACGTATGCTGCATGAAAAAAGCCTTTCCAAATGGCTCCACTGATGGAACGTTCTTGAAATGATAAGACTATAGAAAGAGAGAAAAGATTAGTGGTAACGAGTTTAAGGAGAGGTAGAAGTGGCAGAGACGTGGATGTGGCTATAAAAGAGCACTACGAGGAAGCTTTGTGGTGATGGGAATGCTCTGGATCTTGACTGCATCTATGTCAATACCCTGGCTGTGATACTGGACTACAGTTTTGCAAGAAGTTACCATCAGGGGAAACTGAATAAAGGGACATAGGTTCTCTCTGTGTAGTATTTCTCACAACTGCATGTGAATTCTCTCATAATAAAAAGTTTAATTAAAATTTTTAAAAAAAGGCTACCGGCCCACTGAACATTAACTGCAACATACAGTGAACAGCAAGTACCTGGAAGTGACCTTTATGTTTATTCAAGATTGTTATTTATGGGCCATTTTTAGCTCTAACATTTCATCCGTGATTCATGAGTCCCAGCAACCTAACTAATTTTATTCAATAAAGGAGGGGACCCCATAGCCTTGCCAAGACTAATATTTCCTTGGTGACATTCAACATAATATTAGCTATCAAGCCTATGACACACACAGCCTCTAGTGACCATTTTCTATGCTGCTACTTGCTTTGTTCTCTTCCATCTCTTTAGTGAAAGATGCTAAAATGCCCACCTGTCCAGTACTATACCTTTCCAGTCCTGTCTTTCAGACTAACATTTTCATATGAACCGGAAAAAAAGTCACTACTCCTAATGCTTCATCTTTCCTATCACAAACCCAATTCTCAGGGGAAACCAAAAAAGGGTATTACTCTACAGTGTATTTAAGACAACAAGAATTCATCTATTTTCACATTTGGAGGATTCTGAATCCACAATTATTGGCTCCAAAAACAACAGAAACAAAAAACTGCCACCTTCACTTTTTACCTATAAGGATAGTCATTAAAACTTTCCAAGACATAAGAATCCATGTACCTCATCAACAGGGAGTAACTTATTTCAACATGGGAAAGTGAAAACCTACCCTGAATTTAAAACACTCCAGAGAGGGAATATCTACAGTCCATTCCACTGCTTATTCTGATACTTCACAACCTTCATTTGTCAAGCCATGCTATCTTCTGCATCACATCTTGGTAAAAACTGTGTTTCCTCTCATGACCAGAGGAATTCGTTTTCACACAATGTTAGCCACTCCTAAGAATGCCAGATTGGCTGGGTCAGAGAGTACTCAGCATTTGACTTACACACATTGAACTAGATCAATCTGAAAGACAAGGAAATTCCAGGGGCCTTTCCTGTTCCTGCAGCTTCAGTTCCCTGACGCCTCTCTCAGGTGTGCTTTGAAACAGAGTCTGATCTTAGTGGTTCAGGTGCATTCTTTTTTTTTTTTTTTTAACAACACAAGGCCTCTAAACACAAGCCTCCTTCTTCATTTCTCTGATGCGCAACTGAACATATAGTAATAGTTCCAAAGCAAGACGAAACACGGGCCGTGTTTAACAGCCGGTAGGGCAGTTTCCATGGGGGAACCTTTCTAAAGGTATTTTTTAAGTCTAATTTTGACTTAAAATTAAGTCTTATTTTGCATCGGGGGCTAAATATGGAAACCATTCCACTGTGATGTGCTCCCTGTAAATCCTTACCTGTCATCCTGTGGCTTGGGTGTGTGCAGGTGTGAGCATCCATGAACACCTTTACACAAGTGGAGAGCACACCGGGCCAGCACCAAACCAGCGCTTCCTCACTAACTCTGCAGATACTCATTCTCTGAGGGGCCAGTACACTGGGGAAGCCAAGGCATCCCCCCAGCTTTCAGTGGACATGAATGGAGGCAAAAGAACATATATATCTCCCCTCAAACATTTGGAAAGTTCCTCTTAAAATAATTAGGGGCTTCCCTGGTGGCGCAGTGATTGAGAGTCCACCTGCCGATGCAGGGGACACGGGTTCGTGCCCCGGTCCGGGAAGATCCCGCATGCCGCGGAGCAGCTGGGCCCGTGAGCCATGGACGCTGAGCCTGCGCGTCCGCAGCCTGTGCTCCGCAACGGGAGAGGCCACAACAGTGAGAGGCCCGCGTACCGCAAAAAAAAAAAAAAAAAATGTCTGATTGACTAAGTTTACACACATCATTTGAAAACTGATTGACTAATACATACATTAGGTTTCCAGTCTGTAAGTTGTGTTTAAGTGCTCAGGAAGGTTTCTGTAAGGTTATCCTGCTAAAGGTTAAAGTGCTTGGATAAATTAAGTATATTAGGTGTTACCGGTTGAAATGCCTAAAGGAATTTAATTAATCAAGTTTGAAAATGGTGTGAAATGTTTAGGAGAATTTAGGCTGTCAAAATTATGAGCTAGGGCTTCCCTGGTGGCGCAGTGGTTGGGAGTCCGCCTGCCGATGCAGGGGACACGGGTTCGTGCCCCGGTCCGGGAAGATCCCACATGCCGCGGAGCAGCTGGGCCCATGCGCCATGGCCGCTGAGCCTGCGCGTCCGGAGCCTGTGCTCCGCAACGGGAGAGGCCACAACAGTGAGAGGCCCACATACAGGAAAATAATAATAATAATAAAATCCATTGACCAGTCTCTGTTTTTTCAGTCACTGAAATTATCTCCTCACTGAGATTAAAAGAATTAAAATTATAGTCTAAATGACAGAGATGAGGCAGCCCCAAACCCAGAAGATGTTAAGAGAGACTCCATTGGACCAAAGGACACAAACCTCAATAGAGGGAAACAAATGGGTAATACCTAACCTCACCAATGAATTTTTAAGATGCAAATTTGTATTTCTCAAATCTTCAAATACTATATATCACTCAGAGGAGATTTCAGTCTCACAAGCTTGTGGTAGGTGTTCAAATTGGTAGAATTTCTGAAAATAATGTGAGCACCATGTATTGATTTCTTTGTCACTAGAACATTACTCCTTTCTCTCCCCAAGCTTTACTGTCTCAGAAATAAAGTTGTGAGCTCACTGTTAGCCAAATTAACTTTTTAAATATGGCTTAATTAGTCCTTTCAGTTACACTTACTTCTAGCTACTTTAATAAAGAATTCAGCCCCAGCGCTTTATATTTTTAAAAGGCATAATGGGATGAAGCAATGCCGTGCATCCTCTCAGCTGTGAGGCCTGTCTTTATGAAGCACAGCTGTTTGCACTAAGACCTAAGGAAGGCACTATCACCCACGAATGGGCATCATATGTTAAACCCTGCAAACATACAGTGAAGAAAGAAACAGCCCCTGAACACCAGCCTCATAAACCCAGTGCATAAAATTGCTCAAGCCTTATGTAAAATATCCTTACAGCAAATTACTCTTCTCTGCTCCTAAACTGTTTCCAATGGGACATCAAACCTTCAGTAATACATTTTATTAGCTTAAAAATTAACACTTGATTTTGATAGAGTCTAAAGGCTTACACATCCACAGTAATTATTTTAAGGAATACAGAGACTTCCCAGTTCATCTATATGGCCCAATATTGATTTAAAAGGATGCTCAGGGAATGGGTTTTCTGGGTAATTGAATTTTCCAGGTTGTTTTAATCTAATAAATGATTGTTGAATTTAACTGTCAGGCTCTGATCTGTGAAAGATATATAAGAAATTGGACTGAGCACTAACTTCAGGACAGATTATAGACATAAAGTTTTAAAACAAATCTCTGGGACTTCCCTGGTGGAACAGTGGTTAAGAATCTACCTGCCAATGCAGGAGACACAGGTTTGAGCCCTGGTCCGTGAAGATCCCACATGCCAGGGAGCAACTAAACCCATGTGTCACAACTACTGAGCCTGCGCTCTAGAGCCCACGAGCCACAACTACTGAGCCGGCGCGACTAGAGCCCATGCTCCACAACAAGAGAAGCCACCGCAATGAGAAACATGCGCACCACAACGAAGAATAGCCCCCGCTCACTGCAACTAGAGAAAGCCCGTGTGCAGCAGCGAGGACCCAACACAGCCAAAAATAAATAAATAAATAGATTTAAAAATAAAACAAATCTCTGATATCAACTTTCTTTTTAATCCCATATTTAGGATCATAAATATAGGACACATCTCAAAATTGAGGTTATAGATTCCAGTTACTTTGATTGAACAGTAAAGGAAGATACTATAGACATGACACTGGAAGACTGAATAGATGGAGAGGCTCAGTGGAAACGGAGAAAGCAGAAGCAACTGAGATGAGACAACAAACACTGGTAGTAGACTCTTTTCCGTTCCACCACCCTACTTGACACTGACCTTACCATTAAGAGAGCCTAACAGTGGGTCCCCGCTTTAGCTAAAAAGATTAAGGGAAGAGGAAAAAACCAAAAAAATGAAAAAAAGAGCAAATTGCCACCTGGATCCCTTAAGTGTGTGTGTCCACCTGGAAGACCCACATCTACCCCAAGAGACATGGGCCTCACATCTGATACAGAAAATTAAAGCCCAGAGAAGAGAATTACCTTCCCACTGGGACTAACTACAGCATAAAAGCACTGACTTGCAAAGACTTAGCCATTCAGACACGGAGGAGGAAGGCCTGAAGGCTGCTTGCCCTTCAGCTTTGTCAGCAAGTGCCCCAAGGGACTGATTCAGGGTCCTGCACTACTGAGGATGAAGTTCACTGAACTGGAGGCCCTCGATGGTCTCTCCCCTCAAACTCTGTTCAAAAAAGTCCCTAGGCTGACTCACATGGCTGCTGACTTTGGCCAGATCCAGATGCAACCAGGGATTAAGCTAGCTGCATGAAGTCCGGGTACCTGGGCTGACCATGTCCAACACAGGGGCCCTCCCTGAGCCCACCTCGACCACCATCCCCACAGGACACCCCAGCTTCCATCAGGGCTCCAAAGCCTTCCCATCACTTTAAGTATCTCAAAGGTAATGAACCACCACTAGAACATAAGTGTCAAACTTTGCCTAGAATGGGCTAATAACAGTTTCTTACTAAGTGGCTATATTTTAAGGAAACTGTTAAATAATTTGCAAATTTTCCTTTGAGTTGCCAAATAATATAACATTTATCACAAAGTCCTCCAAACTGTAGATTTGAAAAGTTTCTACACTGTCAAATACACATCATCTGTAAGTGAGATTTTATATGAAACAGTTCTGCAGATTGTAGGTTTCATTAGAATGCTGAGGCATTCCTATACAATCACATTAAAGAGAAAAATTAGACATTCAGATTAACCCTAAGAGATTGATTCAAAACTCATGAAATACATTCTTAATGTTCCACCTTCACTGCCTTAAAAAGAAATGTAAAAGTTGTGTGCCCAATTTATAACAATAATAAAGGGAAAAGGAAATAAACCACCTGAATCTTCTACCAGCACATGAGGACCAGCAGAGAGAAGTTTTAAGATACCAAACCCAAGAGTTTCTCACTAGGGTCTATGCCACAGAGGAGACTTAGATATTCTAGTTGTTTCAGCAGAAATTCACAGATCATTAAATTAATTCAAAACCCAACAGGGTAGCAAACTAACAACTTACCCTTACCTGATTACAGCCTGCGAATTTTCACCAATCTCCTTCCTTCCCAGTATTTAAAAGGGCAAGCAGCCGAAGGTCGAAGTTTGAAAGTGCAGGGCAGAGCTGTTGCTAGAGCAGACTTATGGAAGGCAAATGGTAGGGGAGGAGCCTGGAAAGGCTAAGTCTGGAAACAGATCAGTGGACCAACCTGGCTTGGGTTCCTGGCTCTCGCATCCTGGAGTGTATCTGAATCACGAGGGGGAGGTTTTTTAACTTTATCCAAGCCCAGATCCCACCCAGACCACTTGAATCAGAACCTCTCTGGTTGTTTTCAAGGCTCCCCCAAGTGACTACTGTGCAATCAGGGGTCAGCCCCACTGGCTTGAGAAGGAGTGAAAAAGGAAAATGGAAAGCAGGAACAGATAACCTGCGTTCAAAACACCTCAAGTCCACAGGCTGCCCTGACGTAAGTCTGCTCCGTGCCCACTTGGGGAGCAGAAGGCTCTCTCAAAGGCCTGGCCCAGCCATACATCCACGTGGTCCATTTCTGTGTGCAGGCTCAGCTCCAAGCTCTTCTCTCCCTTTGCTCTGTTGCTCTATCGTTAAGTGCCATGCAGAACAACTGTCTGTAATCTTCCAAAGGGCATCTTGGTGGGACCCCAGAAAACAGAGAGGGACTGTGGAAACACTGCCGGTGAGGGGTCTGGTGAGCCAGCTGAGCAGTGAGTTTCCAGGCTCATTACTCTCCCCTTTTAGCCCCCTGCTACGAGTTCTCAGACATAAACACACACTTAAGAGTAAATTATTGGTTTGTGGGTCTCTGAAGCAGTTGCTTCTTAAATTAATGAGCTGTGAACTTATGCTAAAGTAACTTCTCATCCCGGAAGAGAACTATTGTACATGAAAAAAACCAAATGTCTGGGGCTTAGCAGGAGGCTCAGAGCACAAGAGTGGGGGAAAAAAACAAAAGAAAGTACAATAATTTAAAATGCAAAACTAACATTTTCTAATATGAGAAATATATTTCATCCAAAATTATTTCCCTGTATGGGGACAGATTTGTACTGGCATTTTTAATAAACTGGGTGGTTCTGCCTCATGGTCTCTTGATGAGGCTGTAGTCAGATTATCAGCCACGGCTGCAGGCAGCTGAAGGCTTGAATGGGCCAACAGACTAACTTCCAAAATGGCTCACTCACCAGGCCACTGGCAAGGGATTTGCTTTTAAAACCAAATATATATTCATTTATTTAATAAGCAATTGACAGACTTGATCAAAAAACAATTTTTACCAAAACAATCTTCACATATTATACACATATCTTATATGTCTAAAAATGTATACCGTATCTCTTGAACACCACCTGTGCATTCTTCCTGCTATGTTTGGTGATCTTAAGAACACCAAATGCATGTAAACTGAGTGATGGGTGTAATATGGATTTAAACTTAGAGAAAGGAATTGTGACCAAAATGAAGAAGAAACATTTTTTTAAATACCAAAAAAAATGTAAATAACCAATGAACATGAAAAAATACTCAAAAGTAATCAAAAATATAAAAACTTCACATTTTCCTTAACAAACTGACAAGGATATTTTATATGCTAATATTCTGTGCTTGTGAAAACTCTGAGTACAAAATAAAATAATAATGATAATAATAATAGCAGCCAGGGTGCATTCTCAGTTAATCTTCATCACTATCCTATAAGGAAAAAAATGAAAGAAATGAAGAGAAAGGGATCCGGTAAACTCAGCACATGGCTGGTAAGCAGCTGACCCAGGGCTGACCATAGCTGTGCTAACTCAATATCCTAAACATTAAACCTTACCCTAAAGTGCAGCCTATCTAGAAAATATTTGGCCCTATGAAACAAGAGCCTCAAAAATCTCCAAGTCCTTGGATCCAGAAATCCCCCTTCTAGAGTACTCAGGCTGGAGACAATCATAAACTAAGCCACTAAGCTAAGGAATGCATGCAGCATGTTCATACAGTGGTGTATAAAATAAACTGGCCAGAGTGGAATATTTAGAACAGGATCATACAGCTTTCAAGACAGAAGGCAGCTTTAGAGATTACTTAGTCCAACCCATTCACTGTACAGGGATGATTATTCAATATGAAAAAAATCTAACTTTTTGTCCCCAGTGTGGGGAGGCACGGGGGACTCTTTAAAAAAAAAAAAAAAAAAAGGCCTTTCCTTACTTTTTCTGCCAATTTCCAAACTCAGGAGTTTAATGGGAGGGAAGGTCTATCAACCTCTATAATAAACAGCCCCAAAATAAATGCCTTTTTAGAACTTGGGTTTTCTTTCTTTCACATATGGTCCTTCCAGGAGGCCTGTCTTTGCTATAGAGTCGGAAATTACAACTAACTTGTGTGACTGTTGCTGATTTGAGTTCATAGGCTCTGAGTAAAACATACATGGGTTTTAAAACACAGGCTTCTAAGTGGCTCATCCAGTACCTCTGAGACTTTTTTTCCTTACTGTCAGGGTGTTTTCTGAAAGGAAGAAGCTATTGGGAGCGTAGCCTTAAAAAAGGGTCGGGGGGTAGGCGCGGTATCCAGTACATCTTGACTAGAGCCAACAGAGAAATGTGTTTAACCCACGTTAAAAAGAGGTGTCCCACCAGTCAGAATGGCCATCATTAAAAAGTCTACAAATAACAAATGCTGGAGAGGGTGTGGAGAAAAGGGAACCCTTCTACCCTTCTGGTGGGAATGTAAGCTGGTGCAGCCACTGTGGAAAACAGTATGGAGTTTCCTCAGGAAACTAAACATAGCATTACCATATGATCTAACAATCCCACTCCTGGGCATATACCCATACAAAACTGTAATTCAAAAAGATACATGCACCCTTATGTTCATAGCAGCACTATTCACAATAGCCAAGACATGGAAACAACCTAAATGTCCATCAACAGATGAATGGATAAAGATTTGGTACGTATATACAATGGAATATTACTCAGCCATAAAAAAGAATGAAATAATGCCATATGCAGCAACATGGATGCAACTAGAGATTATCATACTAAGTGAATTAAGTCAGAAAGAGAAAGACAAATACCACATGATATCACTTACCTGTGGAATCTAAAATACTACACAAATGAACCTATCTACAAAACAGAAACAAACTCATAGACATAGAGATCAGACCTGTGGGTGCCATGGCAGTGGGGAGGGGAGGGGAGGGGAGGGAGAGGGATGGGCTGGGAGGCTGGGGTTGGTAGATGCAAACTATTACACTTAGAATGGATAAACAACCAGGTCCTACTGTAGAGCACAGGGAAATATATCCAATCTCTTGGGATAAACCATAATGGAAAAGAATATTTAAAAAAGAATGTCTATATGTGTAAAACTGAGTCACTTTGCTGTACAGCAGAGATTGGCACAGCATTGTAAATCAACTGTACTTCAATAAAAAATTTAAAAATAAATGTAAAAAATGAAAGCATAAAAAAAAAGAGGTGTTCATTCAATAAGTATTTACTGTGAGCCCACTATGTGCCAGACACTGTAGTCGATGTTGAGCAGATCTCAGTGGACAAATCCTAAAAAAACTCCTGCCCTCATGAAGCATACGTTCTAGTACATTATAGTGGAGAAGGCAGGCAACAAACAAAATCAGTAAGTAAATTATACACTATGTATAGAGGTGGTAGGCATGATGAAGAGAAATAAAGCAGAAGGGGCTTAGGGAAAGTATATGCAGAGGGCTCAAGGAAGGTCTCAGAAAGGAGACACTTGAGCAGAGACCTGAAGGGATGAGGGTAAGCCAGGCAGAATTCTAGGGAAAAGCATTCCCAGCAGAAGGAACAGCAGGAGCTAAGGCCCCAAGGCAGAGACCAGCTGCGCGTATGAGAAACAAATGGACTTTACTCCTAACATCTTCATGACTCTTAAGCCTTAGAACTCAGAGTACTTAACATTAATTATTTTACTGTCTTTTAAGAACTCTCTTTTTTTTAAAGATGTCTTTATTATTTATCTATTTTATTTTTGGCTGCGTCAGGTCTTAGTTGCGGCAGGCGGGATCTTCGTTGAGGCATGCGGGATCTTACACTGTGGTGCACGGGTTTCTCTCTAGTAGTGGTGTGCAGGGTTTTTCTTCTCTAGTTGTGGTGCTCGGGCTCCAGCATGTGTAGGCTCTGTAGTTTGCGGCACGCGGGCTGTAGTTGAGGCACGCGAGCTCAGTTGTTGTGGTGCGCGGGCTCAGTTGCCCTGCAGCATGTGAAATCTTAGTTCCCCGACCAGGGATTGAACCCCCATCCCCTGCATTGGAAGGCGGATTCTTTACCACTGGACCGCCAGGGAAGTCCCTGTCTTTTAAGAATTCTCTTTAAAAGTAAACCTAAAGCCTTTCATGCTTAAAGCAGCCAGCCAGAAGCACAAAACACTGTGTTTTGAGGGCACGTTTCTCGAGAAAATGGACACCCACTAACGAGCACACCTAAATAAAACTGCTGTGACCTTGATCTCAGGTAGGTCACATTCAGTAAGACACCTGCTGAAGGTAAAATTATAATTAGACAAATCAGTCATCCCAGGAAATGAGCTTTAGCATGTAGGTGGGGTTCTAGAGGCAGACCAGTATACAGGTGAGAGGAGGGAAGCAAGAAGCAATCCATCAGCAGAAATGGAATTCTGAATCCATCCTCTCCCAACCTCCTCTACCAGATACTCTCACCCCTACCCACATTAAACCTTCCAAGCCACCCATTTTCCATCAATATTCTTCTCTAAACACCCTCCCTCACTTAGGCTGGTAACAAATCACCAGCTCTTTCATTTATCCTCCTGACTGTACTCCAGACACACTGGGTTCTTCCTGTTTCTGCTTCAGGGCCTTTGCACCAGCTCTTCGCTCTGCCTAGAACTTCTGCTTCCCCATCACTCCTACTCAACCCATGTATGACTCCCTCAGGAAACTTCCCTCCCATTCCATCAGAGTCCCTGTTGTACACTCTCGTGTCACTGCCAATGTTTCCTCCCCACACCTGGGCACTCACACACCTGGGCACTAACACACCTGGGCACTCAAACACCTGGGCGTTCATACACCTGACCACTCACACGCCTGGGCACTCACACATCTGGGCACTCAAACACCTGGCCACTCACACACCTGGCCACTCACACACCTGGCCGCTCACACACCTGGGTGCTCACACACCTGCTCCCCTGGTAAGCTGTAAGCTCCATGCAGGTCGAGACTGTGTGAGTTGGCCTCATCACTGCGTCCAGGGCCCAGCCCAGTGCCTAACACCTGGAAGGTCCTCCAAATATATTTGTTCTGTGAATGACTATCCAAAACATCCTTACTATCTTTTTTTTTTTTTTTTTTTACTCCACGCCACGGTGGAATCCCAGCTCTCATCACCTCACCACTGACTGCTTTCCCAGATTCCAGGCTCCTCTCACTCCAATCTAGTCTGTAGTTGTTACCTACCAACTTATCTTCCTAAAATACTACCACGACTCTTCTCTGCTTTGACTTATCACTCAGCAGGGTCTTAGCTCCTTTTCATGGTTTTCAAGTCCTTCCCTTACTGAATAACACCAACTGGATGCCATCTGGTTTTCCCCTTTGCTTCCAGGTTCGGCCAGCCTCCTCAGTGGCCCAGCAGTTCTACTGCGCAACCCTTCACTTTCTGTGTATCTAAAGCCCACTTATCCCTAAAAGTCAAATTCAAGACACACTTCTCCATGAGACCCTTCATGTCCCACACGTCAATATCATACTTCCAGCCCTAGTATAGATTTAACTGTTCTCTTAAAATTTCACTTATGTTCATTTTGTATCACCCATAACAGGCTGACTAGTGTCAAAAA
Source organism: Mesoplodon bidens (assembly GCF_964165515.1). Taxonomy (NCBI): domain Eukaryota; kingdom Metazoa; phylum Chordata; class Mammalia; order Artiodactyla; family Ziphiidae; genus Mesoplodon; species Mesoplodon bidens. The sequence goes on along the minus strand of NC_138160.1, from coordinate 93,637,764 downwards.
GAAGGAAAAGGTCACATTTACTGAACATCACTGGGTATTAGACATTTCATGTGGTATAAAATATCCACGTGCATGGTAAGTACTGTTAAAACATCCATTGAATTGACTGGCTCACATTTTCTTATGGGCAGCCTTTAATGGCCTATGCGCTTACTCTATGAAGTAGCCTTAAAGAAGAAAATAATAATGCCCCCACCCCCACCCCCAAAAACGGAGTAACCAAAAATCCAAAATGCTCATGAGTCTGAGAAAGAACAGGCAGCTTCACTCTCCTTTCCCTACTACCAAATCAATCATTCAGGTTTCTGAAAACAGGAAATCTAATTGATTTTCCTGGGCCCTGTCCACTCTATGTGGGGAGCTGAACAAGCCACAGTAATCTATGAAACCTGAGTAATGAAAAGCTGATTGTGGCTCCAGACTAGATAAACCACAGACACGATCTCCAGATATGAAAACTTGCACCTGTCATCACAGCCACCTTAGACACAACCTTTCAGACTTTCAGAGCTAGAAGGAAGCTCAGCTATTTATTCTAATGGTCAAATGCTTGTGTCAAACATACAATTAACGTATTCACTACCCAGGGTCTGCAGAATCTTTTCCTCACACTTCACTCAGTTAAGAACTAAAAGTTCCTGTGTAAGGAAACTATTTCTCAGTCAAGGTTGTCTCATTAATTTTGAAGATCTTTTTTTAAACATTATCCCTGCATGCACTGACACAACCAGAAATACCAGATTCATGTAATAACAAATATACATGTGGATTGTATATGCTTTATACTCAGCCCAAAAGTTTTAATTTACGGGGAAGTGGAAAATCTATTAGTAATCGGTATAAATATTACAGATGTTTCTAAATATTTGGGTCCTGGGACTTCCCTGGTGGCACAGTGGTTAAGAATCCGCCTGCCAATGTAGGGGACATGGGTTCAGTCCCTGGTCCAGGAAGATCCCACATGCCTCAGAGCACCTAAGCCCGTGAGCCACAACTACTGAGCCCTCATGCCACAACTACTGAAGCCTGCGCACCTTGAGCCCGTGCTCCGCAACAAGAGAAGCCACCGCAGTGAGAAGCCTGCGCACCGCAATTAAGAGTAGACCCTGCTCGCCGCAGCTAGAGAAAGCCCGCATGCAGCAACGAAGACCCAACACAGCCAAAAATAAAAATTAAATAAATAAATTTTTAAAAATAAATAAATAAATATTTGGGTTCTTACTGGCTCTTACTCCTTTACTTTCCTGCAAGAGGACTCTAACACAACCTAACACAAGAAATGGCAGCCAAATTGACCCAAGTGGTGTCAATGAATCTTCCGTGAAGAGATTGGCCAATAAACAAGAGCCAAACTCTTTGACAAATATTATACATGCAGAGAGACCCAAAATATTCCAGTTTAAGCCATTTTGTTCATCATTTTTAGCTGAACGTGCTTAGAAAACTAGCAACTTGACATGTCTAATAAGCCATGGGTTCCACTCAAGAGCAGCAGAATTTATTAAATGTAGGGAGAAATGGTACATTTTGTTGTCACTTTGCTATCCCAGCCTCAGGCAGAAAGCACAAAATTATCTAACCATTTGAGGACAAAAGTGTAAACATACACTGGTAAAGCCAACACAGCGGCAGGCCTGTGCTGAAAACCACAACAGTCTCTGTCAGGAACTTGGCTTTGCTCAACTCAGCACTAACTGAAACAAATGGAAAAGCACGAGGAGGACCCAGTGATCTGTAAGCGAGTTGACACAAAAATCACCACCCTTCCCTTGGGAAAAAAAATCTGTGTCGTTTTCAACTTTTCAATTATACCAGATGGAAAGCATTTTAAAACAAGAATCAATTCACAATGAAACTTTTCAAAATAATAGTTTTTTTAAGTAAAGCAAGGTACAGCTTGTTGAATATGCACACCTGTTTTCAATAGCCCCGATGCTCACACTTGAAGGAAAAGTTGTTTCAGAACATAAATACTGCTCATCTTTTGAAAACAACATTTAAAAGTAAGAAAAATGGTTTCCTAGAGAGCAGTTAGTCATACATTTACTCTTTTTTAAAAATTTATTTTATTGAAGTATAGTTGATTTACAATGTTGTGTTAGTCTCTGCTGTACAGCAGTGATTCAGTTATACATGCACATATATATTCTTCTGCACAGTCTTTTATTTATGGTTTATTAAAGGATATTGAATATAGTTCCCTGTGCTATACATAGGACCTTGTTGTTTACCCATTCTATATGCAATAGTCTGCATCTGCTAATCCCAAACTCTCACACCCCCTTCCCCTTGTCAACAAGTCTGTTCTCTACATACATGTACTCTTAAACACAACTACCCAAATATTAAAATGGTAGTTAAACACAAGGTCACTTATCTTTCTCCCTCTGGCACGTGCGCACACACGCACACACACACACACACACACACACAGAGTTCAGCATTTTCAAGCAGAAGGAAATCTCAAGAATTTTTAACCTGAAAACACACAAGAAGCTCAAGTTTTTTCACCACCATTCACAAAGGAAATCTGTGACTTAAGGGGATTGATCTGCTGTCAGCCTGGGGTCTGGTTTCCTTTATAGCTGTTCTTTGGTAGTCACCATAATGGCTGTGTCAATACTGATGTTTCCATGACATTGTCACAGCCTGCTATCCCTGGGTGCGTGTAATGGCATAAAGGTATTCTAAGTGAAAGTTCTTCAGGGTTTGCCAGACAAAGATTTTAGAAAATAATGATTTGTTGAAGTTCTCATGATCCTCAAAAAATGGCTATTCAGATTCTTACAAAGGCTAAATCATAATAAACTAAATGTCTTCATCACAGAACTCAACAAAAGAATTGCAAGTCTTCATTTTTGACTCATAATTTATTCCAACAAGGAATTTTAATGAGTAAATCCTGCCAGGCTTCCAAATCTAAGCTTCATTTTTGAAACACATCTTTATCAAGTGATGAGGGTTATCTAAATTGAACTTAGCTCTTTCTGCTTGGACAGGCAAGCTGACTACTATGCTACCGGAAGTGCAAAGGGATTTATTTTCAGTTATGACCTTTAAAAATTTGAAAAGCTGTACGTGAAGGTCAACATCAAAAAAGAAAGAGAGAGAGAAGAAAAGAAGGAGGGAGGAAGCTGGTAGCTGTTTTCAAAGTAATCTCTGTCCAACCAAATAAATCAGTTTTCTAGTCAGCAAATGCAAATACAAATAATAAAAAGCCTTTTAAGGAAAACTGGGTTTTTTTCTCATTGTTTAAAACTTTCTAAGGACATTCTAAGTCATCATTTCACTTTTCTTTTAATTCCTCATAAGGCTTAGCACTATATGATGACATAAAAACAGCTAATATTTGTTATTTCTCATGTTATCATGTGCCAGGCACTATTCTCAGCCCTTATATGTATTATTTCATTCAAACCTCATAGCAATCTATGAAGTAGATAGTAGTATTATCCTCATTTCACTGATGATGAGACTGAGGCAAAAGGTCACTAGTTAGTAAATGCAGAGCCACAGGATAATAATAATTAACACTCCAAAGCACTTTAAACTCTTGCAAGAGTTTTTTCAGCCATTATCTTCCTTGGGGTCTCACAATACGTTGATATTGACGGAATAACATAAGCATCAGTTTAATTTTACAAATGGAAAAACTAAGGCTCCCAAACTTTGACTTTTGCAAGGTAGGAAATGAAGGAACTGGCAAAGGAATCCAGATTTTCTGAGTCTATACTCTCTGCTTCTCTCACTATGCAGGCTTTCTTTCTCACTGTAGATCCTCAATACAAGTATTTTCAAAACAAAACTCTAGACTTCTCAAAGCATAAGTATAGCTACAGATGGTTAAAAATGTATCTAATTCACCTTTTTACCCCCCATGTCAGGTACAGTGCCTGGCACAGAGCACACTATGAGTCTGCATACTCCCCAGACGCCCATCTTCCTCCACCAAACTCACTTCTCTATGTTCACACTACCCTGAAGTCCTTGACCACCTTCAGAGCCACAGTTCATCCTCTCAAGTCATCACTCTGAGGAGGCCAGAGTCTATATAAATCCTCAATCCAGAACCCAAAAAGATAGGAAAACTGAAAGCTTTACGTTTGACGCCAAAACTCACTTGATGACTATGGCAGTCCATCTTCAAGACGGCTCTCAGTGATGCCCGCCCCCCAGTATTCACACCCTTATACAGTGCCCGCTCACTCCAAGGTTAGCTGGTGTGATCAACAAAATACCGCAGAAGTAACAGGATATTATATGCGACTGTGGCTTCCATCTTGGGCTTTCTCTCTCTCTAAAATTGCTTGCTGTGTAGGGAAGCCAGCTGCCATGTTGTGGGGACACCCAGGAGCCTATGAAGAGGCTCATGTGGTGAGGAACCATGGCCTGCCAACGTGCCCGTGAGCGGGTTTGGAAGCAGACCCACCATCCCCAGATTACCAATGCCTGAGGCACAGTTTGAGTGCAGCCTCAGAGAGACCCTGAACCAGAATCATTCAGTGAAGCTGCTCCTGGATTCCAGACCCACAGAATCTGTTTGGGATAAATGTTTGTTCTTTTAAGCTGCTAAGTTTTGGAGGTAACATGGCACACAGCAACAGATAACTAATACAGAGACAAAATCTATTATAAACTGGCAGAAGGCAACTTATAGTCTCTATTTACCCCACTTATTGTGAATATCCAAATGACAAGCTGTGCAAATACTACTGTGCTTGTTTTATGAGATACCACCCCAAACCTGGCCAGGGATGTTGCATAATGAATGGTTTATATACCATATTACCTTGCTGGAATCTGAAAATTTTTGAATCTTCAAACACACCTACCCCAAGGGTTTCAGATAAGGCACTGCAAACCTATATTCACTTTTTCTAAAATTCCTTTCCTGATTAACCCCACCTCGGCATATAAGAAACATCATTTCTTGTAAGAATGTCTATACCTCTTAGAATCTCCACCATATAACCCAGTACTTGATTATGAACTGTATTGAATTCTGTTGTTTTATAAGTAAATATTTCTCTTTCCACCTAAAAGTTAAATTTCTTTTAACTTTTTAAACTTCTTTTAATTATGAGGCAAGCTCCATTCCTCATATTAAACCTCAACTGTCATTTCTCATGACATCACCATTTTTAACTGACAGGATTAGTAAAATATTAAAACAGCAAACTTGTGTCTGTCTCTTCTTTCTTCCCCTCCCCCAATTTATTTTACCACCTAGGACCGTATTTGTTAGCATGGGGACTTTTTTGAGTTATATTGGGGTACAATGATTTTAAAACCTCAAGTTTTTAAACATGACTTATATGTTCTGTATAATGTTCAGTTTGTAACTTTTTAAACTGTGGATATAGAGAGGGATAAGTAGGAAATATAAGAATTGGCTATTTGGGGAGCTTTTTTACTTGCAGTATTTAAAAATGCAAGAGTCTGGATGTAAAATTATGTAAATTTCACTCAAATACTTATGAATCAAATCACTGTTGAACAAAAAATTTGTTGCTGTGTAATTATTGTCTTGTGTGCATTTGAAAGAATTAAATATACCCATACTTATGTTTGAAGGAAAAAAAATAAAAGGCAAGAGTGTTCCCTCTATTTCATCATCCCTACCAGAAATTCTGGGTGCTCCTGGGTACACAAGCTCTGAATAAAATCTCCTAAAAGTGAGTTCACAAAGCAATACCTACAATTACAGACACACAGCACTGGTCCAGACCCCCATACACCATCACACTCAAAACCTGTTTATCTTCATATAACTACCCCAGAACATTATGTAAAAACAGCATCTGAAAGAAAAAGAAACTGGCTCTCTGAGGAATTCTGGAAAATTTGCACATCCTCCAAGTGCCCTTGTAAACAGCAGCAGATGCATGAAATAATCATTATCGGGGGAAAGATCTATTAGCCTCCTGATGATTGGCCCATCTGAAACCTTTCAGCAAAAGAGCAATTTTACCTTTCTACTTTCCTCTCTTGCACCCTCCCTCAGGCAATAAGAAGGGTCACTAATCAGTTTTTAATTTTCTTTCCTGGAGAGATACCAGAATGGAGCTATAAGAATTCAGGATAAAGACTTTACAAATAAAGACCAAGGAAAAACTCTGAGTGATATGAGCTCTAAAACCATGGCCATAACCATAAATTATTCTAGGCCTTTTAAATAAATAAGCATTTTCAAAAAAGCCAAAAATTTAAAATGCAATGCAGTTGGTATCATTCTGAAAAGAAATTCCACATAAGCAAACTCTTTTCCAAATTGGGAGGGGGAAAAAAAAAGATTCTTTAGGACAAAAGAGTCTCTCCCTCATAAAATCTACCCAGAAAGAGTTCCACAAATCCAAATGCCAAGACTGCAGAAGGCAATCAAGCCAGATGTAGGCCTAGAAGGACTTAATTTAAGGAGGGGGGGGGAGGAGGAAACAGAGAAGGGTTGGGAGCATGGAAGAGATGGGATTGGCAATAAACCTAGATGATTTTCAATAAATTCTGACCTCTTCCCCTATAATCAGCTCTCAGCCCTTCCTCCCTTGCAGGCTTCAAAGAAACTGAGGGTGGGTGAGCACTGAGAAATTACCAGACAGGAAACCAAGAGACAGGGTTCTAGGACCATGTGCTGGGCTCTGGCAAATCACTGCCCCTCCCTGGGTCCCTGTTCCCACAGCTGTGGAATGGGAGGACTGGATTAGATGATTCTAAATGCCCATGCCGAGTCTAGCTTTCCATGGTAAGTGAAAGCCAGTCTGCTGTAACTCATGTCATCTCTTCCACATTCTCCCCGGGTGTCTGCTGCATTTTGGAGCAGCATCACAGGGCTGAATTAACTAAGGATGTGTGACCACACTCAGATTTGGTGCAGAAAACCAGACAGTTGAACTACTGGGCAAAGAATGAGTGGCTGGCAAAAAAATAAAAAGCAATGACAAGTAGAAACCAATTTGTGTGAAAGATTTTGACACAGAGCTGTGGCATTATCTAGATTCTAGACATTTGAAATTTTCTTCACGGAGGAAACTGCCTGTAGCCTGCATATCTACTGGGATTTGTCAAGTGTTTGAATACTACCAATTTTAAAATGCACAATCCAGACAAAAGCTGTAAAGCTTCTATTATGCCACTTTCAATACCACTAAGATTTGCTACCATTTCCCTCAGTCATAGGGAATTCTCAATTCCATGAAGCCACAGTTGCTCCCTAGGCTTTAACCTGCAATCACACTAGGTATCCTGGAAGTTCAAGGTTGAAAGGAAGTCATGGGGAGCGGGGAGGGTGTGTGCATTCAGAAGTGGTCTTCTAGCCACCTACATCATTTTCCCAGGAGGAGAACACTGCGCATTGCACTCTCAGGACAAATCTCTAGCAAATTCTCAGTTGCCAAGTAATAGAGGAAATCCACATACCTATTTAAATGACATTAACTTTTTGAACATGCTACATCTTCACCTACCAAAACTAACAAAGTTATTCATAAAACATATGCTAATACTCTTTTCCAGCCCTCCATCAAGTGATTTACAGAAAGAGCCTGGAAGGACCAAAGGCAAATCCTTTACACAACATAAACAGCAACACTCAAAAGCTTATACAGAAAAGATTTTGGAAATCTAAATATTCAACAACCAAGGTTTCAAGTTACAAAAGCAATAGCAGCATGACTAAAACAATCCTTCTATCAGTCTTTCTTCAAATATGACAAATATTTACTGAGCACCACCATGTGCCCGCCACTCTTCTAGGTGCTCAGGGATTTAAAAGTGAATAAAATATACAATACTTAACTGCCACCAGGAAGTTTACAGGAAATTTTGCTCAAAATATTAAATGTCAAATTTGTTTTAACTGGGAGTGTTTTCTCTGCTGAATTACACACACCTACCCTGCCAAGGAATTAGTAAAACTAAACAAGATGCATAGATAGGCATGTCAATCAATGGAACAGAATTGGGAGTCCAGGAATTAACCTTTATATTTATTGTCAATTGATTTTTGATAACAGTGCCAAGACAATTCAATGGGAAAAAATCGTTTTTTCAACAAATGAGCTGGGACCACTGGATATCCACATGCAAAAGAATGAAGAATGGATCATAGACCTAAATGTAAGAGCTAAATCCATAAAACTCTTTAAAAATATACAAGTAAATCTCCATAACCTTGGCATAGGCAACGGCTGCTCAGATATGACTCCAAAAGCGCAGGAAACAAAAGGATAAATTGGACTCCATCAAAATTTAAAACTTTTGTACATGAAAGGACACTGTCAAGAAAGTAAAAAAAAAAAAAAAAAACCCATGGGAGAAAACATTTTCAAATCAAGTATCTGACAAAATACTTGTATACAGAATACATATATGTGTATATATATATATTTTTAAACACTTATACTCAATGATAAAAAGAAAAATAAGCCAATTTTTTAAACTAGCAAATAGATATTTCTCCAAAGAAGATATACAAATGGCCAATAAGGACATGAAAAGATGCTCAACGTCACTATTTTTCAGGAAAATGAAAATCAAAATGACAATGAGATACCACTTCACATCCAAAAGCGTAGTTATAATCAAAAAGAGTAAAACAAGTGTTGGTGAGAATGTGGGGAAACTGAAGCTCTTAGACATTGCTAGTGGGGATGTAAAATGGTGCAGCCACTGTGGAAAACAGTTTGCAAGTTCCTCAAACTGTTAAACCTATGATCCAGCAATTCCACTCCTAGGTACATATGCAAGAGAAATTAAAACACATGTCCACATAAAGACTTACACATGAATCTTCATAGCAAAATTATTTATAATACCAAAGTCCATCAACTGATGAATGGACAAATATGGTATATCCATGCTATGGACTATTATTCAGCCAAAAAATGGCTGAAATACTGATACATACATTATGAATGAAACTTGAAAACATTATGCAAAGTGAAGCCAGTCACAAAAGACCATATATTATACGAATCCATTTATATGAAATGTCCAGAATATGCAAACCTGTAGAGGCAGAAAGATTAGTGGTTGCCTAGCAGGAGCAGGTAAGAGGGCTGGGAGGAAATGAGGAGTGACTGCTAATAAGTATAAGGTTTCTTTGTGGAGTCATGAAATGTTCTAAAATTGATGGCGATGTGGTCGCACGACTCTGTAACTATATGAAAAGCCATTGAACTGCACACCTTAAATGGGTGACTCGTATGGTCTGTGATTTACATCTCAATAAATCTGCTTTTCAAAATTAAATGAGAAATTAAGGAGTCAAGGAGGTACACTACTTGTACCAGGGAACCTAGAAAGTAAAGAGGTGAAAGATGTCTTTTCTTTCTCAGATTCGTTGCCTATGTCGATCTGGAAGTACTTTTCTTATTCAGATTAATTCACCCAGTCAACAATCCTTCATCGATTCCTCAGGAACTCAGCTTGACTTGGGGATCCCATGAAAAAGATATAGTCCCCTCCCTCAAGGCTTTCCATCTCTAGTAACAACAGCTCCCTCTCATTAGGCACAGGGCTGAGGGTTTCACGTGCAGTATCTCAGGATAAGCTGGAGAGCTTGAGCCTAATTTTACAGATGAGGAAGCTGACTCTGAGGGTAAGTGACTTGACCACATTTACAGCACTAACACATGGAAAGGAGACCTGAAGCCAGATTTTTCTATGACCTAGACCCACTCTCTCTTCATCTTACTATACTGCTCCCAGGGCAAGGTGGGCAGGAAAGTACGGAAACTCCTGCAATGAAATGCAGGCCTGATTCAGGTCAGGAGAGGGCCTCTCCAGTGCTTCACCAAGGAGAAGTCTTCAGAGAAGGTGGCATTTGAGCAGCACCCTGCTTGATGAGAGCTGGGACTTCACTCAAACAAGATGAGGTGGGGTGGGGCTTTCCCGGCAGAAAAAGACCAGGGTGAGAGGGAGTGTGGAGAATTCAGACTAGAAAGCAGCTTGATCTGGCTAGAATCCGTGAGAGGTATATGGTAGCAGTGGGAGGAAGGTCAGATAGAGGTGGGGTCCGATCATGAAGGGCCATCATGCTCAGGAATATAAATTAAGCCACGGAGGTTGAGAAGCCGTGGGAGTATCCAAGCCAGGGTGAGAAAGGCCACGCTAGAGGCAGTCACAGGGGATCATGCTGGTGGCTACTACAGGTGTCCAGCTGCGAACTGAGAGTGGTCCAGATCAGAGCAGGAGCAATCAGAGGAGGGGAGAAGAGATGAATCTGGAATATATTTAAGAGGTGGAATTACAACACCTGGAAGGCTGTGGAAATTTAAGGAGAGCCCAGGTGCCAGAATCCTGACCAGAGGGGCAGAGGGCCAATAGCACCCACAACTCCTACCTTTCCTCCTGACTGAACCCCTCCCCCAGCTGCCAGTTGCCTTGGGAAAATGGATTCCACCCCCACCCAGTCCCAGGGAGAATCTGTTGCCCTAAAGGTGATCCCATTGCCATTATAGCTCAAGAATGGCCACAAGAGTTGTTCTGCTAAAAGACACAAGGGAAAGTCTGATGGGGAACTTGGGGAGAAGGAGTCTTCTCTCCTTTCTGAAGAAGAGCCTGTCTCTACTCCCAACTCACATATTGCCATGTGCAAATATTGTCTCTAGAACCATTACCCATCTGCATATGACCCTGTCTCCCAAGATGACAGAGCCCAGAAGAGATGGAGAGAAGCTGGGAACCTGATGTGAACAAATAAGCTTCCTCACGTTAAGAGAATCTGCAATGGAATCTCTGCAACCGAGAATCAAAGCATCTTAACTGATGAAGACGGAGAGTGGCCTCATTCGCCAAACTAGGCAGCACAAGAAGAGAGAGTCTGGAGCAAACAGAAGGGCTTAGACATCTAGTGGGACCTCCAGTAGGCAATCAGAAATACAAGTCAGGTAAGAGTGAGGAAGTCTGGACTAGGGGTACAGATGTGAAGTTTCAGCATCCCAGTGGTAGCTGAGGCAATGTGAATAAAAATACAGGGATCTGAAAAGTCACTGGTATCTATGGATATCTAACCACCACTGTTCCCCCACTTCTAACAACCACCCATACCTCTCAGAGAGCCAGTGTCACTTTGGGCAGGGGTGGGGGATTAGATATCCCAAACTGGAATTCAGAAAAAAAATTATTAGCAAATAATAGATCACACATAATGATAGCTATCATTTATTGAGCACCTTTTATCCTATGTGCCTAAAATTCTTTTCTCAGATTTGCACAGTCATCCCATGAGGCAGTTATCACACTCCTCAGCTTACAAATGAGGAAAGGAAGGCTAGTTCAAAGAAGAGTCCTGTGGTCCATCACAAGACCAACAATTTCATGGTAAACCAGGATTTAAACACAGGGCAGGATAGGGGAAGGGGAGAGATTGAAGATGACCACATGGCACCCCAGTTAGGAGGCTGGTTGGTGCAAAGTGGGAGCAGTGAGGATGGTGGATAAAAACCAATTTTGACAAGTGATAATTAAGGCAGCAGAGGCTCTAAGACTGCTTCTCAAACACGGCTCTGAATGAAGGGCAAAATGGGACGTGAGTGGTTTAAAAACTCAAACGGTCTCGGTGGGCTAGCTCAGGAACTCGACCCCCATGCACGTCACTGTTCCTATGGAAAGCTGTATTCTACGCAAGGTACTTTCTACCCAACTTCCAGGACGCTGTGCCCACAGAGTTGGTAGCGCTCAGCATCACTAACTGCGCTTCCTCACGTGCTCAGAACGTGGCATTTCTCGACAATCTGCTGCCATATTTGGTTCCCTCCTTGGTCTCAGTCGGCTGATTCCTCCTCTGCCATCTGACCTTTTGGTCACTGACCATGGGGGCTAGCACTCAGCACCTCTTGGGTTTCCCTGCCTGCCACAATCTCCCTTGTTTTAACTTCCACTTGGCATGTCAGTATCCTTGAAAACAAACTTCTTACCCCTTTGGAAGCCACTGCCAGGCCCTCTCATGACTTCAGCGATTACTGGGAGAGCCTCTGCAGAGAGCCATCTCAGCCTTTGGGGATTCAGCAAGAGTGTTTAGTTACAGAGAAATGGATTAACAACAGGCGGCACTAAGGAAAAGTGACTGTTTCACTTTAAAAAAAAAAAAAAGAAAAAAAAAAAAAAAAGGAAATCATGGTTCAGAGGGCACAGGAATGCAATCCACATTTCTGAGAATGCTACAGACTCTCCCAAGTGTGGTAACAGGCTTTTTGAGTCACAAACTAAACTGGCTGGTTCCTGACCTTAACACACCTAGTCGAGACCCAAACAAGTGATAACAGAGGCCTGGTTAAACTTAACACGTGAGACTTAGAAACAAATCCTGCTACGCAGGAGCAAACGTCAGTTACTCTTACCACTCAAAGCAGGCTAACCAGGAGCATTATGGATAAGCTGTACGCGTGGCTAAAATATCAGAGACAAAGCTCGGTCAAAGCAGTCAACCCCAGAGAAGCTGCAGGGTTATGACAAATCTGATGTCTGATGTGTCCTGTTTATAACAGGCCTGCAGAAAAATCCATTGTGCGTCGGAATGAAAAACTTAACATTTGTCATAAAAACCCAGTATTTAACTTCTTGACCCTGTGTTTTCCATTATGCCTAAGAGCAGTGTCAGATGAGGTTCAGGAGTAAAATGGGTGGTACAGCAAGATTAAAAATTATACCAATGGTCCCTGATTGTGTAAACCCACACTGTGAAACCAACTGATACTGTTCTCCAATGGTTTACAGAATAGGGGACAAGGAAGAAAAGCAAAGTGTGAGGATCTATTATCCATTCGTGAAATACGCCCTTCTTCCAAAAGACTCTCAAGCTACAAGGGGAAAGTTATACTTTTTAAAAAGAGAGAGAGAGGGAAGGATTCAGTAGTTACTTCTACACTACAAAGATGTTGGTAACTCATGTTTTCTAAAATGGCCGCTAGTCAGCTCTTCAATGCGTTACATGCACTCAGTCCACTGCACCATCTCATTTTCTACCCATTATCAATATAAAAATTAGAGTATCTTGGCAACAGATTTTTCACAGTGAGATTCTCTTTATTCTAGGTCTTTTTGAGTAAAAATAAAATGGCAAAGGAACCTCATTATCCAGAAGATTTTCAATATGGCCTATTCCAACAGTAACACTCCATTCATTCTTCTATTCAAATTACAGTGAATAAGCATCTATTACATGTGGTGTACAGCTCTAGCTGCTGGGGATCATGGGCGAGGGCTTTCAGGCTTCTGGGGGAGACAGACGTGTCCAGAAATAATGCCTGCAGTGTGGTAAGGGCTATAATAAGAAGCGTGCAGGACACTGACAAGCACTTAACTTTGCCAGGGCACGCCGGGTCTAAGTCTTTCTAGCAGATGGGATGCTCAGTTCAAGTCCTAAAGGATGAGCTCAGATGAGCGTGTGCTTAGGGAAACACAAAACAGTACCACTCAGTGGGAATCCCAAGCATAAGGCACAAGCAAGTCTGGTATGTTTGCGAGACTGAGCAGTTGTGCGTGCCCATATAGAGCAAGTCGTTTGGGTAGGCACACAGAACTGCTGAAGGCCTAGAGCAGGTAGGGTGGCAAATCAGACAGTGAAGGGTGGACTTTATGTGCAGACAGGAATGAAGCACTAAAAGAAGAAGGAGAGGATGAGGAACGGAGGAGAAAGAATCTAGACCAACATTTTCTGAGGGCTTACCACATGCAAGGCACCTTGAACTTATGAAGTGGGTATGACTTTGTTCCCATTTTACAGACGGGGAAATTGAGATTCAGAGAAGAAAAGTATCTTTCTGGAGGCCCCACAACTAATAAGTAATCAGTGGAGCCAAAATGTAAGTCCAGGTGGTCTGATGCTACAGCCCATGCTTTTCATCACTTCAGTATATTGCTCCTAGTCTAAGAATATTAAGCAAGTTAAAGACACAGATTTCATATTGTTTTCACTGACCTATAAGGCACATGACTCACTCCTCCAAAAGAGAAAAAAGAAGGCATCCAAAAGTCAGTTTGCATCCAATGTGTACCAAATAAAGAAGAATAAAGGAAACTGCTACCCTCCACAGCAGTGGTTCTCAAATGAGGATGATTTTGCCCATCAGGGGACATTTGGCAACATCTAGGCATATTTTTGGTTGTTACAACTAGGCAAGAGGTGCTACTGGCATCTCACGGGAAGAGGCTACAAAGACTGCTAATTATCCTGCCATGGAGCAGACAGCATCCCACAACAAAGAATCGTCTGGCCGGGCTAAGATACAACCTGACACAAACCACTGAAGAAAAGATGAGTTTCCCATCTTGTTTTGTAATAAAAATAACCAACCATTGTCCATACAGCTAATGGACAGTCGAGTCTGGACTTTTGACCCTGCAACTTAGATTGAACTCTAGCGCCATCTGCTACGGTCTGAACGTTTGTGCCCTCCTGAAATTCATATGTCGGAAACTTAACTCCCAAGGTAATGTTTTTTAGGAGGTGGGGCCTTTGAGATTAGCGCCCTTATTTATTTTTTTTTTTTTTGCGGTACACGGACCTCTCACTGTTGTGGCCTCTCCCGTTGCGGAGCACAGGCCTCCAGACGCGCAGGCTCAGCGGCCATGGCTCACGGGCCCAGCCGCTCCGCAGCATGTGAGATCTTCCCAGACCGGGACACGAACCCGTGTCCCCTGCATCGGCAGGCGGACTCTCAACCGCTGCGCCACCAGGGAAGCCCAGCACCCTTATTTTTTAAAAAAGGCCAAAAGGGCTCCCTAGGCCCTTTTGCCACATGAGGATACAACAAGTTTTCAACCTGGAAGAGGGCCCTCACCTGACCATGCTGGCACCCTGATCTCAGACTTCCAGCCTCTAGAACTATGATAAATAAATTTCTCTTGTTTATGAGCCACCAAGCCTGTGGTATTTTCTTATAGCAGCCTGAACAGACTAAGACACCACCCATGCTCAAAAGAAACAAAAGCTCTGCATTAGTTTAACTTTAGTTCAAAGTTCGTTTAAGCTTAACATTACAGAATTCAAGGACAATTACACTAACGGGGCTGCAAAAAGTGTGATTCACCATCAACCAAGAAAAGTATAAGTCCCTATAAAAGGATAGCTAGCCATTACCTGCTAGAGGTAACAAACAATTCTTTCCCCATTATATTGCTTTTAAATCGCTTTTAAACCATAAATGATAAATGACATTTTTAATAATTTTTTTCAAGAAAAACTTCCTGTAAAATTGAGGGGGCATTTAAGTCTGAGGGTGTAATGTATAACATGGTATTTATAGGTAATAAGGCTGTATTGTATAATTGAAATTTGCTAAGAGAATAGAACTGAACTGTTCTCGACAACAAAAAAAGGTAAATATGTGAGGTGATGGACATGTTAATTAACTCAATGGTGGGATGGTGGGAATCCTTTCACAATATATATGTATATTATATCATCACGTTGCACACTTTAAATATATTACAGTTTCATTTTCAATTATACCTCAATAAAGCTGAAAAAAATACTTTCAATCATTTTTTAAAAACAAAAAAATTATGAAGGAGCATTTATACAGTAGCTGATCTTAAACAGTCACAACATGGATATCATATCTGAATTTTAGAAACCTAGATGCAGTGTGGAAGAGGGGTACTTCTATCCCAGTCACATCTAATTTACTAATTTACTAACCACAGCCTAATTTACTAACTACAGTCAATCTTATATTAACAGAAATGTTGGTGTATGATTACTTGCTTCAACCTACGTTTATAAGGTCCCTGACTGTGTACCTTATGTAGTTGATATTAAAAGATATAGATATGCACTTAATATGATTTGTGAAAAACTATTGTTTTTCACTTTTTCCAAATTTTCTCAGATGTCTTCTTTACCAGTCCAAATGGAGTGAAAATTACAATCCTTGGTAAGGGAGACGCATATAATTTAAGTCCCCAACTTCTGTTTTTCTAGTTTATTAGGAAGTTTCTGATCAAAACATCAAAATTGACTCATAATATTCCCTCAGGAACCTCAGGATGATTAGGAAGTAACTTCATTTAAAAGTTAATGGATGAATTTAACTTTGTGAATTGTATGCTGTATCTCAATAAAGCAGTTTTTTAAAAAAGTTAATGGAATTTCCATCTTGCTGTCATATTGGTTTCATTAATTTAGTCAAATACATTGAGGGAAAAATAAGCACCTCAGTGTTTATTACATTACTACTCAGAGGACTAAAATCTTGCTGAAATGAAAATACTAATCTAGTTCACATTTGCAGCAGCAATTATGAGGACTAAATCATCAAACCTTGTGATTTTTTTACCTAAAAATCTTTTGCTAATCAAATGACAACTTATAAAAACTAGTCTGAGCCACATTCAAGTTTTGCTATCTAAGAGAACAAAAAGAAGGATCTCTACCTCCCCCAGGACATAACAAACGTTTCCCTGAACAAACACTGCTCAAAAAACCAAGAGACCAACCACAGCAGAAATTCTTACTAAAATAAACAACAGAGATAGCAGCAGAGAACAAACAGCTAAAAGCTATTGTGTGGCTCAACACACAACCAATAACATTCAGTTTATATAAACTTGGGTTTTTAAATCTTGCATAGGGCTCAAACTACGAACTGCACGCAAAAGACTTTCTGCTTGACAAGGTGAGGTTAGCTCTAAAGCAATTTAAGAAGGCAAATTGCTACATCACATTAGTATGAATACAGACACTGGGTTTTATTTTTCTAATTATTTCTGAAACAGAAAATTATCTTCCATTTAAATGCTACTCATCTTAACACATAAGATGTGTAACTATTGTCTTCAGGCTGAAATGCTTTCCATGGGAACAAACACATTCATTTTTTTTTTTTAAGTCGATGAAAAACTTTGATCTGAGTTGCAGAAAAATCACTTCATAACTAACTTTTCAATGAGCAATTTGGTGCTTAAAGAAATCCAGAGAGTGTTTTTCAAAATAGCACACAGAAAAAAATGTTTTACCAAGCTTCTCTCATATGTTTTCTACTTAAATTTACTACAATTAATTTCCTTTAACCTACAATGCATTATTATAACAGTAATGCTAGCAAATTCTTACGTAACCATTTAGGAATTAGTAAAATTCCTTCCATTAAGGGATGAAATATGTGAATAATTTTACCACAAAATTAGATATCTTCATTTGAGATAGAATGTGAAAAGGGGTCATCTCAAAATAAATATTAGATAATATTTTTGAAAAAAGATTTTTCTATTTTAATTTCGGGGAAAAATGTCACATGCTTAACTTCGACTTTAATTAGTAATAATCAAAATTATCAAGAGTACTATCCTGGGGGGAAAACACTGTAATAGTAGTTATTGGCTATTAAGTTTGGAGTAATTGCTTACTATTTCATTTACAAACTAAAGTAGGAGTTAAAGAAAAAAATAATAATAATAAAGCAGGAGTTAAAGAAAATGCCAAGTATGTACAGAACAATAATATACACATATTCATTCAATGTTTGAATACCATCTACGTGCAAGATGCTGTTCATACGTTATACCATTTGTAAATATATATATGTGTTTAATTTAGTACATACCACAAGCAGATAGGTGCTTAACACATGCATTTTATGGTAGCATGGTAGTTACAGATAATGTGGTTAACTTCAGCAGACATCTGTGTTACACATATGGCCATCAAAATAATTGTGGCATGCTTTTGTGACACTGAAAGAGGGCAAGCCTGTTGCAAAATGATTACTTCCAACAAAAGCATGCTTAAATTATTGTTCAGTTAAATGGCACATATCCAAAATAACAGCATTATAAAGTTGCTATTGCATTTGAATCCCTCACCAATTTTCGACCTATTTGTAAAACAAGATAAGCACCATCAGGATATAAAAAGTAATTATGGATCAGGATTTTTAATTCATGTTTCTTTGACAAAATTATTCCATTTGATTCTGAGTCTTGGCTGCTCTCGTGACAGAATAATGTACATGTTCCACAAGTGACAGGAGTAGGGCTTTCATGATTAAATAGGAAGCTCACACACCAGATGACTTTAGACTTCAGAAAGACTTCTATGTTTTTTTAGTAACAGATCATCAGTTATTTTTCGCTAATTGTTTCGAAGCCAAAGAGAATCTATGTATTATCAAAAATGTATGATTTTTTTTACTTTTGTCTACTTTGTGCTCACAGTACTCCAAGCAATGTTATGTCATCTTGTAAAGTAAGTTCTTTTCCTGATTTCATAGGGGTGGGGGGGGAATTGGGAGTTGGAACATAAAGAGCTAAAAATATACAATGAACACTCTCCCCCCGCAAAGAGTCTTTTATTGTCCTTGAAAGGAAACACTAAATGAGAATCTGATTGACTTTTGCTTATTACAATTACAGGAGAAACAATATTCAAAACCTAAAGTGTTTCCTAAAGGGTTAACTGTATCTTGTGGCTTTAATTGATCATTTTTGCCCTCTTTCTCTGGCAAAAAAAAAAAAAAAAAAAAAATGACAGCTGTGAAATTAAAATTCTGTACACCAAGAACGGTTATAACAAAGCTGAAGCTTTTGGCCAAGAACACTTACTCTAGTGTGCATAAAGCTATGTAAAATCTGATTCACACAAGAAAATGCCCAGAGCCTACGCCATTAGGATTAACTTCTGAGATGACAAGACTAGGACAAGACAATTGGCAGCCTGAACTTGATTTCTCAGACAGCCTCCTTGGCGGGGGGAGGGGGACGGTTTCCCTTCATCAGACTCAGCTGCTGAGGTATCTAAAATGCCTAAATGATTTAAAACTGAAGGAGAAAGGGGAACAAAACACTCGGGATTTCGATCATCTCTAGGTAGCTACGCTGTTGCGAGAGAAAAACTAGCGCGCAGGCGCGTCGGTCAGGTTGTCAACCGTAAACATAAGAGCTCGCCAAAATTAAGGAAGTGAATGTCTGCAAGCTCCCACAGCCTTTTTGTTTGGGTTCTCTAGGTTAATACCAGTAATTGCATTATAATGACCTACGAAGAGGCGCAAAGTTATTATCTCGTTTGGAGAGATGTTTACTTAAATGTTGGGATAAACCAGGTGGCTTTTGGAAAAGGAAATTATTTTCCGGCCAAACTTAGCATTACCCAACCACAAATACAGGCGACACAATCACAACCACCCAATAAATGTGTTTCAACGAGTGAATTATTTTACTTCCCCAATAATCCTATCAAGAAAAAAGGTCTTCAACAAAGCCGAGGGAGATCGTGCCTTCAACACTGTATGCTGCCCGTACAATCAATTCTGCGCCTCTTTGGGAGCTGCGGGGGCCTTAAACGCTTTTGGAGGAAAACGACGTAAGGAAGTTTGGGTCTCAGCTGCAGAACGGTGCACTGCAGCTGAGAGCTGGTGCTTGGACCCTCCTACGAGGCGTCAAACTTACTTTCCTTTATGAAGGACTCAAAGTTAACTCACCCTGACACGTCCACTCTCCACCTGAGCGCGGGGGGCAGCTGCCGTTCGTTCCCACCGTGCACAGACGCCACCGCCGTCCGCCCCGCCCGGGTGACAGCCCTGGGACAAAGCCGCGGAACCCCCGAGCCTGCCCGGCTACGCACCCCGACCCCGAACATGCCCCCGGCCCGCGCCTACCTTGATGCCCTGCTGCTGGGTGGTGAGGGTTAACTTGGATTCATTCAGAAGCAAAACTTCGCAGTAAAATTCTTCCGGAACAGCGCAGAAACAGCCCATGTCGGCTGTGGCCGGCCTCAGCCAGGGGAGAAAGCTGCGACCCAGGCGCCGAGCCGCCCCCTCCCCTCAAGCGCGGGGCATTAAGTTATTGTCCGCACCGCGGCGAGGGCGTGAGGACCAGTTCCCGGCGGGGTCCAGCGCGGCGCGGACCAGCCGCCCGGCGCGGACGTAAGGTAAGGAGGGCGGGGAAGCCCGGGAGAGAGTCAGCGCCCGCGAGCGGCCAGGGAAGCGCCTGAGGAACTGGACGCAGAGGGCGGCGGCGCGTCCCCGCGCATCCTGCGGCTCCGGCTCCTCCGAAGGCGGGGGTGCCGCGGCCTCAACCGCAGCCCTGGGGACGACAAAAATCTCCTGTCAAAGGGGACAAGAGGCAAGAAAAGGGAGGGACGAGAGCTCTAGGCCGTCCCCGTACTTGGAAGCCCCTAGAAGCTCTGCAGCCGCCTCCACCCACGCCCTCCTGGAGCGCTGGCGCCACGCACCGGCCTCCTCTCTGCCTCCGGGGTCCTCAGCGGACGCGCACTTCCAGCTCCGACCCCACCCCGCAGCCCCCGGTCCGGTCCGCCGACTGGGGAGCACTCGTCTGTTCCTTTGTGTCAGGGGTACCCACGACGTCCCGGCCCCACTGCAGGGGCAGTGGCGAGGGTCGTCACTCAGTCGGCTACCTCCACCTCCACCTCCCCAACCCGCGGCCACCGAGAAGCCCGAAAAGGGTCGGAAAGGGCTTCGGGCTCCTTACCACGACCGGCGAGTGGAGGTCAGCTCGTCGCGAGGCGCAGCTCCCGTCTGGGGATCCCCGAGTTCATCACGGGGTTACGTGTGGCCAAGTTGAAGCTTTCCCTCCGAGAACCCCCTGCCTGGGTGGCGGAGTGCTGCTTCCCCGGGAGATTCAGAGAAGCGGGCAGTCAGGGGACTTGCGGGCGGAGGAGCGGGCGCCCCGGCTGGGAACGCGGCCGGCGGGCTGGTGGGGTTTGCCCTGGGCGCGCCAGGCCGCAGCGGCTCCCGGGAAAGTTCTCTTGGCGGTGCAAGGGATGGCGCCCCGGGCGGTAGTAGCCCAGGTGTAGCTGGGCCGGGCCCGGGCGTCTGCAAAAGGCCCTGGAGCGAAGCGGGGACCCAGTGGCCGGGAAGGGGGCGCCCCTTCTGGGCGGGGTCTCGGCCGGGGATGTAGGGTGGAGCGGAGGTGGTCAAATGGCGAGGTGCGGAGAGGTCCGCACAGGAACCTGCGCGACGCGGGAGCGGGTCCGCCTAGCCGTCGCGGGCCCTGGCCCGGCTAGCTGTATCGGTTTCCCGGGGAGACCTGGAGGCTTGCTCTAGGAAGGCAGGCGCAGCGAGGGTCGGACCTTGGCTTTCCGCGCTCCTAGTCCCACGCCCTCCGCGGGACCGGCTGTGTCCAGGATTGGCGGGCACAATAGCTCTGAGGCTGCAGTGCCCCCTGGTGGGAACTCGTGTCCGTGCACAAGCAACCGAGGCTGAGGAGCGGGTGAGGCAAGGCCCCCGCTGGCCTTCGGAGCAGGTGCAGTTTGTGCACTCAAGCTGGGAACCAGAAGCAAGTTAATGCAAGTGAAATAGGAGACACAAGGGGAGGACGCAGGCCGAGGAGGACGCGGGCCAGGATGGACGGTAGGCCTCCCAGAAATCTCCTCTACTTTACATTGAGTATTAGAAAGAGCGAGAGTTTGGGTATCAGACGGTTTTGAGTTCTCTCCTCTACCACTTTTAAACTACAGAGCCCAAGTGTGAAAAATTTGCTTAAAGCCTAGGACGCTACTACTTAAAAAAACAAAAAACAAAAACCACCTGGCATCCACAGCACAGTAGAATGATAGAATGGAAATGCACAATGCAACTTTAGAAGGAATTTCCTCCCATAGTGGTTTGCCACAAAGGACCTTCTGTAGAAAGCCTCCTTCCCTGTTGTCTCAGCCCCATCTAAACATAAATTAACACAACCCCCAAAGCGTGATAAACCCACTGTTTGGTATGAACTTTACCTAAAGATAGGAATCAAACCCTGCTTTATCTTTCAAACTTACTGTGAAATTGAAGCAGGTTTCGAAATTCTAACCAAATTCTGTGTCCAACTTTGGGTTGCACTGGCAAAGTTTTGCCTCCTGTGAGCTGACATCTTATTATTCTAGATTTTAGTGTCTTTACTTGGGGAAGCTTTTCTTTTCTGTAATATAATTCCTCACACAAATTACCAAATGTGACTGAAAGATTGCATAACAGATTTTCATTCTTTACCACAATATCCAATAGAGCCACCTAAGCTTACAAAAACAAAAGATAAGGCCCAAGTCTAATCATTTGCTTGCCAGTTTTGAGTTTTGCTGCCCCCTGTTTTATGTTCTTTAATTTTGTGATTTTGTTCCGCTTTACCTCCAGTGGTAATGGAAAGGCTGAGGGTTTGGGGTGGGGCAGGGATTCTGTTCTAGGCTCCTCACAAGGGAAAGTACAAAGCCATGGAGTCCTGTACATATGACAGCCTTTTCTGGATGACACATTTTCTTTTCCATGTCTTTATTGGGATGGAGAAAACAAAATCCACTTAACACAAAATTAGAGTTTCCTGGAGAAAATAGGAATTCCACAGGTGTTTTGTTGTTGTTGTTAAATAGCCTATTGAGCTATGGAAACCAAGCAACACACTGTGGGGCCTTCCTGGGAACAGACCCCACCCTCATGTCCCCTCGCCTCTTGTTTATATTATAGAAAAGCTTTAGTCTCCTAGGCCTTCCCCAAGTTCCAAGGGGAAAATTTAATCAGAGAAGTGAGAAAATGCAGAAACAGAGGAAAACAGTGAAGCAAGACAAAATAATAATAGTTTAGCCATAAAACAAAGGACCTTTAGTTCCTCCTCAAGGGCTTATAGATAAGGTTCTGAGCCATATCCTTGAGTTGTTCTGAAGATGCTAAAATTCCCACCAGGTGGAAGAAGTTAACTGCATGTAGACCCCAGACCAGTTCAAACCAGAAGGTTGATGATGTTAACTTCTGAAACACCGCCCTGTTACCTCACCACCAACCATTCAGAAGGATATCCACCCTCTCCCTCACCTTGTCTTTAAAAACCCTTCCAGGAAAGCCATCGGGGAGTTCAGGTCTTTGTGATCATGAGCTGCCCGTTCTCCTTGCTTGGCCCTATGTTGGGTGCCTTGCAATAAACACTGAACTTTCATTCACCACAACCTGGTCAGGAGATTGGCTTTACTTTGGGTGGGCTAGCAGACCCAAGTCTGGTTCAGGAACACTATAACTGGCACACAGTAAACTGTGTATATTTGAAGGATACAGTTTGTAAGTTTTGACTTATGCATACATGAAACCATCACCACAGTCAAGCTAGTAAACCTGTCCATCACCCCCTAGAGTTTGCTCCGGTACCTTTGTAATCTCTCCCTGTCACTCCCCACCACACCTCACCTCCCCAGCAACCACAGACCTTCTTTCCGTCACTATCAGTTATCGCCATTTTCTGGAGTTTTATATAAATGGAATAATAGTGCCAACTCTTTTCTTTTGGTCTGGTTTATTTCATTTAGCATAATTATTGTGATATTTATCCATGTTGTTGTGTATATCAATCATTTGTTCATTTGTATTATTCAGTAATATTCCTTTGAACATGTGTAGACCACCATTTGTTTATCCATTCATTTGTGTGGTTTCTAGTTTTTTTTGTTGTTGTTGTTTTTAATAGCAACTATTTCTTTTTTTTTCTTTTTTAAATTTATTTATTTTATTTATTTATTTTTGGCTGTGTTGGGTCTTCGTTGCTGTGCGCAGGCTTTCTCTCGTTGTGGCAAGCAGGGGCTACTCTTTGTTGCGGTGTGCGGGCTTCTCATTGCGGTGGCTTCTCTTGTTGCAGAGCACGGGCTCTAGGCACACGGCCTTCAGTAGTTATGGCACGTGGGCTCAGTAGTTGTGGCTCGCGGGCTCTAGAGCGTAGGCTCAGTAGTTGTGGTGCACGGGCTTAGTTGCTCCGCGGCATGTGGGATCTTCCCGGACCAGGGCTCGAACCCGTGTCCCCTGCATTGGCAGACGGATTCTTAACCACTGTGCCACCAGGGAAGCCTTCTAGTTTTTGACTAGAACAAATGATATAAATATTACAGATCCTGCTATGAGGACTATACTAGTGAGCTCCGGCTGCCAAAACAAAAAGCCATAGGCTGGGTGGCTTAAACAACAGGCACTTATTTTCTCACAGTTCTGAATGCTGGAAGTCTAATCAGGATGCCAGCATGGTTCCTTTCTGTTGAAACCTCTTCTCCTGACTTACAGGTGGCGGCCATCCCACTGCGTGCTCCCATGATCTCCTCTTTGCTGGGAGCTGTTGGGGAGAGCATGAGCTCTGTGTGTCTTCTCTCATAAGAACACTAAACCTATTCTGTCAGGGCCCCACCCTTATGATCCTTTTAACCTTAATTACTGCCTTATAGGCCCTATCTCCAAATACAGTCACCTTAGGGGTTAGAGCTTCAACATATAAATTTGGAGGGGACACAGTTCAGTCCATAGCAAGGATCCATGTCTTTGTGTGGACATGTGCTTTTATTTCTTTTGAAATAAAAAAGAATAGAATCATTGGACTAGAAGATAGACAAATGGCAAATAAGCACATGAAAAGATGCTCAACATTATTTGTCATCAGGGAAGTGCAAATTCAAATCACTGTAAGATACCACTACAGTCCTAATAGAATGGCTACTGCACCACCATACCAAGTGTTGGTGAGGGTGAGGAACAATTTGTGTTCTCATACACTGCTGGTATGAATGTAAGATGGTACAACCACTTTGGATAACGCTTTGACAGTTTCTCAAAAAGTTGAACATATAACCATCCACAGGATTTTGGAGGAAAACTTTCTCTGCCTATCCAGAGAAAGAAATTAACAAGATACTACTCAAACATTTTTTCCCCAGGAAAATCACATCGTTTTTCAACATGTGCATAACATAATACAGTCTATTTAAAGCCTCGTGTCAAAACCTTTGATCTCTCTTCAGAGATTTTTAAGAAAATATTTTCTTTGGTCAAGATGACATTTTGTCGTAATAAGCCCATGTAGATGAGTCAAATGACAAATTCAGAGTAGATACAATTTTATGGAAATATGTAGACCATCTGTGAAGGACTGCAGGAATCTCATCCTGGAAAAAGCAGTTTCACTTTACATAAAACAGGCCCCTACCCTTTGGTGAAACATGCACTTCAAAATGCCAGACACAGCATTCTGTTTAAAGCACCATATTCTCTTTAAGATGTGCTTAAACAGTCTATGTCTTATGTCATCTTTTTATAATTTTATATTTTCCAAATTTCAGAAAGTTAACTAATTTGAAAAAAGAAAAAACACTTTTAAAACATTGACGTAAATAAGTTAATTACTTAAATACCTGAAGGCTATGCAGTAGAATCACGAGGAAGACTTGTTAAAACACAGATTCTGGCCCCATCCCCAGATCTTTGAATTCAGTAGGTCTGGAATGGGGCCTGAGAATTTGCATTTCTAACAAGTTCCCAGGTGAATGCTGATGCTGATGCTTGGGAACTACACTTAGAACCACTGCTTTAGAGCTTATCTCTCAAAAAAAATAATAAAAGTTGTTCCTAATTACCTACAAATAGTATTTTAAAAGGGGAAAGTTCATTCTTTACCAGCAGCCTCCCTCTTACTCTACCTCATCCATCAAACTAATGCCTGTCAAAGAAAAGAGTATTGAAGACCTTGCCAAGTAGGTTACATCACAAAGAGTAGTTTTTAAGGAAGGGAGATATCCCTATTTGAGTTTCATCATATTGTGGCCTAGTCTATTCGGATACCCTCCTCATTTTTCTTTCTCATATAGTATATGCCCAGGCGCATCCAGTTTTTAAGCCCATCCTGCCTTCTGACTCACTTCATATAAATGTCATTAACCAGCTATCCTCTCTTCTAAGTAGTGAAGCTTTAGATCCCATTTGTTGAAATGCCTCAAAGGTGTTACTCACATTTCAAGGGAAATCATCTCCCAAGATAGTTATCTAAGCTGTTTCTTCATCCTTGTGATCTCCATATAAATGTTCTTTGGGGTTTAGGGGAAATTCTAAATTTGTACAGTTTTCGTTTTTTTTTTTTTTTTTTGGTTGTGTTGGGTCTTCGTTGCTCTGCGCAGGCTTTCTCTAGTTGCAACGAGCCGGGGCTACTCTTCGTTGCAGTGCACGGGCTTCTCATTGTTGTGGCTTCTCTTGTTTCGGAGCACAGGGTCTAGGTGCATGGGCTTCAGTAGTTGTGGCACACAGGCTCAGTAGTTATGGCTCTAGGGTGCAGGCTCAGTACTTGTGGTGCACGGGCTTAGTTGCTCTGCGGCATGTGGGATCTTCCCGGACCAGGGCTCTAACCCATGTCCCCTGCATTGGTGGGCGGATTCTTAACCACTGCACCAACAGGGAAGTCCCTTTTGCACAGTTTTTTATCCTTGTTGGTGAATGCATCAGTATGGTTCGTATTTGGTATAAAAGGTTTGGAAACTTGACTTTGAAATACCCTAGTCTCCCCTTATCTGTTCAAATATATACTAGCAAAAAATGGAAGCAGGGGAGCTAGTCAATAAGTCTAGTTCCTTTGGGGATATTTTTTGAGTTTTTTAAACAACAGATTAACATCTTTGCCTGTTGGATTGAGATTCCAAAGATTGGCAAGTGTGGGTCAAATGGGTATTTTGATACATTGTTGGTGGAATTATAGATTGATTCAGGCTTTCTGAAGTGCAATATGTCGTAAATACAATAATTTAAATATGCATACACTCTGACCCAGAAATTCAATCTATAGGAATTTATCCTTATCAAATAATAGACACAGATGTATGTAAAAAGATATTTACTACAGCATGTTTATAATATTAAAACTTTTTAAACAATCCAAGTGCCCAACAATAGGGAGTTATTAAATTACTTTTCATGTATGCATATAATAGAATACCCAGCAGTTGTTAGAAAAGATGAGAGTAATGTATATGTACTGACATGGAAGTTCTCTTAGGTAAGCAGTGAAGTAAAAAAAAGAGCAGCTTATATAATAGTGCAAACGGAAACATCCATTTTTGTTTGTTTTTAAAAGAATGTTTGGATTTTTTACAATGAGCATGAATTAGTTTAAAATAAAAATCAATTTTTATATGAAATAATGGTCAAATTACCAGTTAGTGAAACTGGCCTTCATTTAAGAATGAATGCCGGGCTTCCCTGGTGGCGCAGTGGTTGGGAGTCCGCCTGCCGATGCAGGGGACGCGGGTTCGTGCCCTGGTCTGGGAAGATCCCACGTGCCGCGGAGCGGCTGGGCCCGTGAGCCATGGCCGCTGAGCCTGCGCGTCCGGAGCCTGTGCTCCACAACGGGAGAGGCCACAACAGTGAGAGGCCCGCATACCGCAAAAAAAAAAAAAAAAAAAAAAAAAATGAATGAATGCCTTTTCTAAGTCCTAACCTGGACTCTAATGTGTTGACTATTTTGCCTGGTTCATATATTCTGGTTTGTACCCTGAATAAAGCATATCAATTTAACTTCATTAACATCAATTTAGTGATACAGGTATTAATCCACCTAAACAAATTTGAGGAAAAGGATAAGGAATTTAGCTTTTAGTTACCTGCAATTATTTTGATTTTGTCAGACGAGCCATGTGACCTTAGAGAAGTCCCATCATTTATAAAATAAGGGACGTGGGACTTACGATGCCTCTTGATCTTCATGCCCAGCATGCTGCTTTCCCATCCCTCTCTTCTAGAAACGGCACATTGCTCTTTCTGTAAGGCTGCTACCCCAAAGGAACAACCCAGTGTAACATCTGGCAAAGAAACACCTGGAGTAGATGACCTCTGTACTCATGTCTAAACTTCTGATTCTGATATTAGGAAATTGTCAAGAAAAACTGAATACAGTCATTTTCTACAGGGAGGGAGATTGGTAGAGAGGACTAGAATGGAGACAACATTTACCATATTCCTTTTTACACATTTGGAGTTTTGTAGCCTCATTCTGTGCATGTGTTACTTAGTCACTACAGAAATAAGTTTTTTAAAGTCACTTTTAAAAAGACAAAGTATAGTTTATGATCTCATCTTTTTTTTTTTTTTTAATTTATTTATTTATTTATTTATGGCTGTGTTGGCTCTTCATTTCTGTGCGAGGGCTTTCTCTAGTTGCGGCAAGTGGGGGCCACTCTGCATCGCGATGCACGGGCCTCTCATTATCACGGCCTCTCTTGTTGCGGAGCACAGGCTCCAGACGCGCAGGCTCAGTAATTGTGGCTCACGGGGCTAGCCGCTCTGCGGCATGTGGGATCCTCCCAGACCAGGGCTCGAACCCGTGTCCCCTGCATCGGCAGGCAGATTCTCAACCACTGCGCCACCAGGGAAGCCCCTGATCTCATCTTTTTAAATGGATTGGATAGATTAAGGATTGGATTTATATATGTGAAAATAACAGTGATTATCTCTTTGTGGTAGAACTGTGAGTGAATTTTGTTTTCTTTTCTATGATTTTATTTATTTTTATAAATTTTCTTCCATGAATATCACCCCTGTGGCCAGGTAAATCTTTTTAATTTTAAACATTAATCTTGCAAAATAAAAATGTGAAATAAAGAGCAAAAGGAGGCCAAATGAGCACATCAAAACAAGGGGAGAAGTTATCACACAGTCTCTATTAGCAACCACATCACCTAACACAGACATGCTCTCAGGGCATGGCCTGGGAATCACTGACTTTCAGCCCCTCAGTCCTCATACCCTTTCACAATATGAGCCGTTTTCTTAGCTTAAAACCTTCCTCTTCCTAAAATCCTCCTCTTTCAAAATCTCCACCCACTGCCCCATTTTCAGCTCAGTAAGTCCACTCTCTGCTCAGGTATCCACTTTGTCCTCCCTCCTCCAGGAAACTCCTTTGACTCCTGGGTCTGGGTTGGGTCCCAATCTAATCTGCATTATTACCACCCTCTTACTAGACTGTAGTTCCTCAACTCTGGGCCATGTTTGGCTTGTTCACTGTTATGTCCCAAGCACCTGTCACAGTACTTGACTGACAGTAAACTCTCAATAAATATGTGTTGAATGAATGAATGAGATCACTTGTACAGGCTCCAGTTGTGGCATGCTACCTGCACATTTCTTTTGAGCACCCTCAACTGGACTTGATTCCCTTCCAAAAAAACTCTTACTTTGCCAGCTATCTATATTCTCAGCCAAAAGCAGCTTTTACTGATGTGGTAATAAAGAATTGGAGTAAGCATACAACCTTTGTTATATATTGAAATATGCACTTTACCCTTGAGGCTTCTCATTGCCTTGTGTATTACTGGATTTTGTGGTTGGCGCTTGGATCTCAGAAGTGTTGTGAGGTATCCCCTTATTTTCTGTAGAAAGTAACCTGAATGAGCAATTAGGGCAGTGGTGAAAACTTCAGGCTTTCTTTGTGCAAACTTACAGACCAGAGTTTACGGTCAAGGTATATTAAATAAATACCAAATTCTATTAGAAGTAGCATTTGAGCTGATATCCAAGATGATACTGATAAAAGAGTTACAATAATCTGTTCCTTTAGAAAGCTTTGTTGAGTTCCCCAAGATGAGGATTAATCTCTAATAAGCGTTTTTTGTTTTGTTTTGTTTTGCTTTGTTTTTGGCTGGGTTGGGTCTTTGTTGCTGAGCACGGGCTTTCTCTAGCTGCGGTGAGCATTGGCTACTCTTCGTTGCGGTGCGCGGGCTTCTCATTGCGGTGGCTTCTCTTGTTGCGGAGCACAGGCTCTAGGCACGCAGGCTTCAGTAGTTGCAGCGTGCAGGCTCAGTAGTTGTGGCTCATGGGCTTAGTTGCTCCGCAGCATGTAGGATCTTCCCGGACCAGGGATCAAACCCGTGTCCCCTGCATTGGCAGGCAGATTCTTAACCACTGCACCACCAGGGAATTCCCTAATAAGTCATTTAATCTGGGTTTAGGGGATGCTTTATTGATATTATGATTGGAGTTGTTGTTGTTGGTAATATTATAAAACAGCGGCAAGCAATATAATTACGTAGGACCTATAGCATGTGAAATCTGGAAGGAATTTTAATGATAACCTAATCCTAACTTTTAATTATTTTACAGATGAATGTATTGAGACACAAAGAAATGAAGTGTTTAACTCTTGACAAAGTTGTATTTAACCACAGGACTCCTGCCCCTTAATTCTTTTTTTTTTTTAATCGAAGTATAGTTGATTTACAATATTGTGTTAGTTTCAGGTGAACAGCAAAGTGATTCGATTATATGTTTTTTGACATTATTTTCCATTATAGGTTATTACAAGATATTGAATAGAATTCCCTGTGCTATACAGTAAATCCTTGTTGTTTATCTATTTATGTATGGTAGTTTGTATTTGTTAATCCCGTGCTCCTAATTTGTCCCTTCCTCCCTCCCTCTCCCCTTTGATAACCATAAGTTTGTTTTCTATGTCTGGTGAGTCTATTTCTGTTTTTTTTTTTTTTTTTTTTTTTTGCGGTAGGCGGACCTCTCACAGTTGTGGCTTCTCCCGTTGCGGAGCACAGGCTCAGGACACGCAGGCTCAGCGGCCATGGCTCACGGGCCCAGCCGCTCCGCGGCATGTGGGATCTTCCTGGACCGAGGCACGAACCCGTGTCCCCTGCCTCGGCAGACAGACTCTCAACCACTGCACCACCAGGGAAGCCCTGTTTCTGTTTTATATATAGATTCATTTGTATTAGTTTTTAGATTCCACATATAAGTGATATCATATAGAATATGTCTTTGTCTGGTTTACTTCACTAAGTATAATAATCTCTAGGTCCATCCATGTTGCTGCAAATGGCAATATTTCATTTTTTTATGTCTGAGTAGTAGTCCATTGTGTGTGTGTGTGTGCGCGTGTGTGTGTGTATGTATTTCACATCTTCTTAAACCAATTGTCTAGTGATGGGTTGTGATGGTTGTTTCCATGTCTAGACTACTGTAAATAGTGCTGCTATGAACATTGGGGTGCGTGTATTTTTTGAATTGGTTCTCATCCTTTCTGAATATATACCCAGGAATGGGATTGCTGGATCAAATGGTAGGTCTATTTTTAGTTTTTTAAGGAACCTCCATACTGTTTTCCATTGTGGCTGCACCAATTTACATTCCCACCAACAGTGTAGAAAGGTTTCCTTTTCTGCACACCCACTCCAGCATTTATTATTTATAGACTTCTCGATGATAACCATTCTGACCAGTGTGAGGTGTTACCTCATTGAAGTTTTTTTTTTTTTTTTTTTTTTTTTGGTACGCGGGCCTCTCACTGTTGTGGCCTCTCCCCTTGCGGAGCACAGGCTCCGGACGCACAGGCTCAACGGCCATGGCTCACGGGCCCAGCCGCTCCGCGGCACGTGGGATCTTCCCAGACTGGGGCACGAACCCGCGTCCCCTGCATCGGCAGGCGGACTCTCAACCACTGCGCCACCAGGGAAGCCCTCACTGAAGTTTTGATTTGCATTTCTCTATTAATTAGTGATGCTGAGCATCTTTTCCTGTACTTGTTGGCCATCTGCATGTTGTCTTTGGAAAAAAATGTCTATTTAGGTTTTCTGCCCATTTTTTGAATGGGTTGTTTGTTTTTTGATACTGAGTTATATGAGCTCTTTTAATATTTTGGATAATAACCCCGTGTCGGTCACATCATTTGCAAATATTTTCTCCCAGTCTGTAGGTTGTCTTTTCTCTTGTTGATGGTTTCTTTTGTTGTGCAAAAGCTTTAAGTTTAATTAGGTCCCATTTGTTTATTTTTGCATTTACTTCTTTTGCCTTGGGAGACTGATCTAAAAAAATATTGCTACGATTTATGTCCAAGAATGTTTTGCCAATGTTCTCTTCTAGGATTTTTATGGTTTCATGTATTATATTTAGGTCTTTAAACCATTTTGAGTTTATTTTTGTATGTGGTGTGAGGGAGTGTTCTAATTTCATTGATTTAAATGCAGCTGTACAGCTTTCCCAAAACCACTTGTTGAAGAGACTGTCTTTTCTCCATTGTATATTCCTGCCTCCTTTGTTATAGATTAATTGACTGTAGGTGTGTGGGTTTATTTCTGGGCTCTCCATTCTGTTCACTTGATCTGTATGTCTGTTTTTGTGCCAATATCATGCTGTTTGGAAGTGTGGAAGTTTTATGCCTCCAGCTTTGTTCTTTTT
Organism: Mesoplodon bidens; assembly: GCF_964165515.1. NCBI lineage: Eukaryota > Metazoa > Chordata > Mammalia > Artiodactyla > Ziphiidae > Mesoplodon > Mesoplodon bidens. The sequence goes on along the minus strand of NC_138160.1, from coordinate 93,605,872 downwards.
CTTCAGGATTGCTTTGGCAATTCTGGGCCCTTTTTGGTTGCATATAAATTTTAGGATTGTTTGTTCTAGTTCTATGAAAAATGTCATGGTTATTTTGATTGCATTAAATCTGTAGATTGCTTTGGGTAGTATGGCCATTTTAACAATATTAATTCTTCCAATCCAAGAGCATGGGTTATCTTTTCATTTCTTTGAATCATCTTCAATTTCCTTTATCAGTGTTTTGTAGTTTTCGGCATGTAGGTCTTTCACACCTTTGGTTAAGTTTATTCCTACGAATTTTTTTTCACGTGGCTTTTTTTTTTTTTTTTTTGGCCTCACCATGCATCTTGTGGGATCTTAGTTCCCCGACCAGGGATTGTACCCAGGCTGTCAGCAGTAAGAGCGTGGAGTCCTAACCACTGTATTGCCAGGGAATTCCTGACATGATTTTAAATGGTTTATTTTTTTTAAAATTTCTCTTTATGATAGTTCATTATTAGTGTAAAGAAATGCAACAGCCCTCTGTATATTAATCTTGTATCCTGATACCTTTCTGAATTTATTTATTAGTTCTAATAGTTTTCATGTGGAGACCTCAGGGTTATCTATATAGTGTATCATGTCATCTGCAAATAGTGACAGTTTTACCTCTTCCCTTCCAATTTGTAAACCATTTATTTCCTTTTCTTGTCTGATTGCTGTGGCTAGGACTTCCAATACTATGTTGAATAGAAGTGGTGAGAGTGGACATCCTTGTTTTGTTCCTCAGTTTAGTGGGAAGGCTTTCAGCTGTTCACCCTTGAGTACTATGTTGGCTGTGAATTTGTCATAAACAGCTTTTATTATGTTGATATATGTTCCCTCTATATCCACTTTGGGGAGAGTTTTTTTTAGGAAGGGATGCTGAATTTTTTCAAATGCTTTTTCTTCATCTATTTAGATGATCATGTGGTTTTACCTTTACTTTTGTTAATGTGGTGTATCACATTGATTGATTTGCATATGTAGAACCATCCTTGCATCCCAGGAATGAATCCAACTTGATCATGGTGTATGATGCTTTCCATGCATTGTTGGACTTGGTTTGCTAATATTTTGTTGAGGATTTTTGCATCTATAGTCATAAAGATATTGGCCTGTAATTTTCTTTTTTTGTAATGTCTTTGTCTGGTTTTGGTATCAGGGTGATGGTGGCTTCATCGAATGAATTTGGGAGTGTTCCCTCCTCTTCAGTTTTTTGAAATAGTTTGAGAAGGATAGGTATAAGTTCTTCCTTGTATGTTTGGCAGAATTCCCCAGTGAAGCCATCTAGTCCTGGACTTTTGCTTGCACAGAGTTGTTTTTGTTTTTGTTTTGTTTTTACAAATTATATTTTACTAGTGATCAGTCTGTTCAAATTATCTGTTTTTTCTCAATTCAGTTTTGGCAAGCTGTATGTTTCTAGAAATTTGTCCATTTCTTCTAGGTTGTCCAATTTGTTGGTATATAACTATTCTTAGTATTCTCTTATAATTTTTTTTGTTTCTATAGTATCTGTTGTTATGTCTCCTCTTTCATTTCTCATTTTGTTTATTTGGGTCCTCTCTCTTGTCTTCTTAGTGAGTCTGGCTAGAAGTTTGTCAATTTTGTTTATCTTTTAAAAAAATAGCTCTTAGTTTTATTGATCTATTTTTTTAATCTCTATTTCATTTATTTCTTCTTTGATCTTTATTATATCCTTCCTTCTTCTGACTTTGGGTTTTGTTTGTTCTTCTTTTTCTAATTATTTTAGGTGGTGGTTTAGGTTGTTTATTTGAGATTTTTCTTATTTCTTGAGGAAGGACTGTATCACTATGAACTTCCCTCTTGTAATTGCTTTTCCTACATCTCATCAATTTTGTGGGGTTTTTTGTCATTTTAATTTGTCTTGAGGTATTTTCTAATTTCTTCTTTGATTTCATCATTGACCCATTACTTTTTTTTAGTAGCATGTTGTTTAGTCTCCATGTGTTCATCTTTTCCCATTTTTCTTTCGTGGTTGATTTCTAGTTTCATACATTTGTGGTCAGAAAAGATGCTTAAAATGATTTCTATCCTCTTAAATTTGTTGAGGCTTGTTTTGTGACCTAGTATGTTATGTGGTCTGTCCTAGAGAACGTTCCATGCATGCTTGAAAAGAATGTATATTCTGGTTTTGGGGGATGTAGTGTCAGGTAGGTATCACAAGGTTGAAGCTGCCAATGGAAGGCTCTCTCTGCCCTGATTTTTAGCAGGCCAGCACACATGCACTCCTCTTCTGTAGAGCCTCAGCTTCTCCAGCCCTTCTATCTGTCTCAGCAGATTTCCCAGCAGGCAAGGGGGCTGTCTGTGCATGACCCCCGGACTGGGATGTCCAGTTTATAGCTTAGCCTGCTCAGTCCTCAGGGTAAGGGTCCACCCATGTGGACCTTCTGCTTTTTATAGATCCCTCCTAGAGACACAGGTCCTGACCTGATGCCTTTTTTTTCCATCCTACCCAGTTGCATTGAGATCTTTCTTGTAGCTTTTGTTGTATAGGAGTTCTTCTACCCGTTTCCAGTTAGTTTTCCATAACAGCGTTCCATATGTAGATTTTTTTTTTTGTGATACGCGGGCCTCTCACTGTTGTGGCCTCTCCTGTTGTGGAGCACAGGCTCCGGACGCGCAGGCTCAGTGGCCATGGCTCACAGGCCCAGCCGCTTCGCGGCATATGGGAACCTCCCAGACCGGGGCACGAACCCGTGTCCCCTGCATCGGCAGGTGGACTCTCAACCACTGCGCCACCAGGGAAGCCCCATATGTAGATTTTTTTTGATGTGCTTGTGGGGGGAGGTGAGTTCCATGTCCTCCTACTCCACCATCTTGATACCCCTCTCCTTAAGTCTTAATTTGTTAATTTTTTCATTTATAATTTATCTTTACTTGCAATATAACATCACCCAAAACTCTAGGAAAGTATGAAGTTAAGCTTTGTTGTGTATACATATACTATATATACCAAGAGTGTATATGAATAGTGAATATGCTTAGTCCAGGTTGTAGGTAAGTCCAGGTTGTAGGTAAGATAAAGCAATATTTAAGAGGGGGTATATATCCAACCATAATCAAATTAGTATATTTCATTGACTCTAAGATGCCACTGATTCCATTAGTAACTTATTTTTTTACCACCAAGAAAGAAAGAATTAATTGATAACACTATCAATTATGAGAGATATCCCAATTTCAGAAATACTAACATGTGGGGGAAAATGTCATCTTGAAAACTAACAAAGTATGATGATAATTAGGATTATGTTTATACTACTCTTTTCTGCTAAAATAATTGATTAATGTTACCAATGTGTCTGTATTTATACCATGCTCATTGGTAAATATAAGTGAAGGACACAGATATAAGTATTTTCATGTAACATGTATGTAAGAAAAAATGCATGTATGTAAATTTTTTGTAAATCAAATGATAGGAGGATGCTTTTGAAAACCCAACTTAAACCAATCTTTAAAATAGAGTTTATTGCCTTGCTGACTACAAATTTCAAGCATCATCCAAGAACTCACTCTGATTCCTTCCCTGTGACCTTTTACCTATACCACCTCCATGTATTGGTCTTTAACTCAGCCTGTTTTCTCTTGAAGCAATCAGATGCTGGAGTAATTCCAATACTCACATCTGTTGTCCACACCACACAGAGAAAAGGGTGTAAACCATCCTAACTTTCTTAGTTGGAGGCCCAGGGTTCACTCTGATGGACCAGCTTGAGTCACAAGCAGTTCAATGGAGTTATTAGGAGCATAGATTCCAGAGCCAAACTACCTGAGTTCAGAATCCAACCCAGCTCACTCTTTACAAGCTCTGAGCCTCAGAGCAGCACAAAGAGGGGGTTATAATAGCACCTACCTCATGCGGTTGTTGTGAGGGTTAAATGGACTAATGCAGTCATTAGAACAGTGCCTGGCACTTACATCCTATGAAAGTATTTTTGATGATGATGGTGATGATGATGGTGATGGTGGTGGTGGTGGTGGTGATGATGATGATGATGATGGTGTTATTCATCCCTGAAACAATCACTGTGGCTAGAGGGAGGATGTACTGAAAGGCTTAGCCTAGGTCAGAAGTCACCTCCCGAGTGATAGGCAGCATTTGCTTCTCTGGAATCACATGGATCCCCAAATAGGGACACTGAAAAGGAATAATTAGGCATTTGAAGCATAGAAAGCAGGTAGGAGTAACCAACAAATGTCCACTACCCAAATCATGGTTTAAATACACAGTGTTGTTTGACAAATCATATTTGAAAATGAGGGCCATGCATTCAAGGTAAATAATCATCCTTTGCCTTATATCTTTGACAAATATCTATTTTCATGTACCAAGTTTCCATGTTGTATGAATTATACACTTAAAAAATGGTACTCACACTCCCCTTTTCCTCACATGTTTCCATTCATTTTACTACTCAGTCACGACATTGACAACCCACTGTGTACCAGGCTTAGCATGAGCAAACTGCACATGGTTTCTACCCTCATGGAGTTTGCAGTCTCACAAAATGATAGTTCTTAGCAAACATTAATCTTCCTTTAGTTAGATCACTATTGTATAAGATAGAAGTGCAAATAAGACTCTAGAAGATCGTTATGTGAATTTGGGGGTTGAGTACATTATTTTTGACTCTAGTATTATAATTATAAATGTTTTTATGGGTCTGTCTTCCCTATTAGACTATGAGCTGCTTGAAGGCAGAGGCCGCACCTTATTCCGCTTCTTACCTGTAACACCTAAAGTACTGCCTGGCACATCATATGTATCCCCAGCTTTTAATGAATCAATTTAGTCTCTACTCCAAAAAAGTAGTATGCATGGCTGCAGTGGATTAGAGTTAGGTAGGAAGAAGTAGTTCCTGAGTATTTATCCAAAAGATACTTCTGATTTTGCAGTTTATGATATCTTGAGGTTAAAGTTTACCTTCCCCTTACCTATATATCAAAGCAAAATATGGCATATAATCTGCCTCTGAAATTAAACCCCAGTTTTTACCTGGGCATTTCCCCCAAATTCCTTTGCTAATAGATATATCCATGTGGCTCAGACCTGGCAGTGAGGTATAAGTGTTAAGTGTTCAATGGTACTTCCTCAGAGCCTTTTAAAAGTCTTCCTAAAAGTCTTTAACAAGAAGAAAGGAGACATGCAACATCTGTCATCCCTGCTGGTGACTGTCATTTGAATGGGATGGCTGGAACTCAAACAGCCAGGTCAAGACAATGGCAGGGAACAAGAAAGGAGCCTGTACCCAGCACACATGGAAGCACCACACTAGCCTGGGGCAGCCTGTCTTGGCTTTTTTATGAGAAAGGAAGAAAGAAATGTCCACCTGTTCAAACCCCTGTTGTTTGTTTTTGGGGGTTTGTTTTGCCTTTTGTTACAGGTGGCCAAATGTAATCCTTTGTGAAACCCACAGCCGTGTTTCTGACCGTATAGGATAGCAAAGAACTAAATAAACAACCTACACACCTTTTTTTTTAAGGACCACTTACTTATGTGCTCTATGCCACTCCTTGAAAATAAGTTTTGTCTATTATTGAAGGAAAATATTTAACTTCTCTGATTCTGTATATCCTTAAAATTTGTAAATTCCATTTCTTTGAAAATCTATTACTCAGACTTCTTAATTAATTCAGAAAAAATTAGGAGAACAGAAGGGATTTCTTCCTCTGTAGAAGTCACCATGGCCACCTGCAGCAGCAGCCTGACTATCCTTACCCCTCCTTTGGCCACTCTGGGCTTGGGAAATGGGAACAGGGGCAGAAAGCAAAGGTGGGTGAGGGGATACTCCAGAGTTACTTCTTGTTACTCAGAAATCATTGTAACTAGCTTTTTTAAATCCACAGCCCTTTTCCCCAGGCCTGTTGTATAATTAACCTCACTTGAGGTTCTAAACCCTGTGACAAAGACAGGGCCAGTATTATCCTCATCGTGAGGTTGAGTAAACTGGGGCTCAGAGAGGTGATAGTACTCCCCCAGCCAGTGGTGTTGTGGGGAGAGGGGCCTGTTCCACTCGGGCATGCTGTAGTTGCCTACGCACTCATGGGTCTGACCCAATCAAATAATTCCTCCGTTTTAAAGTAAAGGTGAAATAAAACAAAGGTATGCTTCTCCTCAGTCTGATTTAACAAAGCCTCCCATGGGACCACCTTGAGGTTAGGCAATCAATATCCATCCTATTTTTCCTTTTCTGGATTTCAGATTTCGCAAGTGGACTTTGGTGAAAGAATTGGACGTGGGGGTGGATTAAGGTACCAACAGGAGAGCCTTGTTGATATTTCAGTCTCTTGCCAGACTGTGCTTCTGAATGACAGAGGCCCCTGCTTGCTGGGCTGGCGAGCCCCCTGACTGATCAAACCTGCCAGCACACTTCAGCTGGCACGCCAGCAAACATATGGTGTCAGGTCAATATTCACCTTCATTTGACGCCTGCAGCACTTCATCTATTTATTTATTTATTCAGGAGGCAATTAAGCTTCATGGAGCAAAACCCCTTTGTTCTCTACTTAGGTTACTGGATATCAGAGCTGTGGCAAACAGCTTTCAGACAAGACCATCCAACCCTTAGTGTGCAATGTTTGCATACCATTGCTTCTCCTATGAGAGGAAAAAGGAATACACAAACATATGCACACAAATATATATTTGGACTATATTATTATGTACAGAAGAATACATTATTAGTAATATAGTAAATATAAATATGTTTATATTTATGTTTTATATATTTATTTATATCTATATAATATTTATAATATATTTAATATATATTTATATATAGAAATATTTTTATATACAATATAAATATATTATCTGAGAAACCCTATATAATATTCTTTTTAATTTAGGCATACATCATGTCAATGTGTTACTGGTGTTTTTTGGTACCTTGAGAGGCCTTTGTAAATAGAAAAGATTATTAAGGAACTTCATTTTTTGATAAGTTATGTATTAAAATTAAATATGGAAAATCTAGGTCTTTTTCGAGCTTTTAGTTCACTTACAAATATTATTATTCTGTTCATACAACTAACAAATTTTAACAGTCACTTTTAAGGAAGGTTTGATTAATGTATTAAATTAATATACAAACTGAGTTCATAAAAAAAACCCTCAAACATTTTAAACAGCGTTTATACATTTTATTTCCATCTTAAGTATTTCAACTCTCTAAAGAACAAACCAGGGGCTTCCCTGGTGGCGCAGTGGTTGAGAGTCCGCCTGCTGATGCAGGGTTCACGGGTTCGTGCCCCAGTCCGGGAGGATCCCATGTGCCGCGGAGCGGCTGGGCCCGTGAGCCATGGCCGCTGAGCCTGCGCGTCCGGAGCCTGTGCTCCACAACGGGAGAGGCCACAACAGTGAGAGGCCCGCGTACCACAAAAAATAAAAATAAATAAAAATAAAAATAAAATGTAAGTGAGGATGGGGATGGGAAGAAGCAAACGAACAACTCCTCGCTGTGACTCAAGCACAGGTTTTATTTGGAGACCAAAAGACCATCACTTACTAGTCCAGTGACCTTGGGCAAGTCTTCTAACCTTTCTGGTATTAACTCAGTGATCAAACAGGAATAATAATTCCTCTTGCTGGGTTGTTGTGAGAATAAAATTAATATATACAAAGAATGCTAGGCATACTGCTTGACCCATAAACAATAAATGGCTACCTTATGATATCGTTGGGGTTATTGACCACCAAGGAAGTTGTTTGTGAGTAGGGTGACATAAATGAGGTATATAAAAGTGGAGTACCTTGCAGGCAAGAGCCTGGCCCTCTGGGGACCAGCAATAGATCTGCTCTATCTCTAGATACAGCTACCTTTCAACCTAATCAGAGGATGCTGAAAGTCTCCCCTTTTCCATGGTTTATTCTAATTGAAATCTGCAAACGTTTACTGAGCTCCCACTGTGCTCCCACTGTGTGCCTTGTAGAATACACACTAATGAGAACAGGCCTCTGCCCTCCAGGAGTTGGTTCTATTGCTCACAGGGAAAAGACTAACACACACCAGTATGGACCCAGAGGAGACCCATCGCTGGTCCCAGTGGAGCTGGGAACACACTAAGTGGTAAATAAAGAGACAGTCAGTGGAATCAGATGAGTAATTTATCATCCCAGGGCAAGTTTGGATTGTGGAGAGCCCAAAGCAACGACAATATGAAATACGAAATTGTAGACCAAGCCAGAGAGCTCTTAACGTAAACTTTCACGTTTGGGTACCACGGATTGATGTAACTAAATCAAAGCCCTCAAATATACCCAGATTCTGCCATTCCATATGTGACTTTGTGTAGAGAAGGAATTGGATTGTGACAGAACTTGAATCTCTGATCTACTTTACCGTCTTATAAACTTTTTTTGGTATATTATTTCATTGGATTCTCATAAGCAGCCATGGCATCGGGACTTTCTCCTGCCATTCCAGGTTAATACAGTTTATCTAGGTGATAGCCTGTGTTGTGTGATTTGACAGGAAGATACAGATTCCAAAAACTCTCCCTCTCCCAGAAATTTCACCATCACTAATACATTCCTTTGGGTTAACAACGGACTCTAGGAAGGTCACATGTTAAGTTGCTATCTTGCGTATTTTGGTATGACTTAGTTAATTATCCTCTTAATAATTAATTGAAAGCGCAAAATAAGAAAATACTTATTGAGTACCTACAATGTGACAGGCAGGCTAGAGGGTGGACACAGTAATGAATGGGTTGCAATCCCTGCCCTCCAGTGGCTCACAGCTTAATGCCTAGAGCCTTTTGAAGCCTGCAGCACTGCCAGTGGGAGGCCGTGTGGTCAAGAGTTCTGGGTAGGGCTTCCCTGGTGGCACAGTGGTTGGGAGTCCGCCTGCCGATGTGGGGGACACGGGTTCGTGCCCTGGTCCGGGAGGATCCCACGTGCCGCGGAGCGGCTGGGCCCGTGAGCCATGGCCGCTGGGCCTGTGCGTCTGGAGCCTGTGGTCCGCGATGGGAGGGGCCACAGCAGTGAGAGGCCCGCGTACCACCCCCCCAAACAAAAAAGAGTTCTGGGTAATCCGGGATGGCATGAGGGCTCAGACCAAAAGGTAAGAGGAAGAGCTTAATGTACATTTGGGCTATTTCACTGTTTGGTCTAGGACAGTCTTATGTCCTGGACTCTTCAGTCTGTTCTCACCTCTGCCTCCTGAGACACCTGCATTGTACCACCCCGACCTTGAGTATTCATGTAGGTGGCCTGTCGATTTCGCATCCTGAGTGCTTGCTTTGATAGTACCCACTCCTCTCCAGCCACTGCCCTAGTGCCAGACCCTCATTTTCTTGCATCAGACTTCTCTTCACAGCCATTTACTCATCCCCCTGTCTCCAGCCCTGTGACTATCCATCACTCTTCCTGCACTGCAGCCAGAGCATCCTTCTGAAGCACTACATCTGATCTTCATCACCTCCTAGATCTCATTGTTCCACTCCCCAGGTAAAATTCTGCCAGGGGTTCCCCCTGCAGATACAAGCTCCCCACCACATACCCAGGTCTCACCCTGTGTACTTTTCCCCACAAACACCCACTCACCAAGTTCTAGCCAAAATGAACCATAGCCCAAGGAGGATATGTGTACTTTTATTTCTAATAGATTCCACCAGATTTCTTTTCCCACAGTTGTAGCAACTATTTCTCCCCATGCTCACTAGCCTTTTAAAATTTTGCCAGCTTCATGTCTGAAACTGGTATCTCATTGTTGTTTAAATTGATGTTTTCCCCTGACCTCTAATGAGGCTGGACATTTTTTTTTTTTTTTGCGGTACGTGGGCCTCTCACTGTTGTGGCCTCTCCCATTGTGGAGCACAGGCTCCGGACGCGCAGGTTCAGCGACCATGGCTCACGGGCCCAGCTGCTCCGCGGCATGTGGGATCTTCCCGGACCGGGGCACGAACCTGTGTCTCCTGCATCAGCAGGCGGACTCTCAACCACTGCGCCACCAGAGAAGTCCGAGGCTGGACATATTTTTATATGTTTATTAAAGATTAGGATTTCCTCCTCTATAAATTGTCTTTTCATAATCCTTGCTCAATTTTCTGTGAGTGTTTATCTTTTTCTCATTAACTTGTAGAAACTCTCTGTGATACTAACTTTTTAATTTTCTAGTAAACATAATAGCTAACCATTACTGAATGCTTTCATGTACCAGGCACTGTTTCCCCAGTCAGTTCTAAGTCTTTGATTTTGTTCATGTTACAGTTTTCTAAGTATAAATTAATAAATGTTTAAAGAAAAATCGATAAATGAATGAGTGAATGAATTGAAAGAATAAAATATGTGAGTTTTATTTGCCCCCAAAGACTGGCGTTTTGATCAGGGACTATTGCATCGTAGGATTTCTCTGTATTGTCTTGTGCCCCTTTATCACTTTCCAACCACCACTCTCTGCCTCTTGTTTGGCCCGGTAGTAAGTACAGTACACCAGAGATTCTTAATAAATGCTTTCAAAATGAGAAGAATGCCTTTCTCTGCCTTAAATTTTAAGCTTTGGAAAAGGACTTGGGAAATACACACTCAAGGTGAGAAGAGGAAATGCTTCTTGTTTCATGAATTGTATGGAGGGAGCCATTTTTAGTTACCAGGAAATAATATGCCTAGCACATAGGGATATAAAAGACCTTAGCAATGAGGCAACTAAAATTTTAATGTTATTTCTTTAATATACTGTATCCTTCTGGGAGGAGTTTATAAAATCCTTCCTAGCTTATGAAGCACCAACCAGCCTGCAGAACTCTAGAGGAATTTCTTCCTTGTTTCCACCAAACGGATCAGAGTCCTCAACAACTGGGCGAAGTAGAATGGCTGAAAAATATTCAACCAGAATCAGAGGTTTCACCCCAAAGCATGGATTGGATGATTTTCTTTCAGTCTTAGAAGAGCTTTGCACTTGAATTTATGCCTGTATACCCCAGTGTAATTCAAGATTAATTTATTCCTTCAAGATCCCCACCCCGTTCCTTTTGCTGAATCTACAAAACAACCTCAACCTCTCCTTTCTTGTCTACTCTTTCCCTCCCTCTACCCTCCACCCCAGTTTTCCTTTAGTAGACTTTTCTCTTAAATGACTCATGAATTAAAGTCCGTGCATTTGGGACACATTGTGTGTTACTTGCAGATAAAGCACTTAAGTGTTTCATTTGGAATCAAGCACAGTTTCCTGAGGAAATAACTGAAATCACAGAATTGTTGAATAAGCTGATAAGCAAAATAAGGTCACCAGGCAAAAGTTATCTTTTTTGACCAAAGAATCTAAAGCAGCTTTACAAAGACACACAAACAGAAAGGCCTTGGTCCAAGAAATCACCTAGGTCAGACCCTAAATACAGGACTGTAGGCTGTCAGAAAATAAAGTTTTCAATAAAAATGAAGAGCAGCACCAAGTCCCACAAACTCATCCTGAATAACTGCAAAAGCTGCCTCCCTGGAGATGGATTCATGACATCCGGCTTCAATGGTTCACCTGTCTCCTGGCTGGAAGCAGAGGTCCAGGCGGGAAGATCAAAACACTGGTCCATAACTTATTCTAGCCTGAGGATGATCACTGACGTCAGACTGTAGTGAACCCTGAGCAGGATCAATTCATTCACTCCTTCATTATTCAATGAATCTTTATCAAGTACATACTCTATCAGCAATACATTAGGTCCTCGTGGGGAAAAACAGTCCCTGTTGGAAATCTAGCAGAGGTAGTCAAGTCAAATGCCAATAGAAGCAGGCAGGTAACGTAAATGAGGCAGGCTAGGGGAAACTGGGAATTGTGGTGGCCTGAAGGGTAGAGGCTCCATCGCAAAGAGTCTGCCTTGACAGAGAAAGACAAGGATCATATGATATCACTTATATGTGGAATCTAAAAAGTGATACAAATGAGCTTATTTACAAAATTAAAACAGAGTCAAAACAAAAACAAAAAAATTTATGGTTACCACAGGGGAAGAGGGGATGAGGGGGATAAATTAGAAGTTTGGGATTAACATACACACTACTATATATAAAATAGATAAACAACAAGGACCTATTGTATAGCACAGAGAACTATATTCAATATCTTGTAATTACCTATAATGGAAAAGAATATATATATATATGCATACATATATATATATGAAAGAATATATATATATAACTGAATCACTTTGCCATATACCTGAAACTAACACAACATTGACAATCAATTATACTTCAATTTAAAAAAAAAGAAGCTGCCTTTAGTCAGCTCCATTGATTATTACCATAAGGGAGCATGAGCTCAGTATTGCCAAATTTTCCAGTTTTTAAAAAAGCCTTACATCCCAATTTTATTGAGAAATTTCTTCTGTTTAAAAACTGACAACTATTTTCAATTTTTAAAAAATACTGTGTCAGCAAAATATGACTGCAAGGCCAAATTCAACCTGAGCAGCCAGATAACAACCTCTGCAATAGAACGTAGTATAGTACAATATTTAAAACACAAGCAGTGAATTTCACAAAGCGTTGCCATTTCCCTCTCCCTCTCCCCTCAACTTTTGGAAATATCTAAAACATGGAACAGCTACTCTTACAATATGTTGACATAAAATAAGTTTTTTTAAATATTTGGAATATGTTACTGGAAATCTCTCCCTACCCCAATCCCCTAGCACCATTTAGGGTGCCTGGGATTTCCTATGCAATGACTGTAAAGATAGGAACCTTTCTAATCAAGTGTGCTTACCACCCACACTTCATTGGTCTTCTTGTGTTTTTCTTTCCCCCCATGGCTGTCTCAAGATCTCCATAGTAGATGTGTATGCTGAAACTCAGGCCCTCCTGGCACTGCAAAACCTCACTGATTTTTACAAAGGGGAAGTCACTTTTTCCTTTTGGGGGCAATTGCCACCTTCTCTCTATATATTCCCAGAAAGTCTCCCACTCTTGTTCTTCAGCACCAGCCAGCATATCACACCCACCTTATAGCTAATGCAGCCCTTACTGCAGCAGTGTGCAAATTAGACAAAGGGAGTCTTGACTCCAAGGCACTTCATTAAGACTTGTTGGGAGATTGTCAGAACATGCAAATCTCTGACTTCTTCATGAATGGGCTCCCTTACAGTTGTGCAATACACAATCTACACACCAGTAAGGGGTGGTCCTGTGCCCATCCCCTCCAGGGGTACTTTCTCTCCAATCCATCCTCAAACTCCTTTTCTTTTGGCACCTCATAGACCCATGGCCCTTGGTTTTCAACTTCCTGTCTTCACAGTTAATCAGCCAGTCAATAATGAAGGACCTAAACTATATGCTCCCACCCCTAGGTCTAAATCTTATAAAGGATTGACAGGCAGAATCACCTTTGTCAGGCTATGTGAGAGGGATGCTTTGAACAGCCTGGAAAAGGGTGGGATGTGGCAGCTTTCTAAGGATTCTTGAGTCTGGGCTTCAGAAAAGAGACTGAAAAATGGCAGCCAGAACTGCAAACTAGTTCAATCTATCCTAAGACAGATTTTTTGTTTGCTTTTGTTTTTGCAAGCACATTGTTTCCTAAAACTTGTATTTTTATGCTTTTAGGACTTTAACCCCTCCTTTCAACTAACTTATATACTATGTGAATTAAGAAATAGATTCTGCTCTTAAAGACCCAAAGCAACAGTGACTTAAATGAAATGCTTTTGTTTTTTCTCTCATATAATATAATTCTAGCATAAGCATAAGCATTATAATATAATTCTAGCATAAGCTAGGATGACAGACTTGTGGTGTGTGAGACCCAGGTCCCTTCTTTGTTGTTGCTCAGCCAAGGTATTGTCCTCATCTGAGTGGTCCTAGATGGCTGACTACCACCAGGAACAGGTTCCTGCTGATGAGAAAGAGAGAAGGAGAAGGGGAGGGTGTGTGCATTCTCCATAATTGCACAACCAAGAAGTTACCCTTATCATTTCTGCTCATACCACATTGGCTAGAACTTAATCACAAGGTATCTTAGTCTTCTCAAGCTGCCATAACCAAGGCATTGCAAATAACAGAATTTTTTTTCTCACAGTTCTGGAGGCTGGGAAGTCCCAGATCAAGGTGCTGGCTGATTTGGTTTCTAGTGATAGCTCTCTTCTTGGCTTGCAGACAGCAGCCTTTTCACCGTGTCCTCACATGGTAGAGAAAGAGAGAGAGATCTCGTCCTCTTCTTAGAATGCCACAGTCTGATTGGATTAGGGGCCCACACTTATGACCTCATTTACCTTTAATTACCTCCTAAAGGCCCTATCTCCACATACAGTCACATAGTGCTGGTGTGTTGGGGAGGGTGGAGGGCGGTAGGCTTCAACGTATGAATTTGGGAGGACACAATTCAGTCCATAACACATGGCCTCACCTAGTTGCAAGGGAGCCTGAGAAGTGTAGTGTATGTTCTGAGCAGGATTCTATTGCTAATCCTAGAGGTCCATTAGTAGTCTCTTGTACAACCCAACTTTTTACCTCCCCAGTTCTTCTGGGCATTTCCTTTGGCAACACTATTTGAATGTCTTCGTTATTTTATTTTCAGTTTTCCTTATGCCAACAACAGTCATATCTGTATTTAGAAATAAATACACTGTAAAGACCAACATAAGTGATGTTCTTATTACCCACCATTGCTGTAGTTGAATTTTAATTTAGCCTTTCAGAGAACACAGGTGGCCAGTGAGGGAATGCTAATTGTATAAAACCATTTTAATTTACTAAAACTATGTAAAACAAAGGAAAATAGTGTCACCTTTTGTTTTTCTACTAGTGACTGGCTCAGCTTCTGCTCCGTAGCCTTGTTACATGATAGGAGTGAGGCACTGCTCAGAGACTCCTCGCTTGAATCAGAGAGCTGACCACATCCTGCAAAATTGGATTTTAAAAATATGTAAATTCAGGTCAAACAGCCGCACATCTGAGATTTAATGGCTAATCTGTTCAGACAGCTGCTTCTTGGCCAGTAAATTACAAGGTGACTGAGTTCATTAAGATTTTCACACACAACTAACTCCTCAAATTGTATTTCATACTTTTCTAAGGCTTTCATGGACAAAGCTAGTCAGATGAACTATGGTTATAGCAGAAAGAGCCAATCTGTCGCCATTCATTTTCCAATAGACAAAGAGGCATTATTTTCAGGTTGATTAAAACTGGTCACTGAAGCCAAATTCCAGGATGAGGTCATGAAGATCAGTCACTGTAGTTTTTATTGCCAAAGGCAACTGGAGAAAGAGTCCAGTTTAGTTTGCTGAAAGACATAGGGCCAAAAATTCTAATGAAACTTTAAAATTACGTTACCTTTATGCATATTATCCTGCACACATTAAAAATAACGATGCCAAATGCAGGTCCTTAAATATTAGTCATATGTATGGACATTGTTTAAAATTTCCACATCATTGGGTTAGATCAGGCATGGTTTATTATTATTGCTCTTCTCTTTCCTCTTTTTGGACAATTGAAACCTTATTTGTTTTATGAAACTACATTTATAGGCAAAATAATGTGGAACATGCTTTATTCTGCTCATACAATGTATTTAGTATTTTATTATTAAATATGAGGGAATTTTAATAAGTAATAACTTCACTCAAACTTTCTCTTATGTAGTATGAGTTACTTTATTTCCACAAAACTGTCTAGCCAATGAATTCAAATTACTTTGAATTCTTAAAACAACTGAGTCTTTTGCTATAAGCATGTTATGATAAAATCTCACAAACTGACAATAAGGAAATGGCTGTTCTACGAAGTGAGAATTCTTAATCACAAAATATTTTTAAAAATAATTTACTCTTAATGTAGTACATATAATATGTAAATGAGGATTAAAATAAACTAGTATTTTTTGGACAATAAACACAAGCCATTTAACACAAAATAATTTATTGCTAAAATCAGAAGTTGAAGGCTCAAAGAATAAATTGTTAATTTATGAGCACTTTATTTGGAAAATTAAAAAGTGATCAGTTTTAGACTAAACTGCTTTTTCTAACCAGTAAGGCCATGAAATTCATAGAACAAAAATTACTTCCAATCATAATTAATAGGAATCAATTATACCTTGAATTGTCAAAAATTGAAAATGAAATAATAATGAGACTTAAGAGTCCCATTGGTTCTTGGAATATAACCAAAGGAATTAAGCTTTAAAATATGTGAAAAGTCCTATCTACATGCTTTGCTATTCATTAAAAAAAAAACTGTTAGTAATCAAAATGTCTTTTTATAGGATGTAGTTATAAAGTCATTTAAAACTGCACTCAAAAGAATATGAAATAACATGGAAAATAGTTATGATAGAATGTTAAGTATAAAAAGCAAGTTCTTAGATTTTTTTCTCCCAAAGGAATGAATTACTGAGGTGGGAAATAATTTTGGTTGTCATTGATAGAAACTATGAGAAAGAGCCATATTTAATGGCTCCCGATCTAATGACTGTAAATTTAATAGTGAAATACAACATTGCAAACATCAATTCCACTTATCTCCAGCAGGGCATTTACGTGAAATCCATACATGTTAACTACTTCTTCCAGTTTCTCCCCGGTATCCCAGATGTAAGATGTTTGTAGAATGCGTTGGACTCCAGGGGTGCAGGCAGGAAGCACCTTCATTTTTCTTCCACTTTGATCTTCAGATATCTCCCATCGTGTTTCCCTTCTTGGCCCCTGGATGAAAGCTTAAGCAGATGCTATAGATTTGCAGTCCCTTTCAGAGATTAAAATGTTTAACTTTCAGGCACAGTGTTAACAAATCCCGTAGGATAAAATGAAAACTTTGATCTCTCCAGCTTCTCCCTGCCACCATCCGCAGACTAGCAGTGGGGAAGGGGGCTTGATCTACTCCATATTTTCACAATTCCCAGATGTGACTCCTCCACTTTTCCTCTCCTACTCAGTGTGCACCCTTTGGCTCCTCCAGGGTTGGAGGAGATGGCAGGGAGAGGAGATAGACAGGTAAGGAGGTAAACAGTTATGACTGGATGGGTGCTGTTCTAATGTGGTGTTTGTGACTCCTGCGTGGCAGATGCACCAAAGCTAGCTCTCTTTTAGGGGGTTCTTTGCCCTCACATACTTCCAGCACTATGTGTGCATTGATGTGGGTGGTGCACTCCCCAGACAACTACTTGTTCCCACCTCCCCAAATCCTGTTTCCATTGCAGTGTCCCACGATGGCCACTCTGGCCCAGGGAATCTACTGTCCCTCGAGGGAAGGACAGCCAGCATTGCCTCACTGCAGCTGCTCTGCTTGCCCTGCTTCAGGGGCAGGTCCAGAGAACCTCGAACCTTAGAAGTTTCTTAGCAGGAGTCAGACCCCAGATGCTCTAAATGCTGGGAGTCATGTGTCACAGTCTTCTGTGAACGCTGTCACCAGTGGCCATTCCAGGACCATAGCTTTGTAAGGGTTTACGGAGGAGCCCCCTCACTTGGTTGGAGGTGGGAGAGGGTAGCACCATCTCTCTCCCAGTGGGAGGGGAGGGCCATGCCACAGAGCTCAGCGCCCACCAGACTTCCAAGAAAGCCTCATTCTCAATCCTTCGCTAAACCTGGAAGAGGCAGCAGAGGCAGTTTGGAGTCACCTCTTAACAAGTCCTGTAGAGATGGCCTAGCACCTCTCTTTAAAACATGGGTCCACTTGCCATGAATTGTTCTCAACTGAAATTAAGAAAAATCCTCTTTGCTGTTATGCACAATAACCCTCACTCGTTAATAAATAATATTCCTCTACTGTCTGCTCAATTCCAGTGGATTACCCTAAAAATCAAATGGCAAGTCAGTTTCAAGTAGTTTTGGTTTTCTGCTCAATCACTCCAAGATACTAAGGCTTTCTTAAATAGACTATACGAATATTCAGGTCAGTCTGTTTTCTGCAGTGATTCGTACTGGGGATTCAGACGGGACCAGACTTGTCTGCTGATTTGATAAGGCAGGCCTGCCAGAGGGTCTGCTTTGTTTTGTTGGTTGAAAAAGAAGAGAAGCAGGAGCCCAAGCCCCAGAGGGAAGGAGATGTGGGGGAATGGGTTAGAGTTTCAGTGATGCTCCTTGGCCAGCCCCATGGGCAGGGGTTGAGCCAATGGAGAGAGTGGCTGCAGGCAGAGGCTGAAGGAGCTGTTTATATAAGGGACTCTGTGTGACATGAGGACGTAGGCAGTGCTGCTTCTATGCGCAGATAAGGGGGAAGCACCTTCTCCCCAGTCAGGCACAGGCCACAGTGTGCCTTCAGAACAAGAAACATTCCAAAGAGGGCAGCATGGCCATTCATTGGCAGCTTTGGAGGCAGGAGGCAGCCCCTTTGGCCAGGACATCAGTAGAGTCTCAGTGAGCCTCTGTGACAGTGGCAGTGGATATTAACAAGTCAGATCCTGCAAACTCCCGAGCGGAAGTTAAATCATGTATCTTCTATGTGCTTCAAGCAACTCCAAGTCCAGGTTTACTGGGTGCTGTCCAGTCCCCCTTCAAATGTAGCTCTTCATGTTTCACCAAGTCAAGCAACCCTATATAAAATAGTGGGTAGAGAAGAGAATACCTTCAATAACATCTCTCATTTGGGAAAAGAGAGAACACAGTAGTCCCTGGACTATAGCATATATTATCTCCTACTGGACAGGAATAGCATGGACTCCATGCCCTGGTGGTCCTTGGTCTATCCACCAGCTGCCCCAGCTTCTGATCTTGGGAGGCATCTCCTTGGCTCATAGATTTCCACGACCACTCGTTCTTTCTGAAGACCTCCCTCGTCTAATAACCCAGAACAACAATGGAAATTGGGGCTGTTCTGGTGGCTGTACGTCTTTCTGAGACCACTTTCTATTGGTGCGAGTCCTAGAGGCTCGAGCAGGTTGAACCATGCTTAGGGGTTTTCTGACCATGATACTCCTTATAAAAACATAGTAGGCTTCAATCCCATGGAATATTAACCAATGCCTTAGATCTATGCGAGTCATAGACTTTGGATATAGAACCTGGACTTCAAAATTTTTAGCCTACCAACAGGCCTGGGTGCCTATGCTAGTTTTATGGTACCCCTTTGGCCTCTGCCCCAGGAGAATTTAAAACAATAGAGGTAAGGCAAAAACCATTAATCTGCCCCTTCTCTGCAGCCACATCCAAGGTGACATTCACGGTGAGAGTGATCGTCCCTGTTGCAGAGGGCAGGAGCTGCATGGAAGAGCTCAGCGAGTCAAGTCCTGGGTCCCGTATTAATCCCTACCTATGGCTCTTGCCTCTCCGCTTTTCTCTGACATTAGATTTCTGAGAAAACGTATTTTTTCACAAATATTACAGGATCTTAAGGATCCTGTAATATTTGTGATTACAGGATCTGGATCTTAAGCTAGACTAAACACTTACAGATAGAATAAGCTCTCTTAGCAAAGTTGTGTTTTCTTCCCCCTCTATTAAAAGGCCATTTATTGGAGAATTATTAATTGGATGTCTAATTAGTGTTTACTATAGCTAGCTTATAGTTACAGTTTATGTTCTGTGTGTAAATGTGTATCATTTAGGGCCAGCTACAAAACTTGCAGAGTCCAGAACAAAAGGAAAATGTAGCGCTTCTTGTTCAAAACAAACAAACAAACAAAATGCTATTAAAGGTACTACAATATAAAGCTTTTTCTTTTCTTCTGTGTGCTCTCTCTCAACTTACCCTATGTTTATAAATTTCTACTTATTCTAAGTAAAGAAAAATTAAGATTTTAAATTATTAGCATGAATTTTTGCCATTCATTTTTATATTGTGTGATGCTGGTTTTAAATGCAAATACAAGAACATTTAATTTGTATATGGGATTACTGAAATTATACCATTTGTATTTTGCAGTTTATACATGTATATGCATTTTGTTCTTACCTGAACAGTGAAACACTGCACAAAACTAACTCAACTGTTTTTATTTTGCTTCTTGATACTTACATATTCTATTAACATTCTCTACCTAAGCCTGTTGAGGGAAGGAGGACTGAAAGGAAAAGGAACTATGGGTTGCCCTATATTTTGCTTTTCTTCTATGTCATAACTTTCAGTGCAGGTTGGCTAATATTGGTAAATAAGAAGGATATGATAGAGTTCCTTGGTTGTTCTTATTTCTTAGAATGCCTTTGCCTTCTTTCCACATTTGAAGCAAATTTTGGTTCAGACAGAGAACATGGTCTCCTGGGGCTGTCAATGCCATCATTTACTCTGTTGTAGATGTAGCATGCTTACTTTGTTCTTGCTTTGAGTCTTGCTCAACTTCCAACCACTGGCATTCTGTGATCATGGTGTACCACAGGTACAATATGCAAATGAGGCAGCAAGGAGTGGAGGACACCCAAGTTTGCAAGTATCTCCTCTCCTCCTGTGTGTGCTCTATTGTTCCATCAGAGTTTATTTACAATACAAAAATTCAAAGATAAAATTATTAAGAATATCAAGACAGCAGCAGCAGAGCATTAAACCAAGCATGGTATCTTTCTAAGCACTGAGCCCTGTGTGACTCCACAGGTTGCTTGCCCATGAAGCTGGCTTATGAAGCTGGCCCTGATTGTGTTAGGCAGTAGTCATTGTTCTCAATGCTTTTCCTATTTTAATGAATTTAACCCTCTCAATATGGTGCACAATTCATATTTGGTCTATATGATATTCTCTGACTAACAGCTTCATGGTCAGGATTTACTGGAGTATGTCTTTGCCTGAAGCTGTAATGTCAAAATATCACTTCTTATAGTATACCTACTTAGTGCATTTGGAGTGAAAAAGTCATGAAGACAGCAAAAACAACAAAAGGAGTCTTTGTCCAAAAATGGATGACTTTTAAAGAGCTATATAGTAAAAAAGCACCAACTGAATAGTCATTTTATGCGGTAAGTCTGTATTAATTACATTGACCAAAATTCTTGCTAAATAGTAATCAGGAAACCAGGCTTCATCTATTGTTTTGCTCTATCATCTTTAGCACACAGAATTCATGCTAATGGTTAGAAGATGACTGTTCCAACTTTAGGCATCATGTTTATAGTCTAGGGAGAAAGAACAGTAAACCAGCCTTAGACTTCTAGAAAGAAGTCTCTACATTTCAGTACCCACAATTATGTTATCTATAGCTGCAAGGGAGTCTGAAAGATGTGTATTTTAGCTTTCAGTCTCTTTAGTAGAGAAAGGCAAGGAAAAGGGGGTTTGTGAAAGCCTCTTGGATAGTCCATCCAGGGTGTCCACCACAGTCTACCCTCTTGGCTACACATAATTCACACATTTCCTTATTTTCATATATTCATTGCATGTGGAATACATTTACTTCTTCTCCCAAGGAATATAACTCTAGTTACTACATTCAGGTCAAAGTCCAGTATCTCTATGTAAGATCCAGTCCTTTTCAATAGTTCTGGCTGTAGTTCCCTGTGACTTGGTAAACTTAAGTTTAAAATTAATGATATCTGGGCTTCCCTGGTGGTGCAGTGGTTGAGAATCTGCCTGCCAGTGCAGGGGACATGGGTTCGAGCCCTGGTCTGGGAGGATCCCACATGCCGTGGAGCGGCTGTCCCCGTGAGCCACAATTACTGAGCCTGCGCGTCTGGAGCCTGTGCTCTGCAACAAGAGAGGCCGCGATAATGAGAGGCCCGCGCACCGCGATGAGGAGTGGCCCCCGCTTGCCGCAACTAGAGAGAGCCCTCGCACAGAAACGAAGACCCAACACAGCCATAAATAAATAAATAAATAAATAAATTTTAAAAAAATTAAAAAAAAATTAATATCTGATCCAAATACACTGAGTATATGATGATGGAGGAAGAAACAGGATAACTACAATTTTAAAAACTCCCATTTGGGAAGATACAGATGGGAAACACACAACCCATACTACATCCTGCTGGACAGTAAGAGTAAGAATGAGGCCCTTGTGCTTAGGCAATGGAGTTTCTTTCCTCTGACCCTGGCTCTGTCCTATGGGGAAATCCTCTTTATTTTCCTTTGCCCCATGGCTATACATTTGGAGAAGACATTCCCTAGTTACTGTCTCTTGTGGCCACATCTGACGTGAGCATTTAGGAGGATGCTCTTCCTAGAGGTTTCTCAGCTTTTGAAAATCTTTCTCTAGGTTTGAATTCTGGCTAAGTGGCCAGTTAGGGACCAGTTGTCAACCAGTCTTGGGTTTGTTTTTTGTTTCATTTTGCTATTGTTGTTGTTGCAATAGAACTTCACCATAAAATAGTCTTCTACATTAACTATCATTTGCCTTCCAGAACTATGCTCTACTCATCTCAGCCCTGCTCTGTGCTCTGGCAAGCTGACCTGTATGCATGACCTCAATGATTCCCTTGCTGTCTGGCTTTCTGTTGGGCTTGGCCAATGGTAGGGAGAATCAGGTAGAAGGTCACAGAGAGAGGAGAGGGAAATCAGGGTATCTTTCCCCTAGATAGCTTTCTGCTGGGTTGCCATGGGCGTATCAAAGGTCATAGCTCCTGTTGAATGACCTTTCTCTGAATTCCGATAACTACTCCCTCCCCTTGCCCTTCAGGTTTAAGAGTGGCAATGGCTCCCTGCCATTACTCCACCTGGGGGCCACAGTGTCCCCTGTGGTTTCCCTACCCCTCCTCATATCTCTGTCCCTTTCAAAAACTCTCCTCAAATTACCCACATGCATTATGCTCTCCATTTCCTGCCAGAATTCTAATTACTACAACTTCCAGTTTATTTGCTTCTAGTCAAATGTGTATATAGGTATATATGTTTTAGAAAATTGCATAGTGTCATGAAAATTTTGAGAAACTTGAAATTTATCTTATACAGTGGATGGAGAATCAAACAAATTGTGGATCACCATTATCATACAGCTGAGTGTATTATTATTATTATACAGCTAAAGGTCATGTAAATGTTTGAAAGTAATAGGATAAGAATGCAATGAGGTAAATGCTATACCATTTAAATTCATTGGTGGTTTCAGAAATTAGCAAAGGATAAGTGTAGCATTATTACTTCCACTTTACAGCTGGGAAGAGTAAAGTCCCGATAGGTTAAGTGACTTGGCCATTAATAAGTAGCAGTGCTGAAATTTCAATTCAAGGAGTCTGGCTCCAAATTCTGGGCTCTTACCTTCACCTGCTGATTCTCCGGGCGGTACCTGGAAACAGCTGGACCTCAGGCAGGTTCAGGCATAGCACACATGTTAGAAATGCCAAATCCTAAATTTTAAACCACATGGTGTCCTGTAATTTCTCACAGTTAAGTAAAGAGACCATTTTGGAGCTGGGAAACAAACTCAGATTTTTTTGAAAACCTTAGGATTCTATGACTCTTAGAAACTAGCCACAGTATACAGTTTGAGTTAGTTTCTCCTCTCTCTATATTTCCATTAACACCATGAACACACCACTGTTATAGCTTTTATTACAGGGCTGTAATTGTTTTTATGTGTCTGTCTTCTGGTCTGTGAACTCTTTAAAGGAAAAAAAATGTCTTATTCATCTTCATTAATGCTCTATAATATGGAACACTCAATGAAGGTCCAATTAATATCTAACCTATAAATATCCATCTAATCATATCTTAATTTAGGCATCCATGCAGCTAGCCACAACATAGGTGAATTTCTATTGATTTGATTGTCACTAGTCATTACGTCTTTTAGGACCCAATTAGTATTTTTACTCTTATCAGTATTGAGATAGATATTAACATTTAATATGGACATGCATAAAAAACTAAAAGCTAAGCAACAAGAGATAAAAAATGACAACAAACAACAACAAAAGAAACAAAACCTGGTTTCCCTAAATTGAGCCTTAGAAACATGAATCAAAAGAAGGGGTATTATTAATTGTGTCCTAAAAACATTCTGGTTTATATCCAGCTCAGTTAGCCCCTTTAAGGGCC
Organism: Mesoplodon bidens; assembly: GCF_964165515.1. Taxonomy (NCBI): domain Eukaryota; kingdom Metazoa; phylum Chordata; class Mammalia; order Artiodactyla; family Ziphiidae; genus Mesoplodon; species Mesoplodon bidens. Next base: position 93,582,018 of record NC_138160.1, on the reverse strand, counting down.
TGCACCCAGACCAGGAAAACACATAGACAGCACAGCAAGAAATAACAGAGAAACTTCTACTTGGTTACTCTCTGCTGAACCTTGGAACACTGGGTTTTTATCAACTTTCTGCTGGATTATTTTTATTACAACTTTCTTCTCAGCTTCTCTGAGCAGGAGAAAGATTACTGATATATTTAGCTCGTTTTCTCTTCCTTCAGCATTTCAGTGGGGCGTGGGGTGGTGATGAAAAGGGTTTGTCTGGGCATGGATATTGTGATGGCTCTGTGTTGCTTTGTTTCCTATACTTTATCCTTGGTAGTAACACGGATGTTGGCAGTGCTAAAAGTACATCTATTCCCCCAATTCCCTCCATCTGGCTTGACAGATGAGCTCAAGCCATATGCTATATCTACCTATCTTAGGCACAGCAGAGCATTCATTCAACAATATTCATTCACCCAGCTGTCTGAACACCTATTTTGTGCCAAACACCATGACAGAGATCAGATTGGCGAGATAGTCCTTACTCTCAGTAGTTTAAAATCTACTACGGAGCCAAGATAATCTTACCTGGAACAAACAGTAAACAATATGGAAGAGATTATAATATATGCTAACTTCTTTCAATTAAACCTTTTAGTTTGAAATAATTGTAGACTCACATGCATTTGTTAGAAAAACGCTTTACTCGGTTTCTTCCCAATGCCAATATCTTACAAAACCATAGTACAAAATCACAACCAGGATATTGACACTGATACAGTCAAGATATAGAGCATTTCCATCATTTCTGTGAGCACAAGGATCCCTCAAGTTTTCTTTAATAGACACATCCATTTTCCTCCTGATACCACCCCCTCCTTAACTCCTGGCAACCACCAATCTGTAATCCACTTCTATAAATATGTCATTTCAATGGAATCATATAATGTGTAGCAACTTGGGATTGGCTTTTTTCACTCAGCATAATTCTTTGGAGATTCATCCAGGTTGTTGTGAGTACCAATAGCTTATTCTTTTTATTGCTGAGTAATATTCCATGGTATGGACTATCACTGTTTAACTATTCACATGTTGAAGGACATTTGGGTTGTTTCCAGTTTGGGGCTATTATGTATGAAGTTTCTAATAAATGTTCATGTAAAATTATTTTTTTGTGAACATACTTTACATTTCTCTGGGATACCCAGGAGTTGGATTACTTGGTTGTATGGTAGCTACACATTTAGCTTTTTAAGAAACTGCCAAATCATTTTCCAGAGTAAATGTACCACTTTACATACTCACAAAAGGTGTATGAGTGATGCATTTCTCCGCATCCTTGTCAGCATTTGATGTTGTCATTATTTTTATTTTAGTCATTCTAATAGGTGTGTAGTGATATCTCATTGTAGTTTTAATTTGTATTTCCCTAATGGCTAATGATGTCAACATCTTTTCATGTATTTATTTGCCATTTCTATATTATTTGGTGAAAATTCTCTTCATGTATTTGCTGATGTTCTAAATGAACTGTCTTCTTTTTTACTTTTGAGTTCGAGAGTTCTTTTCATATTGTACATACTAGTGCTTTGTTTGGATATGTGGTTTGCAAATATTTTCTCTCAGTCTGTAGCTTTTCTTTCATCCTCTTACCAGGGTCTTTTACAGGGTAAAATTTTTAATTCGATGAGGCCCAATTTATCAATTTTTTTGTTTTATATAGATCATACTTTTGGTGTCAAATCTAAGAACATATTGCCAAGTCCTAGATACCAAAGATTTTCTCCTATGCTTTTTTCCTAAGAGTTTTATCATTTTACATTTAAGTCATTATCCATTTTGAGTTATTTTTTGTATAAGGCATAAGACTTTTGTCAAATTTCTTTTCTTCTCATTTATTTATTTATTTATGGCCTATGGATGTCCACTTGCTCCAGCATGATTTGTTTTGCTATCTTTCCTCCATAGAATTGTTTCTGCACCTTTGTCAAGAAACAGTTAGGCATATTTGTGTAGGTCTATTTCTGGATTCTCTATTTTGTTCCATTGTTCTATGTGTTTGTCTCTCTTCCAATATCATATAGTCTTGGTTACTTTCATTATATAATGTCTAGAAATTAGGTAGTTGGTTCCTCCCACTTTATTCTTCAAAAAAATTTTTAGCTATTATAGTTTCTTCACCTGTCCATATAAATTTTGGAACAATTTTGTCTTGACCTACAAAAAATCTTGCTGGGATTTTGATAGGAATTGTGTTAAACATGTATATCAATAGGAGAGAAATGACATCTTTATTATGTTGAATCTTCTAATCCATGAACATGGTATGTCCCTATACACGTTTTGCTAGATTTACACCTAAGTAAGTGTTTTGTTGTGTTTTTAAGCATTTACAAATGGTATTGCATTTTAAATTTTGATTTTCACATGTTCACTGCAACAGGAATGACCTCATTACCATTGGATAATCGTGAAAGTCCTTACTCTCTTTGAGGCCTCCTCTGAGACCTCTCCAGGGAAAGGGAGATGGATGGAAGCCCAAGCTCCCTAGTTGACCCTCTCTGACACCACCCCACTCAGAGTTTTGGGTGTCTCATTACAGCCTCACAAGTATGGAAGCCTAGGCTCCCCATTTGGCCTTTGCTGACATGGGTAAGAGTGAAGCTGTAGTGTTTTCTGTGACGTTTGGCTGGAGTAAAGCTGTTATTACCTAGAAGTTTTCTGTCTTGCCAGATTTCCCTTTTCTTGGTCCTTTGGATATAGTCTTTTGTTGGGGTTTTGTTTTGTTTCAGTCTGCCTATTTAGCATTTCTAAGTTACTCGCTGCTTCAGCTACAAGTTCGGGCATATGAGACAAAAAGAAAACCCAGGGAACTCACCACTGTATTATTCTTTGTGTCCCCAAGTCTTTAGCTGTTTTGCCTTTTTCTCTGTAATTTCCAGAGTCTTCTGATGTGTTGGAAAAACACATCTACTCCTTCTCCCTGGAAGTGAAACTAACATTTTCAACATAAATAAGATGTTGTCCACAGAGAAGCAGGTTGGGCTATGAGGATTGAGATGGT